>NC_067401.1:18770269-19377769 GCF_016432865.1 Antechinus flavipes
ATCGGGGAACTGAGGTTATGAGAAAATAAGTAACTTGTCCAAGATCATACGATTAGTCAATGTCTTTGGATCTATTTCTGGTACTTCTAGGTCAATTTTCTGTTATTATTATTGTTAGTTTGGTTCTAGATAATTTTAGTATCTATGTAAATTTTTTTAGTGCTGAGGGAAGTAAATTCACCTTCATTAGCTCCCCTCTCTCCTCACAAATCTCTCTCTCTCTCTTTTTTTCTTGGCTTCTTACTTTTCCGGGTAATTTCTCTAATGATTTTATCCAGTTCAGTCAAAAATGAAACACTCCTGGCATCTTGATTGTTATTAGAGCAGAGACCAAGAGACCCCAGGACTTGGCAGATGAGAATCTTCCAGAGAGACAAATAATAACAGGAGTTCTGCCTTAAAGGGAAGGCAAAGGGAAAGGAAGAGGGGAAAATATTGGAGTCTGACAGGAAGAATCTGAAGAGTGTAGCCCTCTCAAAAGAGATTAAAAAACAATTTATAACAAGACTGATAGCAGTAATCACAAAGTTTGCTATTGGGGATAATGATTAATTTGTATGCACACTATCTCATCAGGTGAAGGCTGTCTTATATAGTAGCATTTCCTGTGTCTCCTGTCCACTCTATGGATTCCCATAATCCCTTATATTATTAGTATTATTTCTACACATTACTTTGGAAAATGTTGTTATTTTTAGTATACTGTTAGCATTTTTGTGAACTTAGATTAAAATTAATTTTGATCACAATATTTCAAAATGTCTGGTTTCTTTTGTAATCTCGTATGTGTTATTTGTTTTTAAAAACATTATTCAGGACAGGTTGGGTCCATAGGTTTTTACCAAATTATGAAAACAAAAAAGATCAAGAACCCCCTATTTAAGCTCTCTATAAAGAAAAACAACAGTTTCTCAATCAGCAAATATTAAATACGTTGTGTTCCAGGTGCTGTCTTCGGTGTTGGGGATACAGAGACAAAACCAAACCAATCTGTCCTCAAGGAGTTTAGTGCATATAGAAATATATACAAAGTAAATATAAAATAAGGGAACTTTGGGAGGGCTGCTACCGGCAGTAAGGAACCTCAGGAAAAGCCTCATAAAGGTGAACCTGTTATTTAAATCTCCTCTTATTTTTGTCATTCAGAGATAGTGATGGCACAGTGACAAGAGCATCTGCTCTTGAAGTCAGGAGGATCTCAGTTCAAATGTGACCCTGGACACTAAACACTTTTTAGCTGTAGTTCCCTTAACCCCAACTGCAAGTAAAAAAAAAAAAAAATCAGAGGCAGTGGGACATAATTCAAAAACTCTGAGTCAAGTTTTGAATCCTGTCTCTGATAACTTCCCGCTGTATGATCATGGCCGGATAACCTTTCTGAGTTTTAGTTTCCTTATCTGTAAAATGGGTATAATAGTAATACTTTTGGTTCTTACCTTGATGGTATGTGTATGTGCAGTGGATCTCAAATAGATAATAAACACAAAACACTTTGTTAATTTCAAAGCCCTGCAGGAGTCCTCAAACTTCTTAAATAGGGGGCCAGTTCACTGTCGCTCAGACTGTTGGAGGGCCGGACTATAGTAAAAACAAAAACTTTATTTTGTGGGCCTTTAAATAGAGAAACTTCATAGCCCTGGGTGAGGGGAATAAACATCCTCAGCTGCTGCATCTGGCCCATGGGCCGTAGTTTGAAGACCCCTGTGCCTAGAGTAATCTAAAAAGTTACATGCCTGTGTACATTGGTTTATTCCCAAATATTTAATATTTTTTGGCGACAATTGTAAAAGGGATCTCCTTTTATATGTTTTCTTTGGGCCTTTATTGATTTTATTTAACAAGATGAATGTTTTGTCTTGTATCCTACAGACAGGGAAGTGTCAAAGATGATTGGGATTGACAACTTAGATACCTGGAAGGATGCTGATGCTCTTGACACAAAGAAAGAAATTTAAGGGAGAGTTGAACTTAGAAAGAAAGATAATGAGTTTTATTTTGGACATGTTGACTTTGAGAAGCCTATGGGGCATAAGTTGGACTTGTCCAATAGGCAGCTAGTGTCTTGGGATCAGGGCTCAGGAGGGAGATGATGATTACAGAGATTTGGGAATAATCTGTATCAAGATGATAATTGAGCACATGGGATCCAATGAAATCGCCAAGAGGGCATATAAACAAGTATTTCATTTGAGATTGTGCTATTAAGTTTTTAATTTCATATAGTGTCAGTCTGGGTAATTTATGTCTTTGCAAATAATCATCTTTCATTTAAAGTCTCTCATTTATTTGCATAGAGCTGTGTGTAATATTCTTTGATGATATTCTCAATTTATTTTGATATTTATGGTGACCCATCTGGTTTAATTTCTAATTCTGATCATTTATATTTGCTTTTTGATTAAAAAAGAAAGCTTGTCTTTAAATGATTCTGCTGCCAAAATCACTTTGGTTGTACCTCATCATTTTTTTTTTAAGTTTACAAAAGCACATTCATGCTTGAGTTTGTTGATTCCTCACAAGAGCCTTGTGAATTAGGTGTTACTATTATCTCTATTTTACAGCTGAAGAAACTGAGGCTAGTATCTTAATCAGAATTTGAACTCAGATTCATTTCAAGTCCCCTCAATTTCCAATTATTTTTCTTGAGAAAAAAGTTGTTATAAATATTTTTGGACATATAGTTCTTTTTCCTTTTTTTAAAAAAATGTCTTTGGGGATACATGCCTAGCGGTGGTATTGTTAGGTCAAAGGGCATAGTTCACATATTTTGATCCAAATGTTCATTATTTCTCATTCCTTTGGATATAATAGAGTATATCCTTCATTATTCATTGTGATATCTAGTTGCTCTTAATACATAGACTTTTAATATATAGCATCAGTCTCCTCACTCATTATTTTATTTTAAAATATTATAATATATTATAAAGTTGTAATTAATAACCACACCATTAACTAATTATTTATGATTAATTATGTTTTATTATTAATAATAGCTATCATTTCTATAACACTTTAAGGTTTGCAAGTGATCTACATTTAATCCTCATAACAACCCTGCTAGGTAGATACTATCACTGGTCCCATTTTATAGATGAGGAGTTTGAGCCTCAGACAAGGTAAGGACCTGGGGGTCGGGACTTCTCAGCTTCAAATCCTGCCTGATATTTACTTCTCTTAGGAGCTTTGGCAAGTTTGGAGTGGGGAGGGGCCTCAGATGCCACTTAGTCAACCCCTTCATTTTATAGATAAAAAAAACTAATATCTATTGAGATTAAGAAACTTCCCTCTTAATTCCATTGCCTTACATCTGTTAATTATTCTTAATTATTCAACTAAACCAGGTGGGAGGTTCCTAACAGGCCTCCAACTCCACAGTGAGTTAGGGGAGAGGTCTATTGTAGTCTACTACAACTATACAAATTTGTCCAGCAGAATGGGTGGATGGGAACAATTTGTTCCGGAGGCCATGAAAGCAAATGAAGCAGGCCCGGTGGAGTGCTTAGAGACTGGTCAGACATCAAAGACCTCAACATCATCCCCTGCATCCCAAGCCAGGGCCAGCCATCTTGGTTTTTATCCTGCCACTGGCCTTTGAGGCTCTGGAAGAGACAGTGAGATTCATGACTTTGTGCAACTCTGTCTGACTTATATTAAATTCATATGCAAGTCAAGACATCATCCATGTCATGATTGGTCCTCTTAAAAAGTGAAGGACAAGTGGCCATAATTATTCTATCTATAGCTTGTTTTGGAGACATTTCTTTGCACATTGGCTCCCCTGTTAGACTGTAAGCTCTCTGAGGGCAGAGACTCTCTTTTGCCTCTCAAGGTATCTCCAGTGCACAGTGTAGGTGAGTGATATGTACTGATTGATGAATGCCCTGAGATCATACAGGAAGGAAATGCTGGGACTGGAATTTGAACCTAGGCCCTTTGACTCAAAATTCATTATTTCCTCCCCTCCCCCCCCGCCCCCCCAAATACCGGGCTTCTTGCCTGAGTCACTTGGCCTCTTAGTAAGTCAAAGTGGATTGAGGAATGCATGATGGGAATTTCTCATATAAAAAAATTACTGATCATTCTGTTTTCTATTTTGGGGAGAGTTCTGTTAAACTTGGAAAGAATGGACAGTCCCAGTGTTTTCCATTCAACTTTCTCCATCAATCCATTATTTCTATTTTATTCAACATACAATTCATAGTTAAGTTTTCTCTGTTGATTAATCAAATTGTCATATTTTGATGAGGGGATGTTGGAATCTACTAAATTTTATTTTATTTTGCAAGGCAACTGGATATAAGTGACTTGCCCAAGGTTACATAACCAGTAAGTGTTAAGTGTCTGAGGCCAGATTTGAACTAAGGTCCTCCTGATTTCAGGGCTGGTACTCTATCCACTGTGCTATCTAACATGCCTCCTATGACTAAATTTATTTATTTTAAAAAAATTTTTCTGTTGTATTTTTATTTTATTATTTTTATTGAAATTTTCTATTTTAAAAACATATGCAAGGATAATTTTTCATCATTGACCCTTGCAAAACCTTATTCCAATTTCTTCCCCTCTACCCTCTCTCCTAAATGGCAAATAATCCAATGTATGCTAAACATAGTAAAATATATATATATATGTAAATCCCTATTACTAAATTAAAAAACAACAACAACTATTCCTGCTTATATTGACACTAACCCTCCTTTTGTGTATTTAACTGCTGAATTATTTGTTGCATGCAATTTAATCATGCTCAAGTGTTCTTTTTTTCTTAGTTTGATATTTTATTTTTCTGAAATTACATGTAAAAGAATTTTTACATTTGTTTTTAAAACTTTGAATTCCATATTCTGTTCTTTCTTTCCCTCCATCTCCCCATTAAGAAGGCACATGTGAAATTGTACAAAACATTTCCATAAAAGGCATATTGTGAAAGAAAACTTAGATCTCTTCTCACCCTCACCAAAAAAAAAAAAAAAAAAAACAAAAAACCTCAAGAAAAATAAAGTAAAGAAAAGAAGTATGCTTCAAACTGTATTTTAGACACAATCAGTTCTTTCTCTGGGTTCGGACAACATTTTTCATCATAAGTCCTTCAGAGTAGTTTTGGATCATTGTATTACTGAGAAAAACAAAGTCATTCAGAGCTGGTCATCCCATGACATGGCTATTATGTTGTACACAGTACAATTCACTTTGCATGGCTCATGGAGGACTTTCCAAGTTTTTCTGAGAACATCCTGCTCATCATTTCTTGTAGAACAATAGTATTCCATCATAACCACATATAATAATTTGTTCAGCCTTTCCCCAATTGATGTGTATTCCCTCAATTTCCAAATTTTTTTTTTTTGAGAAAAAAGTTGCTATAAATATTTTTGGATGTATAGGTCCTTTTCCTTTAAAAAAATCTCTTTTGGGATACATGTCTAGTACATGGGTATTGTTAGGTGAAAGGTCATAGTTCATATATTTTGATCCAAATGTTCATTATTTATTATTCCTTTGGATATAATAGAGCACATCCTTTATTATTCAAATCATTTGCTAAATACTGTCATTTCTACCTTCATATATCTTATTCCTTCTATTCACATACCTAGATCCTCCTCACTTCTCATCTGAACTATTGCAGAAGACCTTCTAATAGGTCTCCCTTTCTGAACTTCTTATCTTTCTAATCCATACTCTATAAAGCTACTAAAATGGATTTCCCAAAGTGCAGGTCTAACTATGGTACTCACCTACTCAAAACATTTCAGTGGCTTCCTAGTTCTCTAGGATGAAATACAAACTGTATTTGACATTTAAAATCATTTGCAACCTGGCTCCAACCTACCTATCAAATGTCACTATGCATAATTTCTCTTTATGCACTCTATGGTACAGTCAAATTGATCTTCTTACCATTCTTCACACATACACTCTAGATTCTGTCTTTGTGCTTTTGCCCTGACTACTCCACATGCCTGAAGTCTTCTCCCTCTTCACTTTCACATCCTCAAATACTTAATGTCTTTCCAAATTTAGCTCAAGTACTGCTGTCTACATAAAGCATTTTCTGACATCCTCCGTTGCTAATTTCCCCCTCTCTCATTATTTATATTTCATATAAATTATATATGTATAAGCTGTTTCTTCTGATAAAATGTGAATTCCTGAGGGCAGGGACTATTTCACTTTGATAGTTGTATCCCCAGTGCTTAGCACAATGCCTGGGGCTTAATAAATGATAGTTGATTCATTGATGTTCTTTTTTAAAAAAATTTATTGTAGTAAGTCTATTTATTTTTCATACATATTGCTTTATGAATCTTGTTGGGAGAGAAAATCAGAGCAAAAGGGAAAAACCATGGGAGAGAGTTAAAAAAAAAAAGCACAAAAAAGAAATGAACATAGTATGTGTTGATATACACTCAGTCTTCTTAGATCTTTTTCTGAATATAGATTGCATTTTCTGTCCATAGTCTATTGGGATTGCTTCAGATCACTGAACTGCTGAGAAGAACCAAGCTTTTCAGTGTGATTCATTGATGTTTAATAAATGGTTCGAATTTGAGATTTTTAAATTAGATTTATCATATTCTGACAATGGGATATTGAAATCGCTTACTAGGATTACTGATTAAAAATCCAATTTTATTTAAATTGCTTTTGGTCTTATTTTATTAATAACAGTAGGTGCTTCATAAATGATTGTTAATTCATTAACATTTTATAAAAGGTTCATAATTGAAGTTTTTTCTACTAGATCTATTATATTTTAATAATGGGATGTTGAATCTTTACTAGAACTGCTATTAAAAAAAAAGTAAAACAAACTAATGTTACTTGAATTGCTGTTAGACTTCCTTTAATGGCTTTAAGTGCTGGATTATTTGTTGCACATATATTAGTAATGGTTAAATGTTCATTATTTATTATTTTTTTGAACACAGTGAAATATTCTTTTCAGACTCTTCTGATGCATTTTGGTTGGTACCTAGTTATCTGAGATCATTACCAATGCTATAGTTACAGTTTTTCTTGGACTAAAATTTTTGCCACATTCTAGGTCAGTATCTTAATAACCACTGACCGGGATGTCTACTTTTATATCTACACAAAATTTTTATGAGAATAATTTATACATGAATTGAAGGTTCCATTTTAGAAGACTTCTTTTTTCAAGAGAAATGGCATCAATAGAATAAAAGATGAATTGGTCACTTAATAAGAAGAAGGGATATACTTATTGAATGTATTCTATGTTTGGGGGATATAAACAGTTGACATACTAATGACATGTCATCAGATAACTTCTTTTCCAGTCAAGATGTACATTTAGTCATTTAAAATTATTTAATTGTGAATTTAAACTCTTGTTTATTAGACTGATATGTGTTCTTGTTAACATCTAGATATCCATTTTCAACCATATTTTTTTTTTTGAAAGTTAACTGTACAATGTATCAGAGCTTGCTTTCGGCCCCCACCCCCATCCCCGCAGTGGCAGATTTGTTAAGTTGGTAAAGAGTAGCCTGCTAGTGGTATTTTTTTAAAACATGTAACATGACTTTCATGATATTTATATAGTTCTTCAGAATTACAAATCTATTTAAAAGGGTTCAAATGCTTTAATTTAGATAATACTGCATTTTCTTTAAAAGTGTGCTTTAAAATGAAGGTAAAGTAAAACATATTACAATATTTACAATACTTTTTAATTTTGCCTCATGAATTTAATTAAAAGTGAGAAATGAAAAAAAAAAAAAAAAAGAAGGGAACCAAACCATGCACTATCTTTGGACTCACACAGTATCAAAAGAACTGTTAGAAGAACCTTCTACTACAATTTCAACAATTAATTGTATTATACTTTGGTTTTTAAATTATTTTTGTTAAAAATTGAGAGTTGCCCCCAATTTTGTTGAAGATAGGGATTTTTTATATAGAATTTCCATTTCCTTTCTTTTACTTAATCTACTCCCTTCCCCCTTGGTTATTATTTCTTGTCTTCTTTAACCGTTCTCTTAAGTGATCCAAAATGTATACATGCACATTCTTTTTACTCTTTTTCATTAATTGTACTAGCCACTACTTCACATAATAGACGTGGAGGTGACTTGACAGTACTTTATGTTAAAATATAATCTGTTGTTTTTCTTTTAAAAACTTATAGAACTTACTTTGTATAAACTTGAATGTTGATAATGGTAAATGGTAATTGACTTACAATATTTTATTGATTTAAATGAATATGTATCCCATTCTTATTCTAAAATTCCCCCAAAGGCAAATTTGTTTGTTTGTTGTTTGATTCTACTGTTATTTTCATGTTTAAAAAGTATTAATATTCTTCTGGTGTTTCCCTATATCTGTGAATTATGGAATCATGGTCTTTGAAGAATTTAAAGTTTAGGATCACCCAAAAGTCAATAGGTGGACATGTCTAAACTACACCATTTTGTTGATGAAGAATTGTGCTGGAAAATTTAGAGGATAACAGAGAAAAGAGGACTGGAGCAGAAGATGGACTGAAGTGAGAATGAGAGATTGCCAGTGGACAGTCTGCATTCTCTGTTGGTAACCATACCATAAGAGATCTAGAGGGAGACCCATAGTACAATGGATGGACTCCCTTCAAGAGTTTTTGAGTGGGCATGGTTGCAAAGGATGAGATATGTGGATAGGTTTTGATCTGAAGATTGGAGGTAACACCCATGACATTGACATACAGATAAATTGAAAAATCAATGAAGATTTTTATTATGAAGAAATTGTAATGGGAGATTTTTGGATAAGTCATTTATAATTTTTTTCCCTCAAAGTTTAATGGTTACTTGGGATTTCAAAGTTTGATAATAATCTTTAGATTTAAATTTTAGATTTATTCACGATAGGTTCCTGTGAAGTCTTATGAAGATTAAACTTTAAATGTATTGAGATCTAAGGAAAGATCAAAAATGGGAGGAGGAATAAAGGAAAGAATAGAGGCTACTTTTTTTTTTTTGAGAAATAATTATAGGAAATTTCTCAGAGTGGTCAAGACTAGGTAATGCTCAAAATTATTTGTTCATTAATTGTAGAATAACCTTTTGTTATGTTTTGCCCTAATTGTTCCTATGATTTCGGAGTGTGTGTATGTAGGCGGCAATGTCTGGAAAGGCAGATTATCCTGGATTTAAGATAATATTCCCCTTTTCCTTTCCTATTTCCATCTCTTTACCTTGAGGCCCTTTTTGATGTTGATAGTTACAGGGAATTGATGGTCTGGAACGTATCCCATCTTATCCATTTGTAATGTATTCTATTTTACCCTTGTAAGAGGAGATTTAGGTTTTGGGGTTGCTGGTGGCCCCTAAAATCCTTTGACCCATTGGTGTCTTGTAGGCTGTTGTTATAGGATCCTTGATGACTCCCCTGGTTGCCTCCCTCCACATTTTACTTAATTAGGGATAGCTACTATTCCTAATTTTAATGATTATAATGAAGGCTAATTCCAAATATCAACATTGAAGACTTCATTTTTCTTTGCTTTTATCTGCTGGCTATAGAAGGATCCACTGTAGAGGAAAGACCCGTACACTTATTTTCTTTAGATTTTGAACAGGTAGTTTATTCCTATTCAGAAATATATGTTAAACATGGAAGAATCACGGTATACATTTGCAGAATTAACAGGTTTAACAGGATTCAGGAACTCACAGCACTAGAGTTACAACTAAACACAGAAGAATCATAGTTCACATTTACAGAAGTAACAGGTTTAACAGGATTCAAGAACTTGTAGCCAGAGTTATAACCGAGCATGGCAGAATTATAGCACACGGTTGCAGAATTAACAGGTTTAACAGGATTCAGGAACTTAGAGCCAGAGTCACAAGTAAGCGTGGAAGAGTTATAGCACACATTTACAGAATTAACAGGTTTAACAGGATTCAGGAGCTTGACTTATAGCTAGTTACAACTAAATAGAGAAGAATTACAGCCCATATTTACAGAATAGGATTTGATAATTCATAATTACATTATAATAAAGTGAGAGGCAAACATTTTAGCCTCACGGGAATATAAACACATGCTGCAATACTGGTGGTTAGGTTATACACAGTTTTTTTTTCACCTCAGCATTGCACTGTCCAACCATTCCTGCCACTTCTCTGTTGGTAACGGGCCAGTTCTTTTGTTTGTGGCTACCTTCACCGAAGCAGAAACTCCTGCCGCCGTCTGTCATCGCTATGAGAAACAACATCTTGGAAGTGGAAGACTCCAAGCCATCTTTCGGAGGCTGTGGACTTCATAAAGTCCCTGCCAGTCTCGTACATGTGCCCATTGGTATGTCAGTTTTTGCTAAAATCAGGAAAGAACCAACACAATGAAGGAAGGGGTGGCTGGGAATACTAATCCTACTAAGGTCAGGAAAAAACAAACACAATAAAAGTAGGGGCAGCCATGAACTGGCTGCATGGAGGCCAGGTGGGAGACAGGGCGATTGCCCCTCTCCCGACCCAACTCTGGGGACCCACCTGGAACCAGTTGACATGATTCACAGTGGGAAAGGAAGAAAGCTCTTGATAATCCTGTGTCTGCTGAGCACTTTGAGCTCAGCAGAGAATTAAAGATCTTTAATAAATCAGCAAACATTTATTAAACATTTACTATGTGCCAAGCACTGTGTCAAGTGCTGGAGATAAGAAGAAATAAAAATAGTCCCTGTGGAGACCACATATATATATATATGTATATACATATAGAAATCAATTCAAACAAGATAGATACAGAGAAGATAGCCTTGTAGAGTGCAAGCCCTTCACTGATGAAACACGCATGGCAAGTAGCAAGCTAATAAAGGTTCACTGGAAGTCTACGTCATTTTTTTTTTTTTTCTTATTTGATTTGCTAGTCGATCCCTAGCATCTCCCCACCTGTGATTTCAGATAGGGAAAAGAACAAGAATGAACAAACATGGTTGACAGGAAGCATGGAGGAAAATATCTGCCCGTGCTTTGTTCCCAGCCCAATTCTTGCTGAAAAAAAAAAAAAACAAACAACTCAGGTTGATGTCATTCTTATTGGTCTCTTTTCCTTTCTTCCATTCCCTCCTCCCTTCCTCCCACCCCATCCCCTTTCAAATTCTGGGTTGTAACCCCCAGAACGAATCACATTTAACTTATTTGAACCCAATCAACCAAACCCAAAGATAATACAATAAATAAATAATAAACCCACATTTTACTCGTACACTTTGCTTCCTCTTGCTTTGGACCCAACCCAGCTGTCACCTTGAACTCTCTCCTTTCTCAAGGAAGTTTCCTCTGAGGATTTAATAAAGATATCTGTCTCTCACACAAAGCACCATTAGCAGCAAATCCTAAGGAGCTCAAAAATCAGGAGCTCCTTTCTCCATACAGATGGAATGAATACATGTCTATACCTTGCTAGTCCAGGACTGAGGGTGGGAACTGGCAGCAGAATGGCTGATGGAGCTACTCCATCCTTTCTGAATGTAAATGGGAGGGAGGTTTTCCCATCAAGGATATCCCGAGACCCAGGGTTAAGATCCCCTCCTCATTCTAAAGCCTCCTCAATTTCTATTTGTCATGGGCAGTGCTGGGAAAGGAACAGGAAGGACAAGGACAGAGACAGAAAAAGGACAGACTGCTTTGGGCAAGCACTTAATTGCTTTGGGCCTCAGTTTCCTCACCTGTAAAATGAGGGGATCAGGCTAAATGGCCTGTAAGGTCCCTTCCAGCTCTAAATATATGAGCCCTGTTTATAGGTTTTCTGCACATGGGCAGAGCAGAGAGGGGGTAACAAAACAACCCTCAGCTCCTTGGGGGTAGGGCATACTTCATGTTTGTCTCAGTGGCCCTAAGGGAGGGCACACATTAGGCACTTAGAAGATACTTGCTGGATTAAGTTAAATGGGAGCGGGAAGGAGATGGGAAAAACATCCAGAAGGAATCCTGGGGACTGAGGAAGGACAAGGTGACAGAAGAGTATCCCTTCAGAGGAAGAGGAAGCAAAGTGGAAGCAGAATGAGATTACAGCCCTTCTGAAGGGGTACTTCCTCCATCAGAGTCCCAGAAAGGGGGCATCCCTTCCTGGGTTCCAACGTGCCAGTCTGCGCAGCCCATAGGCGATGGGAAAGAGCAAGAAGTGCCACATCCTGTGGCAGGGGAGTGGCTGCCGGGTCATTGGCACAGAAGTTTCTACCAAATTGAAGGTGTGGATCTGGAAGTCCTGGGGAGTCCCGGCTGGGGGATCGACCAGTGAGGGGAAGCAGAAGGGCCCCCGGGGGCCCACAGGTTGGTAGGGGAAGGGTAGATGCCGGAACCCCAACATGCCAGGTCCTGAAGAAGTCAATGAGCCGCCGATTTGGGTCTCAAGTCTGTCCATCTTGGCCCACATAGGACCTGGCCTTTGACAGAAGTGATGGACCAGATTAAACCTCAGTGGCAGGAAGGGCCCGCAGCAGCTTTTCTAGAAGGGCCCAGCCGGGCCACAGAATCATTCCAGCTGCAGCAGGTCAAATTGGTGGTCCAAAGGTGAGGGGTGACAGTTACAGGAAAGTACCAGGAGTCAGGGTGCCAGGATCCTAACTCAGTCAAGGTTGGCCAGCCGGCCAGGGTTTACACTCCTCTTTTCCCTTCAGGTTCCCAGTCACTATAGGCCCATAGGGACCACCCCGAAAAGGGACCCACCCTGGACTGCCCCGGAAAGGCCCACAGCAGTGAGCAAGCTGCGAGCCCTTGTTTTTCTTTCTGATTTCACCTGATCCAGGATCTCCCCATAGTCCCGAAGTCTTGGGGGAGGGGAGGGGGAGGAAGGATAGGAAAGGGGAGGGGGGCGGAGGAAGGAAGAATGGAAAAGAAGGACGAAGGAATGGGGGGGAGGGGGAGGATGGAGGGAAGAGACTGAAGAGCACCAGACCCAAGCAGGCCGGGTCCGGGCAGGCTGGGGTGGCAGGGCAGGCGCATTAGCTGCAATGCGGAGAGGGGATGACCGTCAGCCTCCTCGGGGGTGGGAGGGGGGGGAGGAGAGGGCGCCTCCCAACCTCCCTATCTCGACTGGTGAGAGGTCAGGGTGGCAGCCGCCGCAGGCGGCCCCCGGGAGGTGGGGGCGCCCCGCTGGGGTGGGGGTGGGGGTGGGGATGGGCAGGCGCTGTCCAGCGCGGGGCCATAGGCGGGGAAAACCTCTGGGCGCAGCTTCCTCCGCGGGCGCAGCAGCAGCGGCAGCAGTGGCGGGGTCCCATCGGTCCCGGGGCTCTTCTCCGAGGCGGGCAACAGCTGGAGGCGGGCGGGGACCCGGCTGGCCTCCGTCTCCAGCCAAGGCTGCAGCAGGGGCGGCGGCGGCGGCATCAGCAACAGCAACAGCAGCTCTGCGCAAAGATGCTTCTGCTCCTCCAGGGGCACGAAACCAGCGCTCTCCGGGTCGGGGAGGTACAAGAGAGACCCCGGGACCCAGTCCTCCTCTCCAGCCGGGCCGGCCGCCGGAGGCTGCGGCCCCAGCGGCCGGCCCGCTCCCGCTCGGGCTGTGGCTCCGGCTCTCCTGGCTGAGGCTGCGGGACTGCGGCAAAGGAGGGAGGTGCTAAAAGGGGCCGCCCGAGCCTCCGCAGTCCGCAGTCTCCAAGGGAGCAGGCGCGGTCGCCATGGAGACGGAGCGGGGCTCTGCAGTGATGCTCTGCTGGCGTAATTGACCGCAGCTGCCCAGGCTGGCCGGCCTCACATCAGCTGACCTGCCCTGCTCGCCATGGGAACTGGGATGGAGGGGGGACAATGCCTGCATATGGCAGATACTTAATAGAGGATCATTAGTTAACTTGGAACCATAGTGTATAAATTGTTTTGGAGGGGAGGGTTATTCTAGAAAAGATTTGATGAGAAGTACTTAGGATCTTTCCTTCCTTCCCTCTCTCCTCTGCCTCTTTCCCTCCCTCCCTCCCTCCTTCCTTTCTCTTATCTTTCCTTCCTTCCTTCCTTCCTTCCTTCCTTCCTTCCTTCCTTCCTTCCTTCCTTCCTTCCTTCCTTCCTTCCTTCCTTCCTTCCTTCCTTCCTTCCTTCCTTCCTTCCTTCCTTGTTCTTAATCTTTTTTTGTGTGTATCATAGATACTGAGAACCCCTAGAGACCCCTTAGAAGTTTAAATTTATTATATATTTAAATGTATGAAATGAAGCTGTCAAATCAACAAACATTCAGACTCTACCCGTAGGATTACAAAGGACACCAATTATATTGAAATACAATTATAAAATATTTTTTAAAAGACCAAGTTCACATACCCCACATTTAGAACCACTTCATAACAATACACATGAAGAATTTCTACAGTCTTAGACTTGTCAAGGCTATTGGAAAGTTCAGTGACCTACAAAAAGGTCACAAAGATGTCTGTCAGAACCCAGCCTTCTCCAGTCTTGAGGCAGAATTCAACCCCATTATACCATACTGCCTCTAACCGGTTTTCTTTAAACATTTGAAGGCCTCATCCACTAAAGTTCCACTCCGAGGTTTCAATTTGCTGCGGAATTGACACTGAGTTTGTTAGGTGACGCCTTGTGGTCCTCCTGAACTGGAAAGACTTCATTTTCCGGTGGACTTGTCTGTCATCCATGGACCAACCCGGCCCACATAAAGTCTCACCCTGGGGTTAGACACAGAACCTCTCCATAGTTTACTGAGTCATAGGTGGATTGAGATTGATTTCTGTGGGAGAAATCCATTGATAGTACTTACACGCTTGAAGCTCTGTCTTGTACAAGAAGATTTGTTTTGTGTGTTTCCAGTGAGAGGAACTAAAAACTGCTAGGCAGAAGCCATAGGGAGGCAGATTTCAGCATAAGAAAAGCCTTACAGGCTCCTAAGAGGCAGGCAGCATTATATTACTAGAAGCCTTTGAGCAGAAGCCAGAGACCCACTAGCCCAGATTACTGAAAGATTTCAGAACTGGACAGATGGGTGGAAGAGGGAAGGTCAAATATTCACATTTCTCACTGGATTGTTCTATTTTCCCAAACCTCTAAAACAAACAAATAAGCAAATATGAATAGAATAAGGGAAAGTATTATATCCTTAATTTGTGACATTATTAGTTTATTGAATAGATTTGTTAAATAATAAATTGTATAATGAATGAATTGATTATCCATAAATTAATTTATGAAAATTATTCGTTTATTTTATTTTAAGGATTTAAAAAAATATTTCATTAAAAAGCAGCAACAAAATGCATGAACTCTCTGGGAGGCAATTTACTAAGGTGCCTTACATTACAGGTCACTTTTTAAAGAAATAAGAAATAGGGAAGGTAGCTTGACATAGTCTCCCACTGCCAAAGATTCTCTTCCTCCTCATCTCTAGCTCCTGACTTTCTTGGCTTCCATCTTGTCTCAGCTAATACTCCATTTTCTGTAAGAAGCCTTTCACAGTCCTCAGTGATAGTGCTTCATCACTGCATAACCTCAGTGTATGCTTTAAATACCCAAATATCCTATTTCTACACAGTAGTTCGAATGTTGTCTTCTCAATTAGAATGTGAAATTTTTGAGGGCAAAAGACTCCTTTTTTTTGTCTTTCTTTGCAGCTCAATTTCTTTTCTTTTCTTTTTTTTTATAATAGCTTTTTAAACAATAGAAAGAGTATCAGCCCTAAAGTCAGGAGGACCTGAGTTCAAATTTGACCTCAGATATTTTAGCACTTCCTCACTGTGTGACCCTGGGCAAGTCACTTAACCCCAATTGCCTCAGGGGAAAAAAATGCACGTAAAGATAGTTTTCAATATTCACCCTTGCAAAGCCTTGTGTTCCAAATTTTTCTTCCTCCCTCTCTTCTTTCCTCTCCCCCAGAGAATAAGTAATCCAAATATAAGCTAAACACGTGCATTTCTTCTAAACATATTTCCACATTTATCAGGCAGCACAAGAAAAATCAGATCAAAAGGGGGAAAAGAGACAAAAAAATGCAAGCAAACAACAATAACAACAACAAAGGTGAAAATATTACATTGGGATCCACATGTCCCCACAATCCTCTCTCTGGATGCAGATGGCAGCCTCGGTTCTTGACACAGCACATATTAGGAAATTAATAAATGCCATTTGTTTGAGTGACTGAGTAGAGAGCTGGCCTTTGTCAGGAATACATGGTTTCAAGTTCTATTTTTTTTTTTGTTGGGGGGAGGGGAGGGAGCAGGAGAAGTGTTTTTCTTTACATCCCCCAGGCTTAGCATAGTATCTGGCACATACTAAGTGGTTAATAAATGCCTATTGATTGATTGATTGACGTTGGGCAAGTCACTTAACTTTGGTGTCCTAGGCACAAATTATTCATTTGGAGGAACAAAAAGTCTACAATCTCAAGGGAAGTAATGGGGGGAAGTAACAATGAAGTAACAGTAGTGCTATTTGACCTCAAATTATATCTTTTTTTTTTTTTTACCAAAATTCTTATTTAATGAATATAAAAAAGAGAATTTTCCATATACAAAGTAGATTCATATGAAACTGAATCTTCTGGGCAGCTTGCTTTTTTTTTAAAGGTGTATCTTAAATTCAATCTGTTACTTTTAAAACTATTCTTTTTTTCTGTGTTGCTTTCTGTATTTCTCTTTGATCTTTTCTGTGGATTTTTGAAAGTTGATTTGATCCTTTTTTATTTCTTTTTTTTTTTTTTTTCCCAACACAATTAGTAGCTTCTCACTTTCTCCCTCCCATTTTTTTTTTTAAGGGAAAACCACAATCCTTAAAACAAATAAGCATTGTAAAGCAAAGCAAATGTATACATTCCCACATCCACAATGCATGTCCTCATTCCCACTTCAGGTCCATCACCCCTTTGTCATAATATGGGGGTGCTTGGTCATTGGTCCTCTGGGGCCATTCCTGGTTTCTGTGCTGTTCAGAATTCTCAAATTTTTTCTTGTTTCTATATGAACTTTTCTGTTGATTCAATTCACTTCATTCTGTATTTTTTCATATAACTTTTCCCAGACTGCTCTGAAACTAAAGGGACCACAACCCACTTCATTCATCAAAATTCTCATAATTTCTTATGGCACAATAATTTCCCTTTAATTCATATATCATGATTTTTTTTTTGACTATTGCCCAATTGATGGTCACCTCTTTTGCTTCCATTTCTTTGCTATCACAGAAAGTGCTGCTCTTAAATATTTTACACATATAGGTCTTTTTCTTTTTTGTTCTATCTCCTTGAGATAATAGGGCAGCTAGGTGCTACAGTGGTTAAAAGGTCTAGCTTGGAGTCAGAAAGACTCATTTTCTGAGTTCAAATTCAGTCTTAGATACAAACTGTGTGACGTTGGGCAAGTCACTTCACCCTGTGTGCCTCAGTTTCCTCATCTGTGAAAAGGAAAGGGTAAACCACTTCATTATCTCTGCCAAGAAAATCCCAAATGGAATTCCAGAGTCAGACATGACTAAAACAGCTGAACAACAACCACCATATCTTGAGGAATAATCCTATTTGTGGTATTATTAAGTAGAACATGCATCACTTAGTGACTTGAAAGGCACAGTTCCAAATTGCTTACCAGAATGTCAGGACTAATAACTCACAAACAGTACATTAATATTCTTTTCCCTCAGCTCCTCCAACACTTGTCATTTTCCATTTTTTAAAAATTAGAACCGCAGAGATGTTTTAATTTCCATTTCTTCAATTATTACTGATTTGAGGTATTTTAAAAAACATATTGGATTTCTTTTTCTTCTATATTTCTTCATTTCTTCTTTTGAGAACTACCCATTCATATCCTTCAGCCATTTTTTTTTCCTTAGGGAAAAATGGCTTTCATTCCTATATATTTGAGCTAGTTCTTTATACATCCTGGATATCAGATCTTTTTCAGACAAACTTGCTCCCAAGATTTTATTCCAGTTAATTTTTTAAATTTAAAATCGTTCCCTTTTTAATTTTAACTTCATTTATTTTCCTCGTACAAAACCTTTTCAATTTTATGTAATCAAAAGTGTCTTATTTTCTCGTCCGACTTCTTTTCTCTCCCTTGGCTGATCATGAACTCTTCCCCTACCCATCATCGTGAAAGATTTTCTTCCTTGAACCATTCATTTGTTTATGATGTGACCACAAATTAAAATGTAAAGCAAGAATCAGCCAAACAATTGATAACAGGTTTAAAAAAACTAGAAAAGCAGGTCAGAGGAACAGACCACTCTGTTAAGGAAATTAGATAAATAATTGGACTCAACCTTTTTAAAAATCAGAATTTTCACAAATAACAAGGGATGCCAGAAATTATCTAGTCTGACTTGTACTTGGAAAACAGGCCTGATAAATTGTCTGCTTGAGGACTTTCAGTGAGGGAACCAGAGAAGGGAGGTTAACAAGAGTCAGGTGACTCTGATTACTCATGGCCTAAGAACCACTCAGTTCCAATTCAAATCACCAAACTTATGTGAAATGGATGCTATTTGCCAGGTACCGCAGTAGGAGCTGGAAGAGGGAAGAAAGAAAGAAGGAAAGAAAGGAAGAAAGGAAACGAGGAAGACAAAGAATATAAAGAAAGAGGGAAGAAAGGAAAAATATAAGAAAGGAAGAAAAAAGGAATGTAAGAAAGAGAAAGAAAGAATGTGAGAAAGAAATGAATAAAGAAAAAATCGAAAGGGAGGAAAGGAAGGAAGGAAAGGAGGGGGGAGGAAAGGAAGGAAGGGAGGAAAGAAGGAAGGAAGGGTCTTTGTCCTCAAAGAGCTTGCATTTTGGGGGAAACTTATACAATTGGGAGTTTGATTGTCCCGGACTAGAAACATAGCTAGGCATTTGAGCTCCAGGAGTCAGTTTTCTTTTAAAATTTTTATCTATCAGCTGAAAGGCTAACTTAGGCCAAGTCCCTTGTTTTCAGAAATTTCAGAAATTCAAGAGGTTAAATGGTCACACTAGTGGTAAGTGTCTGAAGCAAGATTTGAATCCAGACCTTTTGTTCTCTTGGGAAGCTAGGTTGCTCAGTGGTTAGAGTGCCAGATCTGGAGTCAGGAAGACCAGAGTTCAAATCCAGCCTCAGACACACACTAGCTGTATGACCCTGGACAAGTCACTTCACCCTGTTTGCCTCAGTTTCTTCATCTATAAAATGAGTTGGAGAAGGAAACGGCCAACCATTTCAAGTATCTTTACCAAGAAAAGGGTTGAACACAACTCAACGATGATGCTTGTGGTCTTGTTTTTTAATTTTAATTTTTTAATTTTTTCAGTGCTAGTATTCTTGCCAATAACCTCAGCAAAACTTCAGAAACCCAAAGCAAAAATAAAACAGTGGTCCTTGTAATACTCATTTCTAAAATATTAAGCCCAGAAGCACTTCTCCTGTGATCTGTCTTTTTTTCTCTATAAAATGAGCTCACCAGGTTTCCTTTCATCTCTGGATCTAGAATCAGATGAAATAACAAATCTCAAAGCAACTTATAAGCAGTAAGTGCTCTGCAAATTTTCACCATCCTTAATATTCTTTCTGACTGATCTTATCTCTTCTTGACCTAGATTCCCCTTTCTGAGCCTGAACCCAAATCTTTCTTAACCTAGTAGTGCCCCTGCCTCCCCTCCAGCCCCGGGTTCTTCCCTTATGCCCTGAGTGAGCAGAGTTGAAATCTGTTCCCTCCTTACCTACGGCTGAGGTCTTTTTATAATTTTTCCCCTTGATAGCAAAAAGACACAGGTGAGCTCTAA
The DNA here is from genome assembly GCF_016432865.1 of Antechinus flavipes. Classification (NCBI taxonomy): domain Eukaryota; kingdom Metazoa; phylum Chordata; class Mammalia; order Dasyuromorphia; family Dasyuridae; genus Antechinus; species Antechinus flavipes. The sequence continues at coordinate 18,789,950 of NC_067401.1, forward strand.
AACAGAAGCATTTTTATATGCTCCAGATGTATTTTTAATATAGTGACAGCTGGAGGACTGCTGGTATTGATTTATCCTGTAAGAATATTCTTTTTTAAATTTCTTTCTTCATTCGTTCTACCCAAATTCGTTTTCTTAGATCATCTTTCTGAAAGTCCTATAAGACATCTTTCCAGATTTGATTCAATGCATTTCAAATCGTTAATGTCCTTACTGAATCAGAGAAGGAGCCTCTGTGTAAGGAAAGGAGAAGAGAGCCACCCACTGTGACGGCACTACTGCATGCTGGGGAATGAAAGCTACAAGCGTCCTGGAATATTATAATTCTATGGGAAATAATGAGCAGGATGCTCTTAGAAAATAAGAACAACAAAAACCAACCTGGAAAGTCCTCTATGAACTCAAGCAAAGTAAAATGGACTATATACAAAGTAATAGCAATATCCTGGGATGACCAGCAGTGAATGGCTTTGCAATTCTCAGTAGTACAATCATCCATGACTACTCTGAAAGTCTTATGATGAGAAATCCTATCCATACCCATAGAAGGAACTGATTGTGTCTGAATACAGATTGAAACACTCTCTCTCACTCTCTCTCTGTCTCTCTCTGTCTGTCTTTGTCTCTGTCTCTCTCTGTGTCTCTGTCTCTGTCTCTGTGTCTCTCTCTTTCTCTCTCTCTGTCTCTCTGTCTCTCTCTCTCTCTGTCTCTGTCTGTCTGTCTCTCTATGTCTCTCTCTCTCTGTCTCTGTTTTTCTCTCTCTGTCTCTGTCTCTCTCTTTCTCTGTCTTTCTGTCTCCGTCTCTGTCTCAATTGAGAAGAGCCTCAGGTGAGTACTTGTAGCCAGAGTATAAAACCCCCAATCCATCAGCATTTGAAAATGTTTGAGAAGTCATCACAAATGGACTCTTAAGTTTTTCACGATCCTGAGGGGAAGAAGGTAAGATGATAAAAATAACTGAGGGTCTTCAGTACCTTAAAGAATCAACAAAATCTTAATTGCTGATGTTACACTGTATTTTTATAGTTTTTTTTCTGCTGTGTTTTCTTTCACTGAAGCCACAAGATTACCCATAGGGTTCTCATGGGTCATGCAGCATGTGGCTTATAAATAAAATCAAGTTCTATTGGGTAGTATAACACAATAAGAGAAAGGATTGCTAGATTCTCTTGATATATAAAAAAGACTGCCTCCAGGGAGTCCACGGAATAGATTCAGGTTATTTGTGACACAGAGTATGTCTACACATAAGCACACACAAAATGCAAGCATATACTCCCCTGTTAGAAAATACATACAAGAGGCAGCTAGATGGCACAGTGGGTAGAGCACCAGCCCTGAAATCAGGAGGACCTGAGTTCAAATCTGATCTAGCTATATGATCTTGAGAAGTCATTAATCCCAAATGCCTCAGCAAAAGTAAATAAATAAAAATCCATATGCACATATATATGTATATATACATAAACAAACATATGTATTATCTCCTTTTCTTTTTCCCTCTCTGTAAACTCCATGAGAAAATGGATTATTTCATTCATTGCGTTTATATCTCAAGCATCTAGAAAAGTACCCGGAACAAAGTAAGTACTTAAAAATACCTCTTGGTTGGTTGATTGAGCATGAGTAAGTCACATCTGTGGGTCTCAGTTTCTTCATCTGTCAAATGAAAGAGTTGGACTGGTTCTCCTATGGGATCCCTTCTAGTCCTCAGCCCATTATAATGAACCATCAAAGGAAGATTTGTAGGACAATGCACTATACATAAGCCATGGGCTGAGTTTTAGGTCAGAGGACCAAGGTTCAAGTCTTGACCTGCCACTTGCCCCTGTGCTGTTGTTCAGCTGTTTCAGTCACGCTTGACTCTTCATGACTGTATTTGGAGGACTATTGGTATTGATTTATCCTATAAGAATATTCTTTTGTAAACTTCTTTTTCATTCGTTCTATTCAAATTCATTTTCTTAAATTGTTCCCTATTTGGAGTTTTCTTGGTAGAGATGCTGGAGCGATTTGCTATTTCCTTTTCCATTTCACTTTACAGATGTGGAAACTGAGGCAAATAGGGCAAAGTCATTGCCCAGGCTCACCCAGTCAGGAAGTGTCCGAGTTGGGATTTGAACCCAAGTTTTCCTGATTTTAGTCTCTGTCCACTGAGCCACCCGGTTGCCCCTACCCCTATGCGAGGACCTCATGCAAATCCCTTCACCCGGCTGAGTCTCAATTTCCCCCTTTGTAAGGTGAGTGGATTGCACTAGAAAGGCCTGAGAGATCTCTTCTGGTTCTAACTGTTTGCTCCTGTGGATGCATTTCTTATAATTGCAGCAGATTAAAACCCTGGACACCTTCCATGATTCCTTGTTCATCTGTATCAATATTTTATCGGGGGAAAACTGCTTACTTTGTTTTAAGCCTGATCTTGGCAACGAACTCAGAGATGGAAAAACAAGGAACAACCTGGAAGCTGACGTCATTCCCAGCAGGCCTGGAGCTCCCAGGATTGGCGTTTCTGAGAATAGCTTTAATGGTCTTTTAAAAACAGAACGAGAATTTGTCCTTCAGCCCCGGCTCCTCCAAATCCTTCCCCCGGACAAATTCAGCTCTTCACCCCTATCCCTAGGCTCCAGTTAGGAGCAGAAATGGAGCCTGGTCTCCTTAATGGTTAACTGAATTATACTTGCATTTATTATATATGTGGCAGCTATATGTGAGGACTGTGGTGATTCTGGAGAGAAACTGGCCTGCCCTCAGGGAGCTTCCGGCCTAAACGTCCCTTCGTCAACTGACAAGCGCTTGTTATAAACTTCCATGGGTCCTGCTCTCAAGGAGCTTGTATTCTACGGGGAGGAGTGATGGCTTCCCAAAATGGACCCAGAGAAGAAGGTTCCAAATGGTCTTGGTCAGGAGAAAGCATAAAGATCAGGAAATCGAGGGAAGTTTTCAGAGGAGGGAGTCCCTTAGGGAGGGAAGCCCAGGCTTCTGTATGACAGAGGCAAGTAAGAAGAGTGTTTCAGGAACTGAGGAAAGACATTGAGTCGGGAACCTCACTTAGAGGTTCACAAATCTTATTAAATTTTTTTATTTATATATTGGGCTCAAGTCACTTGCCCAGGGTCACACAGCTAGGCAGTGTTAAGTGTCTGAAGTCAGATTTGAACTTCAGGGCTGGTGCTCTATCCACTGGGCCACCTAGCTGCCCTTTCTTATTAAATTTCATTTATTTATTTTTTGGCTGAGGCAGTTGGGGTTAAGTGACTTGACCAGGGTCACAAAGCCAGGAAGTGCTAAGTGTCTGAGGTCAAATTTGAACTCAGGTCCTCCTGACTTCAGGGTGGGTGCTCTATCCACTGGGCCACCCAGCTACCCTTTCTTATTAAATTCTTTTGCAAAATGGGGAATGATACTTGCATCCAAGAGAAAATTAAAGGAGAAAATACTTATAAAGTGCTTTAAAGAACCTGAAAATACTATCTAAATGCAGGCTCTTGTTATTGATAAAATACAATCCCCATGAATGATTATGAATGACAGTTTTCTAAGCTGGTATCTTCTCCCTCTAAGAGGCTGTTAATTTCTGGAGATCAGGGACCATATCTTTTCTAAACTTTGTCGCTCAGTCTCTCTGTTAGAGCTCTATGCACACAGTAGGTGCTTAAATAACTGTGCCGAAATAAACAAAAATGGCTATGACATTATAAATAGAAATAAAAACAAACCCACAAAACTGAATGCTGTGTAATCATAAAATGGTCTAACCTGTCCCCAAAGAAGAGATGAGTAAAGGTACCCCCCCAAAACACACTTTGTAGAGATGGGGACCATGGATGTGGAACAGTGTGTATCGTGTCTGATTTGGTTAAATTTGCTGAACTCCCTTTTTTTGCTATTAGTATTACTTTTTATTGAATGATCATCTATTTGCACTTTGGAAAAAGATAAATTCCCATTATTCATAGCAGTAAATCCTCAGGATCATTCTGAATAATTTATGATTTTTATTGCTTTTATTTTTCTTATTAGAGCTTTTTATTTTTCAATAATTTTTCAACATTAACCCTTGCAAAACTTTGTGTTCTAATTTCTCCCTCTTCCCCCACCACCTCCCCTATATGGCAAGTAGTCCATATAGAAATATGTTAAATTTAAGATATGTATACATATTTATATAATTCTCATGTTGCACAAGAAAAATCAGATCAAAAAGGAAAAAAAAATGAGAAAGAATACGATGCAAGCATACAACCACAAAAAGAGGAGAATGTTATGTTGTGATCCACCCTCAGTTCCCACAGTCCTCTCTGGGTGTGGACGGGCTCTCTCCATCACAAGATCATAGGAACTGTCTGAATCATCCCATTGTTGAAGAGAGCCATGTGCTGAACTCTTTTTAAAAGATTAGGTGGCTCGGTTCTGTGGGTCAAATGCTGGGCATGGGGTCAAGAATACTTGAATTTAAATCCTTTCTCACACATTTGCCAGCGGGGTTATCCTGAGCAAGTCATTGTATTTCGGCCTCAGTTTCCTCCTCTGTAAAATGGATGGATTGGCTGGAGATCTCTCTCCTACAATTATACAAACTCAAGAAGATTCTGTCCCGGCTTCAGGCCAGCTCTTCCTGCTCAAGGACACGCTGCTTCTCATTTAGGGCAGTTTCTAATCTTGCCTCAGCCCTCCTGAATGGCCTCCGTGGGCTCCTCTGGAGAGCTCATTCTCTGAGCGGGACAGCTCTGGGAGGGAAGCACGGGATGGGAGAGAAGGTGACCGGTCAGCACAAATTCCAGCTTGGTTTTCATGGTCCAGTAATCCCCGGGTAATTGGGAGGATTTAGCGGAGAGAGAGGCCGAGGGAAGGGAGAGGGCTCAGTCAGCAAAGAGAGAGGGCCTGGGGGACACACGAGCTATTGAGTGACCTTTCTGGGCTGCTCAGAGCTGGCCATCCGCAAGGGCAGCCCGCGGCGTTCGCTGGCTGGCAGGCAGGCGGGCCGGCCTACGGAAAATCAATGCTGAGCCCTGATAACAGGCTGGGTGATGGAAGGGTGGCAACGCCTGGCTGGATTCACCATGGGAGCCAATAGCCCTGAACTGGGATCTGACAGATGGGCCGGAGCTTCGCCTCCCAGGGCCAGGCTGCAGAGAGAAAATGGTCCAGAGAAACCTCAAGCTCTTGACTCAAGGGCGGGCAAGGGCAGAAGCTCCCCTGGAAGGAGGCTTGCAAATGGTCCAGTCCAGCAACCTCATTTTACAGAGAGGGAAACTGAGGCCCATAGCTAGGAACTGTCTCACCTAAGGTCATTCGGGTAGGAAGTAGCAGAGCCAATTTTTTTTTCTCTCAATAGTATTTTATATTTCCAAACACATGCAAAGATAGTGTCAACATTCACCTTTGCAAAATGTTGTGTTCCAAATTTTGCTCCCCTCCCTTCCCTCCTTATCTCCTCTCCAAGACTGCAAGCAATCTAATATGGGTTAAACATCTCTTCTTCTTCTTCTTCTTCTTCTTCTTCTTCTTCTTCTTCTTCTTCTTCTTCTTCTTCTTCTTCTTCTTCTTCTTCTTCTTCTTCTTCTTCTTCTTCTTCTTCTTCTTCTCTTCTTCTTCTTCTTCTTCTTCTTCTTCTTTTTCTTCTTCTTCTTCTTCTTCTTCTTCTTCTTCTTCTTCTTCTTCTTCTTCTTCTTCTTCTTCTTCTTCTTCTTCTTCTTCTTCTTCTTCTTCTTCTTTTAATGATAGATTTTTATTGACAGAACATATGCCTGGGTAATTTTTCAACAATGACCCTTGCAAAAACTTCTGTTCCAACTTTTCCCCTCCTTCTCTCCACCCCTTCCCTTAGATGGCAGGGAGTCCAATAAAAAACATATGCTAATCTTCTAAATCTATTTCCATATTCATCACGTTGTACAAGAAAAATCAGACCAAAAGAGAAAAAAAAATGAAAAAGAAAAAACAAATAATTAAAAAAAAAAACAAAACAGTGAAAATATTATGCTTTGATTTCCATTCAGTCTCCATAGTTCTTTCTCTGGATCCCAAGTGTATTAGAATTGCCTTGAATCACCTCATTGGGGAAAAGAGCCAGGCCCATCACAGCTGATCACCACATAATCTCACCATTGTATACAGTGCTCTCTCAGTTCTGCTCATTTCACTCAACACCAGTTCCTGTAAATCTTTTCAGACTTTTCTGAAATTAGCCTCAGAAGCTAATTGTCTTTTTTTTTTTTTAATTTTTAATAGCTTTTTATTTACAAGATATATGCATAGGTAATTTTTCAGCATTGACAATTATCAGACCTTTTGTTCCAACTTTTCCCCTCCTTTCCCCCATCCCCTCCTCTAGATGGCAGGTTGACCAATACATGTTAAATATGTTAAAGTATAAATTAAATACAAAATAAGTATACATGTCCAAACCGTTATTTTGCTGTACAAAAAGAATCGGACTCAGAGGCTAATTTTCAATCCACGTCTTCCCCCTCCAGATCTTGCAGTCTTCCCAGGTGAGTGATCCCTCTGGATCCATTTGAATACTTGCAGTGAAGGATTCTAGTCACCTGGAGAGCCACCCGTTGCACTTGCCAGTAACTCTACCTTCTGGGAAGTTTTTCCTGACATTGAGTCACATATATTTTTGCAACTTCTTCCTTTTTTTTTTTTTTTTTTAAAGTGACTTGTCCAGGATCTCAGCGTTAATAAATGTCACAGGCCTCTTAAGTCCTATATTGATACAGTTTTCACCATAAACAACAGGTTAAGGGAAAAGGAGATGGATGCCATCAAGGACAACTAGCATTTATATAGTGCTTCCTATCTATCGGGAACATAGTAAGTACTTTATAAATATACCTTTACATTTATATAAATATGTAAATAAAATAAATAAAAGGGATATATAAATATTCCTTTACAATCAAATATACGTTTGATTCTCCTGACAACTTTGGGAGGCAGGTGCTACTATTATCTCCATTTTACAGATAAGGAAACTGAGGCAGAGGTTAAATGTCTCAGGTCACACAGCTGATGAATGCTTAGAAACTCTATTTGAACTTGAGTTTTCCTAACTTGAGGTCAGGTGCTCTATCTATTGCACCACTTACTTTCTAGGATAATCTCTTTACTTCTGTGAGCTTCAGTGTCCTTCTCTACAAAATGGACTAACAAGCCATTAAAGTAACTTCTAGCTCCAAAGCTGTCATTTTAAGAGCGAAGAGTACAATGGAAAGAATATCCACTGGCTCTAGAGTCAAAGGATTTGGGTTCAAGTCTTCCCTTTAATACTTATTGATTGTGTGTTTCTGTGCAAGTCCCAGCCTTTCTGGACCTCAAATTTTATTTTTCTGAGGCAATTAGGGTTAAGTGACTTACCCAGGGTCACACATTCAGGATGTGTTAAGTGTCTGAGCTAGATTTGAATTCAGGTCCTCTTGACTTCAGGGCTGGTGCTCTATCCACCACACCCACTAGCTGCCTGACCTCTTTTTTTTTTTTTAATAGTAAAAGGAGAAGAATATATTAAATGACCTGGGAGTCTCTTCCAGCTCTAGATCCAGGACTCTGTGAGTGGGTATAGCTAGGATCTACCATACAGATACACATCCATATGTTGCTTGCAAAGTGCTTTGCATTTATTTGATCTTCACAATAACCACATGAAGTAGATATATCATTACCTTCATTTTACAGAATAAGTAAACTGAGGCTCAGATATTACCTTCATTTTACAGAATAAGTAAACTGAGGTTCAGATAGTTGATGAGATTTCCCTGGGATCACACTAATAGCATATTAGCGAGGAAGGGTCTGGGACAAAACTCAGATTTGCTTTCAGTGGCCTCTCCACTGCACCGCCCAGTTCTCAGATACATTACAGAAATAAAATGGACGAGGTTTGGAAACTTATTAGGTGTGATGGCGTGAAGAGGAAAGAGGGAGGAGCTAATTTCTTTCTCACCATTTTCCTTTAGTAACTTGACTTTTTGGCTCGCTCTCTGAAAGGATGTGGGTGCCCTTGGATGAAATGGGGGATTTTAGAGGAAGATTTGTGGAGGGAGATAGTGAGTTCTGCTTTGAAAATGTCGAGTTTGCCATGACGCAGGAGCACCTGGGGGGAGGTGGCCGATGGGCAGCTGAAGATCCAGCTCCAGAGCTTGGGGAGACATGAGGGATATTCAGAGAGATGTGAGATAACTGCATTCTGGGAATGGATGATATCACCAGGGGAGTAATTGTGCAGGGAAAGAAGGGGCTAAGGGTGAGCCTGGGGGGACCCCCAGAGTGGTGAGGCCGGGTGAGGTGATGACTCAGCAGGCAGGCAGGAGAGCCTGGAAAGAGCAGAGTTATGGAAACTGAAGCTAGAAAAGGCGGTCAGCATTTCTAAAGATGCTGAGTCTCAGAAGAAGGAGGACTGAGGAAAGGTCGTTGGATTTTAGAGTAAGAGATCATCGGGAACTTAAGAAAAATAAGTTTCAGTCCAGAAGTGGGGAAGGAAGCCGGATTTCAAGAGGTCGAGAAAGTGGGAGTTGGGCAAAAAGGGACAAGGTGTATAGTGCTCCAGGTCAAAGCCCACCTGCCTTGCTTTGGTTCCAGCCCTGCTCCCCAGAACAGGTGCGGAAATCAAAAGTTTGTTGAATGAGTCAATTCATCCACTGGCAGCGACTCAATATCCATCACGGGGTGAGACACCGTGGCCCACACCACGAAGAAGTGGTCAAAGCTCTGGCCCTCAAAGCGCTCTAACCTGATTAGGGGGACAAGACATACAAAAACTTGCCAGACAACAGCTCAACCTATGTCATCCAGGCCTAGGGCAAACATCAGGGCATCCTCTCGGAGAATGAACACTAATTTGACACGGGTGGCTATTTGCTTCTGAAACAGTATTTTCAGGCGTAGGAGGATTTTCTGTGAGCCCTCTAGTGGCGGATTGCCTTGTCCAGGATTGAAATCCCAGATTTGTCCCTTTGTGGGAAATGTTTCCCAATCCGTGAGATGGAGGGAATCGACTAGAGGGCCTTCAGGATCATTTTCGGTTCTGCCCATGATACGATCCTTCTCTGGGTTTCAGTTTAAAGCCCATCCCATAGGAACATAGGTTTAATGCTAAAAAGTGACATTAGAAACCATCTAGTCCAATCCTCTCATTTTACAGACCAGGAAACTGAGGCCGTCAGAGGTAAAGTAACTTGTCACTTTGCCCAAGGTCACTGAGGTGGTAAGCAGTATTTGAACCCAAGCCCTCCCACTGCAGGCCTACCCTTTTTTCCATTGTACTAAGTGGGATAGCATGAATACTCTGGCCCTTAGAAGCTTTCAGCATCACAAGGTTTGCCTTGTGCTCACTTATATAGTGAGAAATTTGTTCTGTCTTGAGAAAAGCAGCAGATGTGGAAGTGTCTTGCTTCCTCTTCATCCAGGCTCTCCTGGGAACACAGGGCTTTGCCGATGGATGTTAACTTAACACTGGTAATTTTTCTTCCCTTGATGTAGAAAAGGTAACCAGCCATCTCTCAGGTGGCCTTTAAGGACCTGAATAATAACCTTCAAAGAGGGACCGCAGCTTTGAGGCTGAACAGATTCTTTTGTTTCCCCCCTGTAAGGCAATTAGAGTTAAGTGACTTACCCAGGGTCACACAGCTAGGAAGTATTAAGTGTCTGAGGCTGGATTTGAATTCAGCTCCCCCTGACTTCAGAACTCATCCTGGCCCAGCCGAACTAATTCTGGAGTCCTCCTGGAGGCTCTCTCTCACACACTTAACCATTCCCTCCCTCCTGGTCCTTTGTAAATCATTACACAAATGAGACCACAGTTTCAAGGCTTAATAAGTCTCTTTTTATCTTCTTTTTTTTTAAGCTTCTTAATTTTCCCCCTTCTTAGTCTAACAGGATTTTTCTGCCTAAAGGTCAAAATGACTTTCAAATGCAGGACATTTTTCCCTTTAAATCCAGAGGCAATCTATCATTGTTCGCAGAAAAACAAAATTAGAACCGATAGGAAGCTAAGAGACTATCTAGCCTGACCTTCTCAGGTCAGGTCAAGAGAAGAAGGAAAACTGGACAAGATGAGATCGAGATGAGCTCCCGGGAACTTTGTACTGAACAATCCAATCCAGTTATTTATTACTGCCTCCTGTGTATGGGACACTGTCCTAGGTCCTGAGGATGCTATGATTAAAATACTCTTAAGAAGCTAAAATTCATAATGCATTTTAGCCATATCCAAAGCTTACCTTTAAGTAAGTATACGCAACAAGCATTTATTAAGCACCTATGATATACCAGGCACTGTGATAAGTGTTAGAAATTCAAAACATTGAAAGAGTCCCTATCTCTAAGAAGTTTACAATCTGTTTGGGGCAGACAGCATGCACATGTCTAAATATATACAAATCATATATAAGAAAGAAAGAAATATTAGATATTTTTATTTTGGAGGGAGGAGAAAAGCTAGTTTCTATTTTTATTTGATTAATTTTAATTCTTTTCCTTTTGATTGCTTTCTTTTTTTAAAAAAATACACATTTCATTATGAATCATATTGGGAGAGAAAAATCAGAACAAAAGGGAAAAACCATAAGAGAAAAAAAAACAGAAAATAAAGGAAAAAAAGTGAACATAGCATATGTTGATTTACATTCAGTCTCCAGTGTCTATTTTTATTAATATGTTATAAGGTGAGAGGGAGTGCTAGAAGGCATTTTTTTTTTTTTTTTTTTTTTGCAATTGAGATGAAGTGACTTGCTCAAGGTCATACAGCTAGTGAGTATCTGAGTTTGGATTTGAACTCAAGTCCTCCTAACTTCAGGGTTAGTGTTATCTACCTGTCTAGGAATCTATTAATCACTGGTATCTTCCCTTCCCACTCCCTCTTTAAATTCCCACAATCCAGGATTCATTCTTCTTTTGATTTAATCAGTTAGCTAGGGGCACATGGGGACCTTAAACTGTGGAGTCCTAGGAGGCAGAAACAATGCTACATGCAAACTATTATAGACTTAAAAGAGATAGGCCTTGTAACCAGAAAGTAATCTCAGAGCAAAGGTAGAGCAGTAGTTAATTTATTAGACTTAAATAGGAAAAAATCCCTCACCTATCCTCAGGATTAGCCCTCATACACAAAGAGCTTCGAGTTGAAAGACAGCTCTGAAGCCATTGGTTCCATCCTCCTCATTTAAAAAAAGTTACAATTTTATTTTATTAATTTACTGTATTTCCACTTCTGAATTCTTTCCTTCCCACCTCCTTCTTCTCCTCCATTGAAAAAACAAGAAAAACAAACCTGTTCCAAGTGTGCCAAGTCAAACAAAGCAGATTTCCAAATTATCTGTGTCCAAGAAAAATAAAACCCCTAAGTTGTTCTCTCAGCCTATCAAGCTTTTTATCTGGAGAGGAGTAGAGCGCTTCATTATGAATCCTTTGGAATCATTGTTGGTCACTGCCTTGAAAAGAGTTCCTAAGTCTTTCAAAGTGATTTGTCTTTATAATACTATTGTTATTCACTCATTTTGTTGGTGTCTGATTCTTTGTAACCCTATTTTTGGAGTTTTCTTGGCAAAGATATTAGAATGATTGGCCGTTTCCTTTTCCGGTTCATTTTATAGACAAGGAAACTGAGGCAAACAGAGTTAAGTGACTTGCCCAGAATCACACAGCTATTAAGTATCTAAGGTCAAATTTGAACTCATGAAGATGAGTTTTCCTGATTCCAAATCCTGTGCTCTGTGCACCATGGTGCCACCTGGCGATCAATCCCTTGTTATTGTTGCATATATTGTTTCTCTGGTTCTGCTCAATGACTTTTGCACTAGTTCATACAAAGCTTCCCAGGTTTCTCTGAAGCGATCTCTTTCATCATTGTTTACAGGACGATGTTATTCTGTCATATTCATAGACCATAATTTGTTCAATCTCTAATGAATGGGCACCTTTTTAATTTTTAATTCTTTGCCACCACAAAAAAAAAAAAAAAACAACTTTTATATATTTTTGTATATATTCTACCTGTCTCAATTTACAGATTGGGAAAATGAGGCCCAGGAAGATGACTTTCCTAAGGTGGCAGGGTTAATGAGTATCAGAGGGAGACTTAGAGGATATCTTCTGTGCTCCCTTCCTTCTTCCTACTCCTATTCAATAGATATGGGACCTGAGGCCAAGAGTTGGGCTAAGGTTATGATAGAACCAAAGTGTTCTCACTCTTAAAAAAGGATCATTGTAGAGGTGAGGAGTCTGAAAATTAGAGCAGAGAAGTAACTAAAAAAAGATGGGCTTCAGGCAGCTGAGGTTCCCAGATTTTGAGTTTTCTATCCTAGGCTTCAATCCTAGCCTGTTTCCAACTCCTTCCTTTCCTTTCTTCCTTCTTTCATTCCTTTTTTCCTTCCTTCCTTCCTTCCTCTCTTCCTTCCTTCCTTCCTTTCTCTCTTCCCTTTTTTCTTCCTTCCTTTCTTCCTTTCTCTCTTTCTTTCTCTCTTTCCTTTTTCCTTCCTTCCTCCCTTTTTTGTTTCTTCCTTCCTTTCACAATAGGGGTTAAGTGACTTGCCTAGGGTAACACAGCTAGTAACTGTGTAATTAAGTAACTGAGATCAGATTTGAACTTGTGTTCTATCCACTGTACCATCTAGCTACCTCTCTAATAATCCAGGTGTACATGTGCAGCTGGAGTATAGTGTATGTTCATAGAGGACCAACACTTGTGGTGTGAGAACTGCTGTACTCTTTTCAGGGCTATTCATTCACTTTTAGTATCTACCTGATCTATCCCACTCTGTAGTTCCAAGAAGTTGCAACTTCCAAGCATGCAAATACTTCCCCTGGTGGAATAGACTTGGTTACATTGAAGATCTTAAGATCATTCACTGATCCTGAGTCATCACCAGTTGTCTTAACTTTGTCTTGCTACTTTGCTAACTCTGGAAGAAAGAATGAAGCTGATGATTCTGCACAATTCTGCCTCACTTAAATCCAATTTATGCTCAAATAAAATGATATCACCCATGCCGTTTTACGATTTTAAAAAACCTATCTCAAAGTTCTGTAGTGTCATTCATGTGATGAAGCAGGATACACTGGGAGTTGTAGTCACAACTGGGCACACAGATGGCCCAGACCGTGGGATCATCTCCTCATTGGAAGCAGCAAGGGGGATTCAGAGATCCTTTGTGCCTGAGAAGCCTTTTAAGGACCACATTGTTCACTTCCTGGTATGAAGAAGGGGCTAGAAAATGTGCCCTAAAAATTGTCTGCTTTATCCACCCTGGTCTTCTCACCATGGCAGGTAAAGACCTTACCTTGTGGTTGAAACACAAATAAAGTACAAAAACTTTTGCAAAGATAAATCCATTCCCCATCTCTACATGAAATGTGTGTATGCTTATGGATGATATAAAATCAATTTGACCTGAAATTCAAGCAGCTCCTGTTGCAAGAGAACTCAGCAAACATTATATCTTAACAGTAGCCCTGAGTGAAACAAAGCTGGCAAAGGAAGACCAAATTACTGAATTTAGAGCTAGATACATGTTTTTCTGGAATGAGCACAGAGAAGGGGAGCTCTATGAAACTGGCATAGATTTTGCAATCAAAAGTAATCTACTCAGCAAGCACATATTCCTACCAAAAAGAGTAAACAACAGACTTGTGAGTGCTACTTGAAGGAAAGTGCCATGCCATTATCATCAAAGCATCTGCTCCCATCATGATGAACCCCAATAAGGTCAAAGAAAAATTTAATTGAGACCTGGAGACTCATTATCAGTGTGCCAAAAGAGGACAAATTTATAATTCTGGGCAACTTTAATGTATAAGTAGGTACAGATTTTCACATATGGTAGGGAGTGCTTGAAAGGAATGGAGTCAGAAACAACAACAGCAATGGTTACTCATTACTGAAGATTTGTTACTCATTTTCAACAATCTTCCATTTACCTAAACGCAATAAAACTTCATGGATGTACCCTCACAGCAAACATTGATATTTAGTAGACAGATAGAAACAGACAGGATGTGAGAGTGAGGAAGGCAATATGTGGCTCAGAGTGCTGGACCGATCATAGACTTATTCTCTCTAATATTTGTATTCAAGAAAAGTGGTGGCCCCAAATCAAGACAATTACCAGAAAACTTAATGTCTACAGATTAGAATGCTTTTCTAGACATAAACAGTTTCTTACTAAAGTTGAAAGTTGAGTCAATTAGTTAGCAACAATAAAGCAGAAAAGGAATAGGTAGCTTTTAGAGATTGAGTACAGCAGTACATTTGCTCATCTAGATTAGAATATTCACAAATTGTAAGATTGTTTTGATGAAAATGATGGGGAAATTCAGAAGCTACCAAATGAAAAAACGAGAACTCCACAGGGTCTAGCAGCAGGATAACTTCTCCTTCCTTAAGAAGGCAACTATGTCAAAAGTAAAATATCAGTGAGGTTTAGAGATATGCGGGATTCTCGACTCAGTAAGAAAGCAGATGAAATTCAAATTTATGTTAATAGCAATAATCCAAAACACTTTTATGATGCCCTGAAGGCTATTTATGGGCCAAAGGTGTGGTGCATCTCAACTACTTAGAAGGGATGGAGCTACATTGATTAAAGACAAAGATATGATCCTGGAGAGATAAGCAAATACTCCATAGTGCTCTCAGTAGACTTTCATCAATCAATGTTGAAGTCATTGACTTTATCTCAGGTTGAAGTCATTCCTCTCCAGCCAAATTTCCAACTGAAGAAAATGTTTTGAATGCTGTTAGGCTCCTTTCAAGTGGCAAAGTGCCTGATGCTGATTTCATTCCAGCTGAGATTTATAACTGCTCATACAAAAGCTGACTGAAAATTTCCAGGTTATGTGACAAGAAGAGGTTGTCTCCCAGGAGTTCAAAAATGCCTTCATTGTTTATCTCTAGAAGGATAAAGGAAACAGATTGTCTTGTGACAATCATGGTGTTTGTATGTAGGGGAGGTATCTCTTTCTTAGTCACTTATGGCAAACTTCTTGCCAGAGTCCTTCTTCCTAGGCTGATCCTTTACCTGGAAGATAGTCATCTAACGGAGAGTCAATGTGGCTTCAGAAAGGGCTGGGAAACAGCTGATATGGAGTTTGCTTTCCAGCAATTCCAGAAGAAATGCCAGGAGCAGAACAGTTCTGTAAACAATGTTCATCAATCTAACCAGATAATCATCAATCTAACAAGACCTTTTCTTGCTGTCAGTCATGGGAGATTGTGGAAAATTATGGCAAAAGTTGGGAGCCTAGAGAAGTTCAGAATTGTACATCTATTTCATCATTTCATGATTGCCTGATCCTGGATGGTGGATGATGATTTTTCGCTTTCCCAGTCATCAATGGAGTGAAGCAAGGCTTTTTTTAGCATGATGTTTTCAGCAAGGTTGTCAGATACCTTTGATGAAGACAAAAATGGCATCCAGGTCAACTGCCACACTGTGGCCTGGAAAAGGCTACAAGGCAAGACTAAAATGGCAGGAGAGTTGATAGATGAATTTTTTTGTTTGCAGATAATTATGTGCTCAATCTAGTCTCTGAAGTTGAGATGCAACAAAGTATGGGTTGATTCTCTGCTATTTGTGCTAATTTTGGCCTAATACACATACATAACCCAACCAAAAAAAGGGGTTCCCCAAAAGCCATCATCACACTATCCATATGTGGAACCACTGGTTACAGCAAATGCCATGGATGAGTTCACTTTCCAGGGATGTTCCCAGAGATATTGAAGTTGACACAGCTTGAGGTCTGAGCTAACTTGGGGTTGGGGAGACTCCAAAGGAAAGTAAAAGAGAGAAGTATCCCACTGCCCATCAATCTGAAAGTTTACAGAGCCATTATGTTGACCTCATTGTTGTGACTTGTCTTCCAGTGCCGTGCCAGAAAACTGAATTGCTTCCATTTGAATTGTCTTAGGAAGATTCTGAAGATCACTTGGCAAGACAAAGTCCCAGAAACTGAGGTCCTTTCTTGAGCTAAACTGCCAAACATTCAAACTCTACTGCAGAGAACGCAATTCTGATGTACGGCCATGTTGTTCTGATGTCCAATGTATGTTTGCTTAAAAGACTATTTCATAGAAAAGTCACACAGAGTAAGTGCTTACATGGAGATGAGAAGTGATACATTTTCAAGGTCTCTCTGAAAAAATATGGACTTGATTGTGAGACATAGGAGACTATGGCACAGGATTGTTCAGTATGGTATGCTTAATGAGCACAGTTGGGTTGTAGTATTGTTGTGGTTGGGAAGGGAGACCCCAAAAGTTGTGAGGTGTCTCAAAAGAATTTTCAGGCTTGAACCCATTTCCTAGTCAAGGGGCAAAGATTTATTGAAAGCAGTGTGATGCCATTACTGAGTGGACTGAATTCTGAGAGAATCCAGTAAAGAAACAGAACCAAAGAGATATACTTATACAGCTTTCAATCGTAGATAGGTTAATTCTATGGCTCAAAGGCTAGGGAGTCTATCATTGGCATGTTAATTCTACAGCCCAGAGTAAGGGTAGAGGGTAATCTCCAGATGAATTAAGGGTGGTTTGGGAAATTTGATGATCTCTGATCAGCTCATCAGCCAGCAATGAACTGAGAAATGGTCTTATTCACTCTTGTCTCAGGAGTTGGATCTCTGGGAGTTTCCTGAGGCCAGAAGCTAGCTGGTTAAGGAGGGGTCAGAATCAGACAGATTGGGAGTTTCCTGAGGCAGATTCCAAAGCCAGAAGACCCAGGACCACTGACCCATTAGAACAGAAGCTCCAAGTCAGGGGACTCCCAAATCACATTACATCAGTATCCCCAAAAGAAATACAAGGTGTGCAGATTTAGAGAATCCACTCCAAATGTCCACATGGACTCTTGTGCCTGACCTGTGGTAGAGCACCCCAAGTTCATATTAACCTGATCAGCCACAGAAGGACACACTGAAACTTGACTCTAACATTGACTCTAACTCTTTGAGAATGAAGGACCACAACCAGCCTATTAACACGTGCAGCTGATAGCTCATAGTTTAGAAGAGGGTGGATTCAGAAAGACCTGAGTTCAAATCCAGCCTCAGATAGTTCTTAGCTGTTTAAGTCACTTAAATTTCTATTTGCTTCAGTTTCTTCATCTGTGAAATGGGAAAAATAATAGAACCTTTCCCTCAGTATTGTTGTAAGGATTAAAAGAGATAAAAATTGTTAAGCCCTTAGTATAGGGCTTGGTACATCATAGATAATAAATGCTTGTTTTGTTCTGCCTCAGTTTCCCTAATTGTCCTGCCTCAGTTCCTTGAATTATTCTTCCTAACCCCTCCTGGTAACAACCCCCCCCCTTTTCTGCTCATTAGAACTGAGATAATTAGGCAGTGGAGATCTAATATTCCAGAAGATAAGACTCCAGATGTCCTATCTCAGATACTTAATTGTTATCCTCTATATCTCTAAGTTTCAGACTTCCTGGCTCTAGTTGGACCCCTCCTAAGCCCTCCCAATTTGTAATAATTTATGGTCCTACCCCAACCTGT
This sequence comes from Antechinus flavipes, assembly GCF_016432865.1. NCBI lineage: Eukaryota > Metazoa > Chordata > Mammalia > Dasyuromorphia > Dasyuridae > Antechinus > Antechinus flavipes. The sequence goes on from NC_067401.1 coordinate 18,807,449, forward strand.
CAGAAACGGATTGATGGTCCCTGCCTGGAGATTCCCGCTCACCAGAGTTTGGATTCCCCCCTCCTCCCCAACTTCCTTTTATATGACATTTCTTGGTCCCTCTTCCCCCACCTCTAGTGCCCTCCTTTCTTTGAAATCAGCTTGCGTTCATGGCTGTATTTTGTCTATATTTACCTTACTTGTCTTTCTCATTAGACTGTAAGCTCCTTGAGAGCAGGGATTCTTTTATCCTTTGTCTTCTTACCCCCATTGCCGGTCCTTGATACCAGTGCGCTTGATGAACACTCATCGATGGGTTGAATGATTCACTTGAAACTCTCCTCTTCTGACCTTTCCGGACTTCATTGTTTCCCTCCTTGGGAATTCATAATTCTTACTCAGCCCAGGCAGAGAGCTGTGGGGGTGGAATAATAAAAAGGCTGGGGAGGTGCAGGGAGGAAGGAGAGAAATAAGGGAGGCCCTGGAGGGAATGGGGCCTAGGATTAGATGAGATGAGATGGCCTGTTCACTCGGGGCAGGTGAGCAGGGAGGATAGACCGAGACTCAGCCAGTCACCCTGGGGACCAAGAGAAGGATGGGACAACCCAAAGGGCTGAGACTCACTGCTGTTAAGCAGACATAATGAAGCTCTCTGGGAAGGACAGAAGCTTCCTCAATCAATCACCATGAGTTTCTGGCTTATTCTGAGGTCATCAGGCTTTAACTTTTGAGTCACTGACTCCAGGGAGAAATCTTGGGACAGAGATGTCTGGGTAGTTTCCATATTGTTGTTATTATTTTAACACAGTCCCATTCATCTCCTCATCATTCTTTGCAATGATGTGGAGACTGTGGGTGTGTAATGCCGGAGAAACTGAGGCAAGATAGAGATTATTAGAAAGTATTTAATAATTTATTAAATGGAGAGATATACTGAGACCAAATGGATCCGTGGTTTGGTCCCAGGGCTGAATGAGACTATTGTCTCCAAGAATCCAGCAAACAATGAGAGTTCTCAATGACATATATACACTTGACTCAGACACAGGGTAGACTGAGGCAGGGGCGGAGTCAGGGTGCTGAGAGTGGGACTGGACTCTGATAATCCGGTTCTGACAAGGTGAGGGGAAGCATGGGGGATGGGATGACCTAAAGGAGGGAGGAACCCCCAGATAGGGAGAGACGTCTTGATAAGATGGTATCTGACATTCTGGTAGCTTGGGATGGGGAGAAGCATTCTGATATTCTAAAACGTAAGATCTTTGATCCTCATCAACTATTCTGATAAAGAGGGAGGGGAGGTTTGGTAGGACTGAGAAGCAGGGAAACTGAGGCAGGACTGGGTCAGGATAATTAGGGAAACTAAGAACTGTGGCATAACAGGTGGGGAGTATTGCATATAATGTGGGACTTTTTCAGTATTTTGGTGGGTTTTACTAAACTTTTATCCTTTTTTTTTATTGTTTGTTATAAAGGATAGGTTTATTGGTAGAGAAGGGAGAGGAAAACAATGGGCAATGTAAATAATGTGAAAACAAAAAGAATAAAATAACTTTGCTTTTATGGCTATGACCTTGTGCTTAGTACATAGTACACAATCATTGTTTCTATCTATTCATCCACCCATTCATTTTTATCTGCCTATCTATCTATTATTAATCTCTCCCTTTCTTTGCCTGTTTCTATCTTTGTCTCTCTGTCTCTGTCTTTGTCTGTCTGTCTGTCTCTGTCTTTGTCTCTCTCTCTCTCTCTTTCTCTCTCCTTTCTTCTTTCCCTCTGTAGCTATTCATCTTTTTCTCATCTACTTCAATCTCATTAAAAAACAAACCTCTTAGAAGCCCTTAAAGACCATGGAATCCAACTCCATCATTTTGTAGAAGTAGAAACTGAGACCGGGAGAAGGGGCATGACCTGGTGAGAAAAAGCTGGGACAAGATCCTCATTCTGCATTACTGCCTTTTCCACTATACCATGTACTACTTATTGTTGGGATTGAATGATCCTCCCTGCAAAAGTCTTTTATTTTATTTTAATAACGCTACTGTTATTTCCTTTTCCTTTTTTTTATTCTTTAAATAACTTTTTATTGACAGAACCCATGCCAGAATAATTTTTTACAGCATTATCCCTTGCATTCACTTCTGTTCCGATTTTTCCTCTCCCTCCCTGCCCCCCCTCCCTCAGATGGCAAGCAGTCCTTTACATGTTGAATAGGTTACAGTATATCCTAGATACAATATTTGTGTGCAGAACCGAACAGTTTTCTTGTTGCACAGGGAGAGTTGGATTCAGAAGGTAGAAATAACCCGGGAAGAAAAACAAAAATACAAACAGTTTATATTCATTTCCCAGTGTTCTTTCTTTGGGTGTAGCTGCTTCTGCCCATCTTTGATCCATTGAAACTGAGTTAGATCTCTTTATCGAAGAGATCCACTTCCATCAGAATACATCCTCAAACAGTATCGTTGTTGAGGTATATAATGATCTCCTGGTTTGTTTTTTATCTCTTTGGGATACAGACTTAATAGTGATGTTACTTGGTCCAAGGATATGAAAGGGCATAGTTCCAAATCGCCAAGGGTTGAGGCTCCTTTGCTAGAAATTTACTGCTGAAAGCCTTCAGGACTTTATTCAAACATTTATTAATCTGTGTGGTCTTGGACAAATCACTTTACTAGTGTTCCTTTTTCTCTTACCTTCCTTGAAGTTCCAATGATTTATCAGCTTCTGACAAAGAGTTCACAGGATTTTCAACTCAAAAGGACCTGAGAGAGTATGTAATCCGAAGCTTCTCATTTTAGAGGGGAAGAAATTGAGGCATAAATTAAGCAGTGGAAGGGATTTGCCCCAAGTTGCACAGCTGATATGTTTCAGAATATAACCCTGGGTCATAAGAAAGAGGGGCTACATGTCAGGAATGAATAAATGAATGAAAAAGAATTCATATTATAAACACTTAACTCTACTAAACTCCGGAGGATTGCTAGAAAACTTTGGGGTTGGAACTCAGTGGATGATGGATAACATCCTCACTCGTTGCTTACCAGTTTGTGCACCCTTCCCTACGTCTTGTCACTCCAAAACTCAGTTTTATTCTGTGTGCAATGGAGGCAGTAGATAAGACAATATCCGATGGACAGAAGCGGCTACACCCGAAGAAAGAACACTGGGAAATGAATATAAACTGCTTGTATGTTTGTTTTTCTTCCCGGGTTATTTTTACCTTCTGAATCCAATTCTCCCTGTGCAACAAGAAAACTGTTCGGTTCTGCAAACATATATTGTATCTAGGATATACTGTAACCTATTTAACATGTAAAGGGCTGCTTGCCATCTGGGGGAGGGGGTGGAGGGAGGGAGGGGAAAAATCGGAACAGAAGTGAGCGCAAGGGATAATGCTATAAAAAAATTACCCTGGCATGGATTCTGTCAATAAAAAGTTATTTTAAAAAAAAAAGACAATATCCGAGTATGTTCAAATCTTAGGATCAGATGATTCCAAGTTTTTTTTTTTCCTTCAGCGAGTTAACAAAAAGAGATTTACTTGGTGAGAATATTCAACAAAGATAGCCTCAAGTTGATTCGACAGTCTTTAGGATGGTCTCTATGTCATTTAAGGACAAAAAGTACTCTAATTTACAAGGGGTTCTTACCATACCTCCTAGCTGGCTTTCCTTCTAACTTCTAATCCATGGTAGGAGTCTCCATCCTTGGGTCTCTGAAATATGCTCTTTCAAAATCCAGGAGAGCTCTTAGATTATATCCAACTTTCCTCCCTAACCTACATTTGAGGGTTGTTTGTCACTTTCCCTCAAGATTTCCATCATTTCTACTCAGGAACTAGTTTTTTCTTGTGGCTAAGACCATATGGAATAGAATAAAATACAATAAAATTTATCATCAGTGGTTGGTTGGTTCCTTCATATTTTGAAGGATAAAACTAGCATTAAGGCAGATCAAGGAATTATTAACTGCTCTGGTTTGGCTCAGCAGGAACTCCGACAGATGTCTTACTCTTGCTCGAGGTTTTTTGAGACTGAAACTTTTATTTCGGTACTAAAATTTAAATGCATCCTTAGCAACATCTTTATGGGTTTCTCTTTTTATAACTTGCCTTCAGCTATAGATCTGTGTACAACGTGCCCCTGAAAGTTCAGGACAAAGGCTTTAAGGACTGAAACGCTCAGCAAGATTCAAATCAGTTTCATTAATGTTATTTCCCTCTCTCAGCCTTTCTACCTCCTTCTGATCCAGAGGCTTGATTGGTGAGGTCTCTGAGTTGGAAGCTGTTCTCAGCACTGTGGAACTTTTAAGAGGATGGGGAGAGGAGTGCTGTCTTGTAGGGAGATAGCTTCCCTGCCTGCTGCTAGAACTGAGTGGAGCAAAACTTCCAAGTGCCTACATTTCCATCCATCTATCTATCTATCTATCTAAATATCTAAATATCTTTCTTTTCTTTTCTTCTTTCTTTCTTTCCTTCCTTCCTTCCTTCCTTCCTTCCTTCCTTCCTTCCTTCCTTCCTTCCTTCCTTCCTTCCTTCCTTCTTTCTTTCTTTCTCCTTCCTTCCTATCTGTCTATCTATCTATACATTCATCCATCTGTCCATTCTATCTATCTATCCATCATACAAGTATACACACATACATGTACACACATTATATATACAGAAAGGTATGTTTATATGTTCATACAAATGTATGTTATATATGCGTACATGTGTGTAATACACATAAGTACAATATAGAATAAACACACACATATGACATATACCATAATACTATATATACTATACCACATGCTATGTAAAATACAAATATATTCACACAATATACACACACTATATATGTACACACACACACACACTACACAGATAGTATATACACACATACTCTATATACTATATACATGTTATGCTTTACATGTATACCACATGTATATATATATTATATACTATATACAAACACCTCCTATATTTACTATACTATATGTACGTGATGCAAACATACATATGTGTGTGTTTCTAGTTTAGAACGAGAAGAGGGATGATAACAATTTCACTTCAGATTGCAGTAGGAAAAGATTGGGAAGAAGCCAATATAAGAGAATCGGGTTGTCTCCAGCGTGTCCCCAGTCCCAGTTTATCTCACGAGAGACTTTGGGGAATTTCCCTTTGGGTGAGCTTTTGGGTATTTTTTCTCTCGTTTGAGCTGGATTATCTCACTCCCAGTGAGAGTCTCTTTTATTCTGGATTATGTGACATATTCTCCTAGGCACACTTTCTCTGATTTCTGTTTTATTTTTTCTTGGATAAATAGGTTTCCTAGGATCTGCTTTATGTGTTTATTATGGAAATGGTTTGTGATACAGCCTTGGATAGAAAGCTCGAGGTCCTCCTGTTTCTCTCATTAATGAAACTGCAATCCAGAAGTTAGTTTGAACCTGAAAGCCACATCCCTTAGCCTAATGAGCTTTAAGGGAGTGGAATGACATCATTTTAGTTCAGTCCCCCTCTTTCTGAGGAGTGGAGAGTGACCTCTGGCTCCAAGCTTTTGCTTCCTTTCCTGGCAGGAATTAAAGTCTCCCTGGAAAAGTGTGGGAGGAGAAGAGGCTCAAGATGTCTTTTCTAGCTCTTTTCAAGCCCGTGATAACAGTCTCATGCTAAATGCGGGGCACAATTGCATGTATATCCATACAAACAAGCACACACACAAAACACACATGTGTACACACATGATATAGACAACACATACATGTATGCACACACATGTATATATTTCGTTTTCTATGTTTAGATGTATATACATCTATACAAACATTAGATACTATATACATGTTATACTTTGCATTTATACTACATATATACATTATATAGCATACAAATACAATCTCTATATACTATACTATTATATATTATTAATAATTATATTATGAGTATATTATAATAATTATATATTATTAATTTTATATATACTGTATACTACATGTACATGATACAAAACATACATACATATGTGTGTTTCCAACCTCAGGTATGTTTATGTGCATGGATGCATGTAATGATCAGCACACTTCTGTGGAATTCTAGATCCTACCTGGGAGGTAGGAATATGTATAAGGTAAATATCACCATAGGGATGGCTTGGTGAAGGGTGGAGGTGATCCCTCATCCTGTAACTGTCCTCGTCCACCAATGAGCTGCTGGAAATAGAGAAACGAGGGAAGATGCTGAGCGGGATAACCCAGGAGGGCATCACTGACAGATTCTAAAAGGAATCCGAGATGCTCCCTCCCTTGCTCGCCCCTGCTTGCCTCATCCTGTTCTGTACCAGGTTTGGGCTTACTAATAATGCCTGTCTAGGGTCATCTAACTGCACGGGGCTATTAATCTCTCTTTGCCTATTGCTTCTCCTGCTTATCACCTTGGGCCGGCTAAGGGAAGGATAGCAGGCGACGCTGCCAGGCTTGTGCTTTCCCCGGGAAGAACTCATTACCTAGCTGTCTCTCCCACTCATCCCTGGGGGAGGGGGGAAGGGTAGAGGGAGGCTCAGCTGTCTAGGGCTTTTATCTCTCCTAACCTCTAACGCCACAAATAACATCACACACAAAGCAGGCTTTGGTGTGTGATAAGTGAAATTGGATGGACAGAAAATGGGGGGTTGGAACACAAAGGGCCGCCTGGTGCGCTTGGTTGGAAATAAATCCGCTTCTGATTGAGAGAATGGGGGGCCTTTTCTTTTCCCCTTGTGGAGAGGGAAGCCGGGGAATCTCAGAAGGATGGTTCAGCTCCTAGAAGGAGCTGGGGCGTCTGAGATGAGATCCCAGCAGCCACCCACAGATCAGCACATTACGGTCGGCCACCATGGCTATGGGATCATCGCCCGCTGCTTTAACAGTGGCTACAACAGGTCTCTGAACAGCAGCTATCTCAGTCTTCATGGAGGGGAATAGAGGAAGGCAAATGTTTGCCTATAGGGAGAGAGGGCTCTGTTTCTATCTCTTTTAACCCAGTTTTTTTCCCCTCTCCCCCCCTCCTTGCATCAATTTTTCCTGAACAACCAACCCCTCCCGAGTTCATCACGTCAGTCGCTGGTGGAATCTTGGGACAGCATCTCCATCTCCATGGTTACCTTGATGCAGGACCAGATTCTGACGCAGTCACATTCATATAGAGATGTATTTATTAGACATTATAAGCACGATCTGTTTATAAACATTTATTAGATTTCCTCTTTTTCCCTCCAGTCTTTTTCTTTTTCTCTCTTAGGTACCAGGCACTTTTCTGGAGACTGGGGATGTAAATTAAACAAACAAACAAAAAAAAAATATATATATATATATATATTATATATAAAACAATCCTTACTCCCAGAAAGCTTTCATTTCATACACACAAAGAGAGCTGTAATTTGTACAACTGATTATAAAAAGAGGTTATTTAAGTAAATATGATATTTTTTGTCCAGTTTTTTAGTCATGTCTGATTCTTTGTGACCTTGTGGACCAATCCTGTCCCTGGGGTTTTCCTGGCAAAGATACTGGAGTGATTTATCATTTTCTTCTTCAAAATAAATATGTATGTATATTTATGTAAATATATACATATAAAATTAATATGTACATTTCTAATAAATATATTTAAATGCAAATTCTTAAGTGTTACATATCTTGGTTTTATATTTCAACATGTATTTAGGTCACACATATTGTCATGTGCAGTATTATTATTTAAAGACTTTGTAAACATGTCTTGAAGGGCAAGTTAGCTCATCTTATTTTACCAGTTCCTTCCCCCTCTTTGTTGCCTCCTTTTTCCATATGGCTAGATGTGCAATAATTAGTAAGATTTGTGGGTTTGTGTCAATAATACACAGAACAAAGTATTCAGCCCGGCCTTGTTTGTAGTGGATCATTGATAGAGGAAGGATCTAGTGTATAAATTAGTCTGGAGACGCTTTCAGAGAGTTACTGTAATTTTAGGCTATCTTTTTTTTTAATAATAATATTTTATTTTATTTTGTTTAATAATAACTTTATATTGACAGAATCCGTGCCAGGGTAATTTTTTTTTACAACATTATCCCTTGCACTCGTTCCTGTTCCGATTTTTTTCCCCTCCCTCCCTCCACCCTCTCCCCTTGATGGCAAGCAGTCCTTTATATGTTGGATATGTTGCAGTATATCCTAGATACAATATATGTTTGCAGAACTGAACAGTTCTCTTGTTGCACAGGGAGAATTGGATTCAGAAGGTAAACATAACCCGGGAAGAAAAACAAAAATGCAGATAGTTCACATTCGTTTCCCAGTGTTCTTTCTCTGGGTGTAGCTGCTTCTGTCCATCATTTATCAATTGAAACTGAGTTAGATCTCTTTATTGAAGAGATCCACTTCCATCAGAATACATCCTCATACAGTATCGTTGTTGAAGTATATAATGATCTCCTGGTCCTGCTCATTTCACTCAGCATCACTTCATCTAAGTCTCGCCAATCCTCTCTGTATTCATCCCGCTGGTCCTTTCTTACAGAACAATAATATTCCATAACATTCATATACCACAATTTACCCAGCCATTGATGGGCATCCATTCAATTTCCAGCTTCTAGCCACTACAAACAGGGCTGCCACAAACATTTTGGCACATACAGGTCCCTTTCCCTTCTTTAGGATCTCTTTGGGGTATAAGCCTAGTAGAAACACTGCTGGATCAAAGGGTATGCACAGTTTGATAACTTTTTGGGCATAATTCCAGATTGCTCTCCAGAGTGGTTGGATTCGTTCACAACTCCACCAACAATTCATCAGTGTCCCAGTAATTTTAGGCTATCTTTAAAGGGCAGCAGTAGTAGTGCGGAAGTGCTGGCGATTGTAGGTTAGCTACAGGGGTTCTGATGAGAAACACTGCATAAGAGTGACTTTCTGGGATTATTTGGGAGTGGTGACTTGGAACCCAGCCCAAGCTGGCAGATCGAAAGCTAGAAGGGTCCAGAGATGATAGCCAGTCTTCCCTTTATGGATAAGGAAACGGAGTGGACGACCTTGCTGAAGGTCACTCAGCCTGTCAGCGGCCCAGAAGGGGCAATCTGAAGTTAGGCTTAAAATCTGGAGCCCCCTCTATGTCCCTGGCAGGACTCAGGCTTGCTGCTGTAGATTTTATTTCCTTATGACCTTTCTGTGTCAATGCCAGATGGTACTGACTATGGATTTGGAACCACAAGAGTTGAGCCCCATCTCTATGTATCTCATGAGGAGCTTGATATCCATGGATTCCCATTGGTCTTTAAGTCTGTATGTCATGGACACCTCACTTACAAGAGGCCGAGTCACTTTCTGTCACTCAGAGAACCAAGGTGAGACCTGCCTGTGATGAGAGTTTGACCTCAGGCTTGACATGACTTTGGCAAATTTGGGTGTATAACAGTGGGGACTGAGTGCTAGCCCAAATTGGTTGATTCAATGAAGAACATTCAACAAACATTTCCTGAGTATTTATAGTACACATATATAGTATTTATACAAACACACACACACACACACGTATATAGTACACAATATAGTATATATACACATGCATATGTATGTACTACACACATATAGTATATATACATACATGCATATGTATATAGTACACACATATAGTATATATACACATGCATATGTATATGGTACATATATAGTATATATACATGCATATGTATATAGTACATACATATAGTATATATACACACATGCATATGCATATACTACACACATATAGTATATATACATACATGCATATGTATATAGTACACACATATAGTATATATACACACATGCATGTGTATATAGTACATATATAGTATATATACATGCATATGTATATACTACACACATATAGTATATATACATACATGCATATGTATATACTACACACATATAGTATATATACACACATGCATATGCATATAGTACATATATATATATTATATATACATGCATATGTATATAGTACACACATATAGTATATATACACACATGCATATGTATATAGTACACACATATACATGCATATGTATATACTACACACATATAGTATATATACACACATGCATATGTATATAGTACACACATATAGTATATATACACACATGCATATGTATATAGTACATATATATTATATACATGCATATGTATATAGTACACACATATAGTATATATACACACATGCATATGTATATAGTACATATATATATTATATACATGCATATGTATATAGTACACACATATAGTATATATACACACATGCATATGTATATAGTACACACATATAGTATATATACACACATGCATATGTATATAGTACATATATATTATATACATGCATATGTATACAGTACACACATATAGTATATATACACACATGCATATGTATATAGTACATATATATATATATATATATATATATATATATATATATTATACATGCATATGTATATAGTACACACATATAGTATATATACACACATGCATATGTATATAGTACATATATATTATACACACATGCATATGTATATAGTACACACATGTAGTATATATACACACATGCATATGTATATAGTACACACATATATATATATACACACATGCATATGTATATAGTACATATATAGTATATATACACACGTGCATATGTATATAGTACACACATATAGTATATATACACACATGCATATGTATATACTACACACATATAGTATATATACACACATGCATATGTATATAGTACACATATAGTATATATATATATACACACGTGCATATGTATATACTACACACATATAGTATATATACACACATGCATATGTATATAGTACACATATAGTATATATATATACACACGTGCATATGTATATACTACACACATATAGTATATATACACACATGCATATGTATATAGTACACACATATAGTATATATACACACATGCATATGTATATAGTACACACACATACATGCATATGTATATAGTACACACATATAGTATATATACAGACATGCATATGTATATAGTACACACATATAGTATATATACACACATGCATATGTATATAGTATATATATGCATATGTATATAGTACACACATATCGTATACATATATATATATACACACACACACACACACACACACACACATACACACACACATTCATATGTATATAGTACATATATAGTATATACACATGCATATGTATATAGTAGACACATATAGTATATATACACATGCACATGTATACAGTACACATATATAGTAGATATATGTACATGTATGTTCGTATAGTACACATATATGGTATATATGCATATATACACACACACATATAGTACACACATATAGTAGATATAGTACACGTATATTCACATAGTACACATATATAGTATATATGCATATATACACACATGTATATAGTACACATATATAATATATACATACATGTATATTCATATAGTTCACATATATAGTATATATGCATATATATACACATGCATATGTAGATAGTATCCATATATAGTATATATACATATACACAATACACATATATGTATACAATTTATTTAGTATACACACACACATACTACATATAGTATATATAGTACACACATATATAGTACAAATAAAATAATGTGTTGAGCATCAGGAGGAGTTGTTATAGAAGTGTCCTCCAGGAGCTTATTCTGGGATTAGGGTTTTTAACCTTTTTTGTGTCTTGGACTCCAGTTCCTTCTCAGAATTGTGATTTCAAATGCATAAAAAAAAGAAATATATACAGAATTACAAAGGAAATCAATTATACTAAAAACAGTTATGAAAACATTGAAAAAAAGCAAACAAACCCTATGCACATGAACCTCAGATCAAGATCCTCCCCTGGTCTAGTAGGAGCTATAGTTTGTGCCCCCTGGTAGTAGTTATTCTTATCTTGTACTGCTATTTAAATGAATATATTGTGTGACAATTTAGATAACTGTTATTTAAATTTAATGTTATTCATCATTCTTAACAGTAGCATATTGTTGTTATGTAAACGTCCCAGTATTTAAATTGTTTTGTTCTTTAAGTTTGTGTTGTTATTGCAATTTAAATATATTGTTATTTCAATGTTTCACTCCTTTTTCTCCAGTCACCTCTTCCATCGCCTATTTACTCACCCGCCCCTCTGGGCCCTCTTCCCCAGAGAGTGCTGTCTGTTTCCTAGGATACTCAAGCCCTCATTTAACCCCTGTCCCCTCTGTTCTGGAGCTATAAGCCATGATCAAATCAGCTCTGCGGCTGCTCCTGGCCGGGCTTCAAGGCTCCGTTCCCTGTGGCTCCGCTCACCAATCCACGTGACTTACCTGGACAAAGTGCCCTTTCCCGGGAGTTCTTATGTATGTAGTGGTCATTATTAGCATGGATGTACGTCCTTGAGACTTGCACCATCTTTGCTTTTAGCACAGAGCTGGGCACGGGACCAGTGCTTACTAAATGTTCCTCCATCCATTCTTCTTATTTCCCTATCTGGTCTAAAAGTTCCTTGAAGGTCCCTTCTGTGCCCTCAGAAAGGCTTAAGGGAAGTGGCACAGGAATATAAAATGGACGCCAGTCCTGAATGCTAAAGGCCTTGGGGAGATCAAGACCTCGGTAGGTGAATACGAGCAGAGAAGATGTTCCAGGTGGAAGGACAGCCTGAGAAAATGAACAAAGATGGCACCCCCAGGGACCTCTATCAGGGAAGGGGAGGTTATGGAATATGTCCACCAAAAAAAAAGACAAAAGTGGAAATACGAAGGGGTCTAGAAGGAGTTAAATCTGGAAAGGTGAATCAGGGCCAGAGATGAAGAACCTTGACTAGAAGCTGAGGAGTCTGGGGCAGTGGGGAGAACATCAGCTCTGAATCCTGCTTCTCATGCTGCCGTCTGTGTGGGCTAGTTAATATTAATTGTTAGTATTAATAAATATTCATTCATCCATTCATCTTGTTTCCCCATCTGGTCTAAAAGTTCCTGGAAGGTCAAGGGTTACCTTCTTTAACAGGAAGGGATTGGACTTCCTGGTCTCTGAGGACCATAATCCCCAGGCCCTTAACTTCCAGGGACCTCAGTTTGAGGGGAGCAGACTGGATTTCCTCTAAGGTCCCTTATGGATTTAGATCTGCGATCCTATGACTTAACTCGATGGTTAATAAGACCCCTGGAAGGTCAGTGCTCCTATCTCTGCCCCGAATCATAACCTGTTTTTGGTTTGGGATGATGAGCTGTGTGACCTTCTCTCTATAAAGGAGGGTTGGACTGGGAGGTCTTTAAGAAATGCTCCCTCAAGGGATTCTTCCTCTGCTGTCCCCAAGATAGTTGATTTGAGTAGGACGTTCAAGCCTCTTTTTTGGGGAACGGTTTATGGCCGTTTTTGGGGAGCTTGGACCCATTTCTTCTGCTGAGTTTCTCTGGGCCAGGAAGGACTCATTTTGTACAACAGCTGGTTGGGGAAAGCCAACCAGGAGGCACGTGGTGGTCAGGAATCGCAAAATGAACAAAATGCATTTTTAGAGTGCACCAGCTGGGTTGTCTTTAAAGGAATAAAACAAAACAAAATACTTTATAAAAGGTTTTTGAAAGTTTCCTCTTCCTCCCCACTTTCCTTTGAAATCTCCACAGGAGTTTGGATATGTTTTCCTATCTGCCAACTCTCAGACACCCAGAGATGACACCTTGATGCGGTCTGTGAAATGGGCACAAGCTGGGGCATAGGTTGCCCAGTTGGAGAACTCAAAGTTATAACTTTGCTTTATTCATCAGGACCTGGGGTCCAAGGGAGAAAGACACTCAGAGAAATTTTTCATCTGCATAAGGCAAGTTTCTTGTTACTAGAGACTTTTGATTAAAAATTGGATAAATGAATGAATGAAAAAACATTTATTAAATGCCTACTGTATGCCTAGCATTGTGCCTAGTACTACTAGAACTAGTATAAATATAAAAGCGAGATAGTCTCTGCCCCCAAAGAGCTTACATTCTAATAAGGACAGACAATATATACTTAGACCTATGGCCAAGAAACGGAGGGAGTATGGGTGTAATTGTGGGGAAGATGTCAAGTTCCATGAGGAAGTATTGATTTCCTGTCGGATAGCTGCATGGGAAAGTAATTGTTGGGATCTCTCCTTCCCTAGTTCCTGTTCTTTTAACATCTCCCTTTGTCCACTGGCCCTTCCCTCGGGTGCCTTAAATTGGTCCGGTTCAGAGAGCCATATGGTAACAACCTCATTTTATAGGTAAAAGGCCAGAGTAATTGAGTCTTACCCAGGCTCTCACTGTAAATGGCAAAGCTGAGATGCAGAGATACAGTGAAAAGACTATTTGATTTAGAGTTTAGAGAGGGCCTGGATTCAAATCTTATCCCAGCTCCCTATTCTGCAAGTGATCTTTACATTTGGGGAAACTGAGGTCCAGAAAGGGGAAACCCAAGGTTGGTTAGGCTCAGTTGCAAGACCAGGGTTTAATCTAGTTCATCCTTTTCTAAAATTAATAACTAATACTCTCCCGAGACTGAATAGGTACATTGGGAGAAAGTGATTATAAAAGCCTTGAATGCCATAGGCACTATTAGGCACATAGATATAGAGTTGAAAATGTTGTGACACAGTTCTCTTTTGTTGTCCTGACTCAGTTTCCCTAATTGTCCTGACTCAGTTTCCCCAATTTTCCTGATTCCGTTTCTCTAATTGTCATGCCTCGGTTTCCCCTAATTGTTCTGCCTCAGTTTCTAATTGTTCTGCTCAACCACCCCTCCCTCCTAATCATGATGATCCAGATAAGGAGAAAGACCTTTTATCTTAGACACTATCAGAATGTTGGGTGCCTCTCCCCACTCTGTAATCCCAATGATCAGATGTCCCCCATGCCTCCCCTCACCCTGTCAGGACCGGATTGTTAGTCCCGTGTTAGTCAGCACCCTGACTCCGCCCCTGCCTCGATCTACCCCCTGTGTCTGAGCCACGTGTACATATGTCATTGAGAACTCACATTGGATTCTTGGAGACCATTGTCTCATTCAGCCCTGGGACCAAACCAGGGATCCATTTGGTTCCAGTCAATCTCTCCCTTTCAAATAAAATATTAAATACTCTCTAATCTCTATCTTGCCTCAGTTTCTCCAGCATTACAAAATCAGTCTTTAAGGCCATCCAGTCCAACTCTTATATTTCTGCCTCACAAGGAAGTTGTTTTTTTTCCCCTGAGGCAATTGGGGTTAAGTGACTTGCCCAGGGTCACACAACTTACCCAGGGTCACACTGATAAGGAAGTTTTGAGTATTAAGCAAGATCATTCCTTTAGAGTATTTCTATAAACACAAGGAATTTTTTTTTCTTCTTTGTTCATTTTTTATTATTGGAAGTTAACATGAGACTTAGACGCAATCTCCCTTTTTGCAGTAATCTGCCTACAGAACTGAACTTTGGAGGGGGCTCTCAGGCTGGGCCTCCTTCTCTAGGCAGAGGGAACGAGCTTACTGTGAGCCTAGCACCTAATTTGGAAGAGTAATTCGCTAAAATAGGCTGCGGACCAATGGGAGCTCGGTTAGGGAAATAGGTGAGGGTAAAGAGAGGGTGGCACTGGAAGAGAATATTATTCCAGTGGGCAGAGGCTTCCTTGGCATAGCCTGGCATGTTTAGAACCTCTGGGAAGAGAGGATTTTAATCTGGCTCTTTTATAATAGGAGCTTTGGCTCCAAGCTGAAGGGGACTGTGGGTAGTGTCCCAAGTTGGCTCATGGCAACTGGGTTTCAGCTTGAGCTGGAATAGAATGGAATGAGTTTCTTTAATTGAATAGGGTTGGAATTCTTTTGGTCCAGGACTGAAGCAACCCCACCTAGATAACAGAATGAAGCTGTTTATCTTGTTTCCCGGGGCGGGCTCCCTCACTGAGGCAGAGTTGAAGATTTTCTCCTTCAAGGAGTTCTAGAGTTTCAGGTCCCTTCTTCATCCTGACTCCAGCTGGGTGCTCCATCCAGAAGAGACCTTAGAAGGCATCTGGTCTGATCTCTTCGTTTTACAGGAGCCCAGAAAGAGAAGTGACCGAGGTCCCTCGGGGGGTTCATGACACAAGGAGGACTTGAAGTCGGGTTCCTTCTCCCTCTATTGTCCATTTTGTAAGACTCACCCCGGGCACCCAGACTGCTGGATATGGCTCTGGTTTCCTGGCCTGGGGGAAGCCTTTTATTGGTAGAGGAGGGTCATAGACTAATAACCTCCTTTCTTTCCTTCTCAGTTTCTTCAGCTACAAGAGGAAGTGGCTTTTGAAGTCCCAAGGCCTTTTCTCAGTCTCCCATGAACTCTTCCTGGAGGGATGGTGTTGAAAGAAAGACAGCCCTGGGCCGGAGTGCCAGGAGGCCAGACCAGGGAGGCTGGCTTCCTCATGTGGAGCAGAGCTCAGCTGTCTTGTCCCCAGACAGAGACAGAGCTCTGTATTCTCAGGGGCATCTGCCTCCCCGGCCAGCCTGACCCTCGGCCACTCAGTCGGCCGGCGGCTCGCTTCTCCCAGAGCTCCTTTTAGATACAGTGAAAAGTGGCTTTGAATTCCCAGGGCGCAGCTGAGTTCTGGCACCTCAAGTACAGCTGAGATTTGTTAAAAATAAAAACCAATCTCGCTCCTCTTCTCCCCTCAGGCCTTTTGGATAAAGTGAAAAGGAAAGAAAGGATCCTCAAAGGAGCCCATCTGAAAGTCCATATGGAGCTAGCCTGCCTTTCCAAACAAAGACCTCTGGGGAATCAACTGGGGCCATTATTCTCAGATGCGCCTGAGCCTGGAAGCCCCAAACAAGGATTTCTCTCTTCTCCGGCTCTGGCTTTTGCTGGATCCAGACGTCACCCCCGCAGTTCCATCAGCGAAGAGGTTACAAGTGACAATGAGAACCTTAGATTTAGAGCCTGGGGGATGGGCAGGAGACCCGGTGGGAGGAGAGAGCCAGATTTGGAGGCTGGGCCCTACTTTCTCAGCCTAGTCTTTGCTCTTGCCACATGTGGTGTGATCTTAGACAAGTAACTTTTCATTCTTGGTTCAAATCTGGGCCTTTGTAAAAAAATTATATATATATACATACATACATACATAGATATATATAGATATACACATACATATATAATACAATTCAAAATTTTATATATAATTGTATATACACACACATATACATATACATACATATATACACACGTATTATATATATATATATATATATATAATGTGTATATATATTATGTGTATATATATACTATATATACACATATACATACATACATATATGTATATATGTGTGTGTGTATATTCATTGGCTTGTAAGCACATTGAGGGCAAGGACTACCTTTAGCCTCTTTTTGTGTCCCCAGAACTTTTCACCGTGCTTGTCACATAATAAATATTATTGATTGACTTGCATCAGAAAGAACACCTAAGGTCCCTTTTGCGGCTGTTCAGTTGTTCTTTGGTGTCTGCCTTTTTGTTACTCCATTTGAGGTTTTCTTGGGAAAAATATTGGAGAGGTTTGTCGTTTCCTTCTCCAGCTCTTTTTACAGATGAGGAAACTGAGACAACAGTGTAAAATACCTTGCCCAGTGTCTAGTGTCTGAGGCAGCATTTGAACTCTGGTTTTCCTGGTTTCAGGCCCCACTTTTTCTCTTCTGTACATCATTCAACTGCTCCCAAAGCACTATCATATCCGGCCATACCTCTCTTTTTTTGGAGGTCCTCAATATTTTATTCATTCATTCATTTATTTGATTATTATTATTATTTTCCCCCTCCTTCCCAAAACCCCTCTCTCTCCTCTTTTTAGACTGATTTGTGAGCAAAGATCAGTTAATACTTCAGGGCATGATCCTTTAGAAACCTAGCTTGATGATCTAGTTTGGGGTGAGCCTCTCTTTTTAGAGATGAGAAACTGAAATCCAGGATGCTCTTAGGGTTAGAGCTCAAAGGTACCTTAGAAATCATTGAGTTAACATTTTATAGAAGATGCTCCTGAGATTCTGAGAAGAAAAATAACTTCGACCAAGTTATACATGTCGCAAAGCTGAGATTGGAATTGAGAAGGAAAATAACTTGGATCATGTTATACATGTCGCAAAGCTGGGACTGGAACTCAGGTCTCTGACCCAGAATCCATTGTTCTTTCTGCTGTTGTGCTCTCTGTTACCTTCTCTTTCCAATTTAAGTTTTAGTAGCTGCTGGACCCATTGGTGGACACCAACCTGATTCATCATCACCTCCTGCTTCACTGACTACCCGAAACCCTTTGACTGTATGGATCACAACAAGACGCCTCCAGGACTCAGAGACGGGAGTGCCAGATCATCTTACTTGTCTCCTGAGGAACCTGTACGGGGGCCAGGAAACAGCAACTAGAACCAAATACCGACCGATCGCGGTAAGATGGGAAAAGGAGGTCAAGGTAGCTGTGTATTGTGAACTTATTTATTTAACTTATGTGCAGCTTACATCATGGGGAATGCCAGGCTAGATGAATCAAAAGTTGGAATTAAGGTTGCTGGGAGAAATATCAACAATCTCAGATATGTAAACAACGCAGGCTAATGGCAGAAAGTGTAGAAGAAGAATTTAAAAGCCTCTTGATGAGGGTGAAAGCTGGCTTGAAGCTTAATAGCAACTGAAACTAAGAAACTGATCCCACCACTTCTTGTCCATAGAAAGAGAAAAAAAATGGAAGCATTGTCAGATTGTATATTCTTGGGTTGAAAAATCCCCGCAGGTGGCAAGTGCAGGCGTGAAATTAAAAGAAGGTTGCTCCTTGGAAGGACAGCACACTCAGGAGCAGAGCCGGCACCTTGCTGACAAAGGTCTGTATCACCAAAGCTATGGTTTTTCCAGTAGCCACAACGTATGGCCCGGAAAAGTGGACTGGGAGGAGGCTGAGGGCAGCAGAATCGATGCCTTTGAACATGGTGCTGGAGAGGTCCCTTGGACAGTCAGGAGGTGAAATCAGTCAATACTTAAATGAATTAATTCAGGCCCGAAGTAAACAACTGAAGCGGAAATGCTTTGGACACATGACGAGAAGACATGAATTCTTAGAAAAGACCCTGATGTTGGGAAAGATTGAAGGTAAAAAGGAAAAGGGGATGGAAGAGGGTGAGATGGACAGAAAGTGTCATGGAGATGATGACTTTGGATAGACTTTGGGAGATAGTAGAGATAGAAGGGCCTGGTGTGGTGTGGTCCACAGCTCCCAGAGTCAGACCTGGGGGACTGAACATACACACACACATATAAAGACATGCTAATTACTGTGACAGAAACACTAATGAGATTTACACTTCTCAGTGCATGCCATCTTGACTTGATTAACCAAAGCTTGAAAACAATATTCCCTAAAAACAGAGTGTTACTGCCTAACCTTTTAGGGGATCTGCTAGAGACTGGACCACTCTCCTTCTTAATGGCTCGCAAGGGTTGTCCATCTCCCCCTGGGGTGGTCTTTTGGTGAGCCTCCCAAAGCTTTGTCAACCAATCAGCACAGACTTTCTCCCTCCCTCTCAAGTTCTTGGCTCCAGGAGGCAGCCCTGCTTAAGGCTGATGGATGACCAACATCCCAGGTGGTTTTTTCCTACTTTAAAGCTGTCTGCCGCGTAATTACCGACAATGTTGTTTATCCTATTTTCTCATCGGTGGTCTGTCTTCCGGGAGGATCTACATGTGTTTGTCAGTTGTTTTTCAGAACACACCCACAGGTTATTTACTACAGGATGCTGCCTAGGTGCTTACCTGAACTGGAGAAAAGACTTACTCAGGATTACTCAACCCCCAAATGGTATCAGTCATGCTAAGTTCTCGACCTACCTTATGAAGGAATTGAAATTTATTCTCATTAGAGTTACTCCTCCCAGCGACTCAGCCCCAAATTCAGGATTTTATAAGGATCGAGCACATTTCAGAGCATGCACTATGAGCGAGAAGGTCCCTTTGACTCTTAAAACTCCTGTCCCTGAACACCAAGTGGTGTCCTATAGGTTCTGTTTTTCCCTAATAGTGTGTATACACACACACACACACACACACACATACATATGTGTATATATATATATATAAAACAGTATACATATACATAGTATATATACACATATATATACATGCATATACGTGCAAATAAATATACACATGATATATGCACATATGTGCAAATAAACAAATATACACACCATATATATGTACATATGTGCAAATAAATATACACACTATATATACATATGTATACACTGACACATACATATATATGCATATATGCATTACAAATAAATATACACATCATATATATGCACATATGTGCAAATAAATACACACACTATATATACATATGTATACATTGACACATACATATATATGCATATATGCATTACAAATAAATATACACATCATATATATGTACATATGTGCAAATAAATACACACACTATATATACATATGTATACGTCGACACATACATATATATGCATATGTGTACAAATAAATATACACACCATATATATGTACATGTGTGCAAATAAATATACACACTATATATACATATGTATACGTTGACACATACATATATATGCATATGTGTACAAATAAATATACACACCATATATAAGTACATGTGTGCAAATAAATATACACACTATATATACATATGTATACGTTGACACATACATATATATGCATATGTGTACAAATAAATATACACACCATATATATGTACATATGTGCAAATAAATACACACACTATATATACATATGTATACGTCGACACATACATATATATGCATATGTGTACAAATAAATATACACACCATATATATGTACATGTGTGCAAATAAATATACACACTATATATACATATGTATACGTTGACACATACATATATATGCATATGTGTACAAATAAATATACACACCATATATAAGTACATGTGTGCAAATAAATATACACACTATATATACATATGTATACGTTGACACATACATATATATGCATATGTGTACAAATAAATATATACACCATATATATGTACATATGTGCAAATAAATACACACACTATATATACATATGTATACGTTGACACATACATATATATGCATATGTGTACAAATAAATATACACACCATATATATGTACATGTGTGCGAATAAATATACACACTATATATACATATGTATACGTTGACACATACATATATATGCATATGTGTACAAATAAATATACACACCATATATAAGTACATGTGTGCAAATAAATATACACACTATATATACATATGTATACGTTGACACATACATATATATGCATATGTGTACAAATAAATATATACACATTATATATGCATATATGTGTAAATAAATATACACACTATATATACACACATACATATATATGCATTTGTGTACAAATAAATAAATATACACTCCCACATATATACATGCAAATATGGAAATAAAATATATGTATGTTTATGTATGTTATGTATATGCATATGGATGCATATACATATACATATTTGTCTGTCTGTATATGTACAAATGCACATGTTGTTGAGTCATTTTTAGTATGTATGACTCTTCCTGACCCCACTGAGGTCTTCTTGGTGAATATACGGGAGATGAATCTTCCTGACTCCAGGTCCATGAAGTGTTCTGTACTACGTGTGTGTGTGTACATCTAGGTATGTAATAATATATGTATATTTATACATAAATATAGTCATATAACACACATGTATATGTGATATACATATTATTTATAGCTATATAACTGTGTATGTATATAGAAGCTTTGGAGGGCACCTAGGAAGTACTCAGTAAATGCCTTTCCATCCATCCATTCATTCATTCCTGAGGACTCCAGGCTCCTGCAGGGGACCCGGGGCAGGAGCGGGAGGAGTGTGAGGGGGGCAGGATAGGACAGTGCAGAGATAACCAGGCTGGAAGTGGCTGTGTGACCTCAGGGACCATCCTTCCTGTCTCTGGGCTTCAGTCATACGTGTAACACAAAAGAAACCAGACTGGATCTCAAAGGTCCCTTCCGGATCTGGCCTTGGAAAGTGGAAGGCCAGGGGAGGGAAGTTCAGAGCACGTCTGCCTTAGCTCCTCTGCAGTTGGGCAGAGACTCTAAGAGCCCATTGTCCTTGGGCTCCTTCCCTCCCCCTGTCCTCCTGGGCTTTCTCGGCCTCTGTCCCTCTCCTGGCCCCCAGCGCTGGTTTTCCATCCCCAGGGGAGTCTGCCCTGGACAGTCGGGTTAGAGAAGGAGGACCCTGAGGGACTCAGGAGGGGACGGGGAGAGGCAGATGATTGGGCGCCCTTTTCCCTCAATTTTTATCTCTTCTGAGAGGAATCGTAATAACCATAGAGTCACATGCCATGTCTGAAGGCTCCAGAGTTTAGCAGTGTATCACTGGGTGGTGGCTACTCTGCCGTAGCCTTTATTTTAAAAACTTTATCTTTACTGATTGTTTTGCATCATTTTAAACATATTTGTTGATATATACTCATACATACTTATATGTATATATGTGTTTATGTATGTAAAGAGACAGAGACACAGAAACAGAGATACAGAGACACACAGAGAGGAAAAAGACAGAGACAGAGAGGGAGGAAGAGACAGAGACTCAGAGACAGGAAGAGACAGAGAGACAGAGACAGAAAGAGACAGGGAGTGAGGGAAAGAGAAGAGACAGAGACACAGAGAGACAGGGAGATGGAAAAAGGCAGCTGGGAGCACAATGGCAAAGAGTGTTGGCTCCAGAGCCAGAACTGACCTGAGTTCAAATCTGGACTCAGACACTCACTAGTGGTGTGACCCTGAGCAAGCCATTTAACTTCATTTTGCCTCAGTTTCCTTCTCTGTAAAAAGGGGATAATAACAGCACCTACTTCCCAGAGTTGTTATGAAGATCAAATGAGAATGTGTACGATGTTTGGCAAACTTTAAAGAGCTACATAAATTATAGATGCTCACATTTGTTTTTATTCCTTGTTCCTCTTGTACATGCTGATTCATCCTCTGCAACAGAGTGGGGGAGAAGGGGAGGAGAAAGAGGGAGAGGGGAGGGAGAATGAGGATGAGGTGCTGGGTGGAGAAAAGGCTTCTAGGAAAGACCTGGATTCAAATCCCACTTCTGACCCATCTTGGCTGTGTGGTCCTAGCCAAGTTATATAACCTCTCTGTGTCTCAGGCAGCTCTCTAAGATTGCAAGAAGAAGAGAAGGTTATGAGCAGAGGTAATTCATTCGTCAAAGTTTCCCCCAATGATGAAGCAAGAGAATTGATTTCCTTTTTCTTCCTTCCTTTCTCCCTCCCTCCCTCTCTCCCCCTCCCTCTCTTTCTTTCTTTCTCCCTCCCTCCCTTTCCCTCCTTTTCTTTCTTTCTTTCTTTCTTTCTTTCTTTCTTTCTTTCTTTCTTTCTTTCTTTCTTTCTTTCTTTCTTTCTTTCTTTCTTTCTTTCTTTCTCTCTCTCTCTCTCTCTCTTTCCTTCCTTCCTTCCTTCCTTCCTTCCTTCCTTCCTTCCTTCCTTCCTTCCTTCTTCCTTCCTTCCTCCCTCCCTCCTCCCTCCCTCCCTCCTTTTCTTTCTTTCTTTCTTTCTTTCTTTCTTTTCTTTCTTTCTTTCTTTTCTTTCTTTCTTTCTTTCTTTCTTTCTTTCTTTCTTTCTTCTTTCTTTCTTTCTTTCTTTCTTTCTTTCTTTCTTTCTTTCTTTCTTTTTCCCCAGATCTGATTTTTAAAGAGAGTAACAGAGCACTTTGGTAAAAACCAACCAACATGATAACTATCTGACAGTGTATTGACACTCTGTCCCCATAGCCCCCCCCCCCATTTCTGCAAAGAAGGTCGGTAAGGATGCTTTCCCAACTCTTCTGGCCTTTAAATCTTTATTATCCTAGAACCAAATGAAGGCAGCAGGCGCAAATCCAGGCCAGAGCTTGGGAATTGATGAGTATGAGCTCATTTTGAAAAGCAATGAAGAGAAGAAATGCTGAGATGCCCAGAGGCTCTGCTGCTCACAGTGGGAAGGAGGCCCCAGATGGAGAGCTGTTTATTTGAGAGGTTCATCAATTTAATGAAGGATCTTGCTTTTGGTTTGACTCATTTGCTTGGCATGGCCCAGTCAGCAAGCAAGAGGGCCAAACTCCTGGGTACTGAGTTCAGGTCTGAACAAGATTTTGTTGGATTCTTAATAAGTCATTGGATTTGCGTCTCAGTTCCCTTGTCTTGTCTAGGTTATTCTTCTTTTTCATTCCACCATCATTAATAAGAATAACAATCTCAATCCACCCTCTCTCTTTCTTTCCCATTCTTCCTTCCTCCCTCCTTCTCTTTTTCCCTCTCGTTTCCTCCCTCCCTCTCTCTGTCCCCTCACCTTCCTGTCTCTGTCTCTCTTTTCCTCTCGTTTCTCTTTCTATGTGTGTTTCTCTGTCTCTCTGTCCTCCCATTTCTCTGTCTTACTCTTTTTCTCTTCTCTCTATCTCCCTGTTTCTCCCTCCCTTCTTCCTCTGTCTCTGTCTTTCTCCCCCCCACCCCACCTATGTATTATATACCTCCATCCCTTTATTCTCCGATCCACGCCATTCTTCAGCTGCCACCCCATCTATCTGTCCTTCCATCCATCCTTCCTACCCTCCTTTCCCCACCTCTCCATTTAGAGCCCCATTGTTGGACACAGCTTCGATAACCACCTTGACCGGTGCCTACTGTCCAATGTATGTGACACGTGGTCATCTTACCTTTGCTTGTAGACCCCAGTTAGGGAGAACTCACTACCTTCAGAGATAACTTATCCTACTTTTCAAGTGGCCTTCGTTATTAGGAAAATTTCCCAGACATCAGATCTAGTTCACCTCTTTTCAGCTTCGGTCCATCGCCCCTAGGTTCTCCCTAAGCAGAAATCCCTTCTTCCTCATTGATAGAGCTCCAAAAGCTTGAAGAAGGCCAGAGGAGGGAGCATAGAGGGACTATCACCTCCTTAGTCTGGCTGTTGAGCCTCTTAATACAGCCCAAGACAACATGACCTATTTTACTGCCATATCACAGGACTGATCGAGCTTCTGATCTACTTAAACCTCTCATCTCTTTTTAGACTGAGGGTCATCTTGCCATATTTCTTCCAGATTGTACTTTAATACTTCCTTTAAGGGTCCCAGATTTATCTCTCCTTCCTCCCACTTAGCAGCCAGTCTTCATATGATACTACAGCCAACACCTTTTCCACTGCCCACCGCCCTCCACAAAATCCTTTTTGAGAATGGCAATAACAACAATACAATAATCTTCTATACCCATAGGGCATTTGGCTACATGGCCACATCCACAGTCTCATTTGTTATGCACAAGAAATTTATCAAGTAGGTATAAGGCTAATACTTCACTTTACAATTGGGGAAACTGAGGCTCAAAGAGGCAAAAAATAGAATTGGAATTGGAGGCCAGGTCTTCTAACTCTCAGGCCTCAGAAACATACTAAATGTGTGATTTTGAGCAAGTCACTTAATCCTATTTGCCTCAGTTTCCTCATCTGTAAAATGAAGAAGGAAATGGCAAACTACTTCAGTGTCTCTCCCATGGAAATCCCCAAATGGGGTCACAAAGAGTTGGACATGACCAACATAACCGAACAACAATAAAGAAGAACTTGGTGCTCATGTTCTCCATCTTTCTTAATTAAAGCATCTTTACCTTCCTTCCTGCTCCGCCCTGTGCTGGGCCTTAGGGGAGATGAGTGGAGTAGAAGGACTCAGTCCTTAGAGGAACATCACCTGGTGGGGAAATCAAGGCTCACTGGTACATGAAATAATTAGGAATTGAGGTGGATTGGGAATCAAGGGAGATTTTGAATATTCTCGTTCAGAAGTTAGAGGTGTCTGTGTTGGCAGGAGTGGTCAGGGAATACTTCCTGGAGGAAGTAGAACTTAAGCATGGCCCTGAAGGAGGGCTGGGATTGAAGGTTTGGAGAGGCTGGGCTGGGGTTTGACCAGGGATGAGGATCCCGGATTCCGGGCCTGTCCATGCTCTCCTTTGGCTCACAACAACCAAACTCCTTCTTGATCTTTAGGCCCTTTGCCAGTTGCCCCCCTAGTGCTTTGTCTTCTATAACTCCTTGCTTCTACCTCGCCCCTTCTGAAAGCTTCCCTCCTCCCCTAAGGTCCAGGCTGACATGATATTTAAAAAACTTCAGCAAAAGTAGAAGGAAGGATGGCAGAAACTGGCCCTAGATCGACCTCTTACATTGTATACTGAGATAGAGTCAAAAGGGGTACATGGTTTAGACATAAAGGTAGTAGGAGAGCGAGGAAGAATTGTTGACCAAACCAGACATAGAGAAGACTAAGATATAAAATGGATAATTTTGAGTACATCAAATTTGGTACTCAGAATTTTAGAAATGAATGGTACAAATAGTTTTTACA
Source organism: Antechinus flavipes (assembly GCF_016432865.1). Lineage (NCBI taxonomy): Eukaryota > Metazoa > Chordata > Mammalia > Dasyuromorphia > Dasyuridae > Antechinus > Antechinus flavipes. Next base: position 18,833,883 of record NC_067401.1, read on the forward strand.
CATAAATGGAAAAATATTATTTAAAAAAAGGAAGAAAAATGCTTAGTACAGTATCTGGCACAGAGTAGGTGCTTAATATAAGCATTTATTAAGCATTTTTCTTCCTTAGCACAGTATCTGGCACAGAGTAGGTGCTTAATAAATGCTTATTCCTTTTCCTTCCTCTCCCTCTTCCACGAGTCAGGGGCAGAATTATGAAAAGAAGGCTTCCTTTTATCCAAGGACTAATTTAAAACAATGAACTTGTCCAACAGCGCCCTTCAGCCCTTAGGAGTAGATTAAACCGGGTGGCCTTCCTGTTGCTATACTCATGGTTGGCTTGGTTCAATAGAGGCTGCTCTCTTCATTAGTAAATAGTAGGGACAGTTAGCGCATCAAACCGTTACCAAAAATGGTTTTCTGACTTCTTTTGCCAACGTGTTGTAATTCATTTCCCAGCGACTTCCCCAACCAAAAAACCTTTCCCTTATAAATAAGGAGCACATTTAGCAGAAACAAATCAGCAGGATGGTTGGACAGCAGGAGAGCAGCTACCTCAGTCTGAATCAGAAGTGGAGGACACGGGGCACCTTCGGAGGTCATCGTTGACCAATGCCTTGGTATGAGTTCTGAGCCTTTCAAAATGGTTTTCCTTAACATCACTGTGACCAAACCATTTGTTGTGGTGATTGAACCATGCAAAGTGATGGACAAATGTCTGACTGCCTTACTCTCAGACTCCTCTGCTGGCAAATGAGGGGGTTAGCTTAGAGAATCCATAAAACCCAGCTGCAGGAGTCTGTGATTTCTGATCTGCGGCTGTAATTTCATCATATCCTAGAAAGTGTTCATCTTGGAAAGATAAGGTACTTCTTTCTGCTGCCTCTAACAGGTAAAGAACTTTTCCCTCTTACTCTCCTTCTTTCCTTCTACTTCCCTTTTCTTTCGCTTCCCTTCTTTCTCATTTCTCCCACTTCCTGACTCCTTATCTCTTTCCTTTCTCCAACCCCTTCTCTCCCCTTTATTCCTATCTCTTTCCTCTCTTTCTTTCTTCTTCCTTCCTTCCTATGTCTGTCTTTTCCTTTCCATCACCCTTGCTCTCTCCTTCTACTCTTCTCATATCTGTCTCTGCCTTCCCTTTCTCTCTTATCCATCTGTCTTTTCCTTCTCTTTCTCTCTCCTCTCTTTCTTTTTCCTTTCTTCCTATGTCTGTTTTCCTTTCCACCTCCCTCACTCTCTCCTTTTACCCTTCTTATATGTGTTTTTGCCTTCCCTTCTTTTCTCTCTCCCCCTTCTCCATCACTATTTCTATCTTAGTCTCTCCTCCCTCTCCCTCTCCCTCCAGTTTTTTCTTCTCTCTCTCCAGAAGCTCAGTTAAGTATTCCTCACCACTAAAATCCTTATTTATTTATTTTTGCCAAAACCTAATTTCCTTCTCTAGTGAATTAAGGCAAACAGAGGCAAGTGATTTGCTCAGAGCCACACAGCTAGGAGTTGGCAAAGGCTGGTTTTGAACTTGTGTTTTCCTGACTTGAGGCCTGGTACTCTATGCACTGAACCACCTCGAAGCCGACAAAATTATTGTAATCTAATTTGGGAAGGAGGGTATTGTCAGCTCAGGGGATCAGGAAGGACTTCACTTGAAGGTGACACTTTGAGCTAAGATTTGGAAGGAGCCAGGTGGCATTTAATATGTCTTTGTTGACTGAAAGATTGATGGATCACAGGTTTCAGAGTAATTGGCAGCATGATAATGAGGACTTGGACATCAGTCTTATAATTAAGAAGAGCCATATTTACATCTTCCCTCAGTCATTTATGAGTTTATGATCCTAGGCTTCACTTAACTGCCCTGTGCCTCAGTTTCCCCATATCTACCATTTCACGTCTGGATTAAGCATCCTCTGAGATCTTTGTCCAACTCTTCACGTCCCTGTGGACATTGTCCAGAGTGTCTTCCTGGCAAAGATATTGAAGTGGTTTGCCATTTCCTTCTCCAGTGAATTAAGGCAAATAGAGAGAGGCAATTGATTTTGTAGGTCTAAGATCCCATGATCCTTTCCAGTTGTAAAATCAACAATCTGTGGTCTACTGTGCCAGGACCCCAAAGATAAAAGAAATAGAGCATTTATGTAATGCAAAATGCTTTACGTATCTTGTCTCATATGAGCTATAAAACAAGTCTATGACATCTGTACTATTATTCCCAATTTTACATATGAAGAAACTAAGGCAGCTTTATATGACTTGCCCCCATAAAGCAGGATTTACACTTTGGTTTTCCCAAGTCCAACAATGTATCTATCTATTCTGTCACCTTGTTGCCCAAGCTTATGCATGGCTGGTTATAGAAAGACTGTTGGACATAGAGCCAGGATCCCTGCGTGGGAATCCTGGCTCAATCACTTTCTAGCTAGAATATTTTAGGCTCTTCATTCATCTCTTTGAACCTCAATACCCTTATATGTAAAATGGGGATACTATTATATGCTTATCCCTCACAAGTTCTGTGTAACCTTAAATCAGGGTCTGAACCAGATTAAAATTCAATTGAGAAATATTTATTTAATATTAATAATTTTAACATTTAATATAATTGACAAACAATAAAAAAGTAAAAGATGCAATAGAACATAGATAATGCTAATATGTGGTTTTCCTAGTCTATATATGGAACCTCCATTCTATCTGAGTTTGACACCATATTCATGTCATTATTAGTCCAACGACAATATAATTATTATATTGATACATTATAATCTGCCCTCTCGATGTGAATGTGGCCTACTGATCCCTCGTCTTGGGCCAGACGTTGGGTCCTTTTATTTGTCTCATCGGGATTTTGGCCCCGCACTTGGCTGTTGCTGCAGTTGTAGAATCATCCCTCATCCCTGCTACGTGATCCCCCCAGCGTATCCTGACACGATCGACACTGCTCCCCCCAAACACACACCTGCTCCTCCCGACCTCCTGCAGACTCCCTGCTTTCTCATGTTGAGCCCATCCCGCGGAGAAGACTGAATGGCGTCATTTTTTCCATTACATGCTGGGTGGCCTGAAGCTTCTGCAAGGGAACGTGATGATGGAAATCAGGGGTGGATGGGAAACAGAGAGAGAGTGCTGAGTCGGGAGTTCTGAGCTGGGCACAGGGAGAAAGCTGGGTCGCAGCAGTGGTCAGATAAAGGGGGTAAAGAAATGGTGGTTGGATCTGCAGCCAAGTTTTGCTGATCACCCCCCCCTCCACCCCCCAAGCTTGCAGAGAGCTGGCCCCAATTCCTGGCATTTCCCTTAGCTTGGTTGGATCCTGTATTTTGATTGTCTGTACAGGCCCAGCCTCAGGGGATCAGCGGGTGTTTGTTTATGATATGTTTGGAAAGAGTCCCTGCAAATGAGAAAGGAACCCCTGGGTCTCTGCAGCATTAAGATCAACAGTGTTAGAGAAGGCGAGCCAAAAGAGTAGATGGGACGCTCTTTCCCTTAGTTGGAGCCCGGGCCAGGGCTGCTTCACCAATGAGTCTCTGCTTCATGTTTTTGAGTTGGTTTAAGACACTGAGGCACCTGATGTGAAGCCACAGTGGATAGTCTCATTATAATGGCTGAGTGACTTTGGGCAAGTCACTGCCATTCTCAGGAAAAATAAGAGGGTTGATTTAATTTAATTCATTTTCAAAAACACTTACTAAGCACCTGCTAGGAACAAGAAACCGGGCTATATGCTGATGAAGCCGTGAATTGGCTCCGCCATTCTGGAAAACATTTGGGGGCTATGTAAAGTCATCAAACTGTGACAAAATAATTCCAATCTTAGGAATCAAAAATGAAGGGAAAAGACCGATATGTACAAAAATATTTATCACAATTGGTTTTTTGTTTGTTTGTTTGTTTGTTGTTCTTGTTGTAGCAAAGGACTGGAAACAAATTGGGTGGTCATTGATTAGGGCAATGGTTGAACAAATTATGGGATAGAAGTGTTGTTATGTTATTATACTTTAAGAAATGATAAAGGGATGTATTTAGGGAATCCTGGGAAGACTTAAATAAACTGATGCAGGTGAAATGAGCAGAACCAGGATAACAATGTATAGTAACCATTGTATTGTGAATGTAACCAGTGAATGTATAATAATGTAATCATGTGACTCTATAGTATCCATTGTATCAAGAATTGTGAGCAATGCAGTGGCTAATGACTCCAGGAAAATAATGAAAGATGCTCTCTGCTGCCGGATAACGAATGGGGAAACTGAAAGATTGGCCCACCTATTTTTAAACATAATCAATATGTCAATTTGTTTTGATTAATTATACTTATTTATTATGTTTTTTTTTCTTTTTTAATTGGCAGGAGATTTGGTAGGGAGATGGTTAATAAGGATGTTAAAAATAGGAAAAGAAAAAAAGGAGGGTCATTGTAGCATTGGGAAAATGAACAAAAGAGGTAAGGAGATTCAGAAGGAGATATGGCAAGTAAGCACAGAGCTTTGAAAATAACATATTATATTTATCATGTAATTGTGAAAAGAAAAAGGAGTTCTATGTAAGGGAGATGAGATATTTCATTAATAATCCTTTTTTTCTTTTCTATGTATGTTTTTGAATGTGGAAATACTTAAATTTAGATAGGAAATAACTCACCATATTTGCTCAAAACTTAAGAAACTTTGCTAGTCACCGAGGTTACAAAGAGAAAAAAAAAAAATCCCTGTCTTCAAAGAGCTTATAGCAGGGAAAATGCAACTTAAATGCAATTTAATTAAAAAAAAAAATCAACCTTAAGTTTATTAGGCACTTTTTATCTGCAACTATCAAGGATAGAAAGGAAATAGTAAAACAGTTCTTGCCCTTAGGAAGGGTGTTCCACTGAGGGAACTTTATGTGCATATAACAGGACATTATGACTGTTATCAGTCCTTGGTGGTGGTACCTACCATCATTTGTCAGGCTTATCCCGGGCATGATATTTAGGAAGAAAGGGAAGGCTGGAAGGAGGGGGCTTGAGCTGCGTTACTTGATTTGATTTGTGGACATATTCACACCCATGTGTGTACATATGGGAGCCACTAGGTGGTGCTATAGGGAATAGCGTGTTGGGTCTGGTGTCCCGAACACTCGTTTTTTGAGAGTTCAAACCCAGCCTCAGACATTTAGCTGTGTGATCTTGGTCAAGTCCCATAACCCTGTCTGGCAAACCCACTCTAGTATCTTTGCCAAGAAAACTCCAAATGAAGTCACGGAAAGAGAAAAACAACTGAAAAATGATTCAGCAAACAAGAGGCGTGCCAGTAAGTTGCCAATCAATGATACCGGTATCAGGTTTATACTTCAAGAGATCAAAAACAAAGGAAAAGGATCCACGTGTACAAGCCACACTGATGGAACCCAGGATGACCCGCAAAGGGGGCTGAGCTAAGTGATGATTGGCAATCAGCTTTCCTGAGGTCCTAGCAGAGGAAGGATCCATGTGACTGATAGTCATTGCACCCTCTGGTGTTGAGCAGCAGTTAATACAGACTGAAAAATAATAACACACCATAGTAGGAGTAGCTAAAATCTATACAAATAAGTGTGACAGCATACGATTAGTTATTACATCCATAAATAAGCGTGGCGTTGTATGAGACAAATTAAGGAGTGCGAATGCCCCGATAACGGGGCCAGGGGAAACTCAAGGAGGGCTTTATGGAGGAAGTGGCTCCTGGGCCGAGCTCTGAAAGAAGGCAGATTTTAAGAGACAGAGACGAGAAGGAAGGAGCCATGATCTGGACAAAATCATGAAGATAGATTGGGGAATAGAAGAATAGCAAGGACTTGAATCCTGGGGGGCTGGCCATTTCCATGTCTCTTAGTTTTGATTGTGGCTCTTCTTTGTAGTCTAAGAAAAGGCTTCTTCCCTCAGGTGCGTGTGAAAAAATCGGGGAGCAGCGCATTGGATGGGCTGTGGATGTGGATCTCTTCCTACTCTCCCAGGCTATTGATGAATGTCAACTATCCTTGGGGACCTTAAAGCAGCATTTTATAAATGCCCCTTATTCTTAGTCTGCCCATGTCGAGGGGAGGCTGCGGAGCCAAGACAAATACTCCTCAGATGCTGCATTTTAAAGGCACCGGCTGTTTATGTTTCATCATGGGATCTTACGGGGAGACTCTCCAGGCAGGATGATAAAAGCCTTTAAGTGACCGAAGCCTTCACTAGTCTGCCAAACAATGTTTCACGGCCCCTGGAGGCAGCTCTGTGCCTTTGCGAAGGCCGTGCTTACCAAAAGTAAATGTCTTATAAATAATCTAGTGGATTACTGAATATTTCAGTGTCTTCATTTCCAGCCTGGGAGCAGAGAGTCTTGCTACATGAGCCAGGGCTCCCAGACCCGGAGAGAAGATCACAGATATATCTATCACACTCTCCTCTCTCTTCCTGAGACTGGTAATTTCTCTTGGATTCTAGGATTTGAAGCTTCAAGAGACAATCAAATCATGGATATGGAATATCAAAGGACCTTGGTAGTCTTTGAGCCTAATCTCTTCATTTAACAGATATGGAAACTGAGACCCAGATCACATTTGGACCCTCTATCACCTGACTACAAATCAGCTTCCTTTGCACAGCATCATCACCTTCCAAATCTCTTCTTCTAATGCCTACATTTTGTAGGTGAGGACATTGATACTCAGGAAGCGATTTCTCAAGGTCGTGTGGATAGAAAGTGGCCAAATCAGAATTTGCACTCAGGGCCTCTGTCTACCTTTAAACCAGGGAGTAAGTAAATCAGTGAGTATCCATCTCCACACTGTCTGTCTCCAACTCCAGGGCTGATGACTTGAAACTACCTACTCCCTGGAAGAAGCTTCCTCTTATAATGAATGCGTGGGTCATTTTATTTCCTGGAAGTGGAAAATTCCCAAGAGCTGATGAGTAGTGAGCCTCAGAACCATGAGCCTTCCAGTCTTCCAATGCCATTGGTAGGTTTGTGGCCCATGTCCTGGTGATTCCAGCATGGACCAAGAGAATGGGTGTAATCCTCTAAGGGATCCAATGAGCTTCATCTTATTTCCCAGCCACAAACCAGAGGACTATGGTAGAGAGAAAAGAACCTGAGCTTAGGAGCAAGAAGACCTCAAAAAAAGTCATTTTTCTGCGCCTCAGTTTTCCTTGTTTTTCTAAAGAAGGGATTAGACTAGACAGTCTATGGAATCCCTTTCACTTCTCAATCTGTGATCCTATGAATCTATGACTTGTTATTTTAAATCCTAAAATTTTGATTTATGTCCTTGATCCAAGCCAAACGTCTTTGCCAAATATATGCTCTTGACCTCAAGAGCATCTGGTGAAACAGGTGGCTAGAAACTGGAAAATGAATGGATGCCCATCCATTGGAGAATGGTTGAGTAAATTGTGGTATATGAATGTTATGGAATATTATTGTTCTGTAAGGAATGACCAGCAGGATGAATACAGAGAGGACTGGCGAGACTTGCATGAACTGATGCTAAGTGAAATGAGCAGAAACAGGAGATCATTATATACCGCAACAATGATACTGTATAAGGATGTATTCTGATGGAAGTGGATCTCTTCGATAAAGAGAGCTAATTCAGTTTCAATGGATCAAGGATGGACAGAAGCAGCTACACCCAAAGAAAGAACACTGGGAGATGAATATAAACTGCTTGCATTTTTGTTTTTCTTCCCGGGTTATTTCTACCTTCTGAATCCAACTCTCCCTGTGCAACAAGAGAACTGTTCGGTTCTGCACACATGTATTGTATCCAGGATATACTGTAACCTATTCAATATGTAAAGGACTGCTTGCCATCTGGGGGAGGGGGTGGAGGGAGGGAGGGGAAAAATCGGAACAGAAGTGAGTGCAAGGGATAATGCTGTAAAAAATTACCCTGGCATGGGTTCTGTCAATAAAAAGTTATTAAAAAAAAAAAGAAAAAGATGGTATTCATAATAACTGAGGCATAATAAAACAGAATAAAAGGAGAAAAAAAAAAGTATCTGGTGAAAGAGTGTGGATGGGTCCATAGAAATCTATTTGTGTTCTAGAAAAATTGTTTAAAGTTCCGGCCCTCCCAACAGTGCAGCGGAGTGAGGGGGAGGGAATTCTACAAGTTGGTTTGTGATCCTGAGTGAAACTAGTCTAAGACGTTTGGATACGTGAACTCTCAAATTTCCTCCTCTTTATGTCAAGCCCTTTGGAACGCTTGACAGAAGGCAGAGGAGACCCGGCCTCTGATCTCATTTTTCCCTCAATCAATCAACATGAATTTATTTTCCCGTACAGAAACAAAGGTTATGAGTGAGCAGTTCTCAAAAGAAGAATTATAGGCTTTTAACAGCCATATGAAAGAAGGCTCCAAATACTAATTATGAGAGAAATACACATCAAAACACCCCTCTCGTCTAGAACGTTGGCCAAGACAACAAAAGATGGGATAGTCAATGCTACTGTTATCGTTCAGTCGTTTTTCAGTCACGTCTGACTGTTCATGATCTCATTTGGGGTTTTCTTGGCAGAGATACGGGAGTGGTTTGCCATTTCCTTCTCCGGTGCCCTGAGGCAAACAGAGTGAAGTGACTTGCCCAGAGTGACCCAGCCAGGAAAGGTCTGTGGCTGGATTTGAACTCGGGTCCTTTTGAACCCCAGCCTGGTGCTCTATCTATTATACTATTTAGCTGCCCAGCGATTGGGTGGGGTAATTAGTAAGACAGGCATACTAATGCATTGTTGGTGGAGCTGTAAATTGATATAAACATTTTGGAAAACAATTTATGTAAAGGGATGTAAATGGAAAAAAAAACACCCACAAAACAGCTGCAACTGACTGTTGTGAAATTATAAAGGTCTGTCTTGGAATCGAGAAGACCTGAGTCCGAACCCTACGTTAGACACTTTTTTGGGCTCGGCGTCACTCCTGCCACTCTGGTGATTCAGGCTTGGGTTTGGAAGGCAATGAAAAAAAATCATGGCACATAAGATGCAATGAGCATGACTTATGATGCGGAGTTGAAAAGGTTAGAATGAGTAAAAAGAAAGGCTGTTCTCTCCCAGCTTTGCATTCACCAGGGCAGCAGTGCTGGGTCAAAAAGATATTCTGAAGTATAGAGGGGATCTGACCAGACCTCAGGAATACTAACTCCCCAACTGATCCCTAGTCCTCTTGACCAACGGAATAATGTCCTTAAATGGAGACCATGCCAGCCTACACAAAATAAAAGCTGTTTCTCCCAGAAGCACTTACTAGCTGTGTGACTTTGGTCAAGTCCCTGCACCCTCTTTTCCTCAGTTTCCCCATTTGTAAAATGAGTTAGAGTAGGAAATGGATCTCTCAGCTCCTGTTTCCATCATCATCATCATCATCATCATCATTATCACCAGTATCATCATCTTCATCATCACCATTCTCACCACCATCATCAGTAGCTAATATTTATATAGAACTGACTATGGGCCAAGTATTGTGCTAAGAACTTTGCAAATATTATCTCATTTGATCCTTACAACAACCCTGAGAGTTAGGGGCTATTATTAATCTCTCCATTTTACAGATGAGGAAACTGAGGCAGAATTTCAGTGACTTGCTCAGGTTCACACAAGTGTCTGAGACAGGATTTGAACTGGTCTTCCTCTCTCTAGGTCTAACACCAAGTACACCCCAGAGTGGGGGAGGAACAAATGAGATAATCTTGTAAAAGGTTTTACAAACTTTAATGTATATAGAAATGCTCCTTTGTTAGTATAATTAGCTGGCAGCCTTGCCTCAATTCTAAGGTCCTCTTGGTACAACATTTTTAAGTATAAAGGGCAATATCACCTACTTTCCCTTTGGGATGGAGATGATGGAGGCAGGGCACGTAGTAGGATAGGAGAGAGAAAGAGAGAGACAGAGAAAGACAGAGAGACACAGAGAAACAGAGAGACAGAGAGAGACACATACACAGAGGCAGAGAGAGAGTGAGGGGGAAGAGTATAGATAAGTGTCCTGCCTGATAGAGTAAAAGAGCACTAGATTTGGGGTCAAAAGGTCTGCTCTGGGTCCTTGAAGATAGATATTTTTTCACTTCTGAAATACTAGGTATTCCTTGTGCCATAGCAAGGACTTCATAAAAACTTTTTCATCCATTTGCTAACTGATGGGAAACTTTCTGGGGCTCAATTCCCTCCTCTGCAAAATGGGCTTGGTTTTATTAGCACTTTTTTTTTTTTTTTTTTTTGCCTAGGCAATTGAAGTTAGGTGACTTGCCAGACTTGAACCCAGGTCCTCTTGACTTCAGGGCTGGTGCTTTACCCACTGTGCCACCTAGCTGTTGCTTATTAGCACATTTTTAAGGCTCACAGAGATAACATGCAGAAGTGCTTCATAATGATAAGAGTTTTTTTTTGGGGGGGGGGATTAACCAACCAATTGAGAAACATTTATTAAGTGTGTCCTCTGGGCCAGACGTTTTGTCAAGTGTTGGGTCACAAAGGCAGAAATGAAACAGTCCTTCTTCTTATTAGCAGGAATGGTATCACTCATCCTAATATTTTTACTGCTCTGTCATTTCTCAGACATGTCTGACTCTTTCTAATTCCATTTTGGGTTTTCTTGGCAGAGATCCTGGAGTGGTTTTCCATTTCCTTCTCCAGCTCATTTGACAGAGGAGCAAACTGAGGCAAACAGGTTGAAGTGACATAGCTAGGAAGTGTATGAGGCTCTATTTAAACTTAGATCTTCCTGACTTCAGGTCTGGTGCTCTATCCACTGTGCTACCCAGCTATTCTAATTGTAATGTAGAAATAGCATTAATACTATTATTATTATTAGTTATTGTTATGGGCCAGAACTCTGAACTTGAAACAAGGATGCTTATGAGGTACTAAGTGGGATTGATATAATGTTTATCTAGTTTAGCACGATTCAGTATGATTGATTTAATCTTACAACAAATAATGACTTACACTTTAACATATTTAACATGTATTGGTCAACTTGCCATCTGGGGGAGGTGGTGGGGGGAAGGAGGGAAAAAGTTGGAACAGAAGGTTTTGCAATTGTCAACACTGAAAAATTACCTTATGCATATATCTTGTAAATAAAAAGCTATAAAACAAACAAACAAACAAACAAAAACAAAACAAAACAATACAAATAATGGTTTCCTAGTGATATAATGATTGGTTTATATTCAGGGTAGAAAATATACGTTAGGAGCCTCAGCCAGATAGATTGAGAGATTCGGAGGCAGAGAAGACAAGAGAACTGGAGGCAGGAGCTTAAGCTCTCAGAACCAAAGAGCTAGAGGAGAAAAGTGCACTAGAAGCTCTCGGAGCCAAGGAGACAGAAATTCATTTCACCTTCAATCAGGCTCCTGGTGGCTGGTCTGGCCTCCTCCACTTCCCCGACTGAGACCAACGCCGGTCTGAAAGGCTCTCCAGAAAGCTGCCCAGCTCCAGAAAGGAGATAATAAAGGATTTGGACTTCAACACTGGCTGTTCTTGTGATGATTACTGAACTGAAATGAAAGCGAGACCCCGAGAAAACTGAACCAAAGAACATTACAAGTTATAAAACCAACTTTCTGTCCCCATGCAATTTTAGACTCATTCTCCTCTCCTAAACATTTCCCCTTTCCATCCCCAGTCCAGCAAAGTGAGACCTGAGTTGTAGAGTGATTTTTTCAAGGGATTCAAAGTTTTCTCAGAGAGCTGAGAAATTCAGAGAGGGTCACTGAAGTAGAGATTTACCAACGTGAATTCGAACCACCGACCTCCTCATTGCTGAATCCAGTCCCCCTTCCCCAGTCTTCATCCACTTTGGTCTTTTTGCAGCACTGGACGCTGTTGACCATGCTCTCTCGCTTGGGTTCCAATATACATTTTCCCCTCCTGGCCCTCCCTCTTCCTACTTTCCTAACCATTTCTTGTCTGTCTCCTTTGTTGCCCTCTCCCCCAGCTACCTTCCAAGCTCTAAGTAAATCTGTGTCTTACAGCTTTGTCTTGAGTCTTTTTCTCTTCCTTCTCTTTTGGAAGTCTCATTTATCCCCGTGGCTTTAGGTCACTGTTGCCGAGCAGAGGATTCCCACCTCTCCATAGCTAGCTGTAATCTTTCTCTCATCTCTTCATTTGCATTTGCAGCTGGTTTTTTAGTATTGCCATCTGGATGTCCTACTAGCAGGTCAAGCTCAACATGCTCCAGACTGAGATCATCACCAGTCTCCTAAAACCTGCTCTTTTTTCAACTTTCCTAGTATCGTTGAAGACATCAGAATCCTTGTCTTGAGACAGAAGGATAGTACAGAGGATAGAATGATGGGCATAGAATCAAGAGGATCTGAGTTCAAATTTGACCTTAAATTCTTTTTTTTTTTTTGCTGAGGCAATTGGGAGTAAGTAAATGACTTGCCCAGGGTCACACAGCTAGGAAGTGTTACGTGTCTGAGGCCAGATTTGAACTCAGGTCCTCCTGACTTCAGGGCTGGTCTTCTATCCACTGTATTACTTAGCTTCCCTCTTGGCCTTAAATTCTTACTACCAGAGTAAACCTGGGTAAATCAGTCAATTAATCTCTGTCTGCCTCAGTTTCCTCAACTCCAATGGGTTCCTCAACTCCAAAATTCCTCAATTCCAATGAGAATAATAATAATAATAATAGCATTTCCTTGGGTGGTTGCATGGATCAAATGAGATATTATTTATAAAGTGCTTAGCACAGAATCTGATGCTTGGTAGGTGCTTAAGAAAAATTTGTTCCCTTCTTCCTCCTCCTTGTTTCTGAGAGTCGACTTTTACTCCTCTCTCTCTCTCTCTCTCTCTCTCTCTCTCTCTCTGTCTCTCTGTCTCTCTCTCTGTCTCTCTGTCTCTCTCTCTCTCTCTGTCTCTCTATCTCTCTGTCTCTCTCTCTGTCTCTCTGTCTCTCTCTCTCTGTCTCTCTGTCTCTCTCACTGTCTCTCTCCCCTTCTCTCTCTCAATCTCTCTCTCTCTCTGTCTCTCTATCTCTCTCTCTGTCTCTCTGTCTCTCTCTCTCTCTGTCTCTCTCTCTGTCTCTCTCTCTCTCTCTCTCTGTCTCTCTCTCTGTCTCTCTCTCTGTTTCTCTCTGTCTCTGTCTGTCTGTCTGTCTCTCTCTGTCTCTGTCTCTGTCTGTCTGTCTCTCTCTGTCTCTTTGTTTCTCTCTGTCTCTCTCTCTCTGTCTGTCTGTCTCTCTCTGTCTCTGTCTCTCTCTCTGTCTCTGTCTCTCTCTCTCTCTGTCTGTCTCACTCTTTCTCTCTCTCTCTGTCTCAGTTTCTTTTTGTCTCTCTGTCTCTGTCTGTGTGTCTGTCTCTTTCCCTCCTCTCTTCCCCACTCTCCTTCTGTTCCCTCCCATCCCTCACTTCCTCAGCTCTCTCTTCTGCCGTCTCCAGATCTTTCATCGTCCTTTGTGTTGCCAGAGTTCACTTACACTTTCTTCAGTCCTCAGGAACCTGGCAGGCCGAAGTATTCCGCGTGCGTCCCGGCCTCCCACCAGCATCTCCGACCGGCAGTGTGAGTGACCCCCCGGCCTTGTTTGTGCTGACCTGGGCCTTCTAGGGTTTCTGGTCCCTCCTGGAGGGAGATGAGGTTGCAAAACCTTTGAGCCAGCACATTCCATCCAGCTGGACGCTCGTGTGGGGGAACAGCGGGATTGCTAGGGAAAGAACCTGTCCCAGGCCATCCTCAAAGGCCTGGGCGAACTCCCGTGGGCTTTCTTTCTGGGAGGGGAAGCTGCTCTCCAGCCTCTGGCCTCCTTTCTAAATAGTAAGCTATTCATCTGCACGCTGGACATCCTGAAGGCTGTAATTTGGTAAATATTTGCTCCATGAATAATGAAAGCTTTGTTTCCTAGTTCCTGAGGTTCTCGGAGTGAATTATTAAAGGGGGAGACAGGGTTGGCTTTCCCAACAGAGAGGTGAGAATGGATTATCCCCAAACCAAAGAGCCCCATCTTCTGCCCCAACCTCCTGCCTCGATCCCCTATGATGAGTTTTGGGCTTCAGCCCTTTTAGTTCCCAACAGTCCTGACCACTTGAGTTCTAGGAGGGTGGGGAGTGTATACATGGGAAAGGGACAGGGGAGGATGTGTATGGGTATGTGCGTGTCCTCCCTCCGTGCTCCCAATTATTTCCCATGTTCCCATTAGTCCACATTATCCATTCTATCACGAATATTACACTGGTTGTAAGTAACTGAGCTGGGAACGGAACATTGACATCACAGGACTCAGATCCTTTCTCATTTATAGATAAGGAAAAAGAAGATCATTGAGGTTCTCTGGACCTTGACCATGATTCCATGGGTTGTACACATCAGAGTCAGAACCTGCATTCGGGTCCTCTGAGGCTAAAGATCCCAAAAGCAATAGTCTTGCTGTTCTGCTATTTGATGGGTAGATGCGATCTTGGCAGCTGGAGGGTGCAGTAGGTAGAGTATGACGGCTGGAGTTAGAAACACAGGGAATTTAAATCTGGCTTCAGAGATTTACTAGCCATGTGATCCCTTACCCTTAGTTTCTTCATCTGTAAATTGGGAATGATGATAATATCAACATCCATCTTCCAGGATTTTAATGAGGATCAAACGAGGTAAGTATTTAGCAGGATGCCTGGCACATAGTAGGCTCCATACTAATATTAATTATTATTATTATTATTATTGTTTTTTGCTAAGGCAATTGGGGTTAAGTGACTTGCCCAGGGTCACACAGTTAGGAAGTGTTATGTCTGAGACCAGATTTGAACTCAGGTCCTCCTGATTTCAGGGCTGGTGCTCTATCCACTGCACTACCTAGCTGCCCTTAATATTAATTATTTTTACTCTATCCACTGCTACAGCAGCTACCAATCAGCCCAACAAACATTTATGAAAATCTGCTTGATTGAGCCCAGTCCTCATGGAAATTGACATCCATTAGGGAGATATAGTATGAAAAGAAAAAATATGAGGTGTGAATCAAGTTTGATCTCCTGGTTTTCTGGACTTGATCCGGATGTGGATCCATCTCCTTGGAGAAGCTTCTTCTCTCTAAGCTGAAAGCAGCTCCCTCGCAGAACTCATATGATTTCTGAGGTCCCCTCCCGATTGAAGTCTCCTCGCTAGGGTTATCAGGAAGTCTACAGACTACCCAACATTCCCTGGAAAGGTGAATCTCCCAAAATCGCTACCAGATGGCGATCTTTCTATTCATCATTCCGTGTACTGATTTTAAAAAAATTGAAACCAGATCCAAGACTTCCTTGCTAGGAAGAATTCCGAATGGATGTTCCCTTACCAATGTGGATCCGCATCTGCTCAGCAGCTTTTTGATTCAGCGGCAAAGGTAAGCGATTTGTACAGCTGGGATATACCCAAGGCAGGATTCGAACTTTGAGTCTTCTTGGGTCAAATCTGAGTTCAATAAGAGAGACCCTGGAAGAGTAGTTGCTGACAGCAGCATCCTTTGGAGGTTGATCGAATATATAATTAATTCCCTGAAAACAGGAGGCTTTCGAACTGTACGAGGAGCCCAGCAGAAATCTGTACCGGATCTGAGGGGCTAGAAAATCTTCCTGAAGAAGATGGGACCTGCCAGGCGAGAGCAGGATTTCTAGCAAGCAGGAGCTCTGAGCTGCTCCTTCTCAATACCCTTTCCAAGCTTGACTCCAATATCCCGAGGATTCTGTGTATTTTTGTGGGAGAATGTTCTCCCAGTTTAGGGCGGGTGAAGTGTTTTGGACCAACTCAAATATGACTTTCTTTTTCTGTTCTATGACTTTCTTCTTTTTTTTTCTTTTCTTTTTTCTTTCTTTCTTTCTTTCTTTTTTTTTTTTTTTTTGCTTTGAGCTTTTTATTTTCAAAATACATGCATAGGGGCAACTAGGGGGCGCAGTGGATAGAGCACCAGTCCTGAAGTCAGGAGAACCTGAGTTCAAATGTGACCTCAGACTCTTAACACTTCCTAGCTGAGTGACCCTCAGCAAAAATAAAATAAAATAAAATAAAAAATACATGCATAAATAGTTTTCAAAGTTTTACCCTTGCAACAACTCAGCTTTTTCTAAAAAAAAAAAATCTGACTGAATTAATCAATTAAAAAAGGCATTTATTGAGGGTTAACGAAGTCGGGGAAGACAAATAAAAACAAGACAGTTCCTACCCTCAAAATACATTCTAGATGTATAGCGTACATAGAGGAGTGGGGACTAGGGAGAAGTATTTTTGTCAGGTAATTTACAGGGATAGTCAATGGGCTTATAGGTCAATTGACTGACGTGTCTTTTTCCATTAATGGTTGTTGTTCAGTCATTTCCGTCCTGACTCTTTCTGGCCTCTCCCAGAGGGACAACAGTTACACAACAACTTCCTCCTAGGGAGGGAGCGAAGGAATAAGAATCTATTAAACTCCTACTATGTGCCAGAAAGTCATTTAGGATTTTCTTGGCGATGGTACTGGAACAGTTTGCCATTTCCTTCTCTAGCTCATTTGACAGATGAGAAAACTGAGGCAAACAGAGGGAAATTACTTGCTAGTCTGAGGCTGGGTTAGCGCTTTCTGACTCCAGGCCTGGCCCTTGTTCCACTTCACCACCTAGTGTTGATTTAAGTTTGTTCCCAGTTGAGAAAGACCGTTAGCTTGTTAGCCATAGAGACCTGTCTCATCGTTTTATTCCTACAATCCATCATTCCTTTTTCCCCGTTTCATTTTCCTCACCAGAAGTGAAGAAAGGGACATTAGCCCCGGCCTATCCTACCTTAGTCCAATAATGTGGATGAATAATCGTGACATTAGAATCCTCATACGATCTAATTCTCCTCACACAAGCTGTGTCAGTCACTTCACCTTTCTGAATCTCAGTTTTCTCATCTATAAAATGGGAGCCCACATCACAGGGCCGCCGTCGGGGCCATTGGAAGTTGTGTATCTGTTACAAGGTGCTTGGTAAATTCAATATGCTCTACAGCCGGAAGGAAAGATTTCATGGAGGGTGGAGCGATCCATCTGTCCCACTTATTCAGCTGTGAAAGATCTAAGGGGCCGCAGCTAAGGGTTTACAGATCAAGGGCAAGGACTCACCCCAGAGACAGAGATGCAGATGTTGACCTTGATTTCTCCCATGGGAAAGTTCTCTGATCTCCATCTGGGCCGTGTCTTTGTAAGGCCGATGACGGAGCTGCTCACAGCTCTCCGGGGTCCTTGGTTCGGAATGAGGAGCGAATTCTATTTTGATCAAAGCAGGGAATTTTCCATGTTACTCCTCCCTAGGAATCAGGGGGTCCTGGATTTAGATCCAGAGGAACCTTAGGGCTCAATGGCTGCCCTTCCATTTTATTAAAGAAGCTAAAGCCTAGAAAGGTTAAATAGCTTTCTCAGGGTGGCACTAAGTGTCTGAGCCAGATTCGAATCCAGATTTTAATGCCCAGTCTAGTACCATTTACTGTGCCATCCTATACTTACTGGAGTCCTGGCCTTGTGAGCTTGAGCAGGTAACTGTTCTTTCTGAATCAATCCACAAACATTGTGCCTACTGTGTGTTAGCTACTGAAGAAGCTTCAGTTTCTCCATCTGTTACATGGGGACAATCTTTCTGCCCTGGTTATTTCCCATGGCTCTGTAAGAGAAAATCTGGGAGAGGGACAACAGTTACAACTTCTTCCTAGGGAGGGAGAGAAGGAATAAAAATCTATTAAACTCCTACTATGTGCCAGGCACTTTACAAATATCTCATTTGAGTCTCACAGCAATCGGGGGAGGCAGCTACTATCATATCTGCATTTTACGATTGAGGAAGCTGAGACAGACAGCAGTTAAGGGATCCTGGGCTAGGAAGCATCTGAGGCTGGATTTGAATTCAGAACTTACTGACCTCAGGTTCAAAACTCAATTTGCCTCCAATTTAGAGTCAGATTTGATCCCAATTCCAAGGGATACAAGCAAGGAGGGGGACCTTCTAAGAAATTAGTTTTGGGGTGTGTGGGAAGAGTTCCATTCCATTTGGTTTTTCTTCTTTTTTTGATGCCATAATCTAGAAATGGGTGTGCCTTCCTTGGCTTTGCCCCTTTTCCCCCTGGAGAGAGCCACATGGTAAAGTACAGACACAGAGTTCGGGATCTGGAACCAAGAAGTCTGAGTCCAGTGACTATAATAAGAGAAATACTGAAGGAAGCATTAGAAGGAATTAGGAGGCTGTTGAAATAGTGCATTTAAGAGGAGATAAGAGCCAGAACTAGGGTGTGTCTATATGGGTGGAGGATGGATGGACCAGAAATTATGGAAGCAGAATTGACAGTACTTTTCCTGTTATATTATTCCTGCTTGAGGAAGGCTGCTCTGTTCATCTCCCCTTACTCCAAGGCTTCGCAATCTGGAATGAGGAGAGGAGAATTGCCTATGGAGCAAAGGCAATTCCCTTTCCCCCCTCCTCTCCCTCCCCTTCCCTTCCCTTTCCTTTCCTCCCCTTCCCTTCTGTAATCCCTATCCCCCAATTCATAGATTGGAGCTGAAACTCACCCCAGAGGTCTTCTAGTCCAGCCTCATTTTACAGATGAGGAAACTGAGTCCCAAAGAAGTGAAACTGTTTTGGTCAAGGTTGCAGCTCAGAAGTAGGAAAACTGGCATTTGAACCCAGGTCTTGACTTGCTATTGTAAGTCACTGGTCAAGTCCTCATCCCTGGGTATAGGCTAAGACTGATTGGGGGCAGCTGCTCACCTTGCCAGGCTCAGAAAGCTCAGAAGCAGAGTGGGGAGGGGCGGTGCTCTGGCTGAACGCCAGACCAGACCTGCAGGCTGATGGACTAGGAAGGGGAAGGGAAGACCCTAGGGGTGAGTAGAATCCTTGGAAGGATGCTTAGTGTAGGATTGTTGGACTTAACCTTTGCCACTAGGTGGCGCAAAGCAGCTGGTAAAGAGATGCTTGTTGAAGGTGGTCAGCTCAGAAAGGAGACATCATGGACTCCTCTCAAAAAGGAGAGACTTCCCAAATCACTTTCTCCACAACCAATCAGACATCAGGCTCTAGGGGTACTATCACTCCCACTTTTCATGTGAGGAAATTGAAAGAGCGAAGGAGGCAGGAGATTTGGCTCTAGAAGGGGAGGGAGGCAGGAGATTTGGCTCTAGAAGGGGAGGGAGGAAGGAGATTTGGCTCTAGAAGGGGAGGGAGGCAAGAGATTTGGCTCTAGAAGGGGAGGGAGGAAGGAGATTTGGCTCTAGAAGGGGAGGAAGGAAGGAGATTTGGATCTAGAAGGGGAGGGAGGCAGGAGATTTGGCTCTAGAAGGGGAGGGAGGAAGAAGATTTGGTTCTACAAGGGGAGGGAGGAAGAAGATTTGGCTCTAGAAGGGGAAGGAGGAAGGAGATTTGGATCTAGAAGGGATCATGGAAGTCACTGAGTTCCACCTCTTTGTTTACAGATAAGAAACCTGAGTTTCACAAAGGTGAAGTGACCTGAGGTGCATGGACCCCCAAGGGATCAGTGGGTAGATTTCAGGAGGTCTGTGAATTTGGATGGAAAAATACATATCTTTATTTTCTCTATCTTTGAATTGAAATTTAGCATTCCCTTTGATTAGGAGCATGAGTCTCTAAGCTTCATCAAATGGCCAAAGACTCCATAGCTGAATGGATGAGGGTAAAGGCAAGGCTGGGGGGTAAACTATAGTCATAGATTTAGGGCTGGACTACCCAAACCTCTCTTTTGGAAAGATGAATGAATGAACATTCAAATCAATGAAAAAGCGCTTAAGTACTTGTTATAGTTGGTAAGAACTATGCTAAGAGTTGAGGATACACACAGAAAATTGAGACAGTTTCTTTTTCTAAGAAGCTGATGATTTAGAAGAAAATTTAACTTTGGGATAGACAAAAAGACCTCCAAATCATTCAAAGATACGTCCTATTCCCAGATGCTTTTCAGCATCTTCTCCTGTTAAATTTTAAGCTCATTGAAGGCAGGGACTTTGTTGTTGTTGTTGTTGTTGTTGTTGTATTTGTATACCTAGTGCATAGCACACTGTCTGGTACATACTAGGTACTTAATAAAAATAAATGTTTATTCACTTGATCGGTCATATGATCTTAAGTCTCTTAACTCTTGTACTTTTTGATCTTATATCTGCCTACCCGTCCTATGCCTTTTGTGGGAGTGTATAAAAAGCTTGAGTTTGGGCACTTAAATGCTATCCCCCAAATCCAATCTAGTAAATATGTGCCGGTTAATTCTGCCATTTTTATTGAAAGAGGGAAGTTGTATCCTTTCATTTTTTAGTCAATAGAAAATTGATATTTCTTTTTTTTGTTTCAAATGTACCTTTTTTTCAGAATCCCAGGGAATCTGGCTAAGGTTTTGAAAGCATTTTGCACATTTCAACTCACACTTGACCTTGGGCTGGGGGAGGGATTCAGTGAAATAGTTTGGAAATGGTTAATTCGTGGCTTTGAAGTCATTGATATCCCAAGAAGCTTTGTGGAAGGGATATATAGTTTGTGTCCTTGACTGATGGAGGCTCCGTCATGGTTTAAGTCAATGAAGAATCACTTCTTTGGGGTTCTGACGTTTTTATAGAGAGGTTTGGATTATGTTACTATCAAGAGAGAGGAGAACAGTTGATCATTTGTCTTTCTGGTCAACTTGCTGGGAAGCAGGTTTCTGCCTAACATGAGGAAAGCAGTTTAGTGATTGAAACTGTCCAAAAAGCCTAATGGACTGTCTCAGGGAATAAGGAGTTCCTCTTGATCGGAGCTCTTCCATTAAAGGCTGAATGACTACTTCTCAGAAGGTGTTAGTGTGGAATTTATGTCTTGGGTAAGGATTCTAGAGAATCTTTGAGATCCCTGCCCACTTGGAGTCAGTGAGCAACACCTTGGAATTGTCCTTAAACTTTTAAGTTGTACTTCAACTTGAACTTGACTTTTATTAGTGAGTAATCTACCTCCTTCCTTAAAGGTCTAAATTAGGAGAAGCAATATCAGATGAGGGACAGTAAATGATAAATTTAACTTTGTTCATACCTCGAGAATACTTTTAAAAAAGGCAATGACAAACTGATGCTTTTTTTTCAACATCAGTCAGTTGCCAATGATCCATTCCCATCCCTCTTTTCCCATGGAATCTACCAAGTAACAATAAGTAGCTAGACAAAACAAATGAACATATCCACCATATTTGGAAAATATGCTTCATTTTGCACTGAACAACCTTGGGATTGTTGGGATTTTTGAGATCTGGTCCCCGTATGAGGAAAAATAGATGAAGCATATTTGATATTGCAGATGATTGTGGAGAATATGAATAGTTGATGAGAGAACTTTGTATGTGAAAGACCTAGAATTTATGGTTTATCTTCAAAGATCAGTCCTTGTGTGGAATACTTAGCCAAACTAACGCAAGGTTTCAGGGTTGGCCCAAGGATTAATTAACTTAATTAACCCATTGGTTTCCCTTCATCTCAAGAATTGAATAATCATGAAGCCAATAAACATTTATTAAGCACTTTTTATATGGTAGACACTGTACAAAAAGGAGGGAAAAGATAGCTCCTGCTTCCAGGGAGCTTACAATCTAATGGAAAAGACATCATGCAGACAAATATATACAAAGCAAGCTATATATAGATAAATAGGAAATAATAGAAAGAAGCCACTAGAATTAAGAGTTGTTGGGAAAGGCTTCCTACACTGGAATAAAGAGCTACAAAAGTTTGTAACAATTTGAGAGTTGAAAGAGATCTCGGTCCATCTAGTCCAAGCCATTTGTGAAAGGAAAGCTCACTATATCAAAATATCCAACCCTTGCTGTAAGACCCCCAAGGTAGGCTATACCAACATGTCCCCAGGAAGTTCATCTTACTCGTGGACAGCTCCAATTAGGAAATTTTTCCTGACATGGACCTTATTCGCTTCTTTCTACTTTCTATCTTTTACTCCTGGTTCTTATCTCTGCGGTCAAATGGAACATGATAGGGGGATACCCGAACATAGCTATCCTATCCCTTACTGAGTCTTTTGCTTTTTAGGACAAATATTATGTCCACTTTTTTGAACCAATCTTCATATATGGCATGAACTCCTTTTGATCGTCTCCAGTTTGTCAATATTGTTCTTAAAAAGTGGTACCTAGAAATGAACGTAGGATTCTAGATGAAATTGGAGGAGGGTAGAGCAAGATGGTACCTGGGCATTCATATTGGTTTCTTTAGAAAAGTTCTGTTTTGCCTCATTGAACTTGTGTGTCTTCAGCATTTTATTCTTGAGCTTTTTTCATCTCTTCTAGCAGACAGCCTGAGGCATCTTACTACATGGAGTCCTACCTATTTCTCATTTCTCAGTAATACTCACGTCATTTTAGGGTAGATTCCGTCTCTGAACTTCTCCATCTCAGTACCAGTAGCCTTTCTCTCCTAACTTGACTTCCTAAAACCCCATTTTTCTGACTGATGATCTCCTAGGTCAGAATACTATTTCTTGAGGGGTCCTAACCATTCTGCTCTCTTTCTCTGATTTCTGGTTTTCTATTCTGTTTTGTTGCCCTCATTAAAATGTATGCTCTCAATTTAAAACTCTGCCCAAAGGGCTATCAAACTGTGCATACCCTTTGATCCACCAGCGTCTCTACTGGGCCTATAATCCAAAGGGAAAGGACCCACATGTGCAAAAATGTTTGTGGCAGCTCTTTCTGTAGTGGCAAGGAACTGGAAACTGAATGGCTGCCCATC
This sequence comes from Antechinus flavipes, assembly GCF_016432865.1. NCBI lineage: Eukaryota > Metazoa > Chordata > Mammalia > Dasyuromorphia > Dasyuridae > Antechinus > Antechinus flavipes. The sequence continues at coordinate 18,856,542 of NC_067401.1, forward strand.
AGTTGGGGAATAGCTGAATAAGTTATGGTATATGAATGTTATAGAATATTATTGTTCTGTAAGAAATGACCAGCAGGAGGATTTCAGAGACGCCTGGAGAGACTTACAGGAACTGATGCCGAGGGAAGTGAGCAGAACCAAGAGAACATTGTACACAGCAGCAACAAGATTTTGTGATGATCAATTCTGAAGGATATGGCTCTTTTCAACAATGAGGTGATTCAGGCCAGTTCCAATAGTCTTTGGATGGAGAGAGTATCTGCACCCAGAGAGAGGACTGTGGGAACCCAGTGTGGAAGAGAACACAGCACTTTCACTCTTTTTGTTGATGTTTGCTTACATTTTGTTTTCTTTCTCATTTTTACTCTTTTTGATCTGATTTTTCTTGTGCAGCATGAAATTTGTAGAAATATATATAAAAGAATTGCACATGTTTAACCTATATTGGATTACTTGCCATCTAGGGGAGGGGATGAAGGGAAGCAAGGGAGAAAAAATTTTGGAACACAAGGTTTTGTAAGAGTGAATGTTGAAAATTTTCTATGCATATATTTTGAAAATAAAAAGCTTTAATAAAAAATAAAAAATAATGTATACTCTCTGAGGCAGGGACTAGATTGCTTCCCTTTGTGTGCTCAGTGCTTAGTCTAGCAGAAAGAAGCTCTTAATAAAAGCACATGCTCTCTCTCTCACTCCTTCCCTCCCTCTTTCTGTCACTATCTCTGTCTTTCCCTTTATAATTTTCTGTTTTTCTTTTTCCTTCCTTCCTTCCTTCCTTCCTTCCTTCCTTCCTTCCTTCCTTCCTTCCTTCCTTCCTTCCTTCCTTCCTTCCTTCTTCCTTCCTTCCTTCTTTCCTTCCTCCTTCTTTGCTTGCTTGCTTTCTTTCCTTCCTTCCTCCCTTCTTTGCTTTCTTTCTTTCCTCCTTTGTTTCTTTGTTTCTTTCTTTCTTTCTTTCTTTTTTTCTTTCCTTTTGTGCATGTTTACCTATTCTCGATTTCATTTCCATTTCTATAACAAATTATTAAACTGAATTCTTTAATTTCCCCCAAGGTCCTCATAAGTTTTATCCCAGAAACCAGTTCTTCCCCATTAGTGAAAAATCATATTTTGAATACAAGTTCCTTTTGTCTGTTTATCTGCCTTTTGGAAGATTAAATTATCACTAAGGTAGGTTGAGAAGCTATTAACTGTGCACACCCACAAATCCACACAGAGACAAGGAGACTGAGAGCTCTAGCAGATATCTGGATAATTGAAGTCTCCCCATCACTGCCAGATCATACCTCTGTGACAGCATGTGATCCATTACTCAAACTCCTTATCTCTTTCCTCTTTTTATCCAAGTGGTCTGAAGATTTCTGTTTCTCCTTCCTTTGAACTTCACGTAAATTCTCTCAATCATTTTTCCTCTCTGTTTCCTAAATTTCCTCTCCCTCAAACATGCATTTTCAATGTACACTGTTATTTATCACCCTTTTAATCCCTTTTTTAAAAAAATGAGGCACACTCATCTGGAGCTTTGATCTAGTCATGAGTTTTATTCTGCCAAGTTGATATCTGCAGATCAAATTTATTTGGTTTTGTAAAACTTCTAGTTTTTCTTGTTTATTATCTAAATTTTGAACATCTGAGTATAGATAATTATGTATATATATTTATGTATACATATATGTTTATATGTATATTTACTTACATATTTATAAATATATATTCAAGATCATGAATTTTACTATTGAGTCTTGTGTTTTATCTTGCCATTTATTTTTGAAGGGAGAGAAGTCTTAGCTTCTATTCTTCTTCTTCTTCCTTCCTTTTGACCACTCTAATGTATCTAACTTAGGTAATTTTCTTCCTCCCACATCATTTTAGTTCAAAGCTCCTTTGATTAGATGCACAAGGCGCTTGGCAAATGCATTCTTATTACCTTTTGTTAGGTAGGCTCCATCTCTGGCCAGGAATATGTCCACCTTAATTGTAAGCTGTGATTCACAAATCCAAAGCCCATTCTCACATGCTATTTTCTCAGCCAGCTGTTCACTTCCCTAATTAATTTTTCTCACCAGAATCGCCTACCTTTGATAAGTAAATATGAAGAAAGTGCCTCCCTGATCTTCATTTTCTTGCCTCAGGCTTCATAATAGTTCTTATCCCCTCGTTTCAGTGAAATAAGATGAGAATAGTCCAAAGTTTGTATTGGCCTGGCCTTGTCGACAGCTCAGGAGCTGTCCATCAAACAGTGTGAATCTTGAGCTTTCCTCACTTGTAGTTATTGTGATACTTAAAAGGTTCTAGACACACAGTGTCTAGGTAATTAATAATTTTATTATTAGTGTTAATATTTTCTTAATAGATTTTGACAGTCTTGAATGCCAAAGACCTCTCATGGTAGGCTTAAATGCCTTTGGAAGAGTGGGTATTCCTGAGAATGGCAATCAACTCTGATTGGTTGACAATTGTGTGGTTCAGAAAGGGTGAGGGGTGACCATTTAATAAAAAAGCTGGAGAGATCTCTAGAAGCAAAGCAGTTTATTATACATTCTCTCGAGAAGGGGTCCCACCCATGGAGCAGACAATGGAAGGGAGGAAGCACCTTCTGGGGCAGGGTTAACACTTTTTAATCCTTAACCCAAATACTCCCTCCCACCACTGACCCTCATCCTTATTGGCTGAGAAACGTGGGAACTACCCAAGAAATTGAACTTGACCAATAAGTACATAGTTGCCCATATTTGACTGAAATAGGGAGAAAATGATGTCATGGGAGGATAGCAGGAAGGGGACGTAGGTAGGCCCTTGACTCAATCTTCAAAGTCCTTGAGGCCTGCTCCAACTCTGAAGTAGATGAAGCCTTACTCGATTTTCACACCTCTCGAAAGATCTCACCTCATCTTGTTCACAATTAATGAGAGAATGACTATTACAATGCGAAGTGAGCACACTCCAATAAGGGGCTGACTCACTCTTGGACAAAGATTGTCTCTGTACCCAGATCACCCCCAGTCTTGGGCAATCTTTCCAGCCCCACTGGCACGCTGCTCCTGACATTCTTTTTTTTCCTTAATAGTATTTTATTTTTCCAAATACACGTAAGGTAATGGATCGGTATGGATCGTGGCAGGAATATGGGTTGTTCTCCTAGTTCTCCAAAACACCAGGTTACGGCGGGCTCCAAGCTACACAAAAGGCTGTGATAAGAAAAGGCTTTTATTACTAGAAAGACACCAAGATAATGCTCCCTTGGTGGGCAATATCAAGTGATTTGTAAAGAGACATTTTCTAGAGACTTATTTTATACCGAAACAGAACAATCGAAGGGAATACTTCAGATAATCTTTCTTCCTGCTTCTAGAGGGTGTGGGACCATATAAGTTTGTGTATGAAAGGAGTCTTTCTCTAGAGTTTCTTCCAGAGAATGTAAATCTGCTTAAGTTTGTTTGCATCACTTTACCAGGACGCATCCAGTTTTGTCCTCATCAGTTTTCAACATTCATTTTTGTCAGAATTTGTATTTCTAACTTTTCTCCTTCCCTCCCTTCCCTCTCTGCTCCCCAAGGGTGCAAGCCTCCCCAAGGCTGACATAGGTGAATGTGTGCAATCCTTTTAAACGTATTTGTCATCTTGTGCAAGAAAATCAAACCAAAAGGGAAAAAACCACGAGAAAGAAACAAACCAATAAGGTGAAAATTCCTTGCTTCAATCGACATTCAGTCTCCATCCCTGAGCAATCTAAACAAGGGATCTACCTTCCCCCAAATGTGCTTGACTAAAATATAATGCACGGGAATTTCTCTTAGATTTAAGGGAGTCTAAGTGGGAGAGATTTTTGGCAGAGGTCAGCCATGTCCTTTTAAGTCTGGGCTTTGAACAAGGAAAGGAGATAGGGAAAAAGCCTGAATCTCCCTTCACAATTGGTTATCAATAATAATTTCTCCGGCTGCTAGGTGGCGCAGTGGATAGAGCATCAGCCTAGAAATCAGAAGGACCTGAATTCTAATCCCATCTCAGGCACTTTAACACTTCCTAGCTGTGTAACCCTGGGCAAGTCACTTAAGCCCAATTGCCTCAGCAAAAATAATAATAATAATAATAATTTCTCTCATTAGATAGATGTGTTCAGTAAGTAAAAGTACTATTCATCCTTTTATTTTGTAGGAGGTATTTCTAGCAAGGTGAAGTTAGAAGAGAAGAATTCTGTTATGGTATTATATATATTCATTTATATATATATTTAAAATTTTAATTTAAATATATTTTTAAAACATTTTTATTCAAAATATATTTTAATATATTATTTTAATCTATACTTATCTATAAATAATACATATATTTGATATATATTATATTTAAAAATATAGATTTGATAATATATATTCAATTGTATATTTAAATACACAGTTAATATATTTATATTTGTTTATATATACTTAAATAAATATATTATATATTTAAATATATATTTTTAAAAATGAGTACTAGTATGTGAAAATGAACTTGTTTTTCCTTGGCTGGAGAAGGATGTTAGGTGCCAGTCCTGTGCTTTTAATATTAAAAAATATATAATATACATATTTATTTAAATATATATTTATATATAAATTATTCATTTAAATATATTTATATATTTAAATATATTTTTTAAAAATGAGTACAAGTGTATGAAAATGAACCGGTTTTTCCTTGGCTGGAGAGGGATGTTAGGGGCCAGTCCTGTGTTTTTAATATTAAAAATATGTATATATTTAAACATATATTATTTATTTATTTTTATTATATTCATATTATATTATTTTATATATTATTTTTTAAAATATATATTGTTAAAAATGAGTACAAGTGAAAATGAATGGCTTTTCCTTGGTTGGAGAGGGATGTGAGGTGCCACTAATAAAATTGGCACTTTTATTTACACATCAAGTATTTGGCCAACCTTAAAGTGGTATATTGCCACATATAAACACACAACTCACATATACATGCTAGCTATTATTGTTATTTATTCCTTTGGCACCCCTATGAATCTGTTCCAGCCTCCGGGCAGACAGTCCTAACCCTGCTGATAGAACAGACTTTCAGAGGAATCTCTTGGAGAGAGAGTGAAATGGTTAGAGCTTTCCGACCCGGCAAGGATGGAGTTACAGGATCTCTTTTATTCTTCAAGCAGTAGTCTCGAGGGACTGGCGTCCTTCAGAGAGCTCCCATTCCAGAAGCTGGGCAGTTTAGTTGGAGGAGATTTTTGTAAAAATGTCCAGAGAGAGGGTGGTTCTGGGAGAGCTGGGGGAGAGCTTTGCTTCAAGCTAGATTGTCAGGGCTGTCATTTTCAATCAGGGGCAGGTGTTGATGCTAATCTTAACAGTCTGTTGGAGATGAAAGGCAGGGACAGATGGTCTCCTCTGAGATCTTTGAGCACCGTGGTCTGGAGTCATAACGTTTGGGAGGTGACAGAACCTTCTTGCTCCCATCAACAACTTGCATCCCTGCTTGACGACCTGCAGAGCTAAGCGCCTTCTATAGCGATCAGAAAACAGCTGAGAAGATTGTCCTGGTGCTGAGCGGAACATTGATCGGGTCAGCCAAGCCAGCCAAGGTGAGCTTGGGGAAAAACTCAGGCCTTGGACACGAGTTAGTGACAGTGCAGGATGAAGTTAAGCGGCTGTTTTATCAACATAAGGATGATTCCATTACGATAATGGGGAAGGAGCTGTTTTATAAACATGGGGATGATTCCATTACAATAATGGGGAAGGAGCTCTTTTATAAACATGGGGATGATTCCATCATGATAATGAGGGCTGTTTTATAAACATGGGGATGATTCCATTATGATCATGGGGGGTACTCCAGGATCCCTCCAGGGTGGGGCCACTTCTGGGATTCCTAGAGATGTTTAGAAATAACATCGCTGTTTCCAGAACAGAATGAGTCCCAACATGTAGCCCGAAGGAGGAAATGCGGGAGCTACCACTGGGATATGGGTGACCGAAATATGGAATGGTCTCAGGGGTTCATGGGCTAGTTTTCAGAAGTGGGCTCCAAGTCGCAGTCACCAATAGAATCGTGAACTGGATGTAAAAACAGCAAGGGCAGGTGACTCCAAGCTAAGAGAGCAGTGGTTTAGAAGGATTGGCAGAGAGAGAAATTCTAAGCATTAATGTAAGAATGAGTGAGAAGATAAATGGCTTCCATTCCAATATGGGGAGAGGAAAGGTGTTTCTCCCTTGAACTCCATCTTCATCAGGGGTCATAGATATAATTAGACAAGGCCTGGGAATTGTTCTATCTTATATATATAATTTTTATTTTTTTACATGTTAAATATGTTAAAGTATATGTTAAACACAATATATGTATACATATCCATACACTTATTTTGCTGCACAAGAAAAGTAGGACTTAGAAATAAGGTAAAAAGAACCTGAGAAGGAAATCAAAAATGCAGGCGGACAAAAACAGAGGGAGTGGAAATGCTATGTAGTGGTTCACACTCATTTCCCACAGTTCTTTCACTGAGTGTAGATGGTTCTCTTCATTATTGAACAAATTATATATATTTGTATTTTTAGCAAGGTAATTAGGCTTAAGTGACTTGCTCAGAGTCACACAGCTAGTATTTGTTAAGTGTCTGGGCTTGGATTTGAACTCAGATCCTCCTGACTTTAGGGCCAGTGCTCTAACCACTGTGCCATTTAGCTGCCCCCATTGTTATATCTTAATGATCTCCAGAGAAGAGTAGAGGAGAAGAAGAATAAATTAGAGGGAAGAGAAAGAAATCTTAGGGGAAATTATGTCACATAATCAGGATATGTCAATAAACTTCTACAGAGACAAAGAGAAGGGTCAGTGGTGAGCACTTAAACCTCACTCTACTGAACTGGTCAAAGGCAGAAAGAATATATACATAGATACATATATACAGTTGGATGCAGAAATGTAGAAATGCATTTCATTCAGCTGAAGTATAGAAGGGAAAGGGGAGACAGGAAAAAAGGAGAGTTAGGGCTAGGAGGCCATATTAAGGGTAAGATTCATCCTAAGAAAAACAAAGCCTTTATTGTTGTTTAGGTAGTCTTTTGTACCACAGTTCCCTTTGGATGTCCTGACCTAGTTTCCCTAATTGTCCTATTTAGTTACTCTGCCTTAGGTTATAACCTTTCCCTCTTAATGTTTGATGGGATAAAGATCTACTTCAGTTACTCTGCCCCCAGACCCCAGGCTATAATCATTCCCTCTTAAATGGTTGATATCAGAGGCTGGATTTGAACTTGGGAAGATGAGATTTCCTGACTCCTGGCCCAGTACTCTGTCCACTTCTGCAGCTATGGGCCCTTCTAAAGGGCCAAAGCAGAGTGGGCTGTCCCCAGCAGGTGGTCTGATCCTTGTCCCGGAAGGGATTGAAGTGGAAGCCAGATATTGGAGAGGGGATCCCCTTTCAGTCACGAGTCAGGTTTTACATCTTTAGGCTATAATCATTCCTTCTTAATGTTTGACAGGATAGAGGTCTACCCATTTTAGACATCATTAGAATATCAGTAACCTCTCCAGTACCTCCCTCCATTGTGTCATCCTAGGTGCCTCCCCCCATTAGGTTATTCCCATCCAGGTACCTCCCCCATTATGTTATTATTCTTGTTATTCTATAAAAATCTTGCTGTCCCGATGCTCAGTGCAGCTTCTTTGAGCCAATAGTCTCATTCAGCCCTGGGACCAACCATGGATCTATTTGGTCCCCGTATATCTCTCCATTTAATAAACTATTAAATTGGTCTCTAATCTCTGTCTTGCTCAATTTCTCTGGCATTATAGTTTCAGTCATGTCAAATATGCAAAGATACTGGAGTTGTTCACCATTTTCTTCTTTTTTGATGAGGCAATTGAGGTTAAGTGACTTGCCCAGGAAGTGTTAAGTGTTTCAGATCAGATTTGAGCTCAGGTCCTCCTGACTTCAGGGCTAGTGCTCTATCCACTGCCTCACAGATGAGAAAACTGAGACAAACATGGTTAAGTGACTTGCCCAGGTTCATATAACCAATAAGTGTCTGAGAATAGATTTGAATTCAGGTCTTCCTGACTCCAATCCTGGCACTCTATACATGGGGCCCTCTTACTCTGAATAAATTCTAAGACTGTACAAGGACTTTGGTAGTTCTCTTTAAGATAGCAAAGAATGAGACCGAGGGGCTGTCCATCATTTGGGGGATGACTGAACTAAGTCTGGTGTATAAATGAGATCAAATACGATTGTACTGTAAGCAGTGATGAAGGGGCTGATTGAGAGAAACCTGAGAAGACCTTTATGAACTGATGTGAAGTGGAGCCTAGAGCCAGAAGAACGATTTATACAGTGGCAACAATATGGTAAAAGCTGAACTCAGAGCAGTGTAATGAGAATCACAATTCCAGGACACTAATGATGAAATGTGCTCCCTGCCTCCTGATAGAGAAGGGAAGGACTCAGTGGAGAATGAGACCTTTTTGGGGGGGAGCATGAGCAATATGGACATTTGCTTTGCATAAATATACATGTTTATAATAGGGATTTGGTTTTTCTTTCATTATCAACTGGAGGAGTGCTTTGGGGAGAGAGAGAGAGAGAGAGAGAGAGAGAGAGAGAGAGAGAGAGAGAGAGAGAGAGAGAGAGAGAGAGAGTAGATTTTGCTCATTGGAAAAAATAATAATTCAAAGTTGAGAAAAGTGAGTGCGACAGGAACTTAGGGTCACAGCACGTCACTGGAACATGTTATAATCTATGGACTTGTTGGATCCAAAGAAACCAGCGTGTACTGAGTACCGAGCACTCAATGCTACCATGCTGTGGTTTTTTCCCCTAGTCGCAGGGTAAGGCACACTCTGTGAGGCTGGATGGTAATTTTAGTACTAAGAAACCAATAGCTCTTCATGTAGCTGCTGGTAAACAGGGGAACATGATGTTAACATTTGTGCATCGTCTCAGATTCAGAAAGAATTTGGGCTGTCAGAGAAGAGCAACTGGTGATGGACGGATGGTCTGCTCGGGGAGGGCGCTGTAAAAAAGCTTGGTATAAGGAAAGGCTTTCTAACAAGTATTTTTTGGTGCTTTGTGGTTGTTCAGTTCTCTGTGACCCCGTCTGAGGTTATCTTGGCAAAGAAATAGGAGTGGTTTGTCACTTCCTTCTCCAGTTCATTTTTACAGATGAGGAAACTGAGGCAAAAAGGGGTAAATGACTTGCCCACACAGCTTGTGTCAGAGGCTGGGTTTGAACTCGGGAAGATGAGAATTCCTGACTCCTGGCCCAGCACTCTGTCCACTTCTGCAGCTAAGGGCCAAAGCAGAGAGGGCTGTCCCTAGCGGGTGGTCTGAGCCTTGGCAGGGAAGGGATTGAAGTGGAAGCCAGATATCGGAGAGGGGATCCCCTTTCAGTCATGAGTCAGGGGAGCTGGCTTCTGAAATGCCTTCTTTGCACTCTGAGGCCGTCTGAACGTTGGTTTGACCCTGCCTGACACTCGTTAAATTATGCCCATGGTAGTGACCAAGCGGCCGACATCTTGGTTGGGCGCACAAGCCCCGAGGCTGGAGCCCAGCTTTGGCTTCCACTTCCCCCTCTGCGACCAGGGGCAGGGCCCTCAGCGTCTGGGCCTCCCTTTGGTCCTCTGTGAGAAGGCGGCCTGCGTCCCTTCCACCCCGGGCCCTCCTATAGAAGGCTTGCATGCCTCTGTGCCAAGGTTGTGAGTTCCGAGCTCCTTAGATGGTTGGCCAGGCCTGGGTCCCTTCCCCATTTGTCTGCATCCCCCTCAATGAATTTCATTCACCCTCCTGCTGAGGTCACTCTCCTTATAAAGGGAGCCTCAGGCTCCCCTCCTCTCCCCCCTCTCCCTCCCTCCCTTGGCGGGGCTCCCAGGTTCCATCTGTGATTTATTTTTGGCATCTGGGTCCTCAGTGATCAAAGAACAGCTAATTGTTTTCCTTCTGGGTACAAGGTGGGTCTGGGGACACTTCCCCAACGACCCCATTGCTCTTCCCCATCAGTCCCTGTTGCATCCTCTGAGCAATCTGGGCTGGATTGTCTGCAAAGCACTGTGGGCCTGGCAGACAGGAGGTAATGGTGGCTGGGCAGCTCAGTGATTGGTATCAGGATCTGAGTCCTTTAAAGGAAATGGTGGCAGTGGGCATGATAGATGGGCAGCAGTGGGCATGATAGATGGGCAGCAGTGGGCAGAGGGGCTGGGTAGCTGTGGGAGGGGGTGGGTGGGAGTAGGAGAAGCAGTGGGCAGGGGGCACAATAAGCAGGGGCGAAAGGCATTGGGCAGGGGGGATGGGCAGCAGTGGTCAGGGGGGATGGGCAGGAGAGGATGGGCAGCAGTGGGCAGGAGGGGATGGGCAGCAGTGGGCAGGGGGGATGGGCAGGAGAGGATGGGCAGCAGTGGGCAGGAGGGGATGGGCAGCAGTGGGCAGAGGGGCCGGGTAGCTGTGGGAGGGGGTGGGTGGGAGTAGGAGAAGCTGTGGGCAGCGGGGCACAATAAGCAGGGGCGAAAGGCAGTGGGCAGGGGGGATGGGCAGCAGTGGGCAGGGGGGATGGGCAGCAGTGGGCAGGGGGGATGGGCAGCAGTGGGCAGGAAGACCGGGCAGCGGGCAGGAGCTGAGTGAACGCCTGAACTGTTGCTGAGGCAGGACCGGGCCCGGGGAGCCTCTTCACTCCGGCGCCACCGCTTCGGCCGGGAGACCGGGCTCCTTCGCTGAAGACTCTGAACCGGCCGGGCTGTGAGGGCCGCGGGGCCTTCCCGGCGGCCTGGGGCCGTGGGCGCTGCCTCGGGCCCGTGGGAGGGAGGGGGCCGGCCCGGCCCACGGCAAGCCGCCGCAGGCGGGGGCTGCTCCGTCTCCCGCCCCGGGCTCCGTTAGCTGCGCGTCTGATTGACAGCGGGGGGAGGGACTGGGGGAGGGACTGGGGGAGGGGAGGGGCCGGGGATGGGGGAAGAAGGGGGAGACCGAGGGCAGAAGCGGCGGCCGGAGCGGAGGCAGACGGAGCGGAGGCAGACGGAGCCGCGGGGGCAGCGGAGGCCGCAGGAGCGCGTCACTGCTCTCGACTTGGGCAGGAAAGACTCGTGCGGGGGCGTTCCTCCTTTTTCGAGGTCAGAATGGGTTAAGCCGCCTGAGAATGAGGAAGCGGCGGCCCGGGCGGCCGGGACTCCCTCTGGCTCTGCCCCGAGCCACCCGGCCTGGGCTAGAGCGGGAGCCGGGCTGCTGGGGGCGGCGGGGGCCCTCCGACCCGGGGCGGGAACCACCCCCACAGCTCCGGGCTGGGGGCTACTGGGGTGTCAGTAAACTGAGGGTTTTTCCCTTTTCTTTTCCTTCCTTCCTCCCTCCCGCCATTCCTCCCTCTCTCTCCCTCTCTTCCCCCCTTCCCTTCCTTCCCTCTCTCCCTTCTTTACCCCTCCCTCCCTTCCATTCCTCTCTCTCTTCCTCCCTTCTTTCCTTTTTTTCTCCTTTCTCTCCTTTCTTTTCCCATTCTTTCTTTCTTTTTTTTGGGGGGGGGTAGGAGGTTGGTGGGAAGGGCTGACTAAGGACTTCGGCATAAGCGTCTCCCCGGAGAACCTGCGCGTGCTGTGTTTGCCGCGCTCCTCCCGCCCGTCTGTGGGGCTCCCGCCCCGAGGGCGCTCCCGGCCTTAGCCTGGGGACCGGCCTTCGTTACACGGGAAAGGAAACTCGGGCACGGAGAGGCTGGGGGGCTTGTGTCAGGTTTGCCAGTACCCAGCGCTGCTGCTGCGGGAGTCCTGGATGAGGCTGGGGGCGGAGGGGAAAATGGGCCGGGAAGTGAGTGTGTGAGAGGCTGTGTGTGTGTGTGTGTGTGTGTGTGTGTGTGTCTGTGTGTGTGAGTGTGTGTGAGTGTGTGTGTGTGTGGTGTGTGTGTGTGTGTGAGTGTGTGTCTCTGTGTGTGTGTGTGAGTGTGTGTGAGAGTGTGTGTGTGTGTATGTGTGAGTGTGTGTGTGTGTTGTGTGTGTGTGTGTGAGTGTGTGTGTTTGTATGTGTGTGTGTGTGTGTGTGAGAGTGTGTGTGTCTGTGTGTGTGTGTGTGTGTGTGTGTGTGAGTGTGTGTGTGTGTCTGTGTGTGTGTGTCTGTGTGTGTGAGTGTGTGTGTGTGTGAGTGAGTGTGTGTGAGTGTGTGTGTGTGAGTGTGAGTGTGTGTGTGTGTTTGTATGTGTGTGTGAGTGTGTGTGTCTGTGTGTGTGTTTGTATGTGTGAGTGTGTGTGAGTGTGTGTGTGAGAGTGTGTGTGTGTGAGTGTGAGTGTGTGTGTTTGTATGTGAGTGTGTGAGTGTTTGTATGTGTGAGTGTGTGAGTGTGTGTATGTGAGTGTGTGTGTGTGTGTATGTGTGTGTGTGTGTGAGTGTGTTTGTGCGCGCGCCCTTTTGCTCAGGAGCCTCTGTCCCCTCCCTGGGCCTCGGCCTGGCTGACCCCTGGAGTAGGAGCCTGGGCCGACCTCAGGATCCAGAGCCAGAGAACCCCAGGGTGGATGCAGACCATGAGCTTCCCCTGTGGAGGTCAAGGCCAGGCAGGAAGGGGGAAGCCGCTGTTCTGAGCCCGGTCTGGGCACTTTGTCATTCTGGCAGAAAGGCCATCTGCCTGGGACCCAAGCTGCCTCGGGTCAGGGGCCAGAGGTCACCGGCCATCAGCAAACATTTACTGAGAACCTGGGAGCTTTCCCCAAACTGAGAATGCCCTCCCCCCTCCATCCCTGACCATCCCCCTCTCTGCCTATTGACATCCCACTTCAGGGGCCATCTTGGAGATCCCCATGAGCCTTTCCAGATGTCCCCCCACCCCCTCCCTTCATGGGCTCCTGGATGTATCTGGGGGGTCCTTGGGAAGCCATCTAACCACAGGGGTGACGGGAGCCTTGCTTCTCTGTTCACCTCAAGGTTGTGAAACCCAACTCAGCCTCCTCCCCTCCCTTCCTCCTCTCTAGAGTGAACCTCCTTCCTCCGAGTTGCAGAGGACTTTGTGAGCCCCTCTCCTGCCCCTTAGCTCCTGCTGTCCCTTCTCTGTCCACACAGGGGTCCTAGAGTGGGGGGAAGGGGGGAAGCAGGTGCAAATGTCAGAGTTTAAACCCTGGGTGCTGAGTTTGCCGGCAACAAACTTGGGCAAATCTCTTGGCTCCAGTATCTCATTTTGAAAAATGATTCATTTTTATTAGGAAAAAATTATCATATGCATATAATGTATAAATAGGGTCCGAGCTTGGTAGCCCCCCTCCCCATTGGTATTGGTGTGTTGGCTTCCAGAGGGAGGATGCATTTTCTTAAGGGCTATAGTAGTAACCCTAGGGGACTTTGGGGGGATGTTCTCTCTGTCTCTTCCTCCCTTTCCCTCTCTCCCTGTCTCTTTGTCCCTTCTTCCCTCCCTCCATTCTCTCTCTTTCCCTCTTTCTCTCTCTGTCTCTCTCCCCTGCCTTTGTCTCTGTCTTTCTCCCTCTGTCGCTGTCTTTCTTGTATTTTCTCTCATTAGTCCCCTCTGATTCCTAATATTTAATCAATGATTGGGCCTCAATATCAGTTTTTACCAATTAACATCAATTAGCTGTTAAAAAGGGACATCTTCTGAGAAGAAACAGGAAGAACTACAGAGCAAAACCACCTCCCTGAAAAGGAGCATGCTTTCCTCTTGCCCTTGGTCTTTGGGGAAGTTTGTCGTTATTGTTCCTCATTTGGCCTCTTTTGGGGTTTTCTTGGCAGAGGGGTTTGCCATTTCCTTCTCCAGCTCATTTGACAGATAAGGAAACTGAGGCAAGCAGGGTGTAGTCCCTTGCTCAGGGTCACCCAGCTATTATTTGAACTCAGCTCTTCCCAATGACCGCCACCTTATCAGCTGTCTCTGGGGAGGGTGGGCACAAATGCAAAGTGGCAGCGATAAAGCTCCCTTGGTGAGAGCCAAAGGAGAGCTACCCCACAGCCTGAGGGATGCTGGGGAGTCCAGTGCAGGGACTTGTCAGACGGATGCTCCTGGGGCTGCTCGAGGTGGGGAGGAAGGGCCACGCTGGGCTGTGGGGTTAGACAGACTCAGACTCCCATCTCTGGCGGTCCCTTCAAAGCTCCCAAGGGCATTCTGTCTCTGACCCTCATTCACCTAACATTAGGGAAGAATGCATTCATCAAAGACTGGAGAAATAAAAATGGCAGGTCTTCAAGGCTTCATGATAATCAGGTGGTCAGGGGCTCTCTTACCTGAAACCTTTGGCATTTCTTCTTCCTCTGGAGCTGAGAAAGAGAAAGAGAGAGAGATAGGGACAGAGTGAAATGTTAGACTAGATTGCTGATCCCTTCCTTCCCCCCCCCCCCCCCCCCCCCCCCCGATAAACCATTTTGTCCAAGACATTCTGGCCCAGTCCACCCATTTTACTGATAAAGAGACTGAGAACCAGTAAGATTAAGTGATTTACTGAGGAAAGGGCATATTCTCTGTCCAGAGCCAGGGCTCTTTCTACTGCAATACCCTGTTTCCCCCTTGCCCCTATTTCTAGGACTGCCATATCTCCTTTCCCCCAGCCACAAGAAAGGTCTGATGGCCCTGACACAGAGAACCAGGGTTCTGATCACCCAGCTCGGATCTCCTGGTCATCCCCAGTGCCCCAGCCACCTCAGCTTCGGCAGCAGCTGTCCCACCCCATCTGCTATCACTGTCAGAGGCTGGAGTCACTTGAGAGTCACAAGACGCTGAGGGTTAGAGACAGGGCTGTCCTCTGCAGGCATAGGTGAAATAGGTAACTTCTTGGGTGCTAAGAAGATCCCTTTATCTGCCTCCCCCCTTCCCCCCCGCCCAATCTAGGCTGCCCTGCAAGTTTGAGGCTTAAAAGGTATATTTAAAATATTACATGTTACCAAGAGCCTAAATTTCATGCATTTCACTTCAAAGTTTTCTTATCTTTTATTATTCTTAGGGATATTCCATAACCTCAAATGCCAATAACTCTACCACTTTTGGCAGCGTATTCCAAGGGCCAAATTAGTGTTTTGTGGCAAACTGATGGGACTTAAGGATCTCAGAGATCCACCCTATTCCCTAAAGTCTCTGAATCTTGGCTGTCAGCTTTATTTCTTTTTATCAACTGGGCAGGTGGGTGCATTTACTCCATCTACATTCAGTACAGGTCATCCTAGTCTAATAGTTCTTAGTCATTTGTAGAGTCAGCCTCTTGCCACTGATGGAAGAACTGGATGGGGAAATGGGGATGGGTGGACAGGGCTAAACAGTTATTATGGACTGGCTTGGAAGGGGTGGAGTTAATCCCTCAGTCCCTCAGCCTGGGCTGCAGATTTTCTGGGCCGGCCTTGAGGATGGGGACTGATGTTTCTCTGCTTTCTCTCTGCTGTGGTTTGGAGCTCCCCAGATGGTCGATCTAGGTTGGCAGGATGGTGGAAGTCCAAGTTGTGCAAGGCAGTGCCCAGAACGGTGTCCATCCTGCCTCAGAGAGCCAAAGAGAGCTGATGGACTAGAGCAAAGGTCCTCAAACTTTTTAAATAGGGGGCCAGTTCCCTGTCCCTCAGACTGTTGGAGGGCTGGACTATAGTAAAAACAAAACCTTTGTTTTGTGGGCCTTTAAATAAAGAAACTTCATAGCCCTGGGTGAGGGGGGGGTAAACGTCCTCAGCTGCCGCATCTGGCCCACTGGCCGTAGTTTGAGGACCCCTGGACTAGAGTCTGCCAGTCCCTTCAGCCACAATAGATGAATCTTTTAAGGCAGAAGATGGGGGCAAATCCTTGAGCTGGGATGAAGGGAAAGAAGAGGAAGGCTGGACACAGGAGGTGGTCTGAGCAATAGCGACAGGGGATTCCATTGCCCCTCCTGGGGACTCTTCCCATTCTCTCCTCTCTTTCTCTTGCCTGGGGTGATGTGCTAGTGATTTGGACAGGATGTTTGGTTCTGGGGGATTCTGGCCTGGGAGGCAGTGCCCTGTTACATACCCTCAAAGTGGGGGCCTTACATTTTTGATTTAGGACTCGCCAGGTCTCTCCTTCCAAGCTCAGTATTCCCTATTGCTGCACCAGCCCGGGGATACAGGAGGAGAGCCCAAGGGGACACTGGATCTGGCTGGCCCAGGACTCCTCCAGGGAGAGTGGGTCATGGACACCTTCCCTGCTCTAGATCGGTGGGTTCAGCTGGCACTGCCCCCTGGGGCACACTGGATCTGTCAGAGGGAAGGAAAGGAAGGATGAGCATTCTGGTGAAGGGACTATAAGTGTGCAGTGCTTGCAGGAATATGGGGGACTGCAGAGGGGAACTGGGGGGCTGGAAAGGCAGGACAGATGCCCTCAGAACTTCTGACAGAGCCCCTGAACTGAATTAACTGCTGCTCTGACCTGGAGTAACTTTTCTTCAGTTAAGTTATATGGCTGACAGGGATAATCCACACCCACTGCATTGGCCCTTTGCCCTGGACATGTGCAGAACGACTCATTTCAATTCAACGAACATTTATTGAGTGAGAGAGACAACATTGCACGGTGGAAAAAACGCTGGGCCTGGAACTGGAGGCTCAAGTTAGGATCCCAGCGCAGAGGACTTAGTGTCCTGTGGGATCCTGGATAAGACACCCACGGTCCCAGAGTTGGATGACCTTTCTGAGGTCTGTGAGCCGGGCATCCTCTCGGGGAGCAGCTGGGGGATGTGAGGAGGTGGGGCGCAAACATGAACAGGGCAGGGTCCTCCCCCAGGGGCCCTGTAGGGGCGATGTAGGGAAGGGCCCAGCATTGTAAGGAAGGGTTCTGTAACATAAGGAAGGGCCCTGTAATCTAAGGAAGGGTTCTGTAATGCAGGAAAGGGCCCTGTAACGCAGAGAAGGATTCTGTAACATAAGGAAGGGCCCTGTAATGTAAGGAAGGGTTCTGTAATGCAGGAAAGGGCCCTGCAATGTAGGAAAGGGCCCTGTAATGTAAGGAAGGGTTCTGTAACATAAGGAAGGGCCCTGTAATGTAAGGAAGGGTTCTGTAATGCAGGAAAGGGCCCTGCAATGTAGGAAAGGGCCCTGTAACGCAGGGAAGGATTCTGTAACATAAGGAAGGGCCCTGTAATCTAAGGAAGGGTTCTGTAATGCAGGAAAGGGCCCTGTAACGCAGGGAAGGATTCTGTAACATAAGGAAGGGCCCTGTAATGTAAGGAAGGGTTCTGTAATGCAGGGAAGGGCCCTGCAATGTAGGAAAGGGCCCTGTAATGTAAGGAAGGGTTCTGTAACATAAGGAAGGGCCCTGTAATGTAAGGAAGGGTTCTGTAACATAAGGAAGGGTTCTGTAATCTAAGGAACGGTTCTGTAATGCAGGAAAGGGCCCTGCAATGTAGGAAAGGGCCCTGTAATGTAAGGAAGGGTTCTGTAACATAAGGAAGGGTTCTGTAACGCAAGGAAGGGCCCTGTAATGCAGGAAAGGGCCCTGCAATGTAGGAAAGGGCCCTGTAATGTAAGGAAGGGTTCTGTAACATAAGGAAGGGCCCTGTAATGTAAGGAAGGGTTCTGTAACATAAGGAAGGGTTCTGTAATCTAAGGAACGGTTCTGTAATGCAGGAAAGGGCCCTGCAATGTAGGAAAGGGCCCTGTAATGTAAGGAAGGGTTCTGTAACATAAGGAAGGGTTCTGTAACGCAAGGAAGGGCCCTGTAATGCAGG
Organism: Antechinus flavipes; assembly: GCF_016432865.1. Taxonomy (NCBI): domain Eukaryota; kingdom Metazoa; phylum Chordata; class Mammalia; order Dasyuromorphia; family Dasyuridae; genus Antechinus; species Antechinus flavipes. Next base: position 18,874,161 of record NC_067401.1, read on the forward strand.
AAAGGGCCCTGCAATGTAGGAAAGGGCCCTGTAATGTAAGGAAGGGTTCTGTAACATAAGGAAGGGCCCTGTAATGCAGGAAAGGGCCCTGTAATGCAGGAAAGGGCCCTGCAATGTAGGAAAGGGCCCTGTAATGCAGGGAAGGATTCTGTAACATAAGGAAGGGCCCTATAATGTAGGAAGGGGCCCTGTAATGCAGGGAAGGGCCCTTTAATGTAAGGAAGGGTTCTGTAACATAAGGAAGGGCCCTGTAATCTAAGGAAGGGTTCTGTAATGCAGGAAAGGGCCCTGTAACGCAGGGAAGGATTCTGTAACATAAGGAAGGGCCCTGTAATGTAAGGAAGGGTTCTGTAATGCAGGAAAGGGCCCTGCAATGTAGGAAAGGGCCCTGTAACGCAGGGAAGGATTCTGTACCATAAGGAAGGGCCTTATAACGCAGGGAAGGATTCTGTAATATAGGAAAGGGTCCTGTAATGTAAGGAAGGATTCTGTAACATAAGGAAGGGCCCTGTAATGTAGGAAAGGGCCCTGTAATGCAGGGAAGGATTCTGTAATACAGGGAAGGGCCCTGCAACATAGGGAAGGGTTTTGTAACACAAGGAAGGGCCCTGCAACATAGGGAAGGGTTTTGTAACACAAGGAAGGGCCCTGCAACATAGGGAAGGGTTTTGTAACACAAGGAAGGGCCCTGCAATGTAAGAAAGGGTTTTGTAACATAAGGAAGGGCCCTGCTATGTAGGGAAGGGCCTTGCAATGTAGGGAAGGGCCCTGTGACGTAGGGAAGGGCCCTGTAAAGCAAGGAAGGCCCTTTAACACAAGGAAGCAGTGAAGGCTTGTCCCCAGGTTGCTATATCTATTTGTAAGGATGGGGTTGAAAGCGCTTTGACACTTCCACAAGGCAAGAACCCTTCTGACTGAATCCTCCAATTAGAATGAAGTGAACAGTGTCTGATCTGACTAGTTAGGGTGTGAGAGCTTCGGTCTAACACAGGGAGACATGTGGAGGATCTAGACTGGAGAGATCAGAACCAAGAAAGAAGGGAATTGTTGCCAAAAAGGAGGCGATGGAGGAGACCTAGCGGCTTTATAGACATCTTGGAGATGAGGACACAGGTACCCCCGATGTGCATCCAGCCCTGGGGAGAGGGATGGAGAAGTGTCCCAGGGGGATAGTCTGCCTGATATTGGGCATTCTATTGCATTTAGGTGCAAATGAGTTAGCGAGAAGCTCTGCTTAATGAGGTTGAATCCAGATGTGCTCCTAGTAGCACATCTGCCTGCCTACTGTTCTGGGAAGGATTATAGGGACACAGATTTAGATCTGGAAAGCCATCCTGTCTGACTCTCCCATTTTACAGATGAGGAAAGCTGAGGCTCAGAAAGGTTGTGTTATTTGTTGAAGGTCACAAGGGAATATTGCCTAACAGGTCCTCTGACATCAATCCAGTTTTAGAAGGGCCAAGGAGCAAATCCTGCTCTCCTCACTTCTGTGTGAGAGTGGATTTGAGGGTGTGTGTGTGTCTGTTTGGCGGGGCAGGGCCGGTTTTCCCAGCTCTGGGAGATGGGGCGGCTGCTGTTATTCTAATCCTCCCCTCAATGGGAGGCCCAGGACCCAGGTCACAAGAGGCTGCAGAGGACTTTGTGAGCCCCTCTCCTGGCCCCTTAACTCCTGCTGTCCCTTCTTGAGTTATATGTCCAGAGGTCTTAAATTTTGCTGTTCAGTTGTTTTCAGTCTTGTCTAATGCTTTGTGATCCCATTTGGGGTTTTCTTGGTAAAGATGCTGGTTTGGTTTGTGTTTTCCTTCTCCAGCTCATTTTACAGATCGGGAAATTGAGGCAAACAGGGCAAAGTGACTTGGCCAGGATCCACGGCTCCTCTGTAAGTCCCGATTCCAGGCTCAGCACTCCGAATACTGCAGCACCTGCTGCTCACAGAACAATTAGATGGTGTATGAGATGGGAGCATCTTGTAGTAGACAGTCGGATCTGGAGCTCTAAGTTCGGAGTTCCTACGCTCGAGTCCAGTGTCTATCCTACCTGTGTCCCTTACCTGTCATGGGCTCTGCACCTCACCTTTAAATGACCGGGTCAGACTAGATGACCTTTGGCTCTTTCCTTTGCTATACCAGTGATCCTATCTATAGCTTGTCCCACAGGTCTTAGCTCATTGTTAAGCTTATAAATCTACTGAAGCTTAAAACTGCACAAAGACTTTTGAGATACCCTGTGTACAAATATCAATGTCTATATCCATTCCTATATCTGTTACCTACATCTACATCCATATCTATATCTATAATGGATATCTATCTATAATTAAATCAATATCACCCTATGTCTCTATCTGTATTCATATAGCCTTAATTATATCAATATCACTCTCTCATATCTGTATCTAAATCTATATATTTGCATCTTTATTTATAGCAATATCTATATCCACATTCATAGCTATAACTGGTACTCATCTCTATAATCTATATCTGTATACTTATAACAATATCTCACCATTTCTATCCACATTCATATCTATAATCTTTATATGCTTATAAAGTATATATATCTACAACTATATCTGTATCTTTATTTCAATATCACTATCTACATTTATATCTATAACTGATATATACATCTATAATCTATATCTGTATATCAATATCACTATATCTATATTCCAAGTGGCTCTGTGGTGCAAGGGATAGCTCATTGGGCTTCTATATCTATATTCATATCCAGATCTATATCTGTTATCTGTTATCTATATCTATAATTTATGCCTATATCTTTATTTATATCAATATCATTATAAATCTATGTCCACATCTGTCTTCATATCCATATATCTAATTATAGATACCCATATCTCTATAATTTATATCTGAATCTTTATTTCAGTATCACAGTCTTTATCCATTTCTGTATCTGTAGCTGTTAGATATTTCTGTAATGTGCAACTGTATCTTTATATGAGTATCACTATCTATATCCATAACTATCTTTACTCTTTATATCTACAGCCACATCTATGTGACATACCATATCTATAGCTCTATCAACACCATAATCTATATTTAAGTTTTATCTCTCTTCCTGTCCCTCTATCTAGTTTATATCTATATCTTTATACATACATAAATATTTTCTGTATCTTCATTCATACACACACACACACATATTCCCCTTTTTGTTACCCCTAAAGGCTGGCCCAAGCAGGTGCCCAGTTGGTGTTTTTTGAATGGAAATGAGTAACAGGGCAGGCAAAAAGCCAATAAATAGTCACTAATGGCTAAGGTTCGAGGCTCATGGGAAGCTGGATGAGGTAGTGCCTCAAATCTGAAGGGCAATCACTGGACACTGGACACGTCCCCAGGACATGGAGATTGACCCTGGCTCTCCTACCTCCTACTCTGGGGACCATGGGTTGGTCTCAGATTATTCTGTGAAATCATCAGGCTGCTTTAGGTGGTCTCTTAAGTCCCCCCCCTCAAGCTTTAAAGCCTAAAAAGACAGCCCAGCTGTCCTAGGAGGAAAAAGAGGAGAGCCATGTTAGCTCCTTTTTCTTTTATTGATTTGCCCAGTGAAAACCCTTTTATAGATGGTATTTTATAGAGGTATCTTCTTTCCAAACAGGGCAGACGGGTTATTCTCCACCCATTTCTTTCACCAGACCCGCTTCTGTTCCTAGGAGCCTGTATCTAGAACTAGAAGTAGTTTCGGAGGCTGTCGAGTTCAAAGCCTCATTCTACAGAACAAGAAACTACCATTAATGATCAGTAGATTAGACCTACAGTAGATAAACAGAAGAAATGATCAGTAAAGTCCCACAGGCCGTAAGTTCCAGAAGTGAGATTTGGATAGTGGACCGTTGACTCCCCAGCCCATGTTCTTTCCCCTGTAATCACTGAGCTCCTGCTACCGCCTGCTTCCCTGGGAGCGCCATCTCATTCCCTCTCCCAGGATCCGTGAAACGCCAGGTGGTCCTGAAGCAGAGAACCAGGAGCTGGTCCCCCGAGATGGGCCTGCTGCTCTTTCCGATGGCCTCAGCTGCCCAGCCTCTGAGGAGCCTGTCCTGCCTCCTCTGCCTCCACTGTTTGAGGGGGTGTCCCCTGAGTTGGAAGCAGTAGGGCCAGGCCTCCAGGTGATCACAGATGGACCAGGCAGGTGACTGCCCGGGTATCAGAAAGGCCCATTCATCTTTCTGCTCTCCCCAAATCATTTTGTTTCATTAAGTATAAAGTTGACTTTATTGATAATGCAGAACATAGGAGTCCCTGCATCTTCCCCCTACTCCGAGAGAGCCAGGAGTCGGGGGCTGAACCTCCATGCAGGTGAGGTTAATGAAGGTGTAACTGAAGGCCTGAGGTGTATGTGATCTTGGTCTCCAGGTGCCTCAAATACCCAACTCTGTGGATTCTGTTGATTCCTTTGCTTTGTCTCAGGGATGTGGCTGCAACAGCAGGTGTTGGCCCCAGTCTTGGGAGAAGAGATCCCCCCCTTTCCCCCCAATAGTTTTTGATTTGAAATTATCCTCTCACCCAGCTGCCCTCCAAGACTGATCAGTTACTTTTGTTTAAGACATAATACATCAATATTTTTTTTTGGATGCATTATTTCCTTAAGGTTGGTCATTCTGCCATCAATTCTGCCGTTGGCTTTAATATTCATTACCCCTAGGCCGGGAGTCGGGCAGACATCTTTATGAGATCAAATCCAGGCTCAGAAACTTAATTGACTCTGGTGTAGTCATTAAAGCCTGTTTGCCTCAGTTTCCCCACTGTAAAATGAGCTGGAGAAGGGAATGGCAAATCGCCCCTGTGTCTTTGCCAAGAAAACCCCAAACGGAGTTTGACTGTGACCATGACTGAACAACAACAGTAAAACCCTCTGGTTGCTGTGGAGACCATCTCTGGACTGAGCTAGGCTGGTCCTGAGCAGCCTCGCTGGCTGTAGAATCCAGTGATGGAAAAGCTGGTAATATTTTAAAATCAGGGTGCCATGTTTTAGGGGGGATATTGATAAGCTGGAGAGTGTCCAGATGAGAGCAGCTAGGATGGTCAAGGGCTTTAGGTTTATGCATTATGAGAATTGGTTCAAATGTGAGGAACTAGAGAATATTTAGGCGGGGGAAGTGAAGAGGAAGGCGTGTGTTCTGTCTTAGAAGATTTAAAGGGGTCTCTCAAGGAAAAGGAAATAGTTTTGTACTGCTTGGCCCTAGATAATAGAGCCAAGATCAGTGAGCGGAAGTAGAAAAGAGGAATATTCTAGCTTGATATAAAGAAAGTACCTCCTACCAATGAAGCCTCTCTAGAAGGGGAAGGGGCTGTATTTTCCGGGAGGTTAAGGCGCTGTCCCAGCCATTGCCTTGAGCTGCTGAGACAAGGCTTGTTGAGCAGTTGGTCCACAGGGTGTTACCCTTCGGTGGCAGTGGGTGGTGGGGAAGTCTAGTGGGTTATTTGAGAAGTTTAGATTTCTCCATGTCTGTCCATGAGCTACTGGAGTTTTTCTTGGCGTTCTCCAGCTTGGGGCAATAATGCAAAGAGGGCAAGTGGTCGTTTGGGGATCAGGATGGATCTAGATGCCCGTGAGCCCCGTGACCCTTAGACCACAGGGCACATCTTGTGTTTGCACATATTTTGAACTGACACATAAATATGTTGTTTCCACAATGGAACAGAAGCTCCTTGAGGACAGGGATCCTTTTTGGTTTTGTCTCATTGTCCCCAGCACCGAGCAAGTAATGCTTTTTGATTGATGGATTATCCCAGTTAAAATGCAAATACAATTGGGAGGAATCAAGCATTAATTCATTAAGGAACCTTTAACATTTCAGTGCTAGAATTTATTATTATTATTATTATTCAGTGCTTTTTAAATAGCCTTTGATCCATGAAACAAAAAAAAAAACAAGCATTTTGATAACTTTCAATGTAATCCGCTTCCTTTGTAATGCAGCTAATTTTATGTGTTTTAAAATATGATTCTGAGAAGGGGTGCATGAGCTTTACCAGACTGCCCAAAGGGGCCCACACACGCCTCAAAGGTGAAGAACTCGTGGTTTGTCTTGTTGTCCTTCCCAGGGGACGGTCAACTGGGATGAAAGAAGGGATAAAATTTGAGATTTCTTTCTTGAGATGGCGAGGGTAAGGTGGGGGTGCTGAAAGGGGAGGTGAGGGAGCACCCAAGTCAGACTTGGCAACTTCACATTTGCCTTTACCGTCTCCCCCCCAAAAGTCTTCATTTCTTCTTCTCCAGTAAGCTCACTTGGCTCTACCTTTTGAAGACTAGACCATGACCCGGGATGAAGGGCTGCCGGACTCGCACTCTGCCCAGGGGTTCTATGAGAAGTATGAACCCAAGGAGGTCCTGGGGAGGTAAGGTCCCTTTCCTCCAGACCCTTCCCCTAAACCTTCTTGAGAGTTCAGGCCTTTTGTCCATGGATGATGTCTCTCTGTCTCTCTCTGTCTCTCTCTCTGCCTCTCTGTCTTTGTCTCTCTCTCTCTCTGTCTCTCTCTCTCTGCCTTTCTGTCTCTCTCTTTCTCTTTCTGGCTGTCTCTCTGTCTCTCTTTGTCTCTGTCTCTCTGTTTCTCTCTGTCTCTGTCCCTCTCACTCTTTCTCTCTGAATCCAGCCACCACGGGTCCTTTTCCCCCTTTTTGGAACCCTTATCTAAATGGGGCTCTAGACCGCATGTACCAAGGCAAACAAAAAGGATAAAGATCAGCCCAGATGTTCCCCTGCCTTCCCAAGTTCTCTGCCCATTTGAACTCAGTCTTAGGCAAGGGAAAGGGCTGGTTTCTGTTCCCAACGCATAGCTCAATGGAAAGGGCTGTGGATTGTAAATTAGGAGTCTTTGTGGTTTCTTGAGAAGAACTAACCTTGGAGTCAGAGGACCCAGATTCAGATGTCGTCTCCTTGGGTGACCCTGGGCAACCATTTCCACCACCAGGAGGACTCTGTGTCCGAGAGGCTGGCGCTGGGTAGCATGAGGCTCCTTTCAGCTCTGATTTTAGTCTCCACTCTGCCAAGGGCCTTAGATGAAATTTATGCCCATCCTGAAGTTCGTTTTTCTCACCTGGAAAATCAGCCCTTCTCTGGTGGGATCTGACCCCTCCCTCAAAGTGCTGGAGGCGCCCGCCCCCTCCCCACATAAGCCTTCCTTCCCAGGGGCGTGAGCAGCGTGGTGAGACGCTGCATCCACAAGGCCACCAGGAAGGAGTACGCCGTGAAGATTATTGATATCACCGCCGGCAACCTGAACCCCCAAGAGATTCAGGAGCTGCGGGAAGCCACCCTCAAGGAGATCGACATCCTGCACAAGGTCTCCGGGCACCCCAACGTCAGTGAGTCCCCCCTCCCTCAGCTGCCATCCTCTGACCAGGGAGGGGAGGGCTTGGGGGTGGGCTGGGGCAAGAACCAAGGGCTGGAGCTGGGAGGGGTGATGTGAGGGGGGAGACCTAGGCTATACCCCAAGATGGAGAGTTGGGACATTTTCTTTTGCCTGAACTAGCCAGGTAATCTGCTTTCATGCCCGTATCGAGGCAGCCAAGCTGTCCTCTTGAGATCTGAGACACTCCCCAGGGAAGAAGGCTAAGCTCAGTCTTCTCCCATCTCTCAGTCCCAGCCTTCCCCAAACCCTCTTCCCTTTCCTTCAAGTACACAGGCTGCAGGGGGAAGGAGGGATGGGGAGCGTGGGAGCAGGTAGATGGAGGAAGGTGGGCAAAGTCACTGGCCAGCTGCCTGGAAAGCACAAAAATGAGCACCTTTGCCTGTAACCCCCACCCTGCCCGCCACCCCCACCTCAGCCAGTAGCCGCTCCCCTTACCAGCGACCCTTCACATCCGACCTTTCCAGGGCCCTGCCCCAGCCCCCCTCCCTGCATCCTCCCCGCAAACAGCAGCTTCTCTGCAGCCTGAAGCTAGCTGGTCATTTCCATTACAGTCCAGCTGAAGGATACTTATGAGACCAACACTTTCTTCTTCCTGGTGTTTGATCTGTGAGTACCTGGCCCCCATAGCCAGCCATTCTCCCAGGCAAGGGGAGGGAAGTCTCAGGGTTAGTCACTCCTGATTTCTTCTGGAGAGAGTCCTCCCATTTCCCAAGACCCTTCCACTCCTGATCTCTGTGGGAGAGAGCCCTCCTGTGCTATTTTTATTTTTCCCCAAGACCCTTCCATTTCTATGCCATGATGCAGCATGATGCAGGGAAACGAGCCTTGGATATGGGTTCTGAAAATATTCTCTCAATCTGGCTTGTTCCCTTTAAATAAAGTCATTTTGCTTCTAGAATCTCAATTTCATCTTCTGTAAAATGGGAACAATAATTGTATTATTGACTTCACAGGGGTAAGAAAATGAACACCTTAATGCTATCAAAATAGGAACTCTAATTGTGACTCACCCAGGGACATCTCATTCAATTTTAACCTCATAAGATTTAGGGCTGGAAGGCATCTTAGAGAGTGGAGGATGATAGATGTCAGCTAGTCCAAGCTTCTTATTTTACAGTGGGGGAAACTGAGACTGAGAAAGGATCACTGATTTGCTGAAGCTTTTGAATGGCATGGTCCAAACCATGTCATGGAGTTTCTTCTCTGTTTTAGATGTCTGAAGACTCACTAAGGGTGTGATCCTGAAAAAGCCACCTTGACTCTTTAGTTCTCACTTTCCTTAGCTATAAAATAAAGGATTTTATGTTCTCTAAGGTCTCTTACCATTCTAAATCAAGGATTCTTGGAATCTGCAAATAGGAGTGGGGATGGTGACAATAATCCAGAGAACATGAGCTGGCCATGCCCACTTGTGCATTTTTATTTTTTAAACCAGGGAGAAACTCCTCGCTTTCTCTGGCTAGGATTAGCTGCAGCTGTCCTGGGTTCTTCCTGGTATCGCAGCTGCTGAGTAGGCAGCAAGGGAAGGAGTAAGGAAGGGGGGAGGGAAGACGCAGTTGGAATGACCTTTTCAGCAAGAGTTGTTTAAATGGCTATTTTTATAAACCCCACACGCATGAGACTGGAAGGGTGGAAGGGCAAGATAAGGGTAAGGAAACAAAAAGGTGAAATCTGGTATCGAACCCCAAAGCCTGATCTGTTGAGAAGGTGCTGATATTTACCACCATCCTGCCCAAGGAGCCCCCAGGGCCCAGAGTCTGGCTCATGTCCCAAGTTCTCAACTCTGAGTTCTTGTCTCCATCATCCAGGATACTTGACCCCTCCCACAGATTGGAGCAGACCACTGTTCTTATTCTTCCCCCCCCTTTTTTCCTTCCTACCATCTTGACCTTTCTCCATCAGATCAGTCAGTCACCAAGCATTTAGTAGGCACTTATTGTTTAAAATATTGGGGATTAAAATAACCCTCCCCCAACTCCCTGCTCTCAAGGAGTTCACATTCTAATGGAAAGGAAACCTGAAAACAATAATATCGATAATATGTAATCGGGATTAATTGCTGATAATCTCAGGGGGAAGGGGCTAGCATCAAGGGGGACAGGGAAAAGCTTTTCCTTTTCCCTTTTCCCAAAACCTGAGCCTCTGGACCCATGTTGGCTGACAACTCCCCCTTTTTCTGGGACTTTATGCTCATTGATTGCCGTGGAGATACAGGGAAACAAAGGAGTATGAGTAGGATGGGGTAGAATTGGGGGAGGAGTGTCTTGTGCATTAATTCAGTCCCCCTTTCTCTTCTCCCTCCAACACCTGTCTGCAGGATGAAAAGAGGTGAACTCTTTGATTACCTCACTGAAATGGTCACCTTGAGCGAGAAAGAAACCAGGTGAGAGGAATGGATCACGACACTTTTTACCTCTGTTCCCTATTCCTGTAGGCATTATTATTGTTGTTCTTTCTGCGAGGGACTTAATGACTTGTGACTCTTGAGATTGAAAAATCCCAAATCTCATGACTCTGTGCTGCTTCTCTGATAATTGCTTCTCCCCCTTTTGCTGCAGCAAGAGTCCATCTGTTTCTTGGGGGGATGTTGAAGTCGGAGGGTGAACTTTCTGGAGGCTGAAATTTGGAGGGTGTTGGGAGGATGTTGGCAGAAGAAGCGAATCAGGATTGGGTTTTTATTTATTTTTATATTTTTAGGATTGGGGTTTTAATGAGAGGAGCTACATGGCTTGGGTGGTACTAGTAGTGAGAATGGCCATGTGGTCTTCCACCCTCTAGGAACAAGGGTCTCTGGTTTGGGGGAATATGCTGGGTCAGGCGAGGGACTGTCTCTGCATGAGGAAATGCGGGCAGGACTGGGAGAGGGAATGTGATGGTTCTAAGGCTGCCAGATGCTTGGGTCTTGGTTCAGAAGTTCATGGACCTTCCTGAAGACGGTTGAAGTTGAAGGGTCGGGTATATTGAAGGGCTCCTTTCCTCCCCTCTCCTTTCTATCTTTTCCTTCCTTCCCTCTCCCCCAGGAAGATCATGCGGGCCCTACTGGAGGTGATCTGCTACCTGCACAAGCTGGACATTGTACACCGAGACCTGAAGCCAGAAAACATCCTCCTGGATGATGATATGAATATCAAACTCACTGACTTTGGATTCTCCTGCCAGCTGAACCCTGGAGAGAAGCTCCGAGGTGGGGCAGCCGGGGCCTTCTTCCTATTCCCTGCCTGCTTGCTGTGGTCACTTGCCTCCTCCCTGCTCTCTCTCCTGGAGAGTTGACTGGTGGTTGGGTCAAGACATACAAGTCTTTTGTTCCAGCTGTTTTGTTCTGTAGTTTTTTCTCTTTCTCTTCTTTCCTCCTCCTTCTTCTTCCTTTTCCTTCTCCCTCCTTCTCTTCCACCTTTTCCTTGTCCTTTTCTCTCCTTCCCAGGATGAGTCTCTTCCTTAATGTCGCTTCTCTCTCTGTTCCTGCCAGAGGTCTGTGGGACTCCCAGCTACCTGGCCCCCGAAATCCTCGAGTGTTCCATGAACGACAGCCACCCTGGCTACGGGAAGGAAGTGGACATGTGAGTGGTGGGTCGGGAGAGGGGGAGGGAGCAGTAGTGAGGGTAGTCACAAGTCAGAGTAGAAGGGTTCGGTGATAAACTTGTAAGGGGTGGGAGAGTGGAAGGGATAGGGATGTAGGAAAATCAACAATAACAAGACCTACAACAATGGAGGGGAAAATTAAAAGAGCAGGATTCAAGTCAGTGCGAGAGGCAGTGATCAATCTTGGCTTCAGAGAATTGATGATGAAGCGGGCCTTCCTCTCATTAGAGAGGTGGGGGGCTGCAGGTATAGAGTGCAGCATACACCACCAGCCCTGGCCAACATGTCTTCTTGGTTTGCTTAACTTTCCTTCTGTGTTCCAAGGAAAGGTTCTGTTAGTGGAAGGGGAGGTGATATTAATGCTAGTGTGTGTGTGTGTGTGTGTGTGTGTGTGTGTGTGTGAGAGAGAGAGAGAGAGAGAGAGAGAGAGAGAGAGACAGACAGACACAAAGAGAGACAGACAGACACACACACAGATTGGGAAGTGAGAGGAATGTAAATAAAGTACATTTTAAAGAAACATCGAGTTGTATGGCCCCGAGTGCCAGAGTCTGGAGTTTTCCTAGCACGATCTCCGCCCTTCCCCTCTGTCCCCAGGTGGAGCACAGGTGTGATCATGTACACCCTCCTGGCCGGCTCACCCCCTTTCTGGCACCGAAAGCAGATGCTGATGTTGAGGATGATCATGAGTGGGAACTACCAGTTTGGCTCTCCGGAGTGGGATGATCGATCGGACACTGTAAAGGACCTTGTAAGTGCTGAGTTCTCCCTAAGCTTTTTGGATGGAGCTGAGGAGGGAAGTGGAGGGGAGGGAATCAGTGTGGGGCCGTGGAAGTTAGGAGATATCTAGTCCTAATATTGTTATTTAGATGTATGACCTTGGGCTGGTTACTTCTGTGCCTCAGTTTCTTCCTCTGTCAAATGAGGGAGATGGACTAGTTAATCTCTAAGGTCCCATATGGTTCTGACATTGTAAATTTCTGTCATTTGAAATACTTCTATAATTATCTACCTACCTACTTCTCTCTCTCTCTCTCTCTCTCTCTCTCTCTCTCTTTCTCTCTTTCTTTCTCTCTCTCTCTCTCATTTTGTCTCTCTGTCTCTGTCCATGTCTCTCTGTCTGTCTCTATGTTTCTCTGTCTCTTCTTCTGTCTCTGTCTCTATCTCTCATTCTCTGTCTCTGTTTCTCTATCTGTTTCTCTATTTCTCTCTCTCAGAATCTCTGTTTCTCTTGCTTTCTGTCTCTCCTCTCTCTTTGGCTCCATCTTTCTCGCTGTCTCTCTCTCTCTCCTCTCTTACTCTGTGTATATGCACACCTACATGTACCTATGTCCCTGTCTTCTACCTTTTCCTTCAGCTCCTCTTTCTAGACCAATTTCGCATGACCCTTCAAGCCCCCTTTTCCAGCCTACTGGCTGCTCCCCATATGTGGCTAGCATCTTTCTTTCTTTCTTTCTTTCTTTCTTTCTTTCTTTCTTTCTTTTTTTAAATAACTTTTAATTGATAGAACCCGTGCCAGGGTAATTTTTTACAGCATTATCCCTTGCATTCACTTCTGTTCCGATTTTTCCCCTCCCTCCCTCCACCCCCTCCCCCAGATGGCAAGCAGTCCTTTACATGTTGAATGGGTTGCAGTATATCCTAGATACAATCTATGTGTGCAGAACCAAACAGTTCTCTTGTTGCACAGGGAGAATTGGATTCAGAAGGTAAAAATAACCCGGGAAGAAACATAAAAATGCAAGCAGTTTATATTCATTTCCCAGTGTTCTTTCTCTGGGTGTAGCTGCTTCTGTCCATCATTTATCAATTGAAACTGAGTTAGATCTCTTTATTGAAGAGATCCACTTCCATCAGAATACATCCTCATACAGTATCGTTGTTGAGGTATATAATGATCTCCTGGTTCTGCTCATTTTACTCAGCATCAGTTCATGTAAGTCTCGCCAGTCCTCTCTGTATTCATCCTGCTGGTCATTCCTTACAGAACAATAATATTCCATAACATTCATATACCACAATTTACTCAACCATTCTCCAATGGATGGGCATCCATTCATTTTCCAGCTTCTGTGGCTAGCATCTTTCCACCCCTGCTCTGCTTCTTCCAGATCTCCCGACTCCTGGTCCTGAGCCCAGAGAAACGATACACAGCCGAGGAAGCCCTGGATCACCCCTTTTTCCAGCAGTATGTGGTCCAGGAAGTCCGTCACTTCAGCCCCAGGGCAAGTTCAAGGTAGAGGCTTTCTGGCTCCATGTCCCCTCCATAGTCCTTGCTCCCACTCATCCATCCGTTCTGGGCCTCCTTCTCTCATCTCAGTCTAGCCCGAGTCCGTCCGGCCTCAGAGGAGGGCCCAGAAATCACTTGGGCTGCTCTCTGTGTCTGATTTCTACCCGAAGGCACGGTTCCCTGGGGATGCTTTCCCTCTTTCTAACCCTGTAAAAGGGGGCGTAAACTGACCTGCCCAGTCCAAAGGAGCGCAATCAGCCGCTTGTTCTACTGAAGAAGGGATAAGGGATCAGAGAAGAAGCTTCTCTCAGATTCAGGCTGCATTAGACAAATTCTGAACCCCATTCTGATTTTTGAGAACTTTGTTTCTGGCCTCCGTTTTGTAGCTTTTTCAAATGGAAAATGGGCATAAAACTACTTAACTTTCCCTGCTTCATTGGGTTGTTGGCAGGAAAATATTTTGCAAATTTTTTTCTTTTTTCTTTTTGCTGAGACAATTGAGGTTAAATGACTTGCCCAGGTCACACAGCCAGAAGCTTTTACTGTCTGAGGCTGGATTTGAACTCGGCTCCTCCCGACTTCAGGGCTGGGGCTCTATCCACTGCACTGTCTAGGGGCCCCAATATTTTGCAAATCTTAAAGCAATACAGAAATAGGGACGGGCAGTAGGGATTGGACCTGCCATTTCATCAGCATGAGGGTGTCCCTTCCTCGATGCAGACCGGATGGAACCGTTCTGGACAGAGACCGGACAAACTGTGAGATTAAGAGGCTTGTCCAGAGTCATAAGCCAGGATACGTCAGAGGCAGACCCTCGACCTTTCTGGCTCCAAGGTGGTTCTTTGGAGAGTCCAGCTGGTGCTGTACGGCCTCTCAGGGTGTCGTAGCTGTAGAGCGGGCAGGGGTCAGTTGGGCCGGTCCTCTAGCCCCACAGAATATCTGAGGCACCTGCCCATAGTCACGGTAGCAAAGGTAGGGCCAGATTCAAGTTCAGGGCCCTGGACCCCCCCCATCCATTGCTTCTCTGATGTGGGGAGATTTCCCAGGACAAGGCGAAGGGGCTACCCTCGGGCTCCCCTGCCATGCCCTTCTTCCCCTTCCAGGTGATCGCCTTGACCGTGCTCGCTTCAGTCCGAATCTACTACCAGTATCGGCGCATGAAGCCGGTGACCCGGGAGATCGTCCTCCGGGACCCGTACGCCCTGCGGCCCCTGCGGAAGCTCATCGACGCCTGCGCCTTCCGCATCTACGGCCACTGGGTGAAGAAGGGCCAGCAGCAGAACCGGGCCGCGCTCTTTGAGAACACGCCCAAGGCCGTGCTCCTCTCCCTGGCTGATGAGGAAGCCTTCTGAGCACCCCGACCCTGGCACTGCCCGCCACTGGCCGAGTGACTTCCTGGGAGCTCCCAGGGGGCCAGAGGATGGGGCAGGGCCTGAGGAGCCAGCCCAAGGGTCCCAACGTTAGCTGAGGGGAGCTGGCTCTGACCCCTTCCCTGGGGGGCCTCCCGGGGAGGAGCAGGGCATTCCCTGCCTACCAACTAGGGCTCCATCTGAGGACCAGGCTGGAGGGCAAGGGTAAGGGCAAGGGGGAGTCAAGTTGGAAGGGGGGGCTTTGCTTTCTGCTCAGGTTTCTCTGAATGATACTTCCTGAGCAGCCTAGGCCCCTCAACCTCTGCCCACCTCTTCCCCCCTACCCCGTTCTGTCAGATAGCTGGTAGTAAGAAATGCCCTGGATTAAAGGTCTGGAAAGCCAGTGTTTAGTCTAGATTTGGATACTGACAAATCATGTGCCTTGGGCCAATCAGAACCATAGCTTTGTTTAACAGTGAAAGGATGGGTGGTACAAGGTTGGAGCTTCCCAATCTGGGTTCCACAGAGCCCGGGGGTTTGATCCGATGACACTGGGGATTCCATGAGAAAATTTAAATGCAAGTGCTATTTCCCCTTCTCAAATATGATCTGCTGAGCTAAAATGTTAAATTTGTGCCTGAAATATAAAATTACATATCATAAATGTTAATTGCTCTTTTTTTTTCTTTCTTTTTTGGTACAAAGAGGTTTCATTTAATCTATTTTGCTCTAAAATTTTACTGACCCTCCCCCTTTATTCTCAGGGACTATTCCAGAATCTCAGGTCTTATTATGTCCACATACTGTATTATTTTTGGGGATCTGACAATGAATTTCAAGGCTCAGATGAATAGTTTGTAGCTAAATTAGTTTGAGAAATTACGCACCCTGTGGCCCCAAGATTCGTATTATTTCCAACAGTTCATGGTTCTTGGCGATGAGTTTGTGGCAATAGGCAGGTGGCTGGAGTCAGGACTGAGGCTTGGGTTCTTTGACTTGAGCCAAACAGCCCTTGCCTCGGTGGAACTGAGTGGGAGGTGCTGGTGAGGTGATAGTTGGGATGGAAAAGGGGAAAATGGCGGGAGGGGGTAGTCAGGGGAGTTGCCTTGGGGCCATCTGTCCTTTGGAGCTGAGGTTTTGTTACTTCCGAGTCCTGCTAGACCAGAAGGACAGAGGCTAGGGGCCATTGTTCACAGCTTCTCCCGGCTGTATGAGTGTAGAGCCCCAAGTTGTTTAAGACAGTATAGAGTACAGCCAGGAGTCAGGACCTGGGATAGCGCTTCCTCTCAAACCCTTGGCGTTCAAGCACTTCGAAGCTGAGAGAGGGAGGCAGGGAAGGAAACTTCCTGTCTTCATGGAGCTTTATCATCTTCTTGTCATAGTAGTTTTGACAGTGATCAACTAAGTCTTTTCCTTTCTGCGAACCTCAGTTTCCTTTTTTGTAAAATGGTGATGGACTAGATAATTTCTGCATTTCCTTCCAACTTGAACATTCTATGATGATTCTATGCATGAGATCCAGGGCTTGATCAGGAATGAAACAGACCAGACTAGAGAGGACTCTGGTATAGTTCCTCATCCCTTCATGCTTATACCATTGCAACAGAACTTGTTGGTCTCTTCCACTCAAGTCTCTCCCCCTTACGTCTCTTCCCCCTCCATTCTGTCCTCCATTTAGCCATCAAATTAATTTTCCTAAAGCCCTAGAAAGATGATGTCGCCCATTCTCCTAATCAGTAAAAAGCAATGGCTTACCATTCCCGCCAGGATCAAAAGCCCTTTCTAACCTGCCTCTTCCTTACATCTGATATTCCCCTCCTACCATATACACCATTTTGTGACCCAATGACACTGATCTCTGCTGTTTCTCTCTCATGAGACTCCATCTTCCGACTGTGAACATTTTCCTGACTGTCGTCCTCGCCTAAATTTTCTTCATCTTTATCTCCACTTTCCTAGTTTTCTTTAAGTCTTAGTTAAAATTCCATCTTCTGCACGAAGCCATTTCTGGTCCCTCTTATTGCTAATGCCTTCCTTCTGCTGGTTATCTGTAATTTGTCCTATGTGGAATATCCCACAAGTCCTTTGTCAATTTTAAGCTTTAATAGCTTCAAACCAAGTTAAGGCTTTTGGGACACTCTCTACATAAAACACTTTCTTTTTAATTGCTAGTTTGCATGTCGGTTTCCAAATTAAATTGTGAGTTCCTTGGGATTAAGGACTGACTTTTGACTTTCTTTGTATCCCCACCACTTAATGAATACTAGGTGACTGACTGGGGAAGATCTGGGTTTGAATATGACTCCCAGTACTTACCAGCAGTATGGTTATGGGTAAAAGTCCCTCACTGCTCTGTATCTTGGCCCCTTCTAAAATGGGAGTGATGATGGTACTTGTAGTTCCTGCCCTCCTAAGGTTGGTGGGAGGCTTACAGGAGGCCATCTGGTCTAGTGTCCTTCTAAGACCTCTGACCCCTGACATCTTTGAAGTCAAAACTATTTTCATAATAATATTAAGATGCTATTTGCCTATTTAAATGCTCCTTTCTTTCTAACTACATATCTGCGAGAGGCCAGACTTTCTTTGTATACTTCAATCAAAACCATAATTTTTTCCGCTATTACAGTGAGATTGAATGCAGAGGCATTTAAGAGAATCCAGCTGCCCTCTATTAAGGCAACATTCAGGAGATTTGTAAAAAAATTGGGGAAAGCAATATCATTTTTCTCACTAGATTTTTTTTTTCTGTTTTGGAAAATCCAATTATTTTTCATAAAACTATGTAATGTTAACATGTAATGGATTTATCGTTCTTTTTACATGAATTAATAAACATTTGAAACACTTATCAGTTTTAATTTCTAATCCAGGGGTATCAATAATTATAACCCCCAAACCCCAAAACTCTTTGAAGCCCTCAATTTTTTTAAGAGTGTAAAGGGATCCCGAGACCCCAGCTGCTGATCTAGTGGAATTCTCTCAGAGTAAAGATGAGAGAACGAGGATTGAGAGGATTTTAGTGACTTGCTCAAGATCTCCTGGGAAGAAACATCAAAGGCAGCATTTGAACTCAAGTTCATGTCCTTTCCACCCTCCCAGACTATTGATGAAAGCCAATGGCCTTTGCAGGTCTCCAAGCAGTATTATATAAATACTCCTTATTCTTAGACTGCCTGTGTTGAAGTGAGACCACAGAACTGAAGTGAATACTCCTCAGCTGCTGCATTTTAAAAGCCTCTGGCTATTTATGTATCATCACAGGACCTCATCGGGGGGACTCTCCAGGCAGGATGATAAAACTAAATGACTGAAAGCCTTCACCAGCCTGCCAAACAATATTTCATGGCCCCGGGAGGCAGCTCTGTGCCTTTATGAAGACAGTATTTACCCAAAGTAAATGTCTCATAAATAATCGAGTGGATTCTTGAATATTTCAGCATCATTGTTCCTCACGTAGGTTTTGAGAGCCTCATCATGTGAGTCACAGCTTCCAACCACACCTGGCCCACTGAGCTCCCAGACCCGCAGAGATCACAGATGTCGCCTAACACATCTTCCTCTATGTTTCGGGGACCATTGGTTTCTCTCATAGATATAAAGATACTAGGATTTAGAGCTGCAGATTATAGATCTAAAAGATATCCTAGGGGTCATCTAACCCACTCCCCTTATTTTACAAATGAGGAAATGGAGACCTATGTGATAGGAACCCAGATCCTCCTGGGTCAAATCCAAAATCCTTTCCTTTATATCAAGTGATAAAGGCAGGAGTTGCAAAGAGGAACATTTAGCATGATGGCAGGGAAAAAATCCCATCTCCCTAAAAATCAGAATTGTTCAAAAGTAGAATAAGCATCCTTAGAAGTGGTGATTTCCTCCTCTAGATGTCATCAAGTAGAGACTGACCAAGAACTTTTTAGTGGGCGATAGATGGGCGCTTTAGACCTAATTCAAAAATATTGTGATTCTTTGCTTTTATAAGTAGTTGAAATGGGGTTGGAACCTACATCCCTTTTCTCCAAGATTACCTTCTATTTACACTGTGTATATTTTATATGCCCATGACTGCTTCTATTTATCTCCTTGATTAGACTTTGAGCTCTTCAAAAATAGCAACTTATGATTTTTTTTTTTTTGGGCAAGCCAATTGGATTTAAATGACTTGCTCAGGGCCACATGCTAATAAGTGTCAAATGTTTGAGGTTAAATTTGAACTCAGGTACTCCTGACTCCAGGATTAGTGTTCTACTCACTGTGCTCCCTAGTTGCCCCAAGGACTATTTTTTGGGGGGGCCTTCCTTTCCCTAACACAGCGTACAGAGTAAATGTTCATTGATTGAGCGATAGTCTCTGCCTTGAAATATAGTGTCCTTGCCATTACATGATGTTGTTACTGGAAGAAGCCTGGCTGATAATGGGTGAACCATTTCAATCCTCTGGAAGTTGGAGACCCTCAAGTGAGTTGATGAAAACACAACATCTTGGTAGATTTGGTGTCTTGGGACAGCCAAGCTTTCATGTTTCCCATATTGGTTATAGTGTTGGGCCAATAGCCTCTGATCTTCCAGCATTCTAATGGGCTTGGATTTATTTGCCAATCACCAATGAGAGGTACCATGGGGTAGGAGAAAGAACACTCATTTAAGAACCAGAAAACCTAGATTCAGATTCTAGCTCTTCTATTTACTACCCTTTTGACAGTGGAAAGTCACTGTACTTCCTTGAGCCTCAGTTTCCTTTTCTGTAAAGTGGGAATAATAATTGTCAACTGAACTGGAAACTGCCTCTTACCTGTGAATGACAGGGGTTGCACAAAGAAGAATAATTATGAAATAGAAGTTTAATTGATTGCAGAGTGAGGAAAATGGCATCTGCAAATAGCCATACTGCCTCTTCCCTCCCTCCTTCCTCCCTTCATCAAGAAGGAGGCTTTAATACTGTTTAAGGCTGGGGTCACTTATATAAATAAAAAAAGCCGGCCCACAATCGTTCTTAGATCTTGAGACAGTTGTCATGGTTAGCATTTCTCAGGATAGTAAGATGTTCTTTGGTCCCTGAGAACAATCACTGTCTCAAGTTTCTGAAGGTCGTGTCACCCTGTGGGTTACAGAACCAAAGTCCTGTGAGGGGAACAGGAGTGCAGTACCCGTTAGTGACAAGGAACTGGGGATTGTGAATATGTGATGGATGGCCTTGGGAAATAAGGGGGGCTAAGTCCCTCGATGAATACCTGGTGCTGGTCCAGGCAAGACACTTTGCCAGCGGGACTGGGCTGCCATGTTCAGGACAAAGCTTGCTGGCTGGACCTTAGCTCCGGGAAAGTGGGCATCCAAACCATTTTGATATAATGAAAGGAGAGGATGGGCAGATCCTGAAAGTCGCTCGGTGTATTGTTGCTAAAGCTAGTGTGAAGATCTTCCTAGACTTGTTCACTCTTGAATTTTTTCTTGAATGTTTGACAAATGGTAGAGAAGTTCTCTCTCCTTCATATCGACGTGTCAACCCTTCAGTCTATAAGCATTTATTAAATGTCCATTTAAAATAGCTAGTTTACTAACTAGGTGCTGGAGATATGACGACAAAGGCAAAATCATTCCTGTTTTCACAGTTTGCATTCTACCCAAATAAACAATGTGTAAATAGATACTGTTGTGCCTAAATTGCTTGGAACAAAGTAAAATAATCCTATATACTGAACAGGTTGATAAAAGCTTTTATTAAACCTGTGCCAGGCACTGAGGACATGGATAAACAAATAAAACAAGCGAGACAATTCTAGACCTCAAGGAGCTTACGTTGTAATGGGAGAAGATAATCAATAAGGAGAACTGGACTGGGATACTGGGGTATCTGGTACAGGAAGTGAAGTGAAAGCTTGGATATGGGCAAGAAAAGAAAAAAAAAACTCATTAATATCACTGATAGGAAAAGTCTCATAGCTTTTTAGATGGTTAAGAAACTTTTAATATTTAACATGTTCTTTTGCTGCCCTTATTTGTTTTGCAAGATTTGGAAGGAAAGAAAAAAGCATTTATGAAAGCACCTACTATGCATTAGGTACTTCACAAATGTCATTTCATTTACTCCTCATGACAGCCTTGAGAAGCAGGTGCTATTAATTTTTTTTCAATTCACAGAAGAGGAAACTCAAATTAAATGGCTTTTTCAGTGTCACATAGCAAGAAAGTCTCAGAGGTTAGACTCAAATTGAGGTCTTCTTGACTCCAGATCCAACACTCTATCTAGCCCTGCTGCTTATTGAGGACACTTTTTTTTTTTTTGGACACATTATTATTATTTTTATCATGAAACCAAACTTTTTTTCCTATTTTTTAAAAAAATTATAGCTTTCTATATACAAAATATATGCATGGGTAATTTTTCAACATTGGTCCTTGCAAAAACTTCTGTTTCAACTTTTTCCCTCCATCCCCTCCCCTAGATAGCAGGTACTCCCATACATGTTAGATATATTAAAGTATATGAAACCATACTTTTTAAAAATCACTTTGGACATTGTGTATGTTTTTGATGAACAATTATTTCCCCCCAAAATCTATTACTGATTACAATCCATAGATTTTCAGTGGAACTTAAAGTCATTGAAGTATCTTAGTCTCCATCTCTTGGAAAAATTTCTTAACCTTTTGTTATGAGTTCTTGGTACAAGGTTATGCTACAATGCTCCATGTCCATTTAGGGATTTTCTGTACTTAATTCCAGGGCAATTCTGCTTTTCAGCATAATGACATATTTATGAAAGTTCATTGTTCTTCAATAGAAAAAATATCTCTAGACCCATTGGCAGAAAAAAATTTCCCAAGGTCCTTTTTGGGTCGGATGTTTTATAGTTTGATGAAGATCTTATAGGTTTACCCGGACTGCTTCTTTTTTTAAAAAATATTTTATTTTATTTTATAATAACTTTATATTGACAGAATCCATGCCAGGGTAATTTTTTTTTTTTTACAACATTATCCCTTGCACTCGCTTCTGTTCTGATTTTTCCCCTCCCTCCCTCCACCCCTTCCCCTAGATGGCAAGCAGCTGGACCGCTTCTGAGAATGGTTTTGACATAGTCTGAAATAAAAAAAAAAAAGAACTTTATTAACAAAAATGATATTTTCCCAACATTGAGTGCTCTAGTTTTTGTATTGTCTAGGATAAGACTTTTTCTTCATATGAAAAGTTAGAAAATGGGATTCTTCTTTTTAAAAATGGGGTTCGTTTATTTTTAATTGTTTGGATCCTCCTTTTTTTCTGAGGCAATTGGAGTAGTGACTTGCTCAGGATCACACAACTAGGAAGTGGTAAGTGTCTGAAGCTGCATTTGAACTCAGGTTCTCCTGACTCCAGTACTGGTGCTTTATGCACTAATTCATCTAGTTTATTCCCCCCTTTCCCTCCACAAAATAGTGTTTTTGATGTTCCTCCAGCTTCAAGAAGCCTCTGTAATAGAGTAAAGAATTAATCCCCATGCAGTCAGCTCCCAGAACCTTCTTTGTGAGATTTCTGAGGATTATTAGGTTGTTTTGCAGAAATAGTTTGTTCTTGGCTTTGTTTTTAATTTTAGATGGCTCTTTCCTTTGTGCTTTGAGGAGACTGATGGTTTCATCATGAGCTTGAATGATCTTTAACTTTTTTAAACGTGCTCTTTACAGACCACATAGGTATTCAATAAAAAAGTTGACTGGCAATAATTCATAATTCCATGACTCCCACATTCGGTTATTAGATCCCATATGGCAGGGGTCCTCAAACTTCGGCCCTCGGCCAGATGCAGCAGCTGAGGACATTTATCCCCCTCACCCAAAGCTATGAAGTTTCTTTATTTAAAGGCCCACAAAACAAAGTTTTTGTTTTTACTATAGTCCGGCCCTCCAACAGTCTGAGGGACAGTGAACTGGCCCCCTATTTAAAAAGTTTGAGGACCCCTGCGAATTGAGAATCACAGTTTAAGAAGCCGAGGCTAGATTAATGGGTTTGGACTTTGGTTATACTTTAACTTATTAGTAAAAGCTAATTAGTGACTGGCTAAATGATACTGGATGTGAATCACTGTGTCAATCTATGCTAGAAAGGAGAAAATAACTATAATTTGTCATCGATAGAGAGGAGAATGCATCAGATCCAACCAATAGCATTGGAAATGTGCTTTGCTGCCCCTTAGGCTCCTGGGAATCCCATGGGAGACATATAGACATGGTTGCTTTGGAATTCCTCTTGTCAATGAAAGTAGGAGTCAGAATAAGTATTTTAATGTCTCAAAACCTACACAGGCTGTTAGAAAGAATGTGGAACTCAAAAAAAATTAAGATGATAATAGATATAATAGATGATAACAGCAGTAGTTGAGAAGTTGAGTGAGAAGAAACTAGTGGGATTGTTTAGCTGATAGGAAGATTTCAGCGGGTTCACTTGGAAGCATAGGGATCAGAAAGGAAACATCTCTTTGTGGATGAGTTGAAGAAATGCCTGGAAGGAACTGGAGGAAATAATTGGAGGAAAACTGAACTCTGATGAAGGATTAACTACTGACTTTGGATATCTATTATCAACATTTTGAGAGAAGTGAACCCCTTTGAAATTTTGGATTGCTCTCTGCTGCCTCCTTTCCTTCGAGAAAGGAAAAGCAGCTTGATAAAGCAGGCTCTCCTGTGAACTCTACCTTACTGTAACAGGATTTTGGTGGCTGATTGGATGACACAAAATTCTGGCGCATGAAGAGCTGGCTGGGCTTGTTTGCAGTGTGCAGAAAGCTAACTTTGGGTAGTTCTTTGACTTGCAGGAATTTCTCACCACTATAATAGTGTAACACTCAGCATCCTGTTGGAAGTAATTGTGAGTTAAAAGTCATTGCTTCCTCAGTTTGAGAGGAAGAGAGGAAAAGATCTGCAGTCAGGTAGGGGAGGACTAGAAAGGAAGCAGTTTGCTGAAAAGTACCTTCCCATGAGGAAGATTGTTTTTTATAGAGTCCAAGGACAATAGTGCCTAGAGCTCAGGATTGTGAGTTGTCTCAAGTACATGGAGTTTTCCCCTTTAGTCTGTGCTGAGAGAGGGAGTGGTATTCAAACTATAGGAGGTCATCATTCAGAATTTGTGATTGGTTCTGGGTTCCACATTTTGGGGAAGATGTTAATAAATTGGAGAGAATTCAAAGGATGATGACTATTAAAGATTTTCCATATGCCAAAATGATGTTTTTTTTTTGGGGGGGGGAGAAGGGGGCTGAGTCAAAATAGGTTAAAAGCAAGACGCTACCACCCATGTTTCATTTGTTTTCTGGACAAGATCAAAATGTAACTGCATTTCCTTAGATAGTTTATTTTCTCCAAATCTGGAGAGTATATTCTCAGAACTTTGGAATGCACCTAAATATAATGATTTCCAAAATCCTTTTTAGAAGGAAGAATCCTTGATGGAGAGTCAAGGCGTGGGCTTAAATCTTACCTTTTTTTTTTTTTTTTTTTAAACCACCCATGTGATCTTAGACAAGTCATTTTGACTTCTTTTGGCCTCAGTTTCTTACCTGTAAAATGAAGAGGTGATTTCAGTGGTCTCAGTAGATATGGCCTTCTTCTTTTCCCAGGTTTTTCATCTTGCTCTTTTCTTTGACTGCAACAGCCTCCTAACAGGACTCCTTGCCTCAAGGCTCTCCATTTCAGTCCAGCTTCTTCACAGTGCCAGAGTGATTTTCTCTAAGTTCAGGTCCAATCATGCATGTTCCCTACTCACCCAACCCTGGGGCTCTCTGTTATGTCTAGATTAAAATATAAAGTGCTCTGTTTAGTTTTCAAAGCTCTTTATAACCTTGTGTCATCTACCTTTCAGCTCTCTTTGCATATTACTCACCTTCCACCACCCTTCAGTTTAGCCAAATCAGCTTTCTCTCTGCTCTTCACACATGACACTCAAGTCTCTGTGGCTTTGTACTGGTCAAGTCCTGGGCAGGGATCCTTGCTTCTGACTCACAGAGTTCCTCTTGAAGATTCAATACAAACACTATCTTCTTCCTTGAAATCCTTCCTCATCCCTTTCAGCTGCTCTGTTTTCTTTGTTGTTGTTCAGACATTTCAGTCATATTTGACTCTTTGTGACCCCATTTGGAGTTTTCTTGGTAAAGATACTGCTTTGCCGCTTCCCTTTTCAGCTCATTTTACAGATAAGGAAATTGAGGCAAACTGGGGGAAGTGACTTGTCCAGGATCACACATCTAGTAAAATGTCTCAGACCGGATTTGAACTCAGGTTTGTACCAATAGCTGTCCCTTCCTCCCTTCCCTCCCCCCACTGACCTTGTATTTAAGTACTTTGTTGAATTCCTTTTATATTTATTCTGTATCTACTTTAAAAAAATTCTCATTAGAATATAAGTTTCTCTAGGGCAGAAACTTTCTTTCTTCATTGCATTCTTTTCCCATTTCACAAATTTTGTTTTTCAGTGACTTGGTGTCTTTTTCATATCTTTTTTGTAGTACATTATATGCTTTTTCCATTTCTTGCCATGATCTCGTTTCATTTCCCCATTTTTCTTCTAACTCTCTTTTAAAATCTTTTTTGCAATCTTCCAAGAAAGCCTTGTGAAATGGGGACCAGATCTTGTCTCTCTTTGTGGTTTCTTCTGGAGTTGCTTTGCCTTTAGGAACCTCAGGATTTGAGATCTGTTCTTCTCTCCATAAAAGTTGTCTATGGTAAAAGTTCTTTTTTTTTTTTTTTAATTTTATTTTTTAAGGCTTGAGGTCTGTTCAATGCAAAGGAGCAACAGCTGCTATAATTTGCCCCAGGGCAGTTCTGCAGATAGATTTCCAGGGCTGGGTAATGGCAGCTAGGTCCTGTGTTCTTCTGTGCTCAGTGGTTTACAATTTGTTTTTTACAAAAGGCAAATCTGCCAAACCACCTGCTTGCAACCTAGAGTGGCCTAAGAGGCTCACAGAAGATTCCCAGGTGCATGGAAGCTACAATGCTCTGACTAGTTGCCCTAGCTTTCTTACTCCAGTGTCCTTCTGCTGTGGTCTGGGCTCAGCAGACTGTCCCCCTGCCCGATTGAAACAGACCTGTTCTGCAGTTCTTCCAAGGTATCTTCTAGAAATAGTTTGTACTCCAAATATTTGTGGATTCTTTAGAGTCTTAATCTGTTGTTGGTTTGAGAGAAGGTCAGAGGAGGTCACAGAGAGTTGTGTCTGCTCCTCTCCATCTTGGCTCTGCCCTCCTTTCCCCCCACCTTCTTCATTTCCCTTCCTCTCTCTCTTCCCTTCCCTTCTTCCTCCCTTTCTCCCTCCCCCCTCTCTTCCATCCCGCTCTCTTCCTCCCCACTTCCTTCCCTTCCTTCCCTTCTTTCTTTCTCCCTTCTTTCCCTTTTCCTTCTCTCCCTTCTTTCTTCTTGTAGTTGTATCCTCAGTGCTTAATCCAGTGCCTAGCACTTAATAAGGGCTTAATAAAAGTTTGTTGCCTTCTTGCCTTTTTCACATCAAGATTCCATTGTAGTTCATTGATTTGAACACTTGGTGGGAGCCATTCTCCACATTTAATCTGCTGAATTCTAGACTCTCAATCTCTTAACACAGTAGAATTCAGAAATAGGAGTGTTGGGAGGGTCCTTTCCCTTTGTTTATGGAAAAGGAAGCTGAAGTTCAGAAAGGGAGACTATAAGCCACTTCATGGGTCATGGATGCCGTCTCCGCCATTTCCCATATGGGTCAAAGGGATATCTCGGCTTATTAGTTGGAATCATTGGATGTGTGCCTTAAGAGTTAGATGTGAACTTGGAAACCATGTCACCTAATTCCCTGATCACTTGCTATCTTTATTCATTGACTCTGCAGAGCTTAGCAATGAACTTTCCAGAGTTCTTCTCCAGAGGGAAAAACAATCTAGGTTATGGGGGAGATCTTACACATGAGTTCTATTTACTCACCCCATTCCCAATTGATATCTGGGGTTGTAAACCTTGAATAACAGTGAAGGACTGAAATAATAAAGAGAATAGTATAAGAGAGATTCCTTATGACATACAGAAGATATGATGGAAAGAGACATGAATTTAGAGCTGAAGTGCCTGAGCTGACCCTGGTGTGTATGACTTTGTTGATTGAGAGCAAGTGCTCTCGCCCATCTGAACCTCAGTTTCCTTATCTGTAAATTGAGGGGATTGGACTAACTATATGGACCCTGAGGTCTTGTTCCAGCTCTAGATAAATGATACTATGACAATGGTGAATTATTTCACTTCCTTTGGCTCAGTTTTATCATCTGTAAAATGATTATTGGAGGCAGCCAGTGGAGGATGACTCAGTGGATAGAAGACTGAATCTGGGGTCAGGAAGACCTGCCTCAGACACTAGCTGTCTAACCCTAGATAAATCACTTTACCCTGTTTGCCTCAGTTTCCATATCTGTCAAACAAGCTGAGAAGGAAATGGCCAACTACTCCAGTATCCTTGCCAAGAAAACCCCAACTAGGGTCATAAAACAACTGAAAATGACTGAACAGCAACAACAATAGATTGTTTGGTCTCTGGATTCCTCTTCCTCTTGAGCAAAATCTCCCGCTGATGGCTACTGCCTGTGAGACTTTCTCCTTTCTGGGTCTCAGTTTCCTTAACTGTAAAATAAGACTGCTGGACTTGATGGCCCCCAGTGGTCGGCCCTGGCTTTAGAACTAATGCTCACTTGTCTTCATGTTATACTATAAATTCTCTTAAGCCAGAGATTGGGCCACTCTTTACCTTTGTAACCCTGTTCCCTTCTTACTGTCAAAGCCCATAAAAAAGCTTCAATTTGATGAGTCTAAGAAATAGAGGCCCTGAAGTCTTTATTGAAATCCAAGCAATGTTAAAGTTCCCAAGGAAGACGTCCAGTATGTTGGATTGAGCTTCTCTGAGGGAGAACTTGGGCAAGAGCAGTGTAATGGCCCTGGACTTGGGAAATCTCGTATTCTAATGTTGTTTCTGGCACTTATTAGCTATGGGACCCTGGGCAGGCCACTTCTCTGAATCTTAGTCAGTTCTCTAAGACTTATCTACAGAGTGGAAGATAGGTATGGTGACTTGTGGGGAAAAGCCCAGAGTCCTACTGGAGAATGAGCAGTGTAGACAAGGGGCCTGTGATGATGAGATTACAACTTTGCTTCTGCATGAACAAGGAGGCTCCACTTTATTCCCCCTCCCCACTACTTGGGTCCAACCTAATGAATAATTATCTGTTGTATTGACTTGAATTTTGACATCACCAGAGGTATTTGCTTAAGTGGCTTTGTTTTTAAGATAGGAGTTCTGAGAACAGGGTCCAGATAGAAGATAAACTCCTAGAGACTAGGATCTGTTTATTATTATTTTCTCCTATCCCCAGTGCCCAGTAGGAAACTGGCACATAGTAAATACAATAAACATATGATAATTGTTAGAATGGAAACTGGCACATAGTAAATATAATAAATATATGATAATTGTTAGAAATTAAACTGGCACATAGTAAATCCAATAAATATATGATAATTGTTAGAATGGAAACTGGCACACAATAAATATAATAAATATATGATAATTGTTAGAATGGAAACTGGCACATAGTAAATATAATAAATATATGATCATTGTTAGAATGGAAACTGGCACATAGTAAATCCAATAAATATATGATAATTGTTAGAATGGAAACTCCTTGAAGTTTGGACTGTATCTGGAGCACTAAGCACAATGCTCAATATACATAGTAGGTGATTAATAAATGCTTGTTGACTGATTGATTAGGCTTGGTCAGGAATCCTTTCTTGATGAAGTAGGAGTTGAGTTGGGTGAAAAGGCTGAGAGGTTTGGCTTTTAAAATCTAGGAGACAGCACTGAATTGGGAAAGTCGTTGGATGGTCTCTGTAGCTGTTTTGAGGTCTCTCATATAACCACCAGGTGTCTCTCTTGCTGCATAGAAGACTGCCATCTTTGTCTAGAGCAGAAGTGACTAAACTTGCTTGCTAGTGTACCCTCATTAGTAGTCATTTCCCCTTTCTTGGTGTTCTCCCTCTCCCCCCAAGCAAGATTTTCCTGTTCTCATGAGTGCCTGGATTAGGATTAGGTTATAATGCCCTTGGGGACCAATATGGGACCAAGAAGGGGGGAAGTTGGGAGTTTTTTCATTGGAGAGAGGGAGTGTTGGGCTGTAGTGGGCAAAGGATAGGTGTGGTTATATTGGGGATAAATCCCATGCGTGACTATTGAGGGCAAGGTAGGATGTAACCCATTTTCCCATCCTCTGACTGGTTGATCACACAGCCCTGGGTACAGCCCAACTAACCTCCCACTTTGGACACAGTAGAAAAAGCAGTTCTTCTGGAGCCAGAAAATATAGATTGGGATTCCATATCTGAAACTTGGTAGTTGTAAAACTTCACTGGAGGCTCGCTTTCCTCCCGGAGATTTTATGAGGAAAACACTTTCTATATCCTAAAACCCTTAGAAATAGGGAATATTATGGGTAGGACTTGGGTTGGGGGTTGTGAACCTTGGGGTATGCCAGAAAAAGGGCAGCGTATCGACAAAATGGCTAAGTTAGAATGTCTGAGATCTGCTTTGAGAATGCTGAGTCAGCTTGTAGGTTAAGTAGTAGGATGAGAAGATGGATTAATGGACTGGGCCCAGCTTTGAATACTAGCCTGTGGGCTTTGGCTTTTATTTCTAGACAATTGCACAGCTTTTGGAAGGGAGGTAGTATGGTATAGTTAGTGAAAAGAGTAGTAACTTTTAAAAAAAATTTTCCCATCTTTAAAATTTTTTTTTATTGAAGCCTTTTATTTTCAAACCATATGTATGGATAATTTTTCAGCATTGAAAGAACTTCCTTTCCTTCTCCCCCTCCTCTAGATGGCAAGTAATCCAATATATGTAAACATGTTAAAATATATGTTAAATCAGTATATGTATACATATTTATACAATTATCTTGCTGCACAAGAAAAAACAGATCAAAAAGGGAAAAAAATGAGAAAGAAAACAAAATACAAGCGAACAACCACAAAAAGAGTGAAAATGCTGTGTTGTGATCCATACTCAGTTCCCACAGTACTCTCTGGATGTAGATGACTCTTTTTGATGAGGTTTGGCTCAGGGCAGGGAGTTGTGGGAACCCCCTTCTGGTCGGTGCAGTCCTTCGTAAATGAATTTATGAACCTGAAAAGTTAAACTGGCAAAAGAAGTTTATTTTTAGAACTGAGAGGTCAGCTTTTGCAGACTGACTTCCTTAGTGGCAGGTTCTGACAGAGAAGTAAAGATCTATCAGAGAAATCCTCTAGCAGAGAAAGTGAATAGGTTCCTGTTAGGGAAATAGGTGAGAGAGATAAAGAAGGAATAACACTGAAAAGAGAATATCTTTTCAGCGGGCAGGGAGTCGCAGCTATGTTAAGGAGAGAGAGAGAGGTTCCTTGGCATGGTATGTTAGGTCCTCTGCAAGGGTTTGAACTGAAGGAAGCTTGTTTTATGGGCAGCTCTTGGTGGGGGCTGGGAGCAGTTTGAGCTGGAATCAGAATAGAGAATCTTGGAATTGAAT
This sequence comes from Antechinus flavipes, assembly GCF_016432865.1. Lineage (NCBI taxonomy): Eukaryota > Metazoa > Chordata > Mammalia > Dasyuromorphia > Dasyuridae > Antechinus > Antechinus flavipes. Next base: position 18,904,237 of record NC_067401.1, read on the forward strand.
GAGTGTCCCTTGACTAATCTCCAATTCAATAGAGTTGGATAGAAATCTCCATCTCCAGCTTGGGCTAAATAGGAGTGGTCCTGGACTTACCTAGTTCCACCTAGATAACAGAATGAAACTGCTTTATCTTCATTCCCTGGGACAGGTCTCTCAGGGGAGAGCTTCTCTGAGGGAGTTTTCCCCCTAAAGTCAGAGAGAAAGAGCGAGAGAGAGAGCGAGCGAGAGAGAGAGAGAGAGAGAGAGAGAGAGAGAGAGAGAAAGAAAGAGAGAGAGAGAGTGTGGGAGTGTGTGTGTTTGTGTGTGTTTTGGGGCTCCCCTTGTCATCTTCATCACAAGATCATTGGAACTGACCTCAATCATAAGAGTAGTAACTCTTGAGACACACAATCTAAGTTCAAATCCTTCCCCTGAAGTTTACTACCTATGTACTTGAACAAGTTAAGTTCTCTGAGTCTGTTTCCTCCTTGGAAAAGGGAGTTTTCTGAGGTAGGTCCCAGTTCTTGATCTCTGATTCTATGAAAGCGAGGTCCATTATGGCTTCTCTGTACTTCCCATTAGGGCCAGAAGGTATCTATCTTCATCTCCAGAAGATTTGCCTGAGGTCATGGTCTGCCTGATTCACCCTGGTTTTCTCTAGGTACATCTCAAAATTCTTTGTTTGCATTTCAGATTCTGCTTTAGAAATATGTCAGTGATAAGGCAGGCATGCTGGAGAGCATTCATATGTACTTTAGGACCTGTTATTGATTTGGTGGAATTGGAGACAGTGTGTGGTAGTCAGAAAACTCAAGAATTAAAAGATAGTTCATTAGAAGATAGGCCATAGTTCAGTAATATTGTTCTAGCCTCCTTGCTAATATTTTATATTGATGTTCATTAAAATATTGATTTATAGTTTTCTTTCTCTGCTATATCTCTCCTAGGTTTAGTTATTATGACCATATTTGTTTAACAAAGGAACTTAGTTGGATTTCTTTTCTCCCTATTTTTGCAAATGATTGATGTAATGTTGAAATAGATTTACTTGAATGTTTGATAGAATTCATTTATAAATCCAATTGGTTTTGATCCCTCCCAAGTGTGATATTTTAAAAATCTTTCTTAAAAGGATGAATGAGTTTCTCTAAGTATTAAACTAAGACCAGTTTTGTGTAGAATATTTAGCACTGTGCCTAGCATATAAGAACCTGGCTAATCATTTCTCCTCAGAGAAAGGGAGGGAATACTGGTTCAAACTTCCTGCTTCTCTTCCTTGTAGCAATGAAAATGTCCTTGGAAGAAGTATGGGAGAAGTTAGAATTGTATCTCTCTACTCCCTTAAATGTTGTTAGTCAAGGGGAGATGATTGAGTTCACTTCTGATCATTTTGTTATTTTGGAATTCCCACAAAATATCAGTTCCATAATAAAAAAGAAAGCCATTATCAGAATCACAGCAAATAGAAATCAGAGAAGGTATACATAGAGTATGAGAGAGCTCTCCTATTAGAATACAAATAACTCAGCTCTACTAAAAGATTCTTCGATTTTAAACAAGAGGAAACTCCCTGGTTTCTAGAGTAGGAAGCTAAAGATAAGATCATGATTAAGACTTCTCCTCCCATGTCTTCCCAGAGCCTTCTTCCTTCCGCACCATGAAGTGTGGGGCACTGGCTAAAGACCAACGTTCTCATCACTCACCAGCTCTTCACAAAGGGCAGGAAGGGGGGTGGTGTTCATCTCTGCTAACTGGAAGAGAGTCTTCTATCAATGGGGGCAGGAGTTACATTCAAAAGTCTCCCAGGGGAATAAGCATCCCATGCATCCTCATTCATATTCAAGTCCTGAAAAATGTCAGCCCAACAAAGAGCTGATCTGCTTAGAACTTAATGGATTTCTGATTTTCTCTGGGAACTCGGCTTGGAAAAATTGAGTTTCTTATACATATATAATAAAGGCATGAGTATGGTTTGGGTGGGATTAGGAGAAAGACATAGTGACCTTGATCCTGGGACTTAGTTTTTGTCTCTTTCTCAAAAGTTTTTTAATTGAGAAATTGGAGAAGTAGACCTGGAGATCTTGGAATTTGTTGGGAGGGCAGCTGCTAAGGTGCATGCTATTAAGTGTAATTAAGAGTAAAAGTGGGATGTTTATAAGGAAGGCTCACTGTACAGTAGAGTGAAGTCTCAACTTTAGAAGTATATATTTGTGAATATGACCCAGATTTCTGAGGAGAAGATTTTATTGCTATTTAAAAAAAAAGTATCATATTTTCTCAAATGCTTTTGCCTTAAACTGACTGGGTTTTCTGGTTGGCTATTAAAGATACGACATGGTTCTAAGCAGAGATAGGCTTCAAGAATGCAATACTCCTGAAGGTTGCCTTTTCTGGGCATCTATTCTATGGGTTGGCCCTTACATTTTACTCTCAATCAATAGAAATTTGTTTATAATCTTTGACCCACATAGTGTACTCAATACAGGCTATAGATTCAGATGAAGAAAATGCTCGTATTCAGTCTCGGGCCCCATTTTTTGGGAAGGACATTGACAAGCTAGAAAGCACCCAGCAGAAAGGGACTCTGGTAATGGTAGACCACCAGGAACCTTGCCCTGTTTGGGTCAGGTGAAGGCAATGGGAATATTTATCCTGGAGAGGAGAAGGCTGATGAGTGGGTCAGTGTGGGAGATTCAGAATTGTTGCCTTCACGTATTTGTATTTGAAGGGCTGCTACATAGAAGGGGAATCGGACCCTCTCTTCCAAATCCCAAAAGGTAGGACTAAAAGTAATGACAGGAAGCAAAAGCAGTAGATTTTTCCTCATTAAAAGGAAAATCTTTTTACCAATTACAACTCTCCCAAAGTAGAATGGGCTGTCCTGGGAGTTGAGAGATAATGCATTTATTAAGTGCTTATTATGTGCCAGGCACTATGATAAACAAATAGGTCAGTCCCTCCTGTTAAGAACTTATATTCTACTAGGAAAAGACAATACAGAAAGGCAAACTGGGAAGGTGAGGGAGAGGGTTAGCATGGCTGGGACTCCTGAAGCCTTTGGAGGCCGGAAACTGAGGAGTGATTTGCCCAGCCCCAGACACATCCAAGCATAGGCGAAAGGGCCACCAAGCTAGACTATAGAGGACAGAATTTCTTTAGGTAGGATTAGATGCCCTCTGAGGTCCCATTCAACTCTGGGATTCTATGATTATAGAGATAAAGTATGGCGGCTCTTCCTTCATTTTTCAGGAGATTTATATAAAGGAAGGAACTTTCCCATAGCCACATGGTGAGTTGATAGTTGGGTCTTAGAACTTCTAGGCCAGTGATTATTCCATTGTATTTCCCAGAGCTTTTGCTTTCTCCTGACTTTGCTTGTGCCTAACTAAGAACGGAGCTGGGGCTCGGTGGGGGTCTCTCATCTTCTTAGTGAAAGATTCTTTCTAGAACACGAGTCTGGCTCTCCCCAAGGCTGAGGGGTCTGGGATCCCGAGCCTGTCCCGTCTCTGGGAGACTCGGCAGAAGGCCGTGCTGCAGCCATGGAGAGGGCCAAAGTGCCACCATTCCCAAGGCCCTCATCTCTGAGACCACCTGGGCACCAACAATCAACGAAAACGCTGTTGAGCTTGGGAGCGGTTGTGACTGTTTATGCTAAGCCTTTTTGCCTTGGTGAAAGATTACAGATTGAACAATAAATGTGCTTTTAATGAGGCCCATAACTATTAAATGAAAGGTTGAATATGGCAACTGGATGGCAATATGGGTTTTGTTAGCATCAGTGCTCCCATCTCCTCACCCCTGCTTCCCCCTCCCCTCCGGATGAACATACGCCTTCTAAATCTTTAATATCACTAATGGCCCTTCCATCAGCTGTGCAATTCTGCTGAGACTGAGTGACAAGGGGGGAACTTGGCATGGGTTACTCATGGTCCAGGTGATACTCCTGGAGTGCCATCAGTGTTCCATCACCTGAATGTAATCTGCCATGTCTAGTCCCCTTAGCCCGTTCTGGATCCCTTTTCTGAAAGGGCCACAGTGCAAAGTGGAGGGGACATCCAAGGCTGAAGCCACCGACGGCCTCCAGGAGAGGGATGGTTCAGCAAATCCTAGAATCTCCGAGTCGGAAAGAAACCTAAACTTTAACTAAGTCAACCCCTTTCTTAACAGGGATCCTTTCCCAGCATTCAATGGCAATTCAGTATCAGTGACTAGCGATGACAATTTAATACAATTCCTCCAGCTTCCAGCTTATTATTGTCAATATTCTTCAATTTAATCAACTTTAACCCAATAATTCATTAAATGCTATTGGTTGCAAAGGCACTGGATTGGGCAATGAGTACACAAAAATAGCAATCCTTGTTGCAGGCATCTATTCTATAAAAGGGGCACAGATAATAGATGCAAAGTAATTTTAGATAGGTGTGTTGTGGCCAACTGGACCAGTTCAGGTAAGCCAATTATTCAACTTTGACCCTGAGCATTTCCCCCTCGGAAATTGGCAAAGGTTACAAATCAGGGCTTGGATTGCTTTGTTGATTGTCTAGTTTTAAGAAAGCGATTGAGAAAATGTTATTAAATTCAAAAAGGGTGTCATATGTATATTTCTGCCTCTTTCTTTTCAGAAAGAAACTGGTTGTTAAACATTTAGCAGCACATTTCTGCATAGCCACTGAATGATTCCAAAATAGTCTCTTGTAAGAAGTATTACTAAAACAGAGCTTTAAAGGGAAAAAGGAAAAAAAAGAGGAGTGGTAAAGAGGAAGGGCAAGGGGGATGGCCCATGCAATTATATAGAGGGAAGATGGAATGCTCTGCTTGAGGAAAAGAAGTCAAATGAATAGAAGGCTACGTTTGTGGAGGGAGATCAAGGTACTATGAGAAAAGATAGGTTATGGCCAGATTGTGAAGGGCTTTTCACCACCCAAAAAATGGAAGAAAGTGAAAGGAAATGGGGTTGAGAAAAAAAATTGAGAGGTTAGTCCATTACTACCTTCTAGCAAATCCCATATATCACAGGGCCACCGAATATCAAGAGGAAACTGAAACTTAAAGGGATCAAGCATCAAGGTCACACTTAGGATTGGGTCCTCTGACTTCACATCCAGTGCTCTTGCCATAAAGGTACTTTCCCCCATGAGCTCATGGTTCCCTTAAGGATGCTTAGACTGAGAGCTTATTTTAGAAGATGACTAGCTCACTTTGGAAGATGGCTAGCTTATTTAGTAAAGTCTTTTTGCCTTTACAATCATTTTCCTGGAGTCTCTCCAAGAACTAGCTTCCCTTAGAGACAATCTCCCCTCCTTTGACAGAACAGGTTTGGCCAAGTTATTAGAACATAGCATCATCTTGGTTTTCCTTTCCCTGAAGGATGGCCCCAAATGGCTTTATTTGCTGAGACAGCTTTTCTGAGGACATCTGCGTTATCTCAATCGATCAATGAATATGAATTTATTAAATGCTGATTATTTGGAGTGCTGGAGTGCAAGGGATGCAAAGGCAAAAATGAAATAATTCTTATCCTCAAGGAGTTTACATTCTAATAGGGGAGACAACATTTACATCCATTGGTCTATTACAAGATACTCATGGAAGGAAGACAATTTGAGAGGGAAAAGAACTATGGGAGAGGGTCAAGGACAACATATTTTATTTTTTTTATTATAGCTTTTTATTTACAAGTTATAAGCATAGGTAATTTTATAGCATTGACAATTGCCAAACCTGTTGTTCCAATTTTTCCCCACCTTCCCCCCACCCCCTTCCCCAGATGGCAGGTTGACCGATACATGTTAAATATGTTAAAGTATAAATTAAATACAAAATAAGTATACGTAAGGATGGCATATTTTAGAAGATGCTTTTTAACTGAGTCTTGAGGGAGTCTTGAGAGGAACTGGAGAAATGAAAATTCAGGGTTAGGGTTAGAGTTTTGGCTTAGAATCTAAGAGGTAGAAATGAGAAAGGTAGGCATTCTAGGCACGAGGATGTAGAGGGTAAAGACATTGAGATGAGAGCTGTGAGGCTGAGTGAATACAATTGTGTAGTGTTTAGAGTAGAATGTTGTGTAAAAAGTACTAGGAAAAAAGAAGAAATCTGAATGTGTTGAGCTATAAATACAAAAAAAGACAATAGAACCTTCATTCTGAGTCTTGTTCAGATCATTATCTTTCCCCTGGGTATAATGGCATCTGAAAGCACTCATTTCCGGGTCATGGCGATGTGTGAGCTCAGCCAATTTTCTGAGTCTCAGTCTTCTGATCTATAAAAATGGCCTAAGAATGATTCCTCTACTTACCTTAAAAGGTGATTGTGAAGGTCTAATGAGACAATATCTCTAATGGGTTTTCTAAACTCTAAAATGTGGCTTTTTAACATGTGTGTGTATGTGTGTGTTTGTGTGTTCTTGACCTATTTGGCAGCAGTCTGGTGAAAATTATAGATCCCTTCTTTGAACAAATTTTTCTTGTGTTTGTTTTTCTATTCTATTCTATTTTCTATTTTTTATTAAAGCTTTTTATTTACAAAACATATGCATAGGTAATTTTTCACCATTGACTCTTGCAAAGCCTTCTGTTTTAAATTATCCCCTCCTTCTCCTCCCTCCCTTTCCCCCTAGATGGCAGGTAGTCCAACACATTGAACAATGTTTTTAAATGCATAAAATAAAATATACAGGATCACAAAGCAAACCAATTATATTAAATACATTTTTCAAATTACATGTAGTCTGAGAAACTGTGGTCTGGTGGAAAGAAAACTGATAAGGAATTAGAAGACCTGAGCTTGAATATCCCCGGTCACTTATTATCTGTGTACCTTGGTCAAGTTACTTCATTTTTCTCTAGTTTTCTCATCTCTCAGTTTTATTCCAGCTCTAGATATATAAATCTCCCTATTTTAAGGCAGCATTGGACCCTTTTATTTCTTAGAGAAGTCTAGACATTTTTCAGTTGATTTATAGGAGGGTAAGAAAAGTTGAGACTAAAAGAAACAAACAAATCCCTTTAAGTGCTCTTGTTGCACAGAAAGACCAAATTCTGGTCCCTCTTTTTCTTTGTGTATATTTATCTATCTATCTATCTTAGAGAGGAAATTATTTGGGAGTGGATTTAATCTTCTAGCTGGTAACTTATATCAGAGGTATCAAACTCAAATAGAAATGGATCCCTTGGAGATTTCTATAGTGACTCAGAAAACCCCAAATTAACATCATCCATGTTATATTGTATTTTATTTTGAAAATGTTTCTGAATTACTTTTTAATTTTGTACTATCTGGGTACTTGGGTTTTATTGTGTGGTTTTATCAGCTCATGAAAGAACTCTTAAGAGTCATTCAACCCAAAACCTTAATTTTATACATTGGGAAACTGAGGACCAAAAGGAGGGAAAGGACTTGTTACACTGCTCCAAAGTGAGGCATCTAGGAGTCCAATCCAAGCCTTCTAAGTTGAGTACTCTTCCAAATCTAGTACTCTTAATGGTCACTTATGCTGTATCTGGGGCCTGGGATCTCACTCTTAGAGTGAAATTCATTCCTTTCTTTTAATTCTTTCAAATGAAAAAACGATTACACATGGGCAATATCATCTATCTCCCAGATAGCAATACCTTAGAGAGATGGTTGCCAAGTGCCCTGGAAAGATTGCTGACTTTGAAGTTAGAGGAGCTGAGTTCAGATTCTTACTTTAATGGTATTTATGTAATATTGATCAAGTTACTCAGCCTCTCATATCTCAGTTTCCTCATTTGTAAAATGAGGGTCTTGGACCAGATGTTCTCTGAGGTCCATGAGTCTCATCCAATTCAATTCAATAAACATTTATTAAGCAAATTCTATAGGTTGGGAACTGAATTAGGTACATGCTTGTATGTATGTGTATACATACCCACACACACTCATAGCCTCCATCCCCACACCCTCCAGTCCTTGTCCTTAAGGTGCTGACATCCTTCTTTTTTTTTTGCTGAGGCAATTGGGGTTAAGTGACTTGCTCAGGGTCCCACAACTAGGAAATGTTAAGTGTCTGACACCAGATTTGAACTCAGGTCCAGCTGACTTCAGGGTTGGTGCTCTACCCACTGGGCCACCCAGCTGCCCCAGGGAGCTAACATTCTAACTTGCATTTGTTGTTCAGTAGTTCAAGCATACTTGACTATGACCCCATGGACCACAGCACACCAGACCCCTTTATCTTCTATCTCCTAAAGTCTGTTCAAATTCATATTCATTGTTTTTATGACACTATCTGCCCATTTTACCCTCTGTCATCCCCTTTATCTTTTGCCTTCAATCTTTCCCCAAATCAGGATCTTTTCCAAATCTCATCTTTTCACGGGGCTGAAGTATTTAAGCTTCGGCTTCAGTATTTGTTCTTTCAATAAGTAGTCTGAATTAATTTAAGTATTGACTGATTTGACCTCCTTGCTGCCCAAGGACTCTCAAAAGTCTTCTCTAGCACCATTATTTGAAAATGTTGATTTTGCAATGCTCAGCTTTCCCTAGAATCCAAATCTCATAGCCATAGATTACTGCTGGAAAAATCATAGTTTTGACTATATGGACCCTTGTGGGCAAAGTGAAGTCTCTGTGTTTTTTTTTTTTTAAGTATATTGTCCACATTTACCATAACTTTTCTTCCAAGAAGCAGGTGTTTTTAAATTCCCTAATTAATTTATTTTAAATTAAATTAAATTTAATGTTTCTTTGATTTCCAGTTGCTGTCTGCAGTGATCTTTGAGTCTAAAATCGGACACTGCTTCCGTTCCTTCTCCCTCTATTTGCCAAGAAGTAAGAGAACCAGTTGCCAAGCTCTTAGTTTTTGTTTGTTAAGGTTCAAGCCAACTTCTACACCCTCCTCTTCCATCCTTATCAAGAGGCTTCTTAATCTTTATTTTCTGCAATCGGAGTGCCATCATCTGCACATCTTGAGATTGTTGCTATTTCTACTGGCAGCATTCATTCTGTCTTGATTCATTTAGCCTGGCATTTTATATGACACACACTCTGTAAGTTAAATAAATAAGATGACAATATACAGCCCCGTCAAACTCCTTTTCCATTCATAAACCAATCAGTTCTAATTGCTGCTTCTTGACCACACAAACAGGTTCTTCAGGAGACAAGTGAGATGATCTGGTACTCCCTTCTCCTTTAGGACTTGCCACATTTTGTGGTGATTTACACAGATTTTAATATAGTTAATGAAGCAGAAAGCAGATTTTTTGGAACTTCCTTGTTTTCTCCGTAATCCAGTAAACGTTGACAATTTGGTCTTTAGTTCCTCTGTCTCTTAGAAAACCAGTCTGCACTTCTGATAATTCTCAGGACACATATTGCTGAAGACTAGTTTGGAGAATCTTGTGCTACATTGTTGGTTATAGAATGAGGACAAGTGTTAAGTGATCTGAGCATTCTTTGGCACTGCCCTTCTTGAGGATTGGGATGTAAACTGAGCTTTTCAAACCCAGTGGCCTTTGTTGTGTTTTCCAAATTTGTAGCATATTGAGAGCAGCCCTTTAACAACTTCACTTTTTAGGGTTTTAACAAGCTCAGCTGGAATTCACTTACCTTTACTGGCCTTATTGTTAGTAATGCTTTTAAAAACCCTCTTGACTTCGTTCTCCAGTATGTCTGGTTCTAGGTCAATAATCATACTAGATTTTTCTTATATATTTCTTCGGTATATTCTTAATCTCTTCTGCTTCTGTTAAACCCCTACTATTTTTGTCTTTTATCATGTTCAATTTTTTTCATGAAACATTTTCAGTATCTTTAAATTTCTTGAAGAGATCTCTTGTCTCTCCCATTCTATTATTTTCTTCCATTTCTTTGCTTTCATCAGTTAAAAAAAATCCCAACAACTTCTCTTCCCTTACTGTTTGCTGGAATTCAGTTGAGTTTATCTCTCCCTTTCTTCTTTATCTACTGCTTTCCTTCTTTCTTCAGCTATTTCCTCACCAGACAGCCATTTTGCAAATGGATATACCAAATATATACAGATTAATTACACAGTGTTTTTTAAAGTGGGATTGTGTGTGAAGAAAGAAATAATAACCAGGGGAATATTACAATTGAGTCTGGAAAGGATCTAGGGGTCTCCAGAGGTGGAAATAAGTAGAGAAAACAATTGGGGTATGGGGGATAGCCTAACAAAGGCATAGCAGTGAAGGATGGAATGCTGTCTAGGGGAATAGCAAGTCATTTGGTTAAAGCATGTGTGAGGGGGAGGGATGTATGAGCAGGAGGAGCAGGTTGGGAAGGGGTTGATGCCAGACAGGAGTAGAAAAGGTTCTCTCTTAGCTCTTTAATAAGAGACTGCCATCTGGGGCTGGGAACTAGAACAGGTTCTGGAAGTTGAGGCAGAGTGGGGAAAATAAGGGAGGGAAGATTGAGGTGGAAGGTCCTGGGTACCCAGAAGGGCACCATAAGGCTTCTCAATACTTGGCAAAGGTACACGGCAATAGGAGAGAGGACTGTTGAAAAGGGGTGGAAAATCACTAATTGCAAAGCAGAAAGAACTGGGAAAGAAGAGTGTAAAGAGATGATAATGGCTGTTGATGGGAAGGGTTGGAATGGCACTTAGACATCATCTAATTTGAGCCCTTCATTTTTCTGAGAGGGACCCAGAGGAGAGAGACTTGAAGCGGAAAAAGAGCTATAATTGGAACCCAGGAAATATGACTCAAGATCTTCTTTCAGGGGCAGGGGTCCTTCTAGGAAGAGTCAAGGGTCAGAAAGAGCACAATGATCAGACTGGGTCATGACTGAGGATAGAAAAGGGCCTAAGAGGGGAACCACAATTGCCATAATTTGGTATTCATAGAATGGACAAGGTTTCATGTTCAGCTCTTTCTCCCCAGCTCATTTCTTTTCTTTTCTTTTTTTTTTCTTTCCATTTTTTTCTTTTTCCCCTCTCTAAATCAGAGAAACTTCCCCCAAGGCTCCTAGGTTGAGCCTGTATATTCTTATTCATGAGCCTGGATAGGAAATCAAAGCATAAATTTCCTCCCAGAGTCGGCTCCATAAAGCAGTCTGCCTTGTCAGCGCTCATGCTCACAGCCCTTCAAAGGGCCATGTTACTATATTAAAGGACAAATGGTAGGTACTGGACTGCCCGATGATGCCCTTCTCTCCGAGATAGAAGGATTTCCTGGGGAGCATTGGAGCCTGCAGTTCCGGAGTTTAGAAAGAGTCCTGACTCTGGAGAGGAGTTGGGTTCCAATTCCACTTCTGATGCTTGCTGCCTGTGTAGTCTTCACCTTAACTGTTCTGTAAACTCAAAGGTTTGGGCTAGATAATCTCTGAGGTTCCATGTCCAGATCCATCCTCTGGAGCACTCCCCCAGGAATTTCCCAAATCCCCCTTGTACTGATGGATCGGGGCACCAGAAGGGAGGGTATTATAATTATTTAGGGTTTTATTGGGAAACTTTGAAGGAATGGATTTCTAGAATTGTGACCTATGAGCCCCCACCAGTGTACGCACTATTTGTTATCCAGGAGTTTCGATTAGCTTTGAGCAAAGGGTATTTTCTGAGATGTGCAGCAAGAACAGTTACAAAGTTATAACCCACATCATTATATATTCTTTAAAATTTAGGATATACTTTTCCTTCTAAGGAGAGTAAGCACAAACTTGAAATTAAGTACAAATATAGGAAACACAGGTAAGGGACCTCAAAAATCTTGTCACTGGGAATCCTTTTCTTTTTTTCCATAGAATCCCATTGAAATTCCCCGTAGGTAGAGCCATTTTCTAGACTTTGAAGACTGTGTATTTTAAAGTCCATTCTTTCTACCATAAGATTCATACTTCATGGAATTGATTTCTCTCTGGTGGCCAACCATCTCTATCTGTCTATGTCTGTGTCTGCCTGTGCTTGTTCTCACTAAGTCTCTGCTCCCAGCTCCATCGGTTTCCTGTTTCTGGTCCAATCTCTCCAATAAAATGGTTATCAGTGATGGGGAGGACGGAGCAAGATAGGAGCTCTCTCCTCCCCTTGAAGCTCAAGAACTTGGCTCTTATTCAGAGAAAGCTTCACTAGACTTCCAGAGGGATCCACGATGCTAAAAAGATTAAAAACCTTTGGTGCTGACAATCTTGTTTAGACATCATGTCAGCTTATTAATTGATGCTGTAACTCAATCAAAGTCATTCTCACCCAATAAAGGTAGCTGGATCTGCAGTGTCTTATTAATTGATGTGTGAGGGGCTTACTCAAGGGGGTACCATGATTGCCGATCTCTCTTCTTGCTCTTGACTATTATATTGATTTCCCCCAACCTTAATTTACCCCCAACAGCTAGTGCTGCCTCTCTGCTTTTTTACAAATAACTATTTGTTTATCTTATATGTATATATGCATGGAACCATAGATCAAGGATTGGAAGGAACCTTAAAGGTCATTGAGTCCTACCCTTTCATTTTACAGGAAACTGAGACCCAGAGAAATCACTTGACTTATGTCCTGCCCTCAAGGGACTTATATTTCATTTTATTATTGTATTCCTAGTACTTAGGACAGTGCTTGGCGTTACAACTTCCAAGGAGACGCATTTTGGAGACTTCATCGCCAGGCAAAACAGGAAGTCAAAATCCCAGAGTATCTTTATAAAAGCAGGAAATCAGGTTCTACCCTTTATAGTCGGTACCTATAATGTGCTTGTTAACAGTGTATGATGGAGTGTTTAATCTAGTTCTTGGCACAGGGTGGTAGGGGAGGGGAATGGATATTTATTAAGCACCTACCATGTACTGGCACTTAAAAATTATTAATTCACCTGATCCTCACAATAACTTTGGAAGGTAGGTGTTATTATTATCCCCATTTTACAGGGGAGAAAACTGAGGCAGACTTGCTTGGGTTACACAGTAAGTGTCTGAGGCTGAGTTTGAACTCAGGTCTTTTTGATTCTAGACCCAATGCTTTATCTACTGTTCTACCTGGCTTTCATATAACAGCCACATAGTAGATACCAAATAAATCCTTGTTGTCTTAATGGATGGATGCATGGATACATGGATGAATGGATGGAGACCAGATTTGAGTGAAGGAGGCCTTTGTAGCCCAGAGGTTGGAATTTGGATTTTACCAGATCTTTCAGAACTCTTCAAATTATAAGCACAATGGCCGAGATTCGGCTGCAGGTGGGCAAACAGTCGGAAAGGCTGTGGTTCTCGTGAAGAGCTTCCTAATGTATCTATCACCATCATTCAGAAGATAAATCATTGTCCTGTGATTGATTTACAGCCTCCTGGAAGTTACAGTCTAGTCCATAAATGTAAGCCAGACTAAGAAGGCCAATTCAACTCAATTTATTGAACATTTGTTAAATGCCCCAGTGAGACAGACAAGAAAAGTGACACTATTTCTGGACCTCAAGAGTTTGTAGTCTACTGGTGTGTGTGCGTGCGTGTGTGTGTGTGTGTGTGTGTGTGTGTTGTAACAAATGAACAAGCGAATATCACAAAAGGCAGAAAATGGGATAAAAACAATTGAGGGCTAAATTCTGAGGAGCCTCGCTCGAAAGCAGGAAGAAATCTCAGAGATTCCTTCAAATCTTCCTTCAAATCTCATTCAAAGATTAGAGAGATGGGCTGAGAACTGGATATGGAACCAGGTCCAAATCCTGTCGGTATAATGAGAGGCTAATCGCTTTCTAACCTTTAGTTATTTCTTCTGTAAAATGGTGAGACCAGACTAGATGGATTTATGGGCTTGTGAAAGACACATGCTCCAATAGAAGATCAATCCTTCCAAGCTTTCCCAGGTCCCCCAGGGCTCTTCTGACAAAACCTTCAAGAACTTAAGGTCAAGGTCTGATCACTATAAAGTGTCCAAGGAGAATGAGAGCATCATAGCCCAAGAGTTTGAAGGGGACCTTAGGGAACATCTAGTCCAGTCCCATATAAGGAAAGTGACGTGACTTGGGATCACAGCATCAGAGCTGAAAGGGTTGGAGAAGCCCATCACCTGAAAGTTGATTAGCTGGTGATTCCTGTTGGCCAAAGCAAATAATGAAACCATTCATGAAGAAAGACAAAGGTCCTGCCATGTTTTATTTAGAGAGCACATGAGCCAGGGAGCTCCAAGTCATGGTGGAAACTCGAGAAATTCTAAAAGCTGAATACAAAGCCACCCAGAATCAGACACTGAGGTGGGACAGTATCACTCTACACTTTCTGATTTTGGATTATCATTCATAGAGCAATTGTTGGAAGCGGGATAGTAGGTTGAGTTGCAGTTGGAGTAGAGTGGCTTAGATCCTCCTTGGTTGGGTGACTCTAGGCTTGGTTTGGGGGGTAGATCAGCAGCTTTGGGGATGGGCTGCTGTGGTTGGCTCTTGATTCAGTCATATCTGATTCCTTGTAATCCCATTTGGGGTTTTCTTGGCAAAAATACTAGAAGGATTTGCCATTTCCTTCTTCAGCTCATTTTACAGATGAGGAAACTGAGGCAGACAGGGTATTTTGCTCAGGGTCCCACAGCTAGGAAGTGTCTGAATTTGGATTTGAATTCAGGACCTCCTGATTCTAGGTCAGACACTTTATCCACTGTGCCATTTAGTTGCCCTGATTTGGAGTGAAGAATGACCAATTAGGGTGGAAGGTCCTTCTCAGATTTGACAATATACAGTGATGGCTGTGATGTGAAAGATGTATTTTCCCAGCAGTTGGAAGGGGTGGCTGCCCGCAATATAACTCTGTGGCCCTTAGAATATTGATTCTGCCCCCAATACTGCCGTCCCTCAAGAAAATCCTGCAAGCAGACACTCATTTGGAGAGAAGTCAATGTTTTATAGTAGGAAGAGTTGTGGACCAGAAGTCAGGTCTTGGAAACCAATGTGATCACTCAAGGTTGTGGAAAAATGAAAGGCTGGGAATCGATGTACTCCATGGTACTCTCTAGCTTTAAATCCACGATCCTAGGACCCGTTCCAACCCAGTGTGCTTATGAACAATACTTTTCTGGTCCTCAGTTTCCCTATCTGTAAAATGGAGTCTCATCTGTATTAGATACTTAATCCCTAAGAATTTTTCCCTTTTTCATCATCATCTTAACAAACACAAACATTTCAAGATACAAAGAAAACAGAGTATAATAAATGAAACTGTGAATTTCTGTTAGATTCTGATTTTTGAAAAGTATATATTACATTAAGTAAAATAATAACAAAATCTGTGACCCTCCCTAACTTTGCTTTTGTTTTCTTTGGTATATTTTAAAAAATGTTTTATTGGTGACATTAAAAAAATCCCTATCATTACCTCAGAGGCTTTACTCTTAGCACTTAATATTAAAACATAGAATAGCAAGAGGAAGAGAGGGGGGGATCGTTTGGGAGCTAGGAACTATGGCTTGGGAAGGACAGACCCAAAGAAGGAGCTTCACTTGGCGCGGGGGACTGTGGGCCACCAAAGTGGGCTGTGAAGGTGCTGGAGAAGAGGGAGGGCTGCTTGTTCCTGTCTCAGCCCCTCCTCTGGCTGACCCAAGGCCCAGTCACTGCTGTTCTGATCTGGCTGCGTGTCCCCATTTGTGGGGGGCTTGTTATTGCACAGGTCTGGGGCTGGAGAGCAGTATTTCATCCGTATGTTTTCTTGGAAAGCAAGGCTCCCTGGTAAGGGACCTGTTTGTCTCTGTCATTCAGTGGGGAGCAGCAGAAAACCAGGAAGCTGGCCCCGGGCCATCCCATCACAAGGGGGAGCGTCGGCTGCTGAGAACGAGCCCCCAGACTAGGCCAATTTGGCTTTCGTCTGCTAGTGCAGCTCTGAGGCTCCCCAGCTCTGCTCTGTTAGGACTGGGCTGGAGAAGAATAAACCCTTGGGACCACCTCTGAGAAAGCCCTCCTGCCCATAAATCTCTTCACCATCCAGGTGCCAAGGTCCTTGATGGGCCACAGACAGGAGAGGGGGAAATAAAGGAGACAGAGGAAAGGATAAAAAAGGGGAGGGGAGAGAGAGGAAGGGGAAGAGGAAAGGGGAGAGAAGAGGAGGAGAGAAGAAGGGAAAGAAGAGAAGGGAGAGAGAAGGAGGTAAGAAGGGGGAGGTGAGAAAGAAGAAAGGGAAAAGGAAAAGGGAGAGAAGAGGGAGTAAGAAAGGAGGAGGGGAGAGAGAGAAGAAGGGGAAACAGAAAAGGGAAAGAGGAGGAGGAGAGGAGGAGAGAGAAGGGGAAGAAAGCAAAGAGAAGAGTGGATAAAAAGGAGGTGGGGAGAGAGAGGAAGGGGAAGAGGAAGGGAGAGAGAAGAGGGGGAGGAAAGAAAAGAAGAAAAGTGGAGAGAAGAGGGAGGAAGAGAAAGAAAGGGGGTGGATTTCCAGTTTTACTTTTAAAAAACAAATATCCCTAAGAGTGGGAATACAAAGTATCACCAATACACTAGTGTGAATTAAATACTTCCCCTCTCCCCCCACCATAATATAAGAGAACACATAACAGACTTGTACTGGGTTATCTCTGATGATCCAAAATGGTCTCTCTTGTCTCTTGTCTTTCTTTTGTCTCCCTTTTTTCCCCTTCCCTTCTCTCCTACTTTCCCCTCCCCTTCCTTCCCTTTTCTTCCTTTTCTTTCTTTCCCCCTCCTTTTTCTTCCTTTCCTCTCCCCTTTCTTCCTTTCTCCTTTCTTCCTCTCCCTTTTCCTTCCTTCCCTTTCCTTCTTTTCCACTTCCTTTCCTTCCCTCCCCTTCTCTCCCTTCCTCTCTCTTTCCATCCTTTCTTCTTTCCTTCCCTCTTTTCCCCCTCTCTTCCCTTCCTTCTCCTGCCCTCACCTCCTTTTTTCTCTTCTGTCTTCTCCTCGTCTTCCTTCTCTTCCCTTCCCCTTTTCTCCTCTTCTTTCCCTTCCCTTCCCCTCTCCCCTCCCTTTCTTTCCCATCCTCTCCTCTTTTTTCTCCTCTCCTCTTCCTGTCACTGAATATTAATGAAAGAGATTTTGGGGAATAATCTACTCCTAAGCCATTTTTTTTTTAAACAGAGAAAAGCAAGTACCTGAGAAGGGAATGACCTTCCCAAAGTCACATAGCCAGTGCCCGGCAGGGGCAGGCCTAGAATTCAGGGCCGACTCCCAGCCAGCCTCTCTGGGACTCCTGCATACCCTCCCTATTTCTGTCACTCTCTAAGGCAGCAGCAGCCTGCCTCCCATGGAGACTCTGCGTGGCTGGCTCCACGAGGCTGGGATCTCTGCAGCTCCATGACGGGGGCTCCCGCTGGGTGCCTGGTATGGGAGGGAAGCTTGACAGGTGGTGTCTCAGCTTCTTAATTACACAGGAAGGATGCAGGAGATGAGGATGCTCCCCGAGGCCCCTCCCCATCTCCTGGCCAGGCTGCCCCAAGGCCGGGCTCTGGGTTCAGGAGAGGCTGCTTGACCCCTGCAGGCAGTGGCTTGTCTGGGGGCCTTGCTGGAGGACCCAGGGAGCTGGGCTTTTCAGCTGGATTCTATAGTAATGGCAGCCCTACATACTCACAGAACTCTAGAGTATTAGACCCATCTCAGCTAATTCTTCCATCCTGTGGCCATGGAAATTGAAGCCCAGAAAAAGGGCTTCTCTCGAAGGGAAAACTGAGGCTAGGGCTTGGGGGTCCACTTTGTTTTGGTCCCGGGACTCCCTGCCTCAACCTTGGAGCTTTGGGGTGTCCAGTTTCCAAAAGGAGGCGTCAGCCAAGAGCCCTTTCGGGACCCAACAGACAATCTGACTTCAATCCCGGACTTGGGTTCAAATATCATCTCTGAAGATTATTGTCGGTGTAAGAAAATTGCTTATACCATGTTTCAAGCACAAGTCTGCTGGAAACAATTTTTATTAGTTTGGAATAAATTAATTTTAAACATTTCTGCTGAGAGAGAAAGAAAAAGGGAAACCAAGAGAAACAGAGAGGTTGAAGACGAATTCAAGAGATATTTGCACTAATTGAGATAAACCAAGGGAGAGACAGAGACATACACACAGACAAAGAGAGACAGAGACAAGGATAAAAAGAGAGGGAGGAAGAGGGAGAGAATGAGAGGGAGAGAATGAGAGAGAGAGAGAGAGAGAGAGAGAGAGCGAGAGAGCGCCAAGATGAAATATGTTACTGCATATCTCAAAATTGCTCTCTGACAGAAGCCATTTTCCAGATACAATTGATCATAATCTCTAACAGACAAAATTTCATGAGACAGAACATAGTTATAGAGTTTGGTAAAAGTTCAGATAACAGTTTTTCTTCAAATAGTGCAGTAGTCACATAGAGAGGGGAAATGTACCCACATACCCTGGGAACGAGGGGCTTCACCTCCTTTGCATTCTGGAAATCTGGTGGCTATGAATTACTTATGGGAATCTTGCTTTTAAATGCATTATGTGAAACATGTAGAATTATGAGGGAAAGCAGTCATTTGGAAATAAAGATGGATTTTTTCTCTCATCTAAGTTCATAGATATACTCTTAGAACTCTTACAGCCCTTGGACCCAGATTGAAAACTCCTATTTTTAGAGAGTACTTGTCTTAAAATCATTCAATCTTCCTTTGATCACTCCCTCTAAGGAGTCTCCATTCCAGCTGCTTGAAGATGAATTCAAGAGATACTTGCATTAATTGAGATAATCCAAAGACACCTTCCTTCTCTTAGTTTGATCATTACCTGGCTCTAGTTCAGGCTTGAGGGAAAATGGAACTGCTCTTAAGTGGGCCAATTAACGATCTCTTATTTGACTGATCACTTTATCGTCAGGGAGAACAATTTCTCCTTCAACTTTTTATCTAGTTTCTAAAAAACAAATTGGTCAGATCTTTGTTAAGGAGGTAAAAAGATTTAAGGCGTTGCTTTAAAATTGATCATCAACGAAAGACTGATAAGGTTTCTTATTTGGATTAATTCAAAAGTTTTGGACTGGAAGACCGAGAAACCTGTTTTCTTCATATTTCTCAAAGAGGAAGGATTGGGATTTGGTGTGACCCTGGACAAGACCCTTAACCTTCCCAGGGCTGATTTTACTCATCTTTTAAATGAGGGAGTTGCACTAAATGGCCTCCAAAGTTCCTGTTGCCTTTATCTATATGTCAACTTGAACCTTTTAAAGAATAGAATGAAGGCTTGTCCACTTTATAAAATGGAAGAATCCTAAGAGCTCTTTCAATGTCCTTTCCCCTCATCCCTGTTGACCAAGAAGAGCAAGTCTCATCGGATTGTAAGCTTCTTGAAGACAGGGTCTGTTTTAGTTTCTTTTTGCATCCTCGTGCTTAGCACAATGTGAGGCACACAGTAGGTGCTTAATAAATCTTGACTGATTAATTCCCCTTTCATGGAACACACCTTCAAATGTAGTTCATGAGAAGAAAGAGTGGGACATTAGAAAGAGAAATGGCTTCGGAGTTGGAGAACTAAATTCTCCCTCTGACACTTACTACCCATGTATCTATGCGATTCCCTTCACCTCCCTGAGTCCTTTTCATTTTACAGATTGGTTCTTTTCAGTTTCTTCATCTATAAATTGAAAAAATTGGACTAAATGATTTTCCAGTCTCTGGTTCTATGATCTTGAATCTTCCTTTCTTCAGATTAAACATCCCCAGCTTTTATAACATCTTCTTACGGCACAAATTTGAGGACCTGAGACCTTGATTATTCCCCCTCAGACCATGCTACGCCATCTTATCAATGGCCTTCCTAAACGAGAAATGCCCAGAACTGAACCCATCATCACTCCAGAGGCATTAGGGCAGGGCTGGGGGGACTACTGCCTCCTTAACCTTGGACATTATGTCTCTTTTCATCCAACCTACCCAACTCTGGGTCTCCTACTATATATAATGCACATATAATATAGACATACATTTATCAGGCTAATCTATGATCACTCAGGGGATTCTGGGAGAGTTAGGACCTTTAAGAAAAGAGTGTTTTGAACATATTAGAAGAGGATGAGTTAAGGGAACTGGAGATTAAAGGGTATTTAATAGGTGAGAGAGACGAATGTTTGTTGGATAAGTGAATTCCCTTTTAGCTTTGACACTCTTAAGAAATGTTCTCACTGCACTCAAGAGACCTGGAATTGCTCTGAAGAAAGACAAAATGGATGCCACACTGGAAGGACCACAGATTTCTTGGAGCTTCCTCAAGCTAAACTTCTGGGACTTATTTTTCATTTTTTTCCTAGGGGAGAGTTCCAAATCCTGGTGAGAAATGTCCATGAGTTTGTTAAAGGGCTAATAAACAGGGCCCTGAGCAGATATTTGGCAGTATTTAGGTGTGACTTACAATCATATTCCCAATAGATACATCGGGTACTGGTCATTTCTTCCTTTCACTGCCTCCCTTGTCTCTGTGCCTTCATATAAACTCAGGGGCGTGATATAGTGACTTCAAGCTTCCTGGAACAATCCTGGCTTTTTGCCCAGAATTTATAAAACCAGAGACATAAGCCAGAAAGAACCTTTAAGATAATCTCATAAAGTCCCCCCTCATTTTATAGAAAGATGAGGAAATAAGGATCAGTGAGGAAAGTGATGCTCAATGTTACCCAGGAAAAAGGGCGGGATTTGAACCCATGTTCTGTTATTCCACATCCAACCTTCTGGTGTTGATCTCAGTTGCTGGGTATTTTTTTTGGTTATTATTATTAATTTTTTGCTAAGGTGATTGAGGTTAAGTGACTTTCCCAGGGTCCCACAGCTAGGAAGTGTTAACTGTCTAGGCTGGTGCTCTACCCACTGCTCCAACTAGCTGCCCCTTGGGTATTTCTTTTGGAGACCTTCTTATTCTTGATATAAACACTGCAACCACACAGGACAGTCTGAGGATACGTCTTGTGGAAGGAAGGGAGAATGGGCATTTATTAATCACCTACTATGTTCCAAGCACTGGGGAGCTAAAAGGAGGCAAGACAGTCCCTGTCCTCAAGGAACTCACAATCTAATAGTGATGTCCCTGAAGCAGTTTCTTAATCAAAGCCAGAACCATTAGAGCTTTTTCTGTGGGTTCAGAGGTCCTGAGTTCAAATGCTACTTCTGATATTAGTTGTGTGACCTTGGTCCAGAAGACTAGAACCTGGATTTGAATTCTAGAGACCACAAACTAGGGTCTGTTTTTGTTTAGTTTGGAAACCATGAAATTTCAGAGGCCAGTTATCTAGTAAGCTCCTTGAAGACGGGGGCTGGCTTTTGTTTCTTTTTGTATTTCCAGTGTTTGGCACAGTGTCTGGCATATAATGGGCATTCAATAAATGCGTATTGATTGATTTGATTTGCAGCCCATAGTCTGATGTTCTCTGATAAATGTGGACTCCGAGGCCCTGAGAAATATGTGGACTCCGAGGCCTTGATAAATACGTGGACTCCAAAGCCCTGATAAATACGTGGACTCCGAGGTCCTGATAAATACATGGACTCCGAGGCCCTGATAAATACATGGACTCCGAGGCCCTGATAAATACGTGGACTCCGAGGCCCTTTTCCTACTCCTGATTTATGACCCTATAGACACACATATATTTATATGTTCACATATTTTGACTGGACCTGTTATTTCTCTAATGAAAGGAGTTTCTGATGAGGAAATGCCTTCTATTAACACAGAACTAGGTCCCTGCCCTACTACTTATAGTCACAGAGGTGCTCCAAGAGGTTAAGGGACTTACTCAGTTATACAATTGAGACGTGTCGTTGACAAGACTTGAACTCAGATCTTTTTAATACTAGGCTGGGCCACCTCTTTCAGGAATTTTTCTAGGTTTTTCTGGTACTTGATTATAACAGTAAAAATAATGGGGACCATTCATCTGGCTATGGAGATAGAAAGAGCTCTGGGAGTTCTTTATAGGACCCATTGGGTGGAGGGGAAGATAAAATGGGCCTGGAAAGTCCACATAGACTTCTGGTTGGGAAAGCCATTCGCCACTTCAGACCTTTTGCAGCTGAGATTTGGATGGTGGGGGAAGAGATGGGCTTTGTTGCAAGCCACTGGAGCTTGGGGTTTGAAATCAGAGCCATGTCATTTATTCCTTTTCATAAGGGATTATGAGCTGTTTCATTGTAGGGGCTTCAGAATGCCTTGGAAACAATGAAACGTGACAATTCTGCTTCGTGCTTTGCCATTGACGTGTCTGGGTCTTGGTTTCCTCCCCTTGACCCTTCTCCTCCTTTTCCTCCTTCCTCCTTTCCCCTTTCCTTCTCCCTCTTCTTCTCCCTTCTCTCCTCCTCCTCTCTTCTTTCCCCTCTTCTTCTTCCTCCTTTTCTTTCCCCTCCCTCTCCTCTTCTCCTCCCACTCCCCCTCCTCTGCTTCTTCCTCTTCTTCAGGAGGATATCTTCTTGATTCCAAGCTTGGCTCTCCATCCGCTTCCCCACCTAGCTGCCCATCCTAACGACGGACGCCCTGCTTTAGTTGTAAAAGATTAACACTCTAGAAATGGTCGCTCATTGGATTTTATAAAGGAGATCCAGAATCACCTAGCCACAAGAGGTGGGAGTGGGTGGGGGTGTTTATCCCCTCTCTTTCCCGCTTCCTTCTGGCTGCTCGTGAAGGTTTCAGGAAACGAGTCCAGGACTCGGCCCGACAGGAGGGGAGAACTCCAGTACGGAATGCTTGATCATCCAAGAGTTGGAGGCTGTCAGGTGTTAATTTACATGTGATATTCCCTGTCTCTATCCCTCTCAGTCCCTCAGTTATTGCCATTCTATTTTGGCTGGCCCAGAACTGAAGCTGGAGCCAGACGGGGAGCTCGTGTCCCACTCCCATCTGGTGTGAATTCGGTTCGATTACATTCAACAAACATTTCGGTGGCGGGCGCTGCACTGCTCCCAAACTGGGAATCCTGGAGGGGGAGTCTGACAGTCCTAATGCTCCGTCTGCTTGGTGGGAAACAGTTTAAAGACCACTGGGCTTGGAGTCCTCCCCTCCTGAAGAGAAAGAGCAACCTTGTTTTAATCTGTTTATCTTTATCTTTGAGACCAGTCCACATCAAGCGCTTAAAATAGCCGGGAACTGAGTTGAATTGGATCGAATGCTTTTGAGTTGACTTGACATTGCTGTCAAAATGGAAGCCGTGGGGCTGCTAAATGGCATAGTGGATACTTCCTGGCTATGTGACCCTGGGCAAGTCATTTAACCCCAACTGCCTCAGGAAAAAAACAAACAAAAAAGAGAGTAATGGAGGAACCAAGTGATTGGCCAGCTCTTTGCAAATTAGACATTCTCGGCCAGCAGCCCAGCTGGGATCTTCTCGGGGAACTGTTATCAAAGCTCAGTGGTCAGTGGGAGTTCACAAGAGCACCAAAAAGGCTGGAATGAACCCAGTCAGTCTGTAAATACTTATTAAGCACCTACTATGTGCTTAGAAATGGAACAAAAGACAGCGCCTGCTCTGGAGGAGTCTCATGGAGGGTTCTATGGGGGGAGATACCATATAAATAAATATTTACAAACAAGACACATATGGGATAAATTAGATATGACCAACTGAGGGAAAGGGCTAGGATTAAGAGGGCTTGGGAAAGGCTTCCTGTAGGAGGGGAGATTTTAGTGGGACTTGAAGGAAGCCAGGGCAACCAGGAGGTGGTGATGAGGGGAGAGAGTCCTAGGGATGGGGGGGCAACTGGAGGGCATGTCCAGAGTCAAGAGATGGGGTGTTTTGTTCAAGAAGCAGCAGGGAGGCCAGTCACCGAATTGGGGTGTGTGTGTGTGTGTGTGTGTGTGTGTGTGTGTGTGTGTGTATGTGTGTGTGAGTGTGTGTGTGAGTGTATGTGTGAGTGTGTGAGTGTGTGTGTGAGTGTGAGTATGTGTGTGAGAGTGAGTGTGTGAGTGTGTGTGTGTGTGTTAGTGTAAGGCGGGGAGAAATGGTGAGATGTGTGCTTTAGAAAGATTACTGACTGCTGAGAGGAAGATCAGCTGGATGAGGAGGCAGGTGTGGCAGGGAGGCAGCTGCACCCTGTGCTCCACCCCAGGATGCTGTTGGAACGGGGAACTGAGGCACGGTTTGGGGAGGCCGGGGCTGCCTCCCATAGTTAGGACCTGCCAGACAGCATAGTTTCCCTGCTGACCCACCATGGAAGTGCTAGTCAGAATTTCACTTAAGGCTTTCTGGGAATTGGTTCTTTTTGGTCTCAACTGGACCCACCTCTTGGGGTGCTAAGGGTGAGGGCCTTATAGTTTCTAGGATGGTTGGAAGGGGTAGCTTCCTATTTGCCCTAAAACGTCCTCTTTTAAGCTCCAGAGTGGGAGGGATTAATTTTAGCAGGGGTTTCAAAGACTAAGTCTAAAAAGAGCTGAGTCAGCCCTGTTCTTGTTCCCATCTTCAATCCGCAAAGCTTAGCCCCTTTCTGACCCCTTTGAGGACGCTCCCTTTCTTTCTGGGCCACCATGGCCTACATTTTTGTAGGGATTGCTATCATGAAGACAGGAGAGAGAGGGGTGGGAGAAGAGGGGGGAGAAAGGGAAAGAGAGAGGAGGGGAGAAAGGAAGGGAGAGAGAGAGAGAGAAACACAGAGAGAGAGAGACAGAGAGAGAGAGACAGAGAGAGAGAGAGAGAGACAGAGAGAGAGAGAGACAGAGAGAGAGAGAGACAGAGAGAGAGAGAGAGAGAGAGACAGAGAGAGAGAGAGAGACAGAGAGATAGCCACACAGAGACAGAACAACACAGAAAGACAGGGAGACAGAGAGAGATAGAAACATACACATAGAGAGAGAGATAGAGAGACAGAGAAACAGAGAGAGACAGAAATAGAGAGAAGAGAGAGAAAGAGAGCGAGAGAGAGAGAGCGAGACAGAGGCAGAAACATTGTGGTGGTAGGAATGGGGAGGGTGGATTTTGACCTTGCTCTGAGACTCATAAAGAAAATGGAGTCAACAGACTATGTGGCTGCTGGGCTGAGTCCTTGGCAGCTCGCGGGCTGGCTCAGGCAGTGACTTTAGGAGGGAGCAGAAATATGATGAGAGCAGCCCAGGCAAGCTCTGATTCTGACGGCGTCGATGGGAATGGAGACATCTGGTACGGTTTGTGCGGGCGCGGGCTTTGGGAGGACCGCCTGCCTTTCATCTTGGGCCCTGAAGAAATGCTCTGAGCAGCCAGGGAGGGAGTTGGCCAACCGTGGGCTCTGCGATTTGGGGCTGGGTTTTCCCTTTTCTTTTGGAGAGAGTGAAGCAGTGAGAGACTGGGGGGCAGCGGGAGGGGAGCGGGCGAAGGGAGGGGCTGGGTTGACTGGCTTGTGTTTAAATAGACGAGGGATGTCAATGGAGACCAAATGATCAGGCCTTTACTGAGGGGCTAGAACACCTCCAGCTTTGGGCTTGGGACTGCTGGGAGACAATGAACGTATGAACTACGGGAACCTCCCCACTGAGGTGGGGAATAGTAATAACAGCAATAACTCCCATTTCTCTGGGCTTTTAAGATAGCAAAGGGCTTAACTTAGATTGTTTCATAACAGCCTTGTCCGATAAGGATACAGAGGAGGAAACAGAGGCTGAGAGGTCCGGTGACTTGTTCAGGGTGACATAACTAGAAAAGGTCTCAGGTACAATTTTAACTCAGGTCCTCCTGGTTCCAGGGCTGGCATTCTATTCACTCAGATCTTTCACTCAGGGAAGGGCTAAATGAACAGTGGCTCCAGGGGATGAAGGACTGCTGGGACTTGGAGTCACCATCCCCTTTTTTCTTTTCTTTTCTTTTTTTTGGCTGAGGCAATTGGGGTTAAGTGACTTGCCCACAGTTAAACAGCCAGGAAGTGTTAAATGTCTGAGGGTAGATTTGAACTCAGGTCCTCCTGACTTCAGGGCTGGGGCTCTACCCACTGCACCAACTAGCTGGCTCCACCCACCATATTCTGAACTCATCTAGCTGCACTGGCCTTGACTCTCTAAAGAAACGTGTCCCACCCTCACTCAAATCCACCCTCTTGTCCATTCTCCTGATTCCCTCCAGCAGCTTGGCAGGTTTTTAATGTTCTGGGCCTGCTCTTTCTCCAGTTCATCCTTGTACATCATCTAGGCTCTTGCTGGCTTCTATTGTGTAGTTTTGTCTCAGGGATGGGATTCAGGAGATGGTACGTACAAGTCCCAGCATGGTGATAACGATCCTATGAACAACTGAGTCATTGATACCATAGTTCATGCTTCTCGAGGCAGGGGAAACAGTATGACTTTTTAAGCCCTTTGGGGCACTCTACTCATTTTTCTCACCATTGCTTAATAGTCTTAGAGAGCAACAGAACGGGCCCTGGTTTAAGATTCGGGAGATTTGGATTTGAGTCCCTCATTTCTGTCCCCCAAAAGGCATTTATATAATGATTACTATGTGCCAGGCAGTGTGCGAAGCATTTTTACAAAAAATTATCTTATTTGATCCTCACAAAAACACTGTGAGATAAATGTTATAATTATGTCCATTTTACAGTTGAGGAAACTGAGGCAAACAGAAGTTAAGGGCTACATCCCTAGTAATGTTTGAGGCTACATTTGAATTTAGGACTCCCTGATATTAGGCTTAGGACTCTATCCATCACACTTGCTGTTGCCACTTAGTGATTGTGTTACTTTGTAAAAATGACTTAATCTCTATGAGTTTCGTCTGTAAAATGGGGTTGATAATCCCTGTATCATCCACCTTGAAGGACTGCTGTGAGGAAAGCCGTGTGAGCAGTCACTTTTATTCAGAAAGTTCTCTTATTGCCAGTAGCCAATGAGAATCAGGCTGACCTTTCTTAATAATGAATAAAGGTGGACAGAGAGTCATATACATATTATAATGCTGGATCCTTACAACAGCCCTGGGGGGTGGACACTGATATTAACTTCATTTGACAGAGGAGGAAGTCAGGGCTGGAGGAAAGTGAAGAAATTGTCCAGGATGTGACCTCAGACCATCCTGATTTCCGGTTCTGTTCTGTATCCATTATATCCAAGGGCTTAGCTCAAGTCTCACTTTCTTGCATCACTGGAGGGAAGCTGCCGGGAATCTGCTTCCGCTACTTACTTCCTGAATGACTTTGGGGGTTCATCAGTTTTGGGGGGCCTCAGTTTCCCCTCCGGGGAAATCACTGGGATGACTCCTCAGGGCCCTTCCAAGAGTCTTTGATGTGATTTAGAAGAACATTAGCTTTGTTCTAGCTGCCTCAAGGACAGATCTGGGAGGTTGCAAAGAGGATAATTTAGGTTAATTGGGGGGGGAGCTTCCTACTGGTTGGGTCTGTCCCAAAGTGAAATGGGCTGCTGAGGAAGGAGCGCGCTTTCCACCTCTGCGGGTCTTTAATGGTGGGTAGAGGCCCACTTTGTCAGGGAGGCCGCAGGGAGGCTTCCCGCTCCCAACCGCATGAATGCCTTTTGGGTTCCCTCGGGAACCTGCCCTTCTATGAGCTGGTTCTGGGAGGGGGCTCCCCGAGGGCAGGACTGGGTCCTGCAGGGGCGGCTCCGGTTCCCTGGGATATTCTCCCAGCCCCGGCCTGTGGGAGGCCCTGAACAAAGACCTTCTCTTCACTGTTAAATTAAAGATGCGGCTTCTCTGCGGCCTTTTGATGCAACTCTGACAAAAGACTCGGTAATCGTTCCGCGATTTTAAAATGCTGTGTTAATATTTGGGGAGGGCGCCTTCTGTCCCAGGCTCTCTTCTGTTAACACCGTCTCGCTGCACAAGCAGAGCAAACAGATGTCAGCCCAGCAGCTCACTGGGCCCGACACCGAGGCTGTCTGTTCTGATTAGGTGGAGTGTAAAAGCTCCTGGAGAGGGGGAGGAGATGGCGGAGGCCGCTTAACTGACAGCTGTCCTTGCCTGCTTCCTGCCCTGCGTCCGGGTGTGTGTGTGTGGGGGGGAGGGAAGCGCTAATGATGTCAGCTCACTTTCAAGGTGAAGTCACTCTGGTCGGAGGCTGGGGGGGCTGCCTTCCCCTCTCCCCCCTTTCTCTGACTCTGTCTCTGTCTCTCTGACTGTCTCTTTGTCTCTCTCTGACTCTCTCTTTGTCTCTCTCTGACTCTGTCTCTCTGTCTCTGACTGTCTCTTTGTCTCTCTCTCTGTCTCTGACTCTCTCTCTCTGTCTCCTTTCCCCTTTCCCACTTTCTCTCTCCCTCTCTCCCCTCCCCTTTCTCTGTCTCCCTCTGTTTCTCTCTCTCTCTCTCTCTCTCTCTCTCTCTCTCTCTCTCTCTCTCTCTTTTCTCTCATTCTCAGTCTCTCTCTTTCTCTCTCACTATCTCTTTTGCTTTTTCTGTCTTTCCTCGTCCCATCTTTTTGTCTGTTTTTCCCTTCCTTCCTCACCTCAAATCTAGGAGGAGAAACATTGGGATGTAGCAGATTGAAAGTTGGATTCTAAGTCAAGAGGACCCGAGTTTCATGCTTCTGCCATGTACTGGTCATTTAACTGTGGACAAATCACTTTACCTCTTAGCGATCTGGACAACTATGTAAGGCTATATGTGTATATCCTCAAACATATATTTATACACATATACAGATATATATGCTCACACATGTATGCTAGATACCATAGATGGATGGATAGATATTGCTGATAAAGCACCAAACTACACAGGGAGAGGGAGTTTCCCATCCAGAAGTTCCTCAGACTAATGCAATTCCACGTCTGGTGTCCCAAGTAGGAACAACTTGAATGACCGGATACGGCTAAAAAACGAGGGATGTCTCTGTCTTCCCTACTGAAAGAAGACCTGATTTCTAGGCCTGAGTCTGCTTCTATGGATGCTGTGATCTTGGAAGGATCACTTCTGTCTAAAATAAGTGGGTGAAGCTAGGTGACCTCTCAGGTTCCTTCCAGCTCAGGTAATCTGGGTTGTGTCCATCACCCACCATTTACAGCAACATAGTTACCTTTTCTTGACAGTAGTTTGGCTTGCCAGTGAAATGGCCGACCATTGGGGGTCCGAGGAGAGAGAAGGGTTTCTGCTTGTCGTAGCTTGTTGATGTAGTGTAAGGAAATGCTGGGCAAAAAGGCAAGAAGAGCTAAGTTCAGATCCCATCACAGACTCAATGACTAAAGTATGATTCTGGGCAAGACATTCAACACTTTCAGTGCCTCAGTTTCTTCATCTGTAAAATGTGGATGATAATTGTTCCTATGTCATAGGGTTGTTTCAAGGCTCAAATATGTATAGCAAACTACAATAAATAATAGCTAGTGGATTTATAAACAGAGACACAGAAAGAGAGAGAGATAGAGAGGGACAGATCAAGGCAGAGAGATGAAAGGAAGAGAGAAGGGAGTGGAAAAAGGAGGAAGGAAGGCAGATAAAGGAGCAAAAAATGCATCAAGATCTGGCAAGAAATGGGATTCAGAAAAGTCAAGTATTGTTAGGTTTACACAATAGTAAAAACTATTTTTAGGTTTTAATTGTTGCACTGTATCCTACTGGACTGGACTGAGAGCTATTGGCAAAGTTTCTGATCCCAACTTGTCCCCTGGTAGCAGAAGCGCCTGCCTATGTAGGGAGTGTGATGAACGTGGAACTTTTTCAAGGATTGTTCTTGTTCTTTCCTTCCCTCCCCAAAGTGTGTTCTAAGTCTAAGGTCAGAGAATCTTCAAGAAGAAGAAGAGCAAGGGAAGGCAGTCCTTCCATCCATTTAGAAAGCCCTACCGCTCTCCATGACAGATACTTTCGAGCTGGAACAAATCTTTCAGAAGTGACAGGAACATTGCTTTTAAGGAACAAAAAGAATTTTCTTTAACATCTCCTTGAGGATTGCAAGCTGTATGTAGGTAATAGAATCCAGGCTGAGCTTTAAATGAAGCTAGTCATTCCAAGAGATGGAGGTGAGGAGGGAAAGGATCCAGGGAGGCAGACAAAGGCTTGGAGGTGGGAGATTGAGTGTTGGCTTTGGAAAATAATAATTGGTTTTTCTGGCATGTAGAGTGCATGAAGGAGAATCATATGAAACAGGTCTAGAAAGATAGGTAGGAATCATACTGGGAAGGGTTTTACATCTAACACAAGAATCTATATTTTATCCTAAAGGAAATTGGAAGAGACAGAAGTATCTTGAATGAGTATGTGTGATTTGGTCAGAAGTGCACCTTAGAAAGATTATTTTTAGCAGCTAAGTGGAAGATTGATTGAAGAAGAGGAGGACGTGAAGCAGGAGACTGATTTTGAAGAGTTTTTTTTTAATTAAAGCTTTTTATTTTCAAAATATATACATAGATAATTTTCAATATTCACCCTTACAAAATCTTGGGTTCTAATTTTTTTTCCTCCTTTTCCCCTACTCTTTTCCCTAGATGGCAAGTGATCCAATATATGTTAAACGTGTGCAGTTCTTCTATATGTATTTCCACAAATATCATGCTGCACAAGAAAAATCAGATCAAAAGGGAAAAAATGAGAAAGAAATCAAAATACAAGCAAATAACAACACAAAGAGGGAAAATGCTGTGTTGTGAACCACATTCAGTTCCCATAGTCCTCTCTCTGGCTGTAGATGGCTCTCTTCATCACTAAACAATTGGAACTGGTCTGAATCACCTCATTGTTGACGAGAGCCACGTCCATCAGAACTGATTTTCATATAATCTTGTTGTTGTCATGTACAATGATCTCCTGATTCTGCTCATTTCACTTAACATTAAATCATGTAAGTCTCTCTAGGCCTCTCTGAAATCATCTTTTGTTGTTCCTTATAGAACAATAATATTCCATAAAATTCATATACCAGAACTTATCCAGACATTCCCCAACTGATGGGCATCCACTCAGTTTCCAGTTTTTTTTGCCACTACAAAAAGGGCTGCCACAAACATTTTTGCACATGTGGGTCCCTTTCTGTCCTTTAAGATCTCTTTGGGATACAGACCCAGTAGAGACACTGCTGGATCAAAGGGTATATACACTGTTGGATAGCCCTTTGGGCAGAGTTCCAAATTGTTCTCCAGAGCAGTTGAAGCACAACTCTACCAACAATGTATTAGTATCCCAGTTTTCCCACTTCCCTGAAAGATTTTTTTTAAGTACAAAGCTCCAAAGTGCTTATTAAGAATTAAAACATTGTAAATAATTCATATAATTCATTTTACAGTCAACTAAATGAACATCTGAAATTACTCCAAATGGAAAAAAAAATAAAATGGCTTTAAAGAACAGGATGTTTGAAAGGTATTGTAACAATCCATGGGAGAGGTGATAAGGATCTGAACTCGAGTGGAGCAGATGGATGTGAGAGATGGATTAGAAAGGAGGCTGGATGGGACAGTTACCCCATGGAAACAGAGCTTTGGACCCTGCAGAAATTTTCCTCTGGATATCCAGGTTTCATTCAAATCTCCCCTAGCTATTCTTTTCCTCACTATTGCCTCCCAAACAAAAATAAAAAAACTCACCTCCAATTCATACTGTAGTATCAAAGATTTAATGCATGACTCTTTGAAGATATTTGCATTTTTAAGAGAGACAAAGCTGAATGACATAACAGTATGATGTAGAGGCTGGAGCCTGAATTAGAAGTCAGAAAACCTTTGTTCCAACCCATAAGACTTAACACTGAGAAGTTATTTTCTTTCCCTGAACCCCATTTTTTAATCAGTCAAATGAGTTGGGTTGGACTAGGTGAACTCTAAGGAGTCTACTCTCTATCTTATAACTTTAGTGTCCTATAGAGTATAAGAATCAGAAAGGGGAAACATAAGATCTTATATTTAAATCTGACAGAAAGGGAGTTACCTCTAGCAATTTCAAGTTCATTTTCTTCCTGAGGGGAGTTTAAATCCTTAGGATAGTAGTTCTATAATGCTAGAGACCTAAAGAAGTTCCTGGGGATAAAATGGCATTTGCTAGTAATAATAATTACAATAATGAAGTGACATCCACTTGGAATGGGGATAGTATTATCATCCCCATTTTACAGATAAGGAAACTGAGGCAGAGGAGAATTAAATGATTTGTCAGCAGTCACACAACTATTCTCTGAGGTTGAATTACAACTCCAGGTCCAGTGTTCTATCTCATTAAAAGCCAGGAAAGGAAGGGTGAGATAACAACCTTAAGTTCATTTTTTTTTTTTGGCAAGGAGAGTCAGTCTTTAGGTAAATTCTATAAGACAAAATAGAGAGAAAGATGAGAATCACCAGAAAGGATGCAACACTGGGCCAGCTGCTATAGATGACATAATCCATAGGGATGATGTGAGTCCTTGTGGGATGTTTTCTGTGGGATAGAAATGAAGCTACCTTGGTCTCCCTACAAAGTCAGAGAACCAGAGATTTAGAGACAAGTGGAACTCAGAGGTCATCTAGTCCAATGTCTTTGCTTTAGAGGTGAGGAAACTGAGGTCCAGAAAGTTTAAGTTTCTTGCCTAAGTTGTGGAGAAACAGTAACAAATAGTAGAATTATCTGGGGAGTGGAGTGGATACAGGGGAGCACTATCTTAGCATGTATGGAGGCTCACATGGAAAGTAGGGGCCCTTTTATTCACGTCAGTGGAGATCCAGATGTGGATTTTGTTCTGAAATTACTAGAGGAAACTTTATTAAGGGGCAGAATGAGTCAAAAGTTATGATTTGGGGGGAAAACTAGAATTTTTTAATCCTGTTTTTATAGATCCATGGCTTGGGTTTGGGGGCTCAGGCTTCTATCTGTTTTTATCATCTTATTAGCTCCCACGCAGTATTTCCAAGTGATTCCTCTCTTCCCCCCCCAAGTTTCTCATTTCAGAGCACTTTTCAATTCCATCCTTGAGTCCAGAAGACCAGAAATTCTATTTCTAGTTCAGTCAGAAACTAATCAACAAGGCCCCTCAAGGCCTTGGAGCCAGCCAGAAAATAACAACAAGAAAAATCAACCTTGAAAATGTCCGGCTTGGAGTGGAAGATGCTGGGAGGAAGGCAGGGACAAGGGCCATCAGACAGATAGGCTGCTTACTTCACTTTATTATCATTTCAGTTTGCTGAGGACAGAAAGCTCCAGGAGGAAGTGGGGGCCTTTCAGGCCTCATCAGTTATAGTTGGACTCGGGGAATCGAGTCTCCTTCATGTTGACTGTTTTTTAATTGGTTCACATGAATAGAAAGCCAGTTCTTGGTGGGCAAGCTCTGAGAGGGACAGAAACATTTCAGATGGAGCTCTCATGATTGGGCAAACAGAAGGTCAAGCTAATTAGTTCTCTTGACGAGGTGCTCGGTCCACAGTGGTGCTCAGAGACTATCTGAGCTGAATCAATCTGCCGCCCAGCAGAGATTCACCTTTTCAGAATCATTAAGGAAACACAAGAGCTAGTGCACATTGGGTAGGTTACGAGGCCTTATTATTTTTTTATTGATGCATATTTAAAATTAGCTGGAAGTTTAGGTCTGATTTAATGTGTCTTTATCTTTTTTAATTAAAACCCTTGTGGGTTAAAAAAAAAAAAAAGGTTAAGGATAACTCAGAGGGCTCCACAAATTCAAGAGTCCAAGGACTTACTGTGGCTAGTTCTGATCTGATTTTTATCAGATCCTTTGATCCCAAATGCAGCTATTTTCCCATAAAGCCTTAACCTTCTTGAGACTCAATTTGCTTATCTGTAAAATGGGGAAGTGTGTGGAAAAGAAAGGGGGAGAGACAGAGATAGAGAGAGATAGAGAGACAGACAGAGAGAGAAACAGAAAGACAGAGAGACAGAGACAGAGAGACAGAGAGACTGTGGTCAGATAATATAGAGCTTTGAACAATAGCCTACAAAGTTTCAATTTAATAAATCCATGAGAAGTCAGATTGTGAAAGACCATGGATTCCAGGGGGTAAGACTCTTTGCCCTTTCCTCACCTGTCCCCAACCCAAGACAGGGTTTTTCCCAAAAGGAAAGTCTCTATCTTCAATAAAAAGAGAGCAATGGCAGGCTCCATAGTGATATTTGCATGGCATTTCAGTCTTTGAAGTGGTTTCATCTAGGAAGTGTTTAATTAATGCTTGTTGAATTCACAAATGTTAGTTCATTTGAGTATGATTGAATGGGCCCCAGGAGGTTCTCCAAATATTTTCCCTTCTCAGATGACACAGGACCAGGAGTTTTTACCATTAGAGAATCATTCTTTTTTGGATGAAATTTGAACTTTTCTATTTCCTAATCTTTGAATCAATAAGTTAATCAATCAATAAGCATTTTAAAGTACCTACTATGTGCCAGGCATTGGGAATACAGAAAAAATGATAGTCCTAACCCTCAAGGGGCTTATATTCTACTGAGGAGTTATAACATGGGCACATATAAAGAATACAAAATATCTATCTATTTATCTGTCTATCTGTCTATCTATCTATCTATCTATCTATCTGTCTGTCTGTCTGCCTGTCTATCTAATCTATCATTTATCCATACATTCATCCGTCTATTTATCTATCTATCTATCTATCCTCTGTCTGCCTGTCTTCCTGTGTATCTGAATATTATCTATATAATAAGAAAATAAGGTCAGAGAAGGGCAGTAGCAGTTTGGGAAGGATCAGCAACCCAAGTAGGTGTGAGGGGAATATATTTGATCTGGTATTGAGGGTGGGAGTATTTAATTTCAGAGATTTTTGAAGGAAGGCAGTATGTTGAAATGAAAAAAGAAGTTGTTTTTGAATCAGGAAGATATGAATTCAAATTCTGCTTCCTACACATACAAGGCAATGGCTCTCAGCAAGAGTGGGGTTCTGGAACCAATCAAGGTTGTGTGTAAAACTCTCCTACTACTGGTTTGAAACATGCATTCTAGAAAAGCTTTTTCTTATGGGGAGCTCCAGAAATGAGTGGAATCACAGTCCATTTCCTCCCTATACACATTGATACACATTGGGACAATCTTTTTAGTATGATATTCTGATGATGGTTAATGCTAGTGGAGGGCAAGTAAGAACAGTTGACAACACGTTATAAACGAAGAGCTTTGCAGGAGGAAGGGTCTGAGTGATGATGGGGAGCATTAATATAGAGCTTTGCTTGACATATATGACTTCACTTGAACTTCACAACAATCCTGGGAAGTAGATGCTATTATTATCCTCATTTTACAGATGGGGAAACTTGGGCAGATAGAGATTAATTTAGCGACTTATTCAGAGTTATACAACTAGTTGGTGTCTGAGGCAGGATTTGAATTCAGATCTTCCTGACTCCAGGTCCAGTGCTCTATCCACTATCAATAGCAAGACATCCATCAGAAGAATTTATAAATATAAAATAAACAAACAAAATTTGCTGATCATGGACCAAAAGTAAGGGATTTGAGGAGGAGACAAATGTGATATTCAGAAGAAGAATCAGAGGACTTGAATTTGAGTCCTAATTCTGTTACTTCCTAGTAGTGTGACCGTGGGCAAGCACTTCACCTCTGCTGACCACAGCTTCTCCATCTGTAAAATGGGGATAATAATAGCACCTACCTCCTAGGTTGAAGATTAAATGAAATAATAATAATCAACCCAGTTCCTGGCACATAGTAGGCTCTATATAAATGTTAGTTGTTATTTATTATTACTAAATACTTGGTCTCTGAGATCACTTCTATTTTTAGAGCTATGATCCCATGGGTCACTTAACTTCTTTGAGTCCCAATTTCCTCATCTGTAAAGTGAGATAATTGGCTAAGTGCACAAATATTTATTAAATCCTCATCAGATGGTTCTGTAGCTCTGAATCTAGAACCCTGTGATGAACATTCTAGGGACATCATTGGTGTACACGCAATGTTGAAGAGGACAGGTCTGCAGCACGTTGCATGCACTTCCATGTATGTTTACAGGAGGACATGGATGCCAGTCCTTAGAGAGGGAGTCGTGGATGGGTTGTGATTTTCACTTGTAAAGTTTATCTGTGTTTTGTTCACATAAATTGGCTAGCTGTGGCTCACGGAGAGGACTGACTATCTCTGGAATATTGAGCACTCCACTCCTCTCCAAACCTTTCTTTCCTAGGTGAGAAGAGCGGGAGAAGTTGGCCACCAGGCTCTCTTTTCAGAGAGAAGGGTGCAGGACCAGTGCAATATCTACCTTTTGTAAACATTGTTAGTATAGGGAACTTTTTTTTTTTTTTTTAAGGTTCTGACTGCTTCCCTATTCATTGTCCTTTAAATACATGAAGTATGAAAGGGAGGAGTGCTGCAAGTTTCCATTTCGGGGCTTTGAACAACTGAATGTTAGTTACACAAAAGATCATCATAGATCGTGAATAGCAGAAAACCCCTTTATTTTAGTATATAACAAAGTAGAACATTAGACAACACACAGGGTGAATTAGCTCTCCCAATGGAGTGCGATATTTGTGTTCAACCCTATCTTATACAAAGGGATTTCCCCCCTTTCTTATCTCCTTTACTTATCTCCTTTAGAATGTCTTTTCTCTTTGTCGATCTCTGTATTTATCGGTTTCTCTCCGACTCTCTCCCCCAAGAGGATCTGGTCCCTGTTTATTTCTCGTCAAAGTAGCAGCAAGCAAAAAGAATATCACTCTTTTCCCAAATTTTCATAGTACTTTCTTTTTTGTAGTCATGCAGCATCAAGTAATCATTTTCCCCATCAAAGAAGAGAGTCTAATATAAGTGCATCAGGCTGGAAACCCCAGGTTACACATTATTGAAAGGAGATCTCAAATAGAGAAAATCACATTTCCATCCTGAAGCACTAGGGATGAAGGTTGGAAGAGGTATCGGGCCATGAGTGGATGGTACATTTCCAGTCTCAGTCATATCTCAGACTCATCTGAAAGCAAAACAGAACAAAAATCCCTTCCCACCGAAAGTCAGTCAATCATTCTGTTATTTCCTACATTCAAGGTACAGCTCTAACCCTTGAGGAAACAGAGAAAACCCTTGAAGAAACAAAGAGAGAACAGTCTCTCTCCTCAAGGAACTTACAAAAACAATCTCAGCTCTCACATAAAATAGCAAATATGGAGAGATTTGGATTGAGCTTCCTTTCAGAAGTTGTTTCCCTATAAAAACATTTCCATGTAAAGGAGCCCAACTCATGGAGAGAGAAGGCAACTTTGCAGACTCTCTGCACATGTAGAAGATGGCTGGAGAGACTCATCAACAGTTGGATGGGGCCATATTTGGCAGAACCAGTGATCTATGAAAAGTGTAATTGGGCACATGGGGCTCGTTAATTGGCGTGCCATTTTTTTTAAAAACAATATTTCCTTTTCTTCTCTATGCCTTGATGCAAACCAATGGGGTCTCTGAAAGGTTCTTACACGGATGGAAACATTTTTCATTTTTGAAACATTTCTGTGGCTATTTCTGGTCTAGCAATGGAAAATATCTTACCCTTTTGTTAAGTCTGGATGGTTCTTAATCCTTGAATCTAGCTAGACAGGATTCTTCCTCCCCTGGAACAAGGAAGGGGGAGATGTAAATTTGCTAACCTTAGGACTGGGAAACAGAATCAAGACTCTGACTAGAGTTGAGGGCATGGAGATCCATTCCAGGGTGTATCAGAGAGTTGCTTGGGTTTACAAGCTTAAGGTTCATTTGACTCTTTGTTACACTGTTTGCCTTTTTTCAGGGATTCTCTCCAAGGCTCCAGACAGCATAATGGAAAGGTAGCTCAGAGGTAAGAGAAAGCCCAGCTAAGATTGTGCTCTGTGCTAGGTTGGAGGCAGCCCTGCAGGGCATCCAATGTCCAGGGGCTGCTGAAAACAGTTAGGTTTGGTCTCCCCGATGTATTGACACTCTAGTTTGAGGTTTTGGTAGCAAAGGCATTTGATATGTAAAGAAAGCAAATGGTGACTGCTGCTGGGTACCTTTGGACAAACTTTTTCCTGTTTTATTCAGAGATCCTTCAGGAAGAAGGATCTATGGGGGTGGATCACATGGCCCCCGGTAATCGGAAATCCATCGGAGTTTTGTGTGAATGTGCACCCATGTACGTACCCAAATGCTTAACATTCACTATATCCAATCCTGAGGGGTGAATTATGATAGAAAGACCCAAGATCATAGGATTTCATATGATCCTAGAGACTCTCTAGAATGCCCCATTCATTTAATTTTTTAATTTTTATTTTTTTTCCTCATTCATTTTATATTGAAATATCGTGTGATCTTGAGCAAGTGACCCTGAAAGATAAAGAGCAGAATTGGACTATGGACTGAGGTTTTGAAACTCCAAATTCTGAATTCTGTCAATAATACCCTTCTGCATAGGATAAATAGCGTCTGTGATCCTGAGAAAGCTCACGGGGAGCTGTTCTCTTGCCCTGAGGGTGTATCTACATCAGCATCCGGGAGACTTTGGCAGTCTGAAGTCAAGGGACCCTGACAACCATGTTCCTCCAATTAAAACAGCAACAGGAATGTCTTTTTTGGCATTGAGCGTGAAAGGAAGAACAAGAGCTGGACTTCCATGTTGATTTTTTCTGTTTTCCTTTGGAGAAGGCGACTGGTCTGATGCCAGACAACGGAATCAGGAGCAGCCGCTGAAGCGCCAAGTGAAGAATTGGCGGCCGATTCCCTCCCTGGCCTTCCTTGCTCGTCGGGGTCTATTTCGTGCTGGTGCCTTCTGCTTTACCTTCGCCACTTGCTCGCGAGCTCCCATAAACAACACCTGACGATGTCAGCGGGTGGCTGCCGACTTGAGTTTTCCCACTGCCGTACCTGCCGGCAGAGATGACATGCTTTCCTTGGCTTCGACATTGATCTCAATTCCAATGAGATCCAGGGACTGAGTTAGAGGATGTAGTTTTTGATGGATTTCCTCTCCTGAGCTATGCCAGTGCAACAGAATTGCAGGCCAGAATATTTTTAGGTTAATCTGCAAGATCTAAAGCAGAAACAGGTCTTTTCTGGCAAACCCCAGGCAACCATAACCCTCTATCTGAAAGATGAATCATATTAGGATTTTTCATTCATTTGCATGGTTTTTTCTCCTAAAAGTGGTTTTTTTTCCCCTTTGATGAAAACTGTCTTTCATTCAGATTTGGAATTGAAAGGGGGCACTGACCCCAGCGGGCTAACGGAGTAACTTCATATCGGTTCAATAACGTTGGCCAAAATTGCCCTCCAAAATGAACGTTGGGAAATTGCTCTCAATTCCACTTTGCCCCCAAACATTTTACACACCTCCAAGAAACAATATGTGAGGAGATGTGAGCTGGGGCTGGAGGCAGCCCAGAAGTGCTGGCATCTTCCCAGAAAGAATGATTTTCAGTTCCCCTCTGATGGATAAAGTGTTGTCAGCATGAGAGAAGCAGGCAGTGGAGGAGGGAGCCTATGGTTAGAAGTCCCTTCCTCCTCCCCTCTTCCCAGCACACACATTTATCTTCTGAAGAAAAGCTCCTAAGGAGAGAATGGAGGAGTGTGCAAGCTAATTTTAATGAGCCTAGTTAACATTATGGCTTAATTAAATACACTTGCACAGTAAACATATCATGCTATTCATATTTCTCTCTATGGGACAATACATTTTTATGTTGGTGCTGAGATGCTCAGCTGATGATCTTGCATTAGAATGGAAATAAAATAGTAACTGGAAATCCTGGGGAATTAAGAAGAAATGGTTTTTACTTTTACTAGGTACAACATATGTCCTTCTCCTTCCATTTTCTTCTTCCTTTCTTCTCACTCTTCTTCTTCCTCTTCCTAATCTTTCTCCTCCTCTCTTTAAAAATATTTTTGTTTCTACATTGATTAAAATTTGTCTTCCCCTAAATATCCTTCCCGGTCCCAGAGAGTCAATCTCCCAGGCTGATTTCCCTGGATTTATTCTTTTCTTTCTTTCTTTTTTAAAATTAAAGCTTTATTTACAAAACATAAGCATGGGCAATTTTTCGACATTGACCCTTGCAAAGCCTTGTGTTCCAAAATTTCCCCTCCTTCCTCCCATCCCCTCCCCTAAATGGCAGGTAGTTCAATACATGTTAAATATATTAAAATAGACCAAATCCAATATATGTATATATGGTTATAGAGTTATCTTGCTGCATAAGAAAAATTAGATCAAGATGGAAAAAAAAAACTGAGGAAAAAACCAAATGCAAGCAAACAACAACAGAAAGACTGAGAATGCCATGTTGTGCTCCACAATCAGTTCCCACAGTCTTCTCTTTGGGTATAGATGGCTCTCTTCATCACTGAACAGTTGGGACTGGTCTGAATCATATAATTATTGAAAATAGCCATGTCAATCAGAATTGATCTTCATGTAATTTTGTTGTTGCCGTGTACAATGATCACCTGATTCTGCTCATTTCCCATAGCATCAGTTCATGGTCTCTCCAAGAGAATCACTGACCATCAGTTTGTTGATTATTAATTATTAATAAGGTCTCTCTAAACCTCTCTGAAATCATCCTGCTGATCGTTTCTTACAGAACAATAATATTCCTTAATATTCATATACCTTAACTTATTCAACCATTCTCCAATGGATGGGCATCTACTCAGTCTCCAGTTCCTTGCCACTACAAAAGGGCTGCCACAAACATTTTTGCACGTGTGGGTCCCTTTCCTGGATTTTTTCTATGCTGCCATAGAAATTTCCTCAACCTGGAAGTTCACTTCTCCATCAGCTTTTCACGCTGAAAGTCGAGGTGACCCCTTCCCCAGATTGGGTGGTTTATCTCAGAAACTCTATTTAATGAAAACACCCAAACCAGCTGTGTCTTTGTTCTTCTCCAAGCTTCAGTGCTGACTCGCTGGACTTTCTTTTACATGACCTACCAAATACATTCCCTTCCTCACCTCCTCTTTTAGCATCTTCATATGTGTTATTTTTCCCCCTTAAACTTTAAGCTCCTTGTGGGTAGGAGCTGTCTTTCTGTTTATATTTGAATTCCCAACACTTATCACAATGTCTGGCACATATTTAAGAACTTAAATATTTATAGACTTGATTGGAAAAGCAAAAGAGGAAAAAGAGGAAAAATGTTGGCAAAATGGATCAATATATTGAAAAAAAATCTGGAAACAATAAACAATGCTCCAAATCCATGGACCTCCAACTTCTACAAGGGAATGGAAGGAGAAGTCTTATCACGTGTCTTTTTTAGAGCCAGTCTTGTTCTTTGTCATTTTGCAATTTTCATTTTCAATTGTTTTGTGGTTGTTATTTCCATTTACTTCGTTGTGATCACTCTAAATATTGCTTTCTCTCCTTTGATTACATTGCTTAGTCCCAATTAATGGAAATCTTTTCATGTGTCCCTATACTCATCGTATTTCTTGTTTTTTCAAGTATGGGTAATATGCCATCATATTAATGGGTTCCAGGATTTATTTATTCTCCGACTGATGGACAACTGCTTTGATTTCACTTGTTAAGTGCTGCTACCCTCTTCTCTTTCCTTCTCCTCTTCATCTA
The DNA here is from genome assembly GCF_016432865.1 of Antechinus flavipes. Classification (NCBI taxonomy): domain Eukaryota; kingdom Metazoa; phylum Chordata; class Mammalia; order Dasyuromorphia; family Dasyuridae; genus Antechinus; species Antechinus flavipes. The sequence continues at coordinate 18,945,426 of NC_067401.1, forward strand.
CCTCCTCTTTCTCTATTTTCTCCTCCATTCCTTCTGAATCCTCATCCCATTTCTCTTCCCTCTTCCCCATCTCCCTTTTCCTCCTTTCCCTCTTTATTCTTTTCTTCCTTCTCCTTCCTCCCTTCTTCAATCAGTCAACCAACATTTATTAAGTGTTTAGTATATTCCAAGTACCACACTAGTTTTTGGGAGTACAAAAACAAAAGTAGAATCGTCCTTACTTTCAAGGAGCTCACATTCTATGGAGGGAGAGATTTAAGTTGAATTACTAGCTTCTGTTTAGATTTAACATTATTAAATATGGCTGAAATAATCTCCCAGCTCATCCCCCCCTTCAACTTTCCTCATCCATAAAATGGGACTAATAATAATAATAAACCTTGGGTTGTTAAGAGAATCAAGTGAGACAATAGCAAACACTTATTCAATGCTTGCTATGGGCTACACACAGTGCTAAGTATTCTCCCATCCAGTCTCCATCTCAACCATGAGTGGTAGGTACTTCCAGGAAGCTAGAGGATGCTCCCCTCCTCTTAAGATTAATCAAGAGTGCATGTAAGCTTGAAATCATGGGAAAACATAAAGTCCTGACACAATTGCTGAATTTTACATAAGATCGAGTCCCTAGGAACTAACAACATCAGAGAATTAGACCATAGAAAACAGAAAGCACAGTTGTTTACACAACAGTGTTTTTCATAGTAATATATGGTTTTAAGATGTATAAGCAACATAATTTCTCTTAATAAACATCTCTGTTGAGTTATCAGCAACCCCGCCTCCTTATTTTCAACCTCCACTAGCCCATCTGTGTTGTGCTATCCATAACAGGTAGCATGATTGTTCTCATTTTATGGATGGGGAAATTGGGGCAAACGGTCCAGGATAACACAGCTCGTCAGATTTGAATTCGGGGATTACTTTCTCCATGTCTGGTGGTCTATTTGCTGTGCTACCTAGCTGCTGCTAAATTATGGTGCTATTTGTAAAGTCCTTAGCACGGTGTCAGGCACATAACGGGCACTCAATAAATGAATGTTTCCTTTCTTTTTTCCCTCAGTAAACACTTTCCAATAAAATGTTAAAATGATTTTGTCAGACATTAATCACCCACATACAGTACATTTTTGCTGTTGTTTCTTAGACCCTAATACCCTCTGTAAGATGTTTTAAGTCTTGGGGAGGCATCTCTCAGCCTTTAATAGCTGTCAATGATGAATCACACGTATTATGATGATGATGATGATGTATTATTATTAAATCCCCCATATTATCGGGGATTTAAAATCTCATTTTTTTTACATTTTTATTCCTCTTCCACTCCATACTGAATCTGTTTCCTTGGGCTGATTTAGCAAGCAGTATGTATTCAAAGACACCGAGGTCCCCCACCTGGGATCTAGGATTAGAGGATCAGCTATTACATTACATGATTTTCTCCTTCCATTTTTTTCTGGATTGTCGGAGCAGCGTCTGGTCCTCATTGTCTCCTTCATCACAATGGAAGACAGCAAGAGCTTGAAAATCTTGCCTGGTTTCCAAATGGATGGCACCAGATGCTGGATTTTGTGGCAGGGAGAGAAAGGAACTTGGAGAGAAGGCTCTGAACTGCCACCAGCTGGTTTCTGTCTTGCTTCTCCAGTAGTGGAAGTACCACTTCATCAGCAGTTCATCAAATTGTCTTTTACCCAATTTCACCTGCTGGAATAGAGATGCTCTTGGCTGGGTACCTTGGAATTTATGGCTGCTGGGCACAGATTTTCTCCCTCATAAAAATCTGTGAAATAGTATCACTAGATGAGGTTGGATTCCCTGTCCCATTTTTGGAAGAGCAGCAGAACAGGTTTTTTAAGTCCAAAATTTCTACTTCTTCCCTCATGCTGGTTATTCCATTTCCCTCCTCCAAAATATAACAGGACAGAAAAGAATGACTATTGTTTCAATTGATATTACTTATTCCCCATTGAGAGCAGGTAGGCATTGATTGCCATACACCCCCTCTCCTTTTTTTTTTTTCTTTTTTCTTTTTTTTAGCGTCTCTCATCGCATGAAGCAGTTAGATGAGGCAGGGCACAAAACTTCTAGATTTGGAATCAGAAAGAATGAAGATTAAAGCTAGATCTAGACATTTTCTCGCTGTAGGATCCTGGGCAAGTCACTTAACCTCTGCCTCAGTTTCTTCATCTGTAAAAAGGAGATCATAGTAACACCTATCTCCAAGAATTATTTTTAGGATAAAATAATATTTGTGAAGTAGTTAGATGGTGCCTGGAATATAGTAGACATTTAATCAATATTCATTAAAAATCTGTATTTCACAAATGAGAAAATTGAGGCAGAGGAAGATTAAGTGATTTGTCTAGGTTCACACAGAACTAGTTAAGTGTCTGACTCAGGATTTGACCTCAGCTCTTCCTAATTCTAAATTCAGAACTTTTAGCATATCACCTAACTGCCTTAGAATTTCCAAATTGGAAGGGACCTTATTGGTTATCTAATCTAGCTTATACATGAAAGATATTTCCACTAAAGCATACCTAAAATGGTAATCTTGTCTCTATTCAAAGATCAACAAGAGGAAGACCTCTCCCCTTTTCAATTGACTAATTTCAAACTCTCCAATCTTTTCGTCTTTACTCAGATCTTTATTATCGCCCAACTGGACTGTTGTAATTGCATCCTAATTGGTCTTTCCCTTTCCAGTTTCTTCTTTCATTCTCTAGATAATTATCAAAATCTTCCTGAAGTCCAGCTCTAACTATTACTTTCTAGCTAACATTTTTTCAAAAATCCATTTTTATTAGATAAAATAAAAGTTCAAGAACCAGGGAACCCAGTCCCTTCACAATGTATCTCTCACTTGTACTAATCTAGCCTTATTTCTGTTCTATTCACACAGAAGGAGTAACCTTTTCAGGTGCTACATTCTGTCTTCCTCCTCTATGCATTCATAAAAGCCAGACTCCATGACCTCTCATAATTCTTATCTTTCTTTAAAGTTTATCTCAGGTGTCATCCCTATGGAGAAGTCTTCCCTCTAATCCCTAGTGCTATTTTTCTTTGAATTTTTTTGGATCTGCATATGAAACATTTCCCTAATTCCTTAGGGCAAGGAACATTCAATTTTTACATCAGTATCTAGCAGAGTAAAGATTTAATAACTATCGAATCTAATTGATATTATGTGATAATTCTAATTCAGTTGTGGATTGTCTTTGTTAGTCCCTAATGTCCCTTTTAACTCCGATGCAAATAGTGAATCTGTAGGATCAAAGGAAACAACTGGTCATCAGTCTAAACATAAAGCCACAATGTCATGAGCTCAAAGATCCATAGAGTATAAGTGAAAATGTGATACAAACTGAGGAGAAAACCATGGGATTGGGATGGGATGGGAACCATGCAGAGCTAAATGGAGGAAGTGGAGAAGTGCTTCAAATCGTGACAATTTGCTTTGTATACTGAATTGTTCTGTGGATACAGCATTTTGTCAAGGCCATAATAGCCATCGCCCTTGTGCCATTTTATCTGAAGGCACTAAAGTCATGGACTCAGCTAAAGCTAGTTATTTGGGCATTTCATAAACCAAGTAACTGAATAATTAAATGCGGGCTATTTTAAATAACTTTTGTTGGTAATATTATAGAGGATGATCTATCTATCTATGTCAGTTAGGACTTACATGGATGTATCTCTTCACTCACACTGATGAGATCAGAGCCCCAGTGAAGTAAATGGTACCTACTGAGAGCATCTTGTAGAATTGGAGGAACCATATCACTTCTTTGGATGTTTCTTTCATTTGTGAGAGCTTCGGGTTTGGATTTAGAAGGATTTGGAGCATGGCAAAAAGCTAGAATTTTATTTATCTATTATTTTCTTTTTCATTTTTAAAATAGTATTATATTTTTAAAAATATATGTAAAGATAGTTTTCAACATTCATTTTTGTAAGACTTTGTGTTCCAAATTTTTCACCCTCCTTCCTTTACCTCCCCCCTCCTCAGGACAGCAAGCAATCTGATATAGGTTAAATATGAATAGTTATTTTAAACATATGTGCATTTTTTGTTGTGTTGTGCAAGAAAAATCAGCTCAAAAGGGAAAAAACTACAAGAAAGAAAGAAAGAAACAAAGAGGTGAAAATACTATGCTTCAGTCCACAATAAGTCTCCGTAGTTTTCTCTCTCCGGATTCAGATGACACTTTTCATCACAAGTCTATTGGAATTGCTGTGAATCACCTTATTGTTGAGAAGAGCCATCATAGTTGATCATCACACAATCTTCTTGTTGTGGTGTACAATGTTATCTTGGTTCTATTCACTTCATTCAGTGTCAGTTCCTGTAAGTCTCTCCAAACCTTTCTGAAATCACCTTGCTCATCATTTCTTATAGAACAATGATATTGCATTATACTCATATACCATAATTTATTTAGCCATTCCCCAACTGATGGGCATCCATTCAATTTTTGGTTACTTACCACTACAAAAAGAGCTGCTACAAACATTTCTGCACACGTGGGGCCAAAAAACTGGAATTTATTCAGGAACATCTGACTACAAATCTCACCTTGGATATTCACCATCTATGTCACCACAGCCAAGTCACTTAACTTTTTGGAGCCTCAGTTTCCTCACCTTGCCATTTTTACCTCACAGGGTGGTTGACTTGGCTGAACAGTGGTTTCTTCCTTTGCTTTTGTATTCTTTCTTACAAAATTTGATCCTCTGAGTGGGAAAGGGAAAAAGGAAATGAAAATGATATAAAAAAAGATATCAATGAAAAAAATTTTAAATCATTATTTTTGATGCTCATTTGAGATAATGTATGTAAAGCACTCTATAAACATTAGCTATTAATTTAAAAATTTAATCTATCAGCTTCACTTTATTATGGGGAAACTGAGATCCAGAGAGGGAGAGTGATTGGTATGAGTTTGTGCAGTATTTAGGGAGGCAGAATTTGAACCCAAGTGTTTTAATATCAAGTCCTGGGCTTTCCCCTTCACTTTTTTCACTTTCTCTTTCCTTTTTTCTTTCGTGACTTCTCCTGGATTTACATGTGTTTGTGCCTTTCTCTCCTTGCATTTTGCTACCCGCCTGTGTTCACTCTTTTGTACAGTGGAAGTCTGCTTCATAGAGAAGTGGGGACATTTTTCTTGGCAGCTGATAGACAGGCAGCTACTCTCTCCCTGAGGTTTTTCTTCTTCCTTTCCCTTTTCTCCTTCCTTTTACCACTATTCAAAATGTCTAAAAAGATTGTGTCCCAGGCTTGTTCATTTGAGCCGCAGAAAGCCTGGCCAGGGTAGTATTTATGAGGTTCTGCAAAAGTCTGTAATCCCTTGAGAAGGGCATTTGCAGAAACTCATAAATAATGTTGGGTGAGAAATCAAGCCCACCCCAAGCAAGCTAGACATTCTGAGGACTTGTGGCTCCTGGACAGAGCTGCAGGGAAATAGCTTGGTAACAGAGGCCTGCTGCTGTCAGGGAGGGCACAGGCTCACTGCTTCTTCTCTGGGCCCAAATCAAACAGTTTTCTTGGGGAGAGAGATGACCTTCTCCAATGACCTTGTTTATGTTCACGTGGAAGATTCTGGTTCTTACCAGAGGCCTAACGGCCAAATAATTATGCTGGGCAAGGGGTTCAGAGTGGGGGATAAAGAAAAGATTATCCTTAAACCCTGAACTGGGATATGTCACAAACTTTTTTTGATGATGGAGATAAGAAGGAACAATAAGGATGGGGAGGATCTGGTGGAGGAAGGGGGTGGTTGGTAGAGGCCATTGGAGAACACAAGAAGCCATTAAAGATTGGATGTGCCATCAATTTCATCATTTTTGCTGCTGACCGTCCTTATTTTGAAGGCAAAAAGGAGTACAAGATAATCCATAGGATGTCAGAGTTGGAAGACCTTGCAATGTAGAATGGGAGAACTAGAAGCACCCTTCAAACTTAGAATGGAAGGACTGGAAAGGCCCTTAGAAACAAGAATGTCAGAGATGGAAGGAACCTTAGAACTTAGAATGATGGAGTGGAAAGGGCCCTTGGAACAAAGAACACCTGAGATGGGAGGTACCTTAGAACACAAGATGACAAAAGGTGAACTCTTTCAATTGATTCATTTTAGAGATAAAATGGATGGGGAAGGAATTTGCTGAAGATCACGCAATGAGTCAGCAGAAATTTGACTGAAACCAACGCCCCCTAAGTTGAAATCTAGCATTTCACCCACTCTATGTCTCCTTAATGAATAAATAATCCAGAAATAATTGATTCATCATCAAGGCCTTGCTCTTGAGAGTGTGATATGTGTGTGTGTGTGTGTGTGTGTGTGTGTGTGTGTGTGTGTGTGTGGTGGTGGGGATGGACAAAGGGCACATGAGTTTATGTAGGCAATTTATTGTATCACCATAGGATTAGACAAGGCATTATCTTGCCATTATTCATCTCTCTCTCTCTCTGTCTCTGCACTCTCTCTCTTTCTCTCTGTCTCTCCTCTCTCTCTGTCTCTGCGCGCTCTCTCTCTCTGTATCTCGTGTCTCTCTGTCTCTGTCTCTTTCCCTTTTTCTCTCTGTCTGTCTCTGTCTCTGTCTCTCTGTCTCTCTGTCTCTCTGTCTCTCTGCGCTCTCTCTCTCTCTCTCTCTCTCTCTCTGTCTCTCTTCTCTCTCTCTCTGTCTCTCTTCTCTCTCTCTCTCTGTCTCTCTCTCTCTCTCTCTCTCTTTCTCTCTCTCTCTCTCTATCTCTCTCTCTATATATATACTATTCTATGGACTATTGTTATTTAAAATTTTTTTTATCAATATATTTCATTTCCAAATTTATCTTTCTTCCATCTCTACACAAAGAATGGTCCAGGGTGGGGGAAGAGGGAGAGAGAAACAGAGAGAGGGAGACATACATACATATACACAGAGACACACACAGAGAAATAGAGACAGAGACAGAGATAGACAGAAACAGACAAACATGCAGAGAGAGACACACAGAGAAAGACAGATGCACAGAGAGAAACAGCTTGGCAAAATTAACTACATATCAACCAGACCTGATGGTGATGCAACATTTGATACCCTGAGTCCCTACCTCTGCAAGATAATACAGGTTTGACAATTATAACTATCCAGCATTCAGTTCTGATGTTCTTTTTTCCCTCTCCACTCCCACTAATGAGGTCATGGTGTTTTCCTGGTTCTGATTGTTTTACTTTTCATCAGTACATATGAATCTTCTCATGCTCCTCTGTAATCTTAATCAGGACCGTTATCATCCATTAGATGCATGTAAATTAGCTTGTTCAGTCCTTCCCCTGTTGATGGGGATCACATTAGGTTCCGGTTCTTTGTTACCTAAAGTATTTCTGCAAACACTTTAATGTAGATGAGTTTCTTTCTTTTCATCATTGACTTTTGGGAGCCGGTAGTGGAATCTCTGGTTCAAAGAGCATGGACATTTTAGTCATCTCATTAGCACAAATTCCCAATTACTTTCTACAACGGTCAAGACAATTCACAGACGAGCCATTATTATTAATAAACACTTATCGAGTTGAATTGGATTTCAGTGATGAATCTGCAGGGTACTAGGATCATTTCCTAAATGGAGAGATACCTTAGCCTAAAATGGAAGCTTTTTTCCCCTCCTCTCTCTCTCTCCCCCACCCCTTGTTTCAGTGCCCTCTCCCCTACCTCTTCCAGCTTTCCTCCACCCAAAACTTTATGCACAGTTAAAAAAATAATATGATAGCATGAGTTAGGACATCCTTGTGCACAATTCTTTTGCTGACTCCAGCAATAAAGCATTCTGCCTTTTATTTATAGGACTGCCTCAAGGATCTGACAGGAGGAATTGACTATGCTGCCAGGATATTAAATGAGAGTCCCCAGAAAGACATTCAGTGTTCTAAAAGGCTCTCCAAGGCAGAGTGGGAAGAAAACAGGCAAGGCAAGTCATACATAATGATCTCGGGTGGCTCCCATTGATCAACAGGAGAGGCAAATAACCAGCAAAGTCTTACAACCACCAGCCTCACTCTCACACCGGGAGGGTCAAGGTAATAACCAGTTGGCCGATTGTCCTGGACTTAACTGAATTTAGAGTTTAAGCTGTGCTAAGGTGAGATAGCTGAGTGCTGGGTTTGGAATAAAAAAACCTGGGTTCAAATTCTCTCTCTGACACTAAGTTGTTAGCCTGGGCAAGTCAAAACCATAGGTCTAGAGTGAAAAGGGACCTCAGAGTCCATCTATTTTAATTCTCTCTCTGAGTTCCACTGTCTTCTTTTGTAAATCGGTGTGTGTGTGTGTGTGTGTGTGTGTGTGTGTGTGTGTGTATGTGTGAATTTGTGAGTGTGTGAATGTATATGCAAGTGTGTGTGTATGTGAATGAGTGTGTGTGTTAATTTGTGAGTGTGTGAATGTGTATGCAAGTGTGTGAGTATGTGTGTGTGTGTGTGTGTGAATTTGTGAGTGCATGTGTAATATGTATTTGAGTATGTATGTGTGAATGTGTGTTTGTGAGTCTGTGTGTGTGTGTGTGTGTGTGTGTGTGTGTGTGTGTGTGTTACTAGCTAGGTCCCTTCCAGCTCTAAGTTTATGATTCTACATTTTTAACTTGGTGTTCACCAAGACTATGAGCTCTCATGGGAAGAAGACTTCAGGGGTTATTTCCCCCTCTTTCACGCCTGAGTTTTAACAATCATTGGGCTCTTTTTAGGAAGAGATTAAATTTTGGGATTTCCCCATTTCTCAAAGGTGTTGGGATTCCCAGGCCACTAGGTCATAGAATCACTGATATGGTGATGGGGAAGCCAGGGGAAAAATGGTTAAAAGACAGTTTTGGCAATGACAGAGGTTACAGAACAGACTGCTCTGGCTTCTTGGGTTGTTAGACTAGGAGACTAAAGAGCTTAGTCCTGACAAAGGCGGCACATCCCCAAAGGGAGCAAAGGCCCATTGAGACAGATAATTGTTAACCTTTTCATTGAGCAATTCTTATCTTGGGGATTTATGAAGTTCTGGTTATAAGCCCCACCCCACCTTTTCCCCTCTAGCTCATGGGAGGAAACTTTTTTTTTTTTTTAAAGTATTGGCAACTATTTTCACGTTCCAAGGATTTATTTTTTTCCCTTCTCAGTGATTTTATTACCATGATGTTTTGTGCCATTTACAGGATTTTTAGCTTGGTTTTCCCCCAAGTGTTGGCCACCCGCCAACATCGCCTGAGACGGAGCCATACTTTACACTAGATTCAGGGATAATAATAATAACAGCTGACTTTGTTATTGTGATTTAAAATTTGTGAAGAATTTCACATCCCATTATGTCCTCTCCCCTTCCTCCCCCGCAGTAACAAATGAACTATATTCTGGCAGAGGGTGTAGAATGCTGGATATAGAGTCAGGAGGATCCAAATTTGAATGTTGCCTCAGACATTTACTAATTGCCACTCTATCCTCTGTCTGCCTTAGTTTTCTTATTTGTAAAATGGGAATAATAATAGCACCTACCTCACAGACTTGTTGCAGGGATAAAATGAGATAACATATGTAAAATGCTTTACAAAATTAAACTTATATAAGTATATAAATTTAAATATATAAGTGCTTGATTATCACTTATTAAGTACCCACAGTATATAGAACACTGTGTCAGATCTGGAACAGGTACAAAGACAACAAGTAAGAGACAGTTTTTCCTCATGAAGTTTACAGATTTCAAGATTCCAAGGCTGCCAATAAGACACTTGAGTCACCAATAATTGAGAAGCATGTCTTTATATTTAGTTAAAATCTGCTTTTTTTTTAATGTTGACAATTTTAGCCTTTAAGTTGAGAGGTAGGGTGGTTCAGTAGAAAAATATTGCATTTGGTGTCAAGGGATTTGGGTTCTCCTCCTGGCCCTGCCACCTCCTACCTGTGGAACACTGGATATGTCACTTAACCCTGACAGGTTTTCGTTTCCTCAACTGGAAAACAAAAGGACTCCACTAAGTGATCTATGATGACTCTCTCCAGCTTGAGAACCTATGATCTTGTTCATGAACAGCTCTCATTTGTTCCACTTTTATCTGCTGCCATATTCCCCAGAACTGAAGATGTCCTCATGTATGTAAGTGCAAATGATACAGCTAAGAAGGATCTTGAAAAGTATTGGCAATGAGTATGAAGTCTTGTTCAAGAAATGAAACACTATCCAAGGACCGATTACATATGCTCCTCATTGTTGCCCGTGGCAGGCTAGTGTTTTAGAAGAGAAAAATTGACCTGGGAAGTAAATACCAGGTTGAGAAGCATCGAAGAGTAGCATTTAGAGATCTAGATAAGACCATGTCTTAAAATGTAGGGATGGCAGATACCTGGCTGGATATGAAGTGAATCCAACAAAGATGGAAAGAATAAAATAAAGAGTTTAACTTTAAAATGGTAGGTGAGGGGAGAAGTCATCTATGTATATAGATCAAATTAGTTGATTTAACTCAGGAGGAGTTCAAATCTGGCCTCAGACACTTAACACTTCCTAGCTGTGTGACCCTGGGAAAGTCACTTAATCCCAATTGCCTCAGGAAAAAAGAAAAAGAAAAAGAAAAAACTACACCAGATGTGATTCTCACCACAGGGAGGAGCTATTGGCTGCAGTAGAAATGAGGGGAACATGGTGGGGAAGTGCTCACTCTATCCTGGATTTTATGATAGAGGAGAGAAATTCTAGGGATTATCTGACACATGAACTCTTGCTTTGGGGGAATCATATGTCAAAAGGTTGATAGGAGGGATAGGTTTAGGATCTAATCTACTAAATTCTACAGGGAAAGCTTGTCAAGGAGGGATGAGAAATACTCAAGAATGAATTGTCTGACCATACAAAAGTAAATGATTCCGATGAGGAAGACGAGGAGAATTGTTTGAGGGTCTGATAGATGCATGTGATCACCAACGATTGTAGAAAAGGGCAGGTGATAAAAATATCAGAATAAGAGCATGTCATAATCCTGTAAAAATAGTAGCTGGAATCTTAACGTTCAGAATAAACTTAGATTAGTAACATAAGTTAATCTTAACAAAAACTGGATGATAAAAAGGATGTATTTTTTAAAGGTAATATTGGAGGAGAAAGGAAATATAGTATAATGGTTAGAGATCCAACCTTAGAGTCAGGACCTTTTAGATTTAAGTCTCTGTCTCTGACATCTACTTATTGTGTCATATTTATAAAAGGATTTTTCAGGCTTCAAATCTCAGCTTGGTTTTCCCTGTCTCTGATGAGAGGAAAAGACTCACCAGAGTCTGAGAGATATCTATTGTTGTCTCCCAAGAAAGCTAATTTTTTTCTCTTCTTCACACCCCAGGCAAGGAGATTACATGGGTTACTGCTTTGTGTTCTCTGGAAGGGTGTATCTATGAGGTGGCTGATTTCCTGTAGTCTTGCCCTAAAGGAGTTCAGAAATGGGCATCTTGGTTGTTTCTAATCATTCTACGGAACACTGGATCTGGAAGGAGTCAAAAAACTGGGTTCAAACTTTTCTTCTGACAATTATTAGCAATAGACCTTGGATAAAACAATTAATCTCTTGGAACCTTCCTTTCTTCATCTTTAAGATGAGGAGCTTGGGCTCAGGGGCCCCTCAGTTCTTCTCCATCTATAAATGTAAGATCGTATGAGCAACCATACAATATTTGGACCCCTCATCATAAATCCTGCGAGGTTGGGCATATGGTAGGGTCTTTACAATCACATACTCTCTTACTGACTCAAAATTCCAATGATAAATACGGGAACCATTATTTTATGTGGCTCTAGTGGTATAATGTAAGCTTCCTGAGGTCAGGGCCTGCCTTGCGTTTTCCTTTATACTCCTAGTGCTTATCATGGTACCTTAGCATTTAATAAATTCCCCTAGACTACTTGATTGAATCGTATTCTGCAAATATGTCATCTTTTGGCAGATTGTCTAAGGGGGAGACATGGTAGTCTCCCTTCTTAATGACTGTGAAATGTCTTGGTCAATAGGATAATGAAAGCACTTATCTACTTCCTGCCCTAATTTATTTAACCTCTGCAGAAATTTTCCTTTTGGTCTCCAGGCTCACTCTGCAAGGTTTCATTGCTCTGGGACAAGGGAAATTATTTCTCTCTATTTAAGGGATTGCTGGTGCTTTCCAAGGACGTCCTTCACTTGATACGATATTAAAATGAAGATAAATTAAGATTCGACACTGGGACATAAAGGCAGAATAACCTAACTCTTATCAGAACTCCAGTGAACTTGGTTGGGAAATGAGCAGGGTCTCCGTTCCTCCATCTTTTTGATTGTTGGTTTGTACCAATGCGGAATGGCACCTGTTTGGCAACTTAGACTTAGACAATCACTCAGAATGGGGCAAACAAGGAGAGGAGGGAATAAGCATTTGCCATGTCTGCTGGGTGCCAGACACTGTACAAAGCATTTTGTACAGTATCGCATTTGATTGTTACAGCGGCCCTCCTGCTTCTGCTTAAAGCTGGGAAACTGAAGCTGACTTAAGTGACTTGCCAGATTGATTTCTGGTCTTTCTGACCCCAGGTACAGTGTATACTCTGTGCATTGTGCTGCTGATTATCTCTTACAGGTTAATTGATTTTCTTGGGGCCATTTGCTTAGGGTGGTATAGAGTGCTGGGCCTAGAGTTAGGAATATCTGAGTTCAAATCCGGCCTCAGATACTCACTAGTTGTGTGACTCTGGGAAAGTCACTTCGCCCTGTGTGCCTCAGTTTCCTCACATGTAAAATGAGCTGGAGAAGGAAATGGCAAACCAATCTAGTATCTCTGTCAAGAAAACACCAAATGGAGTCACAAAGAGTTGGACAAAATTGAAAAGAGACCGAACGATAACTAGAGTCATATAAACACTATCAGAAGAGACATGAAAGCAGGTCATCCAAATCAGCTCCCTACTTTTTGTGCTTCACCTCTTCCAATCCATGTACATACCCAAGAACAATGACAGAATTCCAATGGAAGGAGCATGGGGGAGGAAAGGATTCTGGGTTTGAAGTTAGGAAAGAGCTAGATTTGAATCCTATCCCTAAACTTAGTGACAAATCACATAGGGCTAGTCACTTCCCTTCTCTAGGGTGGACCAGATAGCCTCTGAAGTCTGAATCCTTCCAGAACTAGAACAATGACCCTGTTATTCTAAAGCACTTAAGCTTAGTAAGCCTCAGTTTACTTGTCTGTAATGCTGGAAACAAAATACTTGCTATAAGTCACTAACTGGGTTGTTATGAGAATCAGATGAGATAATGTATGCTAAGGGTTTTGTAACTTTAAAGTGCTATTCAGATGTCAATGATCATTATTGCTAATTAAGTAAATTCAGAATAAAGCTAGAGAGAGCATGAAATAAAGGAAAATGTAGAACTTTGTGATCCTCTAATTCATTCTTTTGGGTCATGGAATAACTTACTATTTTATCCCAAGTTTTTTTGCTCCGATAATGTCTCTTAGTGACTTATAGAAACCTGTCCTTCCCTTTATTTCCCGCCTTTCCAATCCCTGATCCAAGGTTTTGAATTCAACAAGAAACTTAACAAATACTTTCTAAGGTGCTGCTGCTACACTATGGGGATCCAAAGAAAAAACAAAATAGATACTTCCTGGCTTCAAACAGTTGCCATAAATGAAAGAATGAACAAACAAATATATAAAATATGTAAATAAATGAACAACAAATAAATAAAAAAATGATCTAGCAACTGCAATATGCTAGGAACTCTGATAGGTGCTGACCTTGTAAAATTAAGAGTAGGCCAGTTGGTTCTGGTTTTGTTAGTGGGAGGGCACAACACCTTCTATTAATGGTGGCCAGGGAAGAAAGTCTTGGTTGGAGTTTCACAGAGATGTAAATGGAGACGGGACCATCAAGAAACCTCTAGGTTTTAGTTTGAGAAGGCTGAGAAACTCTGGAGGTGGGAATTCATTTAATGGCTTAGAAAAATGGTTTATTTCAGATCCCCATCTCAATGGGTACTGATGTACAGAAATAGTCATTATAGAGAAAACTCATCCAGTGTTGTTATTGATGTCCATTCATACTTCTATTCTCTATATCCCATCTCTTTGTGCATTTTTCTAGTAGGTCAAATAATATATTTACTAACTGCTTGTTCTTGGGTCATGAGTTTTACTCACTTAACCTCTCTGGATCTGTCTTCTCATCTATAAAATGAGTGACAAGGACTCAGTGGTCTCTACAAGCCCTTCCTAAGTTCAGGACTCTCTTTCTATTCCAAACCTCATTTAAGAGGAATAATTTTAGCAAAATCATCTTAAAGAAGGAAGACTGAAACAAGCATTTATTAAATGCAAACTTTGTTCCAGGCACTGTATTAATGGCACTTTTTACAAATATTATCTCATTTGCTCCTCACAATGACCCTGGGAGGTAGATGCTAATAGTATTGCCACTTAATAGTTGAAGAACTTGAGACGGTCAGAGGTTAAACTTAGAGTCACACAGCTAATAAATGCCCGAGTTCAGATTGAACTCATCTTCCTGATTCCAGGCCCAGTGCTCAATTAACTCTTCCTCCTTGCCGCCACTGAAGAATTATCATTCATGTTGATTACTGCTTATAAGCCCATGGGACACCTTCAGAGTTTAGCAGCTCAGTCAATGCTGATTCTGTTGCTGCTAAGTCTCCCAGCAGGGTAGGTTGGTGGCGAGTGGATGAGGTACCAGACCAGATCAGCAGGATCCGAGTTCAAATCTGCCCTCAGACAGGGACCAGCTGTGTGATTCTAGGCAAGTCACTTGACTCTCTTTGCCTCAGTTTCCTCATCTGCAAAATGAGCTGGAGGGGAAAATGGTAAACCATTCTAGTATCTTTGCCGAATGGAGAGTCAACCCAAATCCAACCCAACTGAAAAATGACAACAACAAAGAGTATCCCAGCATGTATGTGGCACCATAAAGCTGTTCTTCAAGGGACCATTGCTCTTTACTCGTCATTGAGGCCGTGTGGTATAGTAAATAGAGAATGGAATTATGGTCTGAGTGTCTACTAAGAGTCCATCCTTGTGCTGGTCAACCCAAGGACTGCAATGGGGAAGATGAGCTTCTCACTCTCAGACAGCTTAAGATAACAGCATCATCACTGAGTAATAAAAAGACAGGATTTAATCTCACTCTAAATTGTGAAGGGCACAATCTCCCAGCTGTTAGTTTTCAGAAAAGCAGCAATCAATGAGGGAGAGCAATGGTTTTTTTCCCAGTGAGTTCAATCTGATCTAGAGGTATGGTAATCATTCCAAATCATTCCATCTTGTGCTTTCCAAAAGACTCTTTGAAGCTGGAATAGCATTCCACAAGACCTTCTTATAGAATGATTATTGATTGCAGAGAGATGCACGGGATCCAAGTAAGAGCTGATTAACTGCAGACTTTCTTGCCATTGGACACCACTAACCAGCTGCCCCCCAAACTCTAGCAGCTGTTTCTGTTTCTGTGCCAATGGGAGCCTTTAACACATTTTTCCACTTGGATAAATCAGGGGCAAATGGTAAAGTCATGAAGAGCGAGGTCTGCTCTCTGCTCCAACAGCAGATGAAATACCCTAAGATAACCGGGACTTCAATCAGAGTGCTCTGGAGGAAGCAGCGGCAAGATTATGTGGGCTTAGAAGCAGAGGCTGTCTTATGGTGCATTAGGAAGCAATCCAGAGTCCAAAAGCAACCCTGGGATGATGCCCTAGCTGGCCAGCTAGCTCATTCATTAAGAGAGGATAATTTCGTGGTTGGGCAATGGACTTTGATCCTGAGAAATTTCCAGTGATTGCTGTTTTTGAGTGGGAACCTCCATGTCCTGGGCTTTGGGCCAGGGCTCTGATGGAACTCTACAGGGAGAAGTGCTGAGAGGCCCTATGGGGGCTGGGGGATGGGCTAGAAGCAAACAGAGAGGCATCTGGCTGTGGGGATTGTCCGCACCCCTGCAGAACCTAACACCTCGAGATCTATTTTCAGTATTCCATCAACGTTCAATGGGATGAAATGTGAAATGTGAACACCCTGCAGTGACTTGAAAGAGATTTTTTTGGTGGGGGCAGGGCAGGCAGTGGGATTCTCTGTAAGAAAATCACTTTCATGCCACATGGAAAAAAGACACATTTTCCTACTTCTCTCCCCATACTTCATAACTAGTAGAGGTCAAATGGAGCTTTGCCTTAGGGTTCCATCATAGGAAGTGGGGGGGAGGAATGCCTCCTCCTTTCATCCACAGCATCCTCACACCTGCTCTATGAATCTATTGGTCTGTCATCAATTTCTCCAATTATTCCCTCTCCCCATTAAACTAGAGCAACTATTTAAAGATAGCTGCAATTTTTTTTCAGGCTTCAATTTACTCATCATTGAGGCAATGAGTGAGTTCAATAGTTAGAGCAGTGGATTTGAAGTCAGAAAGATATGGATTTGAATTCATGTCAGACATTGAATAGCTGTGGAACTTTGGTTAAATCATTTAACCTCTCTTTCGAGTTCTCAATTTCCTCATTGATAAAATTGATAAAAATCCGACTACAAGACCTCTGAATGTCTTTCCCATTTTGGATCCATGAACAAATGATCTAATGAATGATATTGTGGGTGTGGGAACTTGTGATGGTGGAAGATAGAGGAAGGTTCTGGTATTACAGGAGTTTGGCTTTCAGGCAGATGTTTTTTATTTAAACAAGAAGAAACTATATTTTCATAATTATAAGTACAATTATGTATATACATATATTATAAATATATATATATGGCAGTCCCTCCCCTTTATTTGTCTTTTTTTTTTTTTAAATGGAAACATGATTTCATTAGTAAAGATAGATACCAGTGAGGAGCTTCTGGAAATCCAGGAAGATCAGACTCTTTCCTGTTATTTATAGTCGAGAGCTGTCTAAGGTGCTGAAAGGAAAGTTTTGTTTTTGTTTTTGTTTTTTGCCCAGATTGAGACAGGTCTTCCTTACTTTGAAGCCAGGTTTCTAGCTATTACCAACATACTTCCCTGAAAGTATTTACACTTTTGCCATCTCATTTGATCCTCAGGCCACATTTTGCATTGGATTAGGAAGGGCATAATGCTTATTTTCAAAATAAGGAAATTAAGGCACAGCAAATTTCGTGACTTGCTCTAAGAATCTTCAGGAGATGTTTCCCAAAGCTCTGCTTTGTTAAATGAGGTTGAGGGCATTCTCTTGGAGTAGAGCTTGACAGGGGACTTTCTTATAGTATAATGGACATTTCTCCATAGGACTCCATCTTGAACGCTTCATTTTGGCTTGGAAGTTATGTCAATGGAAAAAAGCCTAGAGTGAGACCACCTGGATTCAAATCCAAATTTGATTCTTACTGCCTGTATAACCTGGGTCAAATCACTTAGCCACTCTGAGACTCAGTTTTCTCATCTGTAAAATGAGAGCTTCTGAGGTCTCCTCTAGTGCTAGATCTATATTCTTAGGAGACTATAATGATAGCTAAATTTATATAATGCTCATTATGTTTCAGACACATATGGACCTATGAACATTCTGCCATTAATGTAGTCTAAGAAATAGATGGTAGTTAATATCCAGAGACCAGCCTGACTAAGTTTATCAGATAGCTTACATATGGAGACTGAATGATGTGGATTCAAATCCTGCCTCAGACACTTGCTAGCTATATGACCCTATAAAATCCATTTAACCAACCTTTCTCAGCCTCAGTTTTCTCACTTGAAAAATAGGCATAGTAAATAACAGGACCAGCTTCATAACAAGATCCTTACAACAACCTTTATAAGGTTCTAAAGTAGGTGTTATTATTACTCCTATTATGCAGATAAAGTAATTAAAGTTGAATGAGAGTGGTGGTGACTTTAACTTAGTCTTTGCTTGATTTGAATGACTCTTTCCTGATTTTAGCCCCAGGACTCTATCCACTGAATCACTTAACTGTTTCTAGAATTGTCCAAGCTTTAGGTGAGATAATTTTCAGGCTATAGCAATAAAAAAGCAGCACTTTTCTCTTTTTCCTCTGAAGGGAAGAAATTTTTCATGACAGGTCCCATGTTAGATTTTAATTAATTTGACAAATGAGGAAACTGAGGCTCAGAGAAGGGAACCAACTAGGCCAAAGGGATACATCTATTCAGTCATAGAGATGGGATTTGAATCCTGGGTCTTGGACCCAACAGCAGGTATTCTTTATTCCACACTGCATCTCTTGGCCATTTCCTTTTTTTTTTTCTCCTGCATAATATGGCAATAAACCTGGGCTGCAGAGCGCTGGGTTGAAAGTACTTTGTCCGCTTTTGTCAAAGTCAGCCCTGCTGCTCCCTGGAAGCGGAGGATTGATGGGAAGACAGCCCTCCTAGGAGGGCCCTAACTCATCAAGAAAGAACAAAGTGGTCGCTTAGGAATTTGCTCTGTTCTGGTAACTTTTCTATGGATTCTGCTATTAACACCTAAATGAGCCTTCCCCCTGGGGAGACATTTGTAATCTACTCACAGATAAATGGAATATATTTTCCTCCCGTGTGTTTCTCAATTTTTTTGTGTGTTATCGCTGTGGGTTTGTTAAACTTCTAAGGTCTTTGTCATCCCAAGGCTTAACCCTCCTAGCTCAGTTCAAGCTTAAGGGCTGGGTGGCCAAAGATTGAACTTATAACACTTTAAACTCATCCCACTGTAGTGTGGGATGTGCTCTAGACGGGAAGTAAAGAGACCTGGGTTCTAACTCTCTGTGTACTCCTAATTGATCTTGGAAAGGTTATTTTTCTTCTTTTAGCCTCAGTTTCCTTCCCTGTAAATAAGAAGGTTGGTGTCTAAAGTCCCTTAAATTTTGTCAATCTCTAGTACCTTAAGAAGGCTTTTATCTTGGATCCAATAATATTAAAAACTAGACAGCACATGAATGGAAGTATTATTATGTGTATGAAGTTGTCTCATATAACCTAATTTTTTCAGGGTTTTTTTTTGTCTCCTGACCAGACTCTTAGCTCCCTGTGGTCAAAAGTAGCCTCTCTTCCTCTTCCGGAACTCTCAGTGACCACTTTATTATGTACTGCATAAGCCAGTGTGTATCAGAACTTAGGATACCTGATTATATTCTCAGCTTTTCCACTAACAAACTCTATATCCTTGGGCAAGTTATTTCCCTGCCCTAGGTTTCTTAGGGAAACAACATAATTTGATTAAAGCATCTTCCAATTCTAATTTATTATTTTTAAAAATTTCTTGTTGTTAAATTATTTTCAGTCACATTTGACTCTTTGTGACTCCATTTGGGGTTTTATTGGCAAAGAAACTCAAATGGTTTGCCATTTCCTTTGCCATCTCATTTGGGGAAACTGAGGCAACCAGAATTAAGTTACTTGTCTAGGGTCATAAAGCTAGTAAATATCTGAGGCCAGATTTGAACTTAAAAAGAGAAGTCTACTTAACTCCATGCCCAGCACTCTACTCACTGAGCCACCTGGCTGCTCTCTTTCAATAAATAGCCATTTATTTTCTCTTCTTTCTTTCCCCACTCCCTTGATAAAATAAAAGCAAAACTTTTGTAAAAAATATACACAGTCAAACAAAACACATTCTTATATTTTCCAGCTGCATTTTGAGTTTATCACCTCTCTGCCAGGAGGTGGTCGCATTAATTTTTTATTTCCCCCCCATTTACATGGTTATAGTAATTATGCATGTTGTTTTCTTTGCTCTGCTTGTTTCACTCTTAATTAGATGATATAACTCTTTCCATGATTCTTAGTATTCATCATTTTTAACATTATAGGGCTTCAGTCTTAAGGGACTCTCGGTAATAAATTCTATGGTTCAAGTCCCCATTCAGAATTGTCTTTAGGAATATTATAACCCGACTTGTCTTACTTTCCCAAGCTCCCCCAGCTCTCTCCAAGAACTCAGGCTAATAAAAACATTAGACCCCAAACAGGTTTAAGATGGGAGTGAATATAGAAAGGACTTATATCCGAGCCTTTAGTAAAATTCATAGGGAGCACAGTCTAGGAACTTCTGTTTCTGAACTCTCCACCAACTGAGCTCCGGTCTCTGAAGAATCATGGCACCACTTAGTGAAATCCCAAGGCCAATTGAATCCTCCATTACACAGCTCTCCCCAGCCACTGGCAGATCTTTGTGGATCCTGTTGGTGTTTGGTCCCCTTGTCTGACCTCGTTCCCATAAGTTCAGTCTGTCTGCTGCTGAGCACCCCAATCCCTGTCACATGTCATCCCAAGGTGCTCTCTTGCTATATTCTTTTGCCATGGTTCTCTCTCCACTTGCCCTCTCCCTTTTGCCTAACGTCATCATCAATCATCACTCATATAGAGTTTAAGTTTTGCAAAATACTTTACCAATATATCTCATTTGATTCTAATGACAACTCTGGGAAGCAGGTGCTGCTCTTTATGCCCCCATTTTAGAACTGAGGAAATTGAGGCAGACAAAGGTTAAGTGACTTGGTCACATAAGTAGGAAGTGTTCAAAACAGGATTTGAACTCAGGTCCTCCTAAATTCAGATTGAGCTCTATATGAACTAAATCACCACTTCCCATAGTCTCTTGAAACTCACACACTTGGGGATCTTGAAAATTGTTCCATATGCCCTCAATCTCCATGCACAAGAGGTAAGATAATGGAGGATCTTGCCCAATTCTGAATGACATTTATTGTCATCCTCTCTGCTAATTGTTGGTCTTTCTTTCTTTCTCATCAGAAGAGCCAGTCTCACATCTCTGCGTCTGAGACCACCATGACTGGTGCTGTGTCTTCTTCCGGGATTCAGTCTCTGTTTGGACCTCTTCCCCCAATTCCTTGATCTCTCCTTGCTGCTGTCATTGCCATGGACTTTCTGGAGTCACCTTTCTTTCTTTATAGCTTTTGGGATGAGATAACCAGGGCCAACCTGTCTCAGGAGGAGTTGACCCATTTCCAGCTCTCCTTTCAATCAAGATCCACAGCCAACCTGCAAACAAAAGGTTCCCTTAGGCAACTGTGATGGCGGCCATCCTGTTGCAGCCAACTGTCCCAGCATCCCTCCTAAATCAATCAAGATTCCACTCTCCTTTCTCTGACCCAATATTTGACCAGGATGCCCTCCATTTAGTTGACACTTTTCACAAAGGTTTTTGGGGCTTGGGGAAATAAGGCCATTTTCTCTTTGCTTTTCTGTCTTCTGTCATACTTTCATCCTTCAGTGACTAGAGTCAAACTATAGAAATTGCAGTGAGGTTCAGAGAAAGTGCCAGAGATATGGGGGAGGGGCCTGAGGAGAGGGAAGGAAAAGCCAAACGCACTCCCTAACAGTAGAGTCTTAATGTCCCTTTCCTTCATATAGTCATTTTTTTTGTGATTACTGATTGTACTGAATCTGGTACAGTGGCTAGAGACCTGGCTTGGAGTCAAGAGGATCTGCCTTTAACTGTATGATTATAGATAAGTCACTTCATCTTTCTGAGCCTCAGTTTCCTTAAAGGTAGAATGACCATAATAGCAACAGCCTTAAAAAGCTACTCTAAGGAAGCTAGGTCATGCAGTGGGTTAGAGATTCAGGTCTAGAGTTAGAAAGGCTCTTCTTGAATTCAGACACTTAGTTGCAGTGTGACCCTGGGCAAGTCACTTATTCCTATTTGCCTCAGTTTTCTCATTTGTAACATGAGCTGGAGATTCACAGCATTGAAATGTTTCAATAATAACAAGAAAGGATGAAATGAGAGAATATTTATAGAGATCTTTGCAAACCTTAATGGACTGCATAAATATCATCTTATGATAGCATGGGGATAGAAGGCTGGTTTCAGTGCCAGGAAGACCTGGATTTAAATCCCACCTCTGACACCTATTAGCTTTGTGACCCTAGAGAATTCCCTTAGCTTCTCAGTACTCTCGACGACTCTCTCAGACCATACGTTGCAGAAAAGATGTTGACTTGTATTGGCAGAAGGAGTTTTCTCAACATGAATTTATTCTATCAATGAATTACTGGTTAGGATAAAAAACCCTGTTCTTCCTCTGAAATCTTCCCTAGATTTACTGGAGCAGTGAGGAGGGGAGCCTGTGTTCTTCCAGATTATGCCAGAAAAGCTTTAGTTCTATCCAGTCCACCAAACTGGAGAAATTTTGGATCCAGATCCAGCTGGCATCCTAGGATCTCCATAGATAAATTTAGAAAATCTTATCACTATAAAGTTAGACATCGAGGGTTAAATCTGTCCAGAGTCAAAGAAAGCTACAATTTTCCTTATTAATGGTCTGAAAATTAACATACTACAGTCCAAAGTTTCTCAAATGACTCTATATAAATCTCTTTACTGCCTGGGACCTCAATTTTCCTAATCTGTAAAATGAGAGGGTAGATTAGATGGCTCCTTGATGTTTAAAAAAAACACTTTCTTTCTATGTCTTTCCTCTGTAATATACAGAAGGGATGATTATTTTGTGGGTTTCTTTTATATCTTTCTATTAGATAGATCTATCTAATAATTCTAAGAATTATTAATTCTTCACTTAAACTTTAGTTGAATCTTTAGGTCTGTGAATCTATGAAGTCATTCGGGAGGTGGGAAGCTGCCCATAGTGATCTTTGATAGTTGGGAACCACATTAAGACAACATGGACTGTGGAAACTGATCAAAGATGGCAGGTTGAGCAGAGTCACCATGTTCTGGTGGATTAATCCAGGGACTGGAAGGGTGTCTGCAGTCTCTAATGGCTTTTCTCACTCTGTGTTTGAGTTTATGATTGGAATCTTTGAACAAACCTTTGCTGCCTTAAGCCCATTGAAACATGACTTAGGACCTCAGGTTTGGGTGCATGATTAGACTTTACAAATTCAGACAAATTATTAGAAAAGGCTCCTCAGACCTATTTAACTACAGGGACACTGTTGACTTGCAAATGACATTTAGGGAAGGACATTTGGGGAGGTGGTCACTGCCAGGCTGTTGAGGATCTCCTCTGGTGGAGGCTCCAGGGAATCAGCATTTCTACAGAAATTTCTACAGAAAATTTATCTCTGAGAGTTGCTCTCTGCCAGGGAAGAGTCTGAGACAAATGTCATAGGTGGAGATGAGGGACATTGATAGGAAAGCTAATTCCAGGATTCCATTTCTTTATCTGGGTCAAGATTTGCATCCCAAACCTTCAGTTTGTGATGTTTTTGTCATTACAAATTGAGTTCCTGGAGACCAGAAA
Organism: Antechinus flavipes; assembly: GCF_016432865.1. Taxonomy (NCBI): domain Eukaryota; kingdom Metazoa; phylum Chordata; class Mammalia; order Dasyuromorphia; family Dasyuridae; genus Antechinus; species Antechinus flavipes. The sequence continues at coordinate 18,968,630 of NC_067401.1, forward strand.
CTGTTTTAATTTTATTTGTATCTTTAGCATTTAGTGGAATGCTTTGCACATTGTTGTTGTTCAGTTGTTGTAGTTGTGTCCAATTATTTGTGATCCCCATTTGGTCAGAGATACTGAATGATTGCAATTTCCTTTGCCATCTCATTTTACAGATGAGGAAACTGAGGCAAACAGGGTTAAGTGACTTGTCCAGGGTCACATAACTAGTAAATGTCTGAAGTCAGATTTGAACTCAGGAAGATGAGTTTTCCTGATTCTAGGCTTGCACCATGGCACCACCTAGTTAGCCCAGAGTAAGTGTTTAATAAATGATTTTTCCTTCATCCATCCATCCAAACATCCAGCCATCTATCTATTTGAATGTCTATTTGGATGCCTAGTTGGGTGAAGCTGACCTATTTTCCAGATTCCTCTAAACTGGATGCAACTAGATGGGTCTCCCTCTGGGAAATGTGAAGGGGTGGAAAGACTACTGGATTTAGATTTAAAGAGCACAAGACTATTAATAAGGAAAACAGTAGCTCTCTTTGGCTCTGGGCAAACGAGAGTCTAATTTTGAGATTTGAGTCAATGAAATTTGCAGTCAACGGCCATTTAGCAAGCATTTATATGTTCCAGATCTGTTCTAAGCATTGGGAAGGTTAAAACATGGCACCTACCATAAAGGAGCTCATGTTTAAAAGTGTTCAATCTCCTGGTCCTATTTAATGTCTGTGAGACCTTGAATTGTCTTCCCTGGGACTCATGTTTCTTTAGTGGTCATCCAGGTTATGGTTATCTGAATGAGACTGTACTGGCCACTGTGATTTAGATAGATAGCCTAGTGACCAGAGCACTGGGTCTGGAATCAGGAAGACGTGATTTAGATCTGGGAACAGACACTTCCCGTGTAACCCTGGGCAAGTCACCTTCTACTTGCCTCAGTTTCTTCAACCATAAATGGGAATTGCTTTTAGAACCAAATGCAATATTTGTAAAAATATTTTGCAGTGTTTGGCACATAGTAGGTACTTAATAAATTCCCTTCCTCTATTGCTAGACTGATTAAGTAAGTATCATCTAAAAACATCTTGTAAGGATCACAGATAGTGGGAGAACTCTGGGAAAGGTAGACTTGAAACAAGGACAGCAGGGTGCTTATAGTTAAGCACTTATTCAGTGTGACTGATGAAATAATGGTTCTCTAATTCACAGAATCACTCTAGTTGGCATATACTTAGTGTGAGATGGTGATGTCATGGTTCTACAGTTGGCACATGCTCAGTGTGCTGTAGTGATATAATCGTACTAAGGTATTTAAGAGCTGAGAGGACTTGAAATAGAGGGACTCCATCTTTGACCATCTTCATGAGTGTCCTGCCTTCATCACTCCTTCACTAAGACCAAGGACTTGGGCTGGTCCCGAGGTCCTCCAGAGAGCTAGTCCGGACAGTATATTTTGGCACCCCAACTTGGGGGCTCTAGAAAGCAGGATATTTTACTCTCCCCAACCTGGGGGCTCTAGAAAGCACACAACACCATCCAGCTTTGTTTTCTAGTTGTTTCATGGAGAAGTGTCTTGGGTCCTGGACTTCTAGCCCTTTGAATGAAGGGACCTTGACTCTTATTTCTTTATATATAAAGAATGGGTATATGGGAGACAAAGGAAGAAGTGTCCAAAGTGTTTGTTGATTGATCTAGAACATAAGGATGTACAAGCCACAGGGGAAGCAATACGGCATTGTGGAAGACATGAGATGCTGGATCTGAAGTTAGAAGAATATGGTTCAAATTCTGCTTTCAGCATTTACTAATGTGATCCTTGAAAATTCATCTAAACTTAACAAGTCTCAGTTTCTTCATCTGTTAGATGTTAAGTTCTCACAGGGTCACGGAGACGCTCAAATGAAAAAATCTAACTAGAGTGTGTTGAAAGCCTTAACGTGCTATATCATTGGCAGCTAATTAAATTACTTCCCTTTTCCTGGTCTTGGCTTCCTTAGCAATCAGTCAACAGCAATTTATTAAATGTCGTCTACATTCTGGCAGGAGGATGGGTATCAGACAAAACACGGATGCAATCTCTGCTCTCAAAGAGCTTAGATTCTACTGGATGTGGGTAGAGGCAGGGATATTAGATTAGATAATTTCTGAGTCCCTTTCTCACTTTAATTCCCTTGCCTAATATTCAAAGGCCCAGCTGGTCTCTTCTTATCATCTCTGGCAATCACGAAAATATGAGGCTATTAGCCTTTTGAGAACTCAGTTGGTTGGAGAACAGAAAATGACTGCACATTAACTACCGAAGAATCAGCAGTTAGAGACATTTAATGCTGCCATATAAATTCCCTTCCCCACAATATTCATGAAGATTTTATATATTTTAATGACGACAAGTCAAGTCCTGGATGGTATTGGCAGAGAATTCCCAGAATTCTAGCAGGCACCTGGACCAAGACATGGAGCCAACAGTGATTCATGTCTATCTCTTCCTTGGTGACATATGGGACTTGTTGCCACAAAGGAGATTCTGCCTGGCTTGCCAAACCCTGCTTTGTAACCTTCAGGGAAAGATTTAATTATATCCCATCATCCTCTACTTCTCCCAGTCCTTTTCCTCTGTAATAGAAAGATTTTAGCATCTCATTAAAAAAAAAGTGAAGTTCTCAGCATCCTGTCTATTACAATTCTTTGGTCTTAGCTACCCTCTATTTTTATAAAAGAATTTATATTTATGGAAATATTAAAGATTATTTCTGAATGAACACAGAAATCAGTTTTAATAGAATGGAAGCTCTTCAAGGAGAAGATTTATTATTATCGTTATGTGTTTATTATCCCCAATGTATCATAAAGCCTTATAATAGGTAAATATTTGTTGTATTGGAAAGATTAGATCTATTTCTAGCCTATCTGAATACGATTGGAGAATTTTTTTACCCCCTAAGGCAATTGGGGGTAAGTGACTTGCCCAGGATCACATAGCTAGGAAGTATTAAGTGTTTCGAGTTCAGATTTGAATTCAGGTCCTCCTGACTTCAGGGCTGGTGCTCTATCCACTGCACCACCTAACTGCCCCTAGAATGGAGAATTCTAACACTTATAATGCTTACCTAGGACTCCACTGCTACCGATTCTCCTATATCAGGGAAGGGAATAAGAGTAAAATTATGGGATTTTTCAGCATCTGAACCTAGATAAAGGATTTCTCTGCTAATGCAATGACTTTGCATGAATATCTGCTTGCCACTCATCCCATAAAAAATGACATATGCTGATTCTGCCCAAATCCAAATGGAAAAAGAGCAGGAGGAGAAAGTAGGTTGCTAAAAAGGATTGGCTATACCAGGCCGGAAGGAATTGGGACTGAAATTTAGTTAATGTTAGTCCTTTCTAGCCAGTAGGTATTTAGGATAGGGATCCAGGTCGGTGAGCCTTTTATCCCCCAATACAAGAAGACTGGAGAATTCTTGTAGCCCATCCCTTAGCTATCCACTTGTAAAGGGAAAGGCCCAAAATATGTGGATATAAAAACAACTTGAAAAACCAAAGATTTCAAGAAAAAAAGCCTTAATAAAAACCCAGAACAAAAGTAGATAAATCAATATAAAGGATACTAAAACCAGAAGGAAGAATAAGTTAAACCTCAAAGAGAATATAAAGTTATAAATAATATATGAAGGAAAGTGAATCAATGCTCGATGAGAGACAGAATCTCATAGACAATCTAGAGAACGTAGAGCAACCAGAAATTTTGGAATGGTTCAAAAGAGAAATTAAATCCATCCAAGAAGAAATTAGGAATGGATATATAGGCAAGAGATTAGAGTGCCTAATACAGAATTAAATGCAATGAGCAGATTAGGGGGAAATGAATTTGTGATACTCTCTCTAAAGAGTTAAAGACAGATGAAAAGGTTTGGAACAAAATATATCAAGGGAATTTGAGTATTATATGGTGTAGCTGGGATACTGTAGACCACTAGCAAAAATGTGAGTGGGTATTTCAGGAACAAGATTCATAGGAAATAGGAGTTGTGATATAGCAGAAGCAAGTATACCTGGGAACAGACAAGAGGTCAGGATAGATTCAAAGAATGGAGCAAAACTTTTTCCAGCTGGTTTTTAGAGTAATGGGGGGAGATCCCAGAACCTCACCATATTGAGTGGGTAGAGCATAGACTGAGTATCATTCATTGGCTCAAATTTGAATGCTCTCTCTGTATGAATTCAAGAGCTTTTAAAATTATGAGGAAATTTAATTGGTTTTTCCTACCCAGTTCAATGCCTACATTTTACAGTTAAGGGACTGGATAGTGGATAGAGTTCTAGATCTGGATTTAGGAAGATCTTACTAACCATGTCACTCTAGGCAAGTCAGATAAGCTCTGTCTACCTCAGTTTCTTCATCTGTAAAAAGGGGATAATAATAACACCTGTCCTCCCAAGATCGTGAGGATTATATGATATAGCATTTGCAAAGTGCTTTTTCAAATTTTAAGGAGCGATGCAAATGATAGTTATTATAATTGGTGGCAAATTCTCTTCAAATGATTAATTATGTGGTGACTCAGTGTCCATTTTAAGGAAGAAAAAAAAGCAGAAAACTCATGGGCAAGACATGTTCCCCAAAGAGATTTATTAAAGTTAAATCAGGCCTTAGGAAATCTGAAGATGGGAAGGGGGTGCTGTAGGACCCCCCTCTTACAGAGAGTAACATGCCATAGGCAGTCCCTCAAGTTTGACATTCCCTTTTTGTGCAGGAAACTTCCCATTTCTGATGTTTATTAGAGAAGCCTCTTCTTTTTAGGGCTTCTGGGATGATGATTGGTGGAGATGAAGATGTTATCTGTTTTCTTTGAGGGCCATTGTTTGGAATCCTTAAAGGTGGTTAACAAGGAGGATGTGAACCTTATCTATGATCCTAGGCACCATAGGGCTTTTTAGATCCTGGTAGACCCTTATCTAAGAAGCTATAATTGGGAAAACAGTGGGTGTTTTTTTTTTTTTTTTAGGAGTGAAAACAAAAGAAAACAAGAAGCAATTAAAATGACATAACTATAGAGGAGAGTTCTTAATTACTCTCGGCAAGAGTTCATAGGGAGTTCTGCCATTAAATAGCTTGGACAGCTCCAGGAAGAGCATCATGTTCTCTCAAGTGAGGATTCAAGGCCCTCTGGTGGAGTTACTTAACACTTTTCCCCTTGGGATTTGACATATCAATGTTAACTCAGATTTCTTAGAAGGGGAAACAAACTTCAGGGATACAAGGCTGCTGACATGGGGGAAAGGGCTTCAATTATAATTCTAGCTCTGTCTGATTATATGTGTGCCTCTGTGTATTCTCTAGCTAACTGTAGCAGCTCATATTCCCCAGAGGAGAGATGACACTTAAGAGAAGCAGAATTCTAAGAAGCAACCGCATGTACATCAGCACATCATAAGAAGGGTCATTGAAACGCAAACCGGGCACTATGAGATAAATCATAGCAGTCAGAGTTTAACACTAGCTCTTTGAAAAAATCCTTTTCATCAAAGACTCAGTCTTATTATCAAGTTACCTATTAGCCAAGTAATTTAGTATTTTCACTTTTGGCTTTGGGGCTCAAGAAAAAGAACTTAGACTTTGGAACTAGAAGACCCGAGTTTAGACAAATCATTTCACTTCTCTTAGCCTCAGTTCCCCCATCTGTAAAATGAGGGTCACAACTCACTCAAGCTGGAAGGGATCTTAGAGGTCATTTTTATTTAATACCCACATTTTTATTATGTATGTATATATATATATATATATAATTGTTATATAATTTATTGCCATTGTTTAGTTGATTAGTTGTATTTGACTCTTTGTGACCTCATTTGGGGTTTTCTTGGCAAAGATACTGGAGTGGTTTATCATTTCCTTCTTCAGCTCATTTTACAAAAGAAGAAACAGAGGCAAATAGCATTGTGCCTGAGGCTGGATTTGAACTCAAGTCCTCCTGATTTGAGACCCAGCACTCTCTCTATTGTACCATTTAATTGCCCCTTCTATATTTTTACAGGTGAGAAGACTAAGGCTTAGAAAGTTGAAGTAGCAGAGCCAGGCTGATGTAGGGCTAATTGGCTGGGGAAGTCCTAGGCTTATAACTCTATGAACATTCATCTTTCCTCTCTTTAATGGTGGAAAAAAGCAGAAAGAGAAAGAAAAGAGCCTTATGACAATCTCTGGGGGGAAAAATTCATGTCACTAGTTTCTTTGCAATTTCTTTGCAATCAAAAAAGGTCACTTTCCAGTTTGCTCATAGTGATGTTCTTTCCCTCCCTCTATCTCTTTACCAGCCAGGAAACTGAGAGTTGCTGAGGCAACTGACAACCCAAAGAAAAATCTCTCCTCTCCAAGACTCCCCAGACACCTAGGCTTCTAGCATGTTTACAGTAGTTTTGGATCCAAGTCTTCCAGAAACTATTTTCCAAACTGATTCATAATTCACCCGCAGAGCAAAACTTTGAACAAAGCTTTCTGAACATAGATTTAACCTGCTCTCCCGACAGCTCTTAAGGGAAAGTGTGGTTTTGGTGGTTAATAATTTAAAACTTCACAAGACTTATGGTTTCAGAGGTGTGGTAATTCCTCTGTGTATCTTCAGCAGTTGCCTTTATGAGCTACTATGACTTAAAACATTCATTCCCTGGCGATTTCAACCCCCCCACCTCTTTTGAAATTCTTTCATATATATGATGGCACAAGTTGATAGTGTGTTGGACTTGAAGACTTGTTTCCTGAATTCAAATCTGGCCTCAGACACTACTAGCTGTATGACTCTGGGCAAGTTACCCTGTTTTCCTCAGTTTCCTCATCTGTAAGATGGAGAAGGAAATGGCAAATCATGGCAACAGATCTGTCTCTGTCTCTCTTCTTTGAGACCATGAAGATTCAGACAAAACTGAACAACATTATGGTTCTTAAGACACTTTTCTAGGCTGTTCCAAGGTCAGTCAGTGAAACTGTTCTTGAAGTCAGTCCATCATGGAAGGACTAACTAAGCTTGCCTTGTGCTGATCTAGCCTTTGATAACAGGAGGTTAAAATCATGCCATGATGAGCAAACAAAGGAGGTCTTTAATGGAGCTAATTGACAACTAGTCAGCACAGTGGAGAGAACACCTCCCCTTTATAGTGCCCTAATCTAGCTACTCAAGGGTGGATTCTTCCTCTTTTATGGACAGAAAGGGAATGACAGCCTCTCTACTAAATAACTCTTGTTCAACTGATACTCATACTGACTGTACAATATCCTCTGGAAGTGACCTTAGTAGCACAATATTCAGGATCATACCCATACTCATATAAATAGGGAGAAAGAGAATACTTGATTAGCTTTAGGAAGAGCTCCTGGATAAATAGGCTTCCATTGAACATGACACAATATCACATGTGTCTCACCCTAACAGAGTAGAGTAAGAATCTGTGACTCAAAGCTCACTACCACTGGAGGTTTATATCTTCTTACTTGTAAATAATTGATCTATCTGATAGAGAGGCAGTGAGTGGAGGTGATGGCAGCTGTAATGGAAAAGGGGATCTACTAATTCTGATGACACTCTTTTTTAAGCTCTACAGCTAGAAAAATTTCAGAGGCCATCTAGTCTAATTCACTCATTTTATAGATGAGGAAACTGAGACCCAGGGAGGTCACGGAACCATAGAGCTACAATCAGAAGAGATGTTAGAAGCCATCTAGTGAAACCTCCATATTTTATAACAGATTTGCTCTGCAGAAGCCATGGCTGTCCTTACCACCCCTACACATCCTTTGGCTTCCTCTCTCTCTTTATGTCTGTGTCTCTGTCCCTCTGTCTCTCTCTGTGTCTGTCTCTTTCTGTGTGTCTCTCTCTGTCTTCTTCTCTCTCTCTTCTCTCTTTCTGTTTCTTGTCTCTCTGTTTCTATCTCTCTCTCTGACCCCCTCCTTCCAAGACAATAACAAAATCTTTAGTTTTTGCTGTCCTTTTCAGTTTTACTTAAAGGAAGCTCTCCCTCCTACCCCATCAAAGTAGGCAGACAGTTTGAGAGAATTGTCTGGGGCAATGAGAGAGGAAAGAACTTGTCCAGAGTCAGATGACCAGAATGTGTCAGAGGAGGGACTAGAATCCCAGAGTTTTTGATTCCAAGGATGGCTCTCTATCCACTAAACCACACTACCTCTTGCATGGATTTTTCTTTCAGAAAATCCCTGTGATGTTTATGGAAGGCTAGGTTTGAATATCCCCCCATTTAAAGACATAGATTAAGACCCCAAACTGAAGTGACTTCTTTTAATCCAGCAGCAAGGGAATAGTAATGCTCCAACAAACATATGAGTCCCCCAACTCCATGCCTGAAGTTTTTTCATCTATCTATCATCTATCTCATCTATGTATGCAGCTATCTACATATAAAAACATAAAATGTTTATATATACATATAATCTCCATCTATGTATATCTCTCTCTCTCTGTACACATATATTAATCTATTGATCTAGCTATACATTTCAGGTATTCATCTGTTTCTATTTTCTTTAAATTTATCTATGATTTATCTATCTATCTCATCTACCTATCCACCCACTCACCCATCTACCCATCTGTTTATTTATCTATCATCTATCTCATCTATGTATCCAGCTCTCTATTTATGTTTATATATATCCATATAATCTCTTCTACATTTATATATCTCTCTGTATACATATATTAATCTATTGATCTATCCATTTCAGCTATTCATTTATCCATTTCTCTTTTGTATATGTGTCTTTCTCTCTATTTTCTTTATATCCATCATCTATCTATCTATCATCTCCTATATCCATCCATCCACCCACCCACCCATCCACCTGTCTATCAATCTATCCACCTATCATCTATCTAACCTATCCATCTATCTCATCTATGCATTCATCTATCTATCTATCTATCTATCTATCTATCTATCTATCTATCTATCATCGATCTCATTTATCCATCCATCCACCCACCCATCCACCCACCTGTCTGTCTGTTTATCTATCATCTAACCATCTAACCTATCCATCTATCTTATTTATGTATTCATCTACCTATTCTCTATCTATACATAGATAGATCTCTCTCTGTATAAATATATTAATCTGTTGATCTATTTATCAATCTATAGATATCTATCTGCACATATAATCTCCATCCTTTGTATAGCTATGTATCTATCTATACATGTAAACACACACATATATTATTTGCATATATATACATATATATATACACACACATGATTGTTTGCATATATATTCATAACTTCTCTAACTCTTCCCAGGATTCCCTCCTAACTGCCCTGCATTTAATTACATGCCCTTTATTTTTGCTTTTTTTTCTACATACACTTGAATGCACACATATTACCTCTCCTGTTGTTGAGAGTAAAGATTATTTCATTCTTTGTGCACTACCACAACTGCAATGTAGGCTGCTGGGAAATATACTTTTCCTATCTGGAAGGAGAGATGAAAGATTAGGGGATGCAGAAGCTGTGTAAGACCAGACAATCCATTAAGTCTCTCCTTTCAGCTGGGAACCACACTTCTCACAGTACCATTAAAACATCTACTTTCAAATCTCTTTACCCTTTACTTAAAGCTTTTGGCTTTGGAAAAGGTGAGGCGTGAATAGATAGAAAGGGGACTCTAATCCCCTTTCCTTTCCACAAAAAGGTAGGACTTGCTAAAAAAAAAAAAAAGAACATTGATTTTCCCTTAAGTGGAATTATTGTACTTTTCTTGACTGAAGTGAATAGAGTGTTCTGGCTGTTCCCTCCAAACTGTCTTTATAATCTATTTTTTTTTTTAATATGGGGATGCTTATCCTTGTAAAGTTATGCATGACTCTTCCATGAGCAACTGAAGACCATGTCTATGGAATCATTATTGTCCCCACTTTGGAAAAAATATGGCAAACAAGTTCCTTCTGAGAGTCCTTTGCTTAAGGATATCATCCTGGGTAATCATTGGGCCTTGTGTTCCACTCACACCCACACCCCCTCCTCCACCCATGTACCAGAGAATTTTTGGGAAGAGAGGGGCTCCACTATTTGAGATTCTTCTAAGTTTCAAATACTTGTCCCATTTAAAAAATAATAATCCCAGGACAGGAGGTTCTCTCTCACAAAGACTGGGTAACAAACCTTAGGCTTTTTGGAGCATTTGTAGATAAGACTTGATTGGATTCAATTCAATTCAATTCCACTCCACTTAACTCTCTCCTCCATTCCACTTGAGAATGCTAGCAAATCTTCAGAGAATTCAGCTCAGAAATGGAAGCTGAACAAGTTGGTGAAGACCAGTTGTCTTCCAGGACCAGTACTAGTCTACCAGATGATCTAAGTATTCACCAACTAGTGGGTAGAGCTGGGATATTATGACTTTTTCTTTTGCTTTTAACCAGCTAGCCAACCTGAGGCTATTCTTCTTTAATTGGTAATTATGGCCAATCTGAAGTCAGTTACCCTATTGCTTTTACTTCTTTCTAATTAGTTACTTGGGGGGGGGGTTCCCAAATAATTAGCTGAACTGTGTTTATACTTGTGGGACTCTGATAAAAGTTGAATTCTAGGAAGAGAATTGTCATATCTGCCAGTCCTCACAGGCCTAGGAAAATGTGGGATTGGGAATTTGGGAAGATCTGAGTTCAAATTCTGAGTTTCTTTATTATTTCAAGTTTCAATTTTTTCATCTATAAAAGTGGGAATCAGGATATTTTTATACTCATTGGCAAGTTTTTTTTTTATCAGGATAAAATGAGATTTTGTGTGTAAAATTTGCAAAGGGAATTTTCATTGTTGCCTCATGGCCATATAGCCTGTATTTAACAACCCAACTTGAACACTATCTTTTCGGAGAGGGCTTAGACTTATGATTTCAGAGAGAAAGGCAACAATTCTCAGGTAGGGATGCACCTTCCACTAGTATAGGTCTGCATCTTCTTGTCTACAATTGTTTAAGACACTAATCAGTTTAGAGATTTTTCTCAGGGTCACAGAGGTGGATTTTAAACTCAGGTCTTCTTGGCTCCTTTCTTCCAATTGAAGGCTCACTATTTTGGTATTATACTGCTTCCTTCTTGCTTTCATTCTTCTTTTTCAATGACCTCATCCTCCTTCCTCTTCCTTCTTTCTCCATCTTATTCCTTTTATTCTACTCCCTTCCTACCTCTCCTCTGTAATTCAGGACTTATACAATTCTTCTATCTTCCAGGTAAGTTTTTATCTGCCTTCAGTTTTTCCTATCATGGATAGAGAACTGAGTCATACTAATTATGAGTAAGATGGAAAGTGTGAAATGAAATGTACAAGCTTGATTGAAAGTCCCTTTTAACCATTGGGGAAATTGGGAAGGTTGTGAATCTAGCTGATCATCTTGCCTGGCAATGAAAGGCTGGCCATAAAGGGGTGATTGGGTAACATAGAGGTAAAGCAAAGCCTCAATATCAGCTAAATGATAACAAGGTGGAGTGTACTAGTGGTACCTAACTGCCTATACGATTAGAAAGTGTCCGTGTTCATAATTGCCTCCCCCACAGATTAAAAAAAAATTCAACCTATTTGTGAAGATGCCCTTAAAATCTCCATTATGCAGACCACTCATTTTATGGAAAAAAATCAGAGCAACCCAAACTATTTGTTTTTTCTAAGGATCAACTTTGCATGTAGGCAATTGCCTGAGATCATTCTTGGGGGACACTGGGTGGTGCTGAGAGCATTAGATTGAGAGTGAAAGTCCTGGGTTCAAATTCCATTTATTCTATTTGCTTTTGCTACTCACTGGGTAGGAATAGGAAGTATCACATCAGAGGAGTCACCAGATAATCTAGAACTAATTTGTATATAAGTAGAGGTTGGACTATATGGTCTTTGGGGTCCCTTCCAGTCTGGAGATTTTGTGACAGCAACTCAATCCTTCTCCCTCTGACAGTCCCCCATTCCTCATGAACAAATTCCAGCTCTGCTACTTACCATCTGTGTGATTTTGGGCATTTCACTTAACTTCTCTGGACCTCAGTTTCCTTTTCTGTAAAATGAGGGAGTTGGACTAAGATGATTTCCACTGTTCCTTCAATTCCAAATATAATCCCCCATTATCCTCTGGCATTAATAAAAAAATAATCACAAAAAGATAGTCCAAGGTATCTGTAGGCTTTCATCTCCCTCCCCTGAAATTCTCCATGCCCTCCCTTCTTCTTAAGGCTCTTTGCCTCAGTCTAGAAGCTTTCTGCTCTCATCTTTCCTATCTTTAGTCTGATAAATTAATTCACACTAAAGCATTAGGGACTTAATAGACTGCTTTCCCTGGAGGCATCTGCATTTTTAAAGAGGAATCATGGAAAAAAAAGTCTTAAACACCATAATGAATAGGGAGTTTAAGATATCACCTAATCCAACATCTCTTTTTTATTTTTAAAGTTTTTTATTTTCAAAACATATGCATAGATAGTTTTCAACACTCACCCTTGCAAAACCTTGTGTTCCAAATGTTTTTTCTCCTTCCTTTCCCCCATCCCTTTCTCTAGAAGGCAAGCAATCCAATAGATATTAAATGTGTGCAATTCTTCTATACATATTTCCACAATTATCATGCTGCACAAGAAAAATCAGATCAAAAAGGAAAAAAAATGCAACCCCCCCCACAAAATGCTAGCAAATAACAATAAAAAAGTGAAAGTACTATGTTGTGATCCACATTTAAACCCCATAGTTCTCTCTCTGGTGCAGATGACTCTCTCCATCACAAGACATAAAAGCCTTAATCACCTTGTTGTTGAAAAAAGCTACATCCATCAGAACTGATCATCGTATAATCTTGTTGTTACCATGTGCAATATTCTCTTGGTTCTACTCACTTCACTTGGTCTTTGTAAGTTTTTCCAGATCTCTCTGAAATCATTCTGCTGATCATTTTTAATAGAATAATGGTATTCCATAACATTCATATAACTTATTCAGCCGTTCTCCAACTGTTCTCCAATCCAATTCCAGGTCCTTGCCACTACAAAAAGGGCTGCTACAAACAGTTTTGCACAAGTGGGTCCCTTTTCCTCCTTTAGGATCTCTTTGGAATACAGGCCTAATAGAAACACTGCTGGATCAAAAAAGGTTTGATAGCCTTTTGGGCATAGTTCCATATTGCTCTCCAGAATGGTTGGAGCAGTTCACAACTCTACCAACATTTTAGTGTCCCAGTTTTCTCAGATCCCATCCAACATTCATCATTATATTTTCCTATCATTCTAGCCAATCTGAGAGGTGTGTAATACACCTCTTATTTTATAGATGAGGAAACTGAGGCATAGGGAGATCAAGGGACATACTCCAAATCATGTAACTAGTTAATGCAAAAAAACCTGAAACTAGAATCTTATGTTTCCCACTCTCCACTCTCACCCCTTTCCTAGCCTGTCTCTTAATAATCATGGTGCGATTTCCAAAATCAGTAACCAAAACTTTTCATGAAATTTTATTTCTTTAATTTTTTAAAACAATACCATTGTTCTTACATTATATCATCCCGATAGATCCTATCTTCCCACCCAGAAAGTCAGTTCTTTTAATACAGACGAAAAAAAGAAAAACAACAGTTCAGCAAAATGAATCCATTAATTGAGTTTGATGGTCGATACAATCCAATTCCACACTCAGATTCAGTAGCTACCATCTCACTGCCATTATCGACTTTTTAAAAAATAGGATTTTCATGGTACCCTTCAAACACTCCATTGGTTACTCTGCCTACTGGCCTAACATCCCCTCTGGGTATCCCTATTTTTGCCATCATCTCCTCCATCAGTCTCATGCACAAAGTCCTATGGGCAGTGGAAAGGGACCAGACATCAAGCAGAACCTAGAAGAGAGGATCTTGGTACCCTATTCAGAAAATCAAAACCAACTGCGTAATTTGCTTTCCTTACTTCAGAGATGGAAAGAAGAGACAAAAAGGGGAGTAGGTTTTATAACTGTTGTCTGTTATTGGAAAAACACTAGTCCTCTGACTGAGTAGCCCACCTGGTGCCTTCCAGATCATCTGCATTGATTCACTGATCTGGGCAAACACTTTAAAATGTATAATTATATTGATTTGTTTTACTTATGTAACCCTCAGATCACCCCTTGGCAACTGCTAGCAAAATACGCTCCTGTGTGGATGTACACCTAGGGGTGTCTTTCCCTACCTGTATTTTATAATTTGTATTAATAACAGCGTAACAGGAGACATTACCACACAGAGACTGAGCAGTAGAATGTAATAATGATTGTCTCTTACATACACTTGAGTGTTTATAAATGATGATTGTCTCTATAGGTACCGGATACTTAGAGGCACGCACATCATACATATAGTTTTCGATTGGACTTGTGATTTCATTGGTATAGGAAAATTTTGGTGAGAAAACTAACAAGAAGTGATCAACAACTGTTCTTTGCAACTTACAGTCTTAGAGAATTGCCTGAGCATTGAGAAAGTGTGACTTATCCAAAGTCACACAGCCATCATTAGAAGTGATATTGGGATCGTAGTCAGGAAGACATGACTTCAAATCCAACCTTAAAGTCACTTAATCATAATTTGCCTCAGTTTCCTCATCTATAAAATGGGGATAGTAGTAATAGCACCTATTTCCCAAGGTGGCTGTAGGGGATCAAATGAGATAATATTTGTAAAGTGCTTAGGACAGTAACTGGCACATGAGAAGTGCTATATAAATATTAGCTGTTTTTACTTTTATTCTTATTATTTACTACATCAAGTTTGGGCTTTTTAGTCTTTTTATGATTGGCACTTCATAAGATAATAGAGATTTTAGTGAAATTGAAGAATTTTTTTTGGCAGTAATCTAGTACAGTCCCTTCAGTTTTTAGAAGAGGCAAGAATAACCTATTCAAAGTTCCACAGACAGATATCAACCCCTAAAGCCAAAATTGCCTTTTTGGCTAAGCAAACAGGCCATGTCTGTTCTGGTCGATTCTTCTTCCTCATTGGATGACTTGGCCATGGGGGTCATTAAGTTAGAAATGAAGTTGCTGCAGGCTGATTTACTCAGGGCAATGCAATGCTTTCAAGATGGCAGGCCTTAGTAGGACAGAGGGCATCTAGTTGACTAAGTGCAAACGTATGCAAACGGAAAAGAGGGATTTTCCAGGAATTTGCTTTCCATGTTGGACACTTGCTCTCTAGCGGGGGTCCTCAAACTACAGCCCGTGGGCCAGATGCGGCAGCTGAGGACATTTATCCCCCTCCCCCAGGGCTATGCAGTTTCTTTATTTAAAGGCCCACAAAACAAAGTTTTTGTTTTTACTATAGTCTAGCCCTCCAACTGTCCGAGGGACAGTGAACTGGCCCCCTATTTAAAAAGTTTGAGGACCCCTGCCTGGCTTGAATGATGAAAATCCATTGCTCCTGGTGCCGATGTGAATCTTTGGATAGACAGCTTTCTTGGGTCTTTCATTACCAGCTTCTCCCCTCCTACTTAAGTTTGCTAAAAATCTGTGCCACTGAATAGAAGAGGGATCAAGTATGAAATAGTATTATTGACTCAGTGCCTCTCATTTGCTCAGAAAGTCATCATAAAGGGCATATTTTTGTGCGAGATGCTTCTTTTTTTTCAAAGAGATGATTCTGCATATTCATGTATTAGGACAAATTAATATAATCTAATGGTTGTTTTGGGTTCAAAATGAATGAATACCTGAATAAGCATTTATTAAGCACTTTCTATATGCACTACACTGTTCTGGGGAGTACAAATACAAACACTGAAATAGATTCTGACCTCAAGAAGACTATATTCTAAAAGGACAGGGGTTCTTAATTGGGTTTGGTGCCATTGACCCTTTGGGGTTGATCAGGAGACCCACGGACCCCTTAAATTTTTTTTAATGCATAAAATAAAACAAATAGCATTACAAATGGAAAGGAAATGGTAAGCCACACCAGTATCTTTGCCAAGGAAACCCCAAATGGGGTCATGAAGTGTCATTCATAATTGAAATGATGAATAAAAGTAACAAAGGAAACCAATTACATTGAAATCAGTTATCAAGAGACAAAAACCTCAAACAAATTCATGAACCTCAGATTAAGATCTCCTGTAATAGGAGAAGATAGTGGTATCTAGAGAGGGACATGTTGATAGAGAGAGTTGTTGAGGAAGGTGAATATGTCCTTTGGGGAGTAAATTGATATTCTTTCCAGGAACAATGTCAGAGCTGATTTGATTGAGGTTTCAGAATTAGAAAGGACTGAGTTGGGGCAGCTAGATGGTGCACCAGACCTGAAGTCAGGAGGACCTGAGTTCAAATGTGACTTCAGACACTTAACACGTCCTAGCCGTGTGACCCTGGGCAAGTCACTTAACTCCAATTACCTCAGCAAAAAACAAAACAAAACAAACTAAAAAAGAACAAAAAAATTCACCCCAAACCAAAACTAACAACAACAATAAACAAATAAAAAAAATGGCTGAGCAGAATAAGATCATACTGCAGAGAACCAAAGTTGTTGGAAACATTTGGCAAGTATGGAGTCAATTGAAGTGTGGCTGTAAAAATCTCTGGTTCACCTGAGAATGCCTCTTTTCAGAGTTAAACCAATTATTAAAAATATTATTTAGTCAAATCAGTCACTTAGCATCATATAGACAAAAAAATCATTTAGGAAAATTGAACTGAATTACATGGACTAGATGAATGTCAAGCTTTACGTGTTTGGGTCCAGCTGCAAGGAAGCAAGACAAAAGTGATCTGGAGCATCCTTCCTGCTCTGCTTTACCCAGTTTTGCTAAGTAAAATATCCGAATATACATGGCTTAGGGCTAACTGCCAGGGGCATAATGAGAGGCCAGAGAAATTTATTTTCCCCATTTCAAATACTGGACATTCCTGGGAGAATTGTCACCAAGAGGAATAAGTGTAGTAAAAAAAAGACAGAAATGACCTGAAATATTCTTGCCACGCTGGCTGGGTACTGCTATAGGCTATTTCACAAAAGAGCAATAACCACGTTCATGTGGGGGAAAGCCCACAATTACAATTCAGTGGAGAAAACAGCAGATGGTGATTCCATAGAGTCAGTAGATGACAGGATAGTGATGAAGAAAAAAAAAACAACAAACCAGAATATGACAGCAGCAACTTGCAATTCAATATGGAGAAGCAAAAAAAAAAATAGCTTTGGAGGCAAGAGAAATTGTTTCAGCTGGATGCAACCCCAGGGATATGAGTCTTTTTTTCTCTTTTGGTGACTCACCATTTCCTTTATTCATACAAAAGAGTGAATGATGCACTAGCTGAGAAACAACAAATGTGGTTTAAGGCTTAAATAAGTCCCTTTCTTCTGGGGCATCTATTTTGAAAGCTTGGGACTAGTAACCTTAGACCTTGGAGTCTCTCATTAGCATTAACAACTTTGGGTTAAAGTCAGTTGTCAGCCTTGGGTCAGTGGGTTTAGAAACCTTGGAATCACTATAGTTGGGAGCCTTAGGATCTTTGAGTTTTGTGACCTTAAAGTCAGACTTGGTAATTTTGGGATCAGCCCTGGTGACCTTGGCATCAGTGGGCTTAGTAACCATCGTCCAATGAGCTTGGAAACCTTGGGGTCAATGGTTTTTACAACTGTAAAATAAGGTTTGGTGATTTGGGGGTTGAGAAATTTTTTTTTTATTTAATTTTTATTTAATAATTACTTTATATTGACACTCGTTTCTGTTCCGATTTTTTTTCCCTCCCTCCCTCCACCCCCTCCCCTAGATGGCAAGCAGTCCTTTATATGTTGGATATGTTGCAGTATATCCTAGATACAATATATGTTTGCAGAACCGAACAGTTCTCTTGTTGCATAGGGAGAATTGGATTCAGAAGGTATAAATAACCTGGGAAGAAAAACAAAAATGCAGCTAGTTCACATTCGTTTCCCAGTGTTCTTTCTTTGGGTGTAGCTGCTTTTGTCCGTCATTTATCAATTGAAACTCAGGTGTCTTTGTCAAAGAAATCCACTTCCATCAAAATATGTCCTCATACAATATCGTTGTCAATTGAGAAATTTTGTGAGAAAATTTGGGGGCCTGGATATTTGGCAATAGTCTTGGTGTTGTTGGGCTAGTCTTGGCTTAGAGCCTGTGGGCTTCATGATCTTGGACCTGAAATGTTTAGAGTGGAGAACCTTGGTGCGAATGCTCTTGATGATATCTATTATTTTCTTCAAGCCTTCTTCTCATGCTTTTTAGCAAAGCACACATATCTCAGAATCTTAGTATCTCTAAAGATTTAGATTTCTCGATGCCATTCAGTGCCATTTACAGGACTGGTTGTTTGTGGTATAGTTCCTAGACTTGGCCATATTTATACTGTAGCCTGTCACTCCATGCTCTCTTTGCAATGGATCATTGCAAAGATATGGAAAAGTGTATTCAATATAGCTGATTAACAATTTCCCTTCTCATTCTATTTGTTTTACTGTTTTGATTAAATGTCTTTTAATTTGAATTAATGTATCTTCCTATTTGGATTGATTAGAAATATGCACCAGATGGGGGCTCTTAAGTTAAGCTTTTGAACTGATGCTAATGGAAAGAGCATCTTGATCCTCGGTATAGTTTTCAGGGGCCATTTTGTTGTGGAGTCTGGGCTACATGTGTATGTAGGTAGAGTCTTTGAAGTTTTCCTAAAAGACTAGCACTCTCTCCCCTGCAGTGTTCTGTATTGCACGGAATACCAAACAGCAAGGAAGTGGCAAGAAGTCATTTTCTTTAAAGCTTTATCTCCTAACACTCAGAAAAGAGACCAAGGATGCCCTGGGACTCAGCCCAAATGAGTCACCAGCAATGTTTCTGGCTTTCATTTTTCTTAATTAGCTGTCATCACAAATGCACTGAGATCCCAAGCTTTCTCTTTCCTTTCAGCAGCTGGCCTCCCAGCAACCTCGTTAATTTTACTGATCTTTCCCAGATTATTGGTTTACTTAATTTATGATCCTCTGTTTGAATCTGGTTCCCATTTATGCGGCTCCCATCCAGGCCCATGTTCTACCATCACCGGGCTGAAAAACTGTGGATATTGGGACTGATCACTCTTTCCCTCTGACCTTCAGAGAAGTCCATCTTCCAGAGACCTGGCTCTTCCCTGGGGTTAATTAACAACAATCAAGTCTTGTAAAGGGCACTGAAGGCATCCAATGGGCAAAATGTTCTGTCTCTCTCCTATTTAAAGAAGTCTTGGCTGGAGATCATTCCAAGGGCAATCTCTAGGGATATCCATTTGTCATTATTGACTTAAATATAGGTTTGGGAATAATTCTGGCCGTTTTAACAATGTACATGTGGGGCCATCACACTACAGATCCACTGTCTGCTGGTCCAGATTTGGGGAATACCTCTTGGGCTTGCAAGCTGCTTCACTTCACCTGTTAAATGATTGAGTTAGATGAGATGGTCCTAAAAGTCCCTTCTAAGTCTAGATGGAGGAAACAAGATTCCTACAAAAGGGTGTAATGTTAGTGGACAGAGACTCCCCAATCTAACTGTCCATTGTCTATAATGAGGGAGAGCTTGGGATGGTGGATAGGAACTGCTTATGGAATCAGGAAGCTCTGAGTTCAAATTACAATAAAGAAACTTTATAACTCTATGACCCTAGTCCAACACTCTCTGGGATATGGTTTCCTTCTGAATAAAATGAAGAGGTTGGATTCAGTGAGTTCTAAGGTCCCTTTTAGCTCTAAATCTATGCTACTTTTATACTTTATTAAGAGGCTTTCGATCCCTTCTCCTCTCCATCCCATCTCTACATCTGCATTGGCTTTCTTATTGGTCACTCAACTAGCATTTATGATGATACTATCAGTTAACTTAGCATTATGAAGTACCTCTTATGCATCTGGCAGTGTACTAGGCATTGGGGAATAAAAGAAAGTTAAAAGACAGTCCTTGGATTTCATAGAATAATGGGAAAGACGACAGGTAAATAACTGCAAACCAATATAGGGACGGGAAAATTAAAGACAATTGAAAGAGGGAAGTCATTGAGGTTAAAGAGGACTGGGAATAGCTTTTTGAAGAAGATGGGAATTTAGCTGGGACTCAAAGGAAGCCAGAGAAGTCAGGTGGAGAGGAGGAGAGAGAGTATCCCAGGTAGGAGTGTCAGCCGAAGAAAATGCCTAGACTTGGGACATGGACTGTTTTGTTTGAGGAGTGTCATTGTATCACATGTGGTGAGAGGGAGGGGGGAGGTAAGATGTAAGAAGATGGTAAAGGTTATGAAGGCTTGGAACACCAGAAGATTTAATATTTGATCCTGGAGGTGAAAGGGAGCCATTGGTGTTTACTGAATAGGGGAGACGATGGGATCACTTCTGAAAGATCAATTTGACAACTGAGTGGAGATTCATTGGTGGGGAGACAAGACTGTTGGCTGCCTGTTTCTGGATCTCTGATTTGAGCTTCTGCTTTGTAATTGTTCATGGCCTTGCTCATAGAATGATTCCTTGGGATTTATGATGTCTCATATACAACCCATCTGTCCAAGATCTGAGTAGCCTTCACCAAGGCTGTTATCTCAGCCTCTTTTATGAAGGACTGGAATATGGCCAAGCAAATAAAAGCTCTACAGATGTTATTATTCAATTGAAATACACATATTTTTACTGGTTCAGCATATCTACTAAATACACTGATTTTTATCGAGGAGGTGGGAGTAGCTCTCAGTCAGGGTTGGATCTTTGAAGGCACATCAAACACACAGACACACATTTCTTCCATAGTCAAGGTCTTTAAAATTTTTCCCAATTACTTGTAAAAACAATTTTTAACATTCTTTTTTTTTTTAAATTTTGAGTTCCAAATTCTCTCCGTCCTTCCTCTTTCTTCTCCCTGAGATGAGAAGCAATTTGATATCAGTTATACATGCGCAGTCACGCAAAACACGTTTCCCTATTAGTCATGTTGTGAAAGAAAATGCCGACCCCCCAAAAAAAAAGATAGAAAAAATAAAGTAAAGAATTATATGCTTTGTTCTGTATTCAATTTCATCAGTCCTTTCTCTGAAGTGGACAGAATTTTTCATAAGTTCTTCAGAATTGTCCTGGATCATTGAATTGCTGAGATAGCTAAGGTTGATCATCATACAAAATTGTTGTTACTATGGGCAGTGTTCTGGTTCTGCACTTCACTTTGTATTAGTTCATATAAGTCTTTCCAGGTCTTTCTGAAAATATCCTGTATGTTATTTGTTATAGCACAATCATATCGCATCACAATCATATACCACAATTTGTTTGGCCATGCCCTCAATTTTCACTTTTTTTTGTCACATAAGAAGAGTAGCTGTAAATATTTTTGCATATTTCCCCTCCTTTTTTGAACTCTAATTCTAGTAGTGGCATTTCTGGATCAGAGGGCATACATACATGATTTCTATAACCTTTTGGACCTAGTTATAATCACTCTTCAGAATGGTTGGATCATTCACAACTCCACTAACAATGCATTCGTTTTCCCATATTACCTCCAACATTTATCCCTTTTCTTAATCTTAAATTGTAAGTTTCTTTCAGAGTTATCAGGTCTCTTTCCTCCATTTTATTTTATAGTTGAAAAACTTAAGTTCCAGAGAGTTAAGTGAAGTTAAGGTTGCAAAGCAAATATTTGAATCCAGATCCTCTGGCTTGAAAAGAAGCCCATTTCCCCTACACTATGTTGTTTTCACAATAGAAGGAGAGGGGAGAGATAGACAAGAAGATGAGAGGTGGGGGAGGAAAGAGAAGAGAAAAGCATTTTATAGCACCTACTATTTTCCAGGAACTGGCTAAGCATTTTACAAATATTATTTGATCCTCCTAATGGCCCTGGAAGGTAAGAATTGTTATCTCCCCTTTGCAGTTGAGGAAAATGAGACAGACAGGATTTAAGTGACTTTCCCAGAGTCACACAGCTCATTAAGTATCTGAGACTAGATCTGGTAGAGGGCTGAAACTCTTGAGTTGATGTGCTGAAGTCAGGGCAGCCGAGCACTTGAGGCTAACTGCTGATTGGACAATACTCTATGGGCATATGCTTGGAGAAGGGTCCTTCCCACTATCTTGTGCTGGCTTAATGATTGGTGTATACAGAGGATTGTAGGAGGGACTAGGGGGTGGAGTAAGACGAGCCAGAGTCACTTTTTGCAGAAGTTGGTCACAGAGATTCTACTTCTAGCCTGTACCTCTAAAGAGCAAGAATAAAGACTAAGGGCTTTTGCTTATCCTGACTCTGGCTGGTTATGAAGTATCCTGGGTGCTAGCACGGTCATCACAAGATCTGAATTCTAGTTTTTTTTTTGACTCCATGATGAATGCACGGGACACCATGATGCAGCTGAGGAAAATGAGACAAACAGGATTTAAGTGACTTGCCCAGAGTCACACTGCTCATTAAATATCTGAGACTATGTCTGAATTCTAGTCTTTTTGACTCCATGATGAGTGCTCTGTGCACTTTGATGATACCCAGCTCCCTAGAAATTTCCTGTGATGGAATTGGTAAGATCTCCATCTCTACATGAACATGATAAGACAAGAAACTGGATTAACAAACAGAAGATCAGGCTGTCTTGAGAACTTGGCCATATCCCTTCCCATTTCAGTCTCAGTTATTTTATCTGCAAATGAGGGTGGGACTATATCAGACTGATAAGTCATATCCAAATCTGTGAAGGGACCCAGAGGCCATCTGTCCTCTCCAGATAAAGAAAAAGCATATGAAAGTAAAATAGTCTTGCCCAAGATCATGCAAAGGCAGGTACCAGAGGTGAGATTTGAACTCAAGTATTCATGATCTTGAAAGCTCCTTCCAGCTCCAAATCTATCATATAACTTGTCCAAGATTACAGAATCATACCAAAGTATTTTGATTCTGTGTTCTGTTGCCTTCTCACCACAATACAGAATTCTGACTTGCTTAGGAGAGCCCAATAATCCATCTTGTCCAGGAGCCTGTTGAAGGATGCAAAGAAAGAAAGATTGATGAAATGTGATTGGGAAGGAGGAGCAGCATTATCCTTCTTAACTTCAGCCTTAAGGATTGTACTAAATGCCTGTGGAGCAAAGGAATGAATGAAAAGTTAGAGAGAAATCCTCTCAAACATCTTCTCTTCTCCCCTTTGTTGCTTCCTGAAGTGCCTACGTGTTTCGCACAGAGGCCATTTAATAAATGTTTGTTGAATTTGCTTGAAAAATCCATTGTGGCTTTATCTAAGCTCATGGATTTATATAAATCTTGTGTTCAACCTGTTTATATTGTCAGCTTCTGCTGCCTTGAGGGGTTATGCGTTCCTGGAGTTTCCCAGATGCCTCTCTGCCTGACTGTAAGCTTGAGGTTTCCAGACTTGTCAATTCTGCCCCTGTAATATCTCTAGAATCCTTCTCCTTTCTCTTCCTGCTGCTGCCCCATTACTCCAGGTATGCATCTTTATCTGCCAAGATAATGCAATAATCTTCTCCTAAGTTTTCCTGCTTTAACTGTCTTTCCCTCCAAACCACCCTTTGTCCTAGTACTAGAATGATGTTTTCCTCATATTTAAGGCTAATATTTGCTCTGCTCTGCTTTTTAAAAACAATCTTTGCATGTGTCCTTAAAAAGAGTGATACCTTTTGTTCTTTGTATATCTGACATTTCTCATTTTCTCTTTCTTTCTCTAAAAATTACCTTCTCCCACACAAAGCAGAAACTAAGCCCAGACAATGCACAAAACCAAATGAAGTGAAGGCAAATACAAATTCAGCTCTGTTGACCCCCCACTTCTCTGTGGAAAGAGAGAGATTTGTTCTAGCATTTGTCTTCTGGATATCAATGCTAGTATAAGGCCAGGGGTGTCCCAGAGCTAATTTCAATGGACTATAAAAGCCTGATGTTAAAATTTCATTGTGAACATTTACAACTTGGAAATTAACAAATGCTATAAATCAGGGCTTGATTTATTGTTTTGTTGATCATCTAAAAATGATGGAGAAAATCAGATTAAGCTTAAAAGTGCATCATTCCCTCTTCCCTTCCAACAAAGACTATTTTTAACTCCCAATTGCTCCTATATGAAAGAGGTTGTGCCTTACACAGATCATTGCCTCTAATTTAAATCTTGCTCCTTTTTAGTGTTGTTTTCAATTTACATAATGGTAATTTTGATTTATATTATTCTCCTGGTTCCATTTTTTTTTTTTTTGCTTTGGACCAGTTCAATATCTCTATGAATTCTGTAGCCATTGGAAGCTCCATGGAATTGTGGTTAATGAGCCCATCGTTGTAACCAGGAAGATCTCGCTTCAATTTCCACCTAGGATACATACTGCCTCTGTGAACCTGGGCACAATGTCTAACACTCTCAAGGCCAGAGACTCTGTGGCTCTAAATGGCAGAGAAATTGATCTGCTTTGATAGAAAGAATTTATTTACTGGGAGTTCTTTATACCAATAAAATCTCATGTCTGAGTTGAAAAATAAAAATATTGCATTTCATATGCCTTCTTTTTTGAGATGATAACTTGGACATTGGAAGTTTACTTTCTATAAATTTGTTTTTGCTTTCATAAAAAAATAGGTGGCTAGGTGGTGCAGTGGATAGAACATTGGCCTTGGAGTCAGGATGATTCTTCTTCTAGATGGCCAAATGAAGGGTGGTGGGGAATGAGGTAGAAGAAGACAGGAAAGTTAGGAGAGGGACTGATGGAGGGCTTTAAATGCCAAACAGAGGGTTTTATATTTGATCCTAGAAGTGACAGGGAACCACAAGAGTTTATTGAGTTCTGATTCCATTATACACTGTTCTACTGTTGCTTTAGCAATACGGGGGACGCCATATGAGAATTTAAACAACCACATTTTGGAAGAGATTCCCAGTTCCACCCCATCCCCCTTCACTGAGTCTTGAAGCTTTCCTTCTCTCTCTGAAAGTCTATCCTAAATCGATACCAGCTTTCCCATGATCTATCAGTAGAGGGAGAGTTTACAAATGGAAGGATGGAGAGTGGGTGTAGGGAAGGGAAAATATCCTCTTGGAGTCAGTGTCCTCTTGGAGAAGTGACCCTTTCTATGTTATTCCCCTAAGGTCTTAGCCCTTTAGATGCTCTTAGGAAACAAGCTGGATTTCACAGACTCCTAACTCGACTATTACAAGCAATCTCACAGACGCAATTCTCCTTATTTCACAGAGAAGGATGCTAAGAATAGGGGGACATTTCCCCCTTGCCACACAGAGATTAATAGTAGAGATCAGATAGGAAATGATGTCTCCCAAGTCCAAAAGATCAGAGGATTGGATAGGGTTCTTAGAGATCACCAATTACCTTACTTTATAGAGAAAGACCAGTTTAGGGGAATATAGGGAGATGCATTTTGACACAATATCTGTGGAGAAACAACAGTGGGAATAAATCCTGGCCTTGTCTGCATGATCATAAGCAACTCATCTCCCTGGCCCTCAGTTTCCTTATCTACAAAATGGGAGAGTTAGGCTAGATGGCCTTGCCATCTCTCAGCTCTCAATCTGTGATCTTATATTTGTAAATGGCAGAACTGGGATTTCAACTGAGGTTTTCTGATTCCAAATCCAGCTCTTGTTGCCTCTTATTAGAGAAGTTATGATTCATAAAACCAGAGATCGAGAGCTGGAAGGGATCTCAGGACATTTTAATCTAACATTCTCATTTTACAAATGGAGAAACTGAGGCACAAGGCAGTGAAGTGACGTCATCATCGTCATCAGTAAAATGTTTATACTATGTTCCAGTCACTGTGCTAAGTACTTAACAATTACTATCTCATTTGGTCTTTACAACAATCCTGGGAGATAAGATATTAGTATTTCCATTTTACAGTTATGGAAACTGAGGTAGACCACAGCTAAGTGACTTGCCCAGTGTCATACAGCTAATAAGTGTTTGAGGGTGGATTTGAACTCAGTTTTTCCTGACTCCAGGTACTGTTCCAACCAGCTGATTTGACCAAGTCAGTGAATCTAGTGATTTAACAGCACAGATGTAGAACTGGAAAAGAGCTTCACTTTACAAACAAGGTTACTGAAATCAAAGGAGAGTAAATGATTTATGGAGGGCCCATAAGATTAAGTTTCAGAGGCAGACTTTGAACCTAGGCTTTCTGTTGCTAAGGGCAAGTAAGGGGTACGGTGAATAGTGGAGTCAGGAAGACCCAAATTCAAATTCAGGCCTAAACACTTCCTAGCTGTGTGCTGCCGGGCAAATCACTTTACTTTGTCTGCCTCAGTTTCCTCATCTGTAAAATGAGCAGGAAAAGGAAATGGCAGACCTCTCCACTATCTCTGGCAAGAAAACCCCCCACGAGGTCACAAAGAGCCAGACATAACAACAATTTCTGACTCCAAAGCCCTGAGTCTTCACAAAATATGCTTGAAATATTCTCCCTTCCCTACACCCGCACTCCATTCTTCCATTTGCCTGAGCTACTGTCATGGGGAGTGACTGTATTTCATGGGTCACTCTTCAGGAACCCCAGCACAGCCAGAAAATCCTACTTCTCCAAGTGCCCCACCTCCTCCTGCTCCCACTAGGCCGCCAGAGTAAGCAGACTTGCATCCTGCTCCTGAGAGAAAAATTCAGAGGCAGGGGAGCCTATGGCGGCAGGGCTTCCCGGAGCCGGCCCTTTAAGCGGATTTTCCAAGAGGGCCATCGCTCTTTCCCCACTTTATTGTCGGCTTCTCCCCCACCCGCCGTCCACCCTGCAGGGACTGCTGCTGACAGAGCTGATCATGGCTTGTGAGTGATAATATAATTCAGTCCCCCTCAAGGAGAGATGCTATCAGAGGGGCTTTTTTTCAAGGAAAAAAATAATATGCTCTTTGAAAAGAGCCATCTTTCTTCCCGGAAGAACAGTTATTAATCTCTTCCTAGTACATTCTCATATCATTTTCGACATTTATTTTCATGCGGCGATATTATAAAAGCAGGCATTTGTGTCAGGTTTGATGCAGTGCGACACACCAGCACACGGAAAGGCGTAATTACCGCTCTGGTCATTGGAATTGCTAACCAGAGCCTGACATTTTCAGATCGGACCAATTTCTTAGTGATCCAGAAGGGAGCCCCGACGCTGGCGCTGGTGCTGGCGAGGGCTGCATTTCAATGAGGCTGGGCTTTAGCTTCTGAGGATGTGAAGGATGGGTTCTGCCCTGCCTGTGCCCTGCAAAGTGTGAGAGTGTGTGTGTGTGTGTGTGTGTGTGTGTGTGTGTGTGTGCATAAGGGTGTGAACATGTGTGTGTGAGTGTGTGTGCATGCGAGTGTGTGTGAATGTGTATGAGTGTGTGTATGTGTGTGTGTGAGTGTGTGGGGATGTGTATGAGTGTGTGTATGTGTGTGTGAGTGTGTGTGTGTGTGTGTGAGTGTGAGAGGATGTGTGTGTGTGAGTGTGTGTGTGAATGTGTGTGTGTGAGTGTGTGGGGATATGTGTATAAAAGTGTGTGCATGTTTGTGTAGGTGTGCATGTTCACAATATGGCCCTCCCTGTTGCTTCCACACTGTGGGGGGCTGCCAAGCTAAGGAGGGACTTGTGGTAAAGAGAGAATTTAAGAGAAGGAAGAATCCTTCCAAGACACTTTTCTGTGATTCAAACGAATGAATGCTGTGAGTCTAACTCCCAAAGTGCTCCTTTATTTGTGCATGGAGCCGACATCCTCTAGGGGCAGCTAGGTGGCGCTGTAGTGGATAGAACTCTGGGTCTGGACTTAGGAAAACCTGATTTCAAATCCATTCTTACACAGTTATAAATTGTATGTCTCTGAACAAGTCACTCAG
Source organism: Antechinus flavipes (assembly GCF_016432865.1). NCBI lineage: Eukaryota > Metazoa > Chordata > Mammalia > Dasyuromorphia > Dasyuridae > Antechinus > Antechinus flavipes. The sequence goes on from NC_067401.1 coordinate 18,996,438, forward strand.
TTTCTTCACCTGTAAGATGAGCTGGAGAAGGAAACGGCCAGCCACTCCAGCAGTTTTGCCAAGAAAACCTCAGACGGGGCCATTAGGAGTCGGGTATGACTCAACAACCACCACAACAACCACAAAGAAGGACAAGGAGACTCGTGAAAGTTAGAAGTTCTACAGTCTCACAGATTGGGGAGGAATTTCAGGGATTTCCTCTAATCTCATTCCATGGAGGAGGAAACAGACCAAGAAGGACAAAGTCAATTAAGCTTGCAGAGTAAGATAATTTTTCTCCCCAGAATAGAAGTGTTGTCTGATCTTAGTGCTGGAAGAGGCTTCAGGTTACATATGAGGAAACTGAGGCAATCATGGTTAAATGACTTGTCCAGGAAGAGTCTGAAATCAGATTTGAACTCAGGCACTGCTGATGCTCTGCACACAATGCACCATCTGGCTGTCCTTGTAAGCTTTAAAGAGCCATAAAAATACTAGCAATTATTATCTTTTTTTGGGGGGTGGGTCAAGGTTATTGGGGTTAAGAGACTTGCCTAGTGTCATGCAATTAGGGAGTGTTAAGTGTTTGAGGCTGGATTTGTACTCAGGGCCTCCTGACTTTAGGACTGGTGCTTTCTCCACTGAGCCACCTCGCTGCCCCAGTTATTATCATTCTTAATGTCTTTAGTGGTGTTTTCTATTGGTCTCCAGATTAAGTTTCTGGACTTCAGCTTTGTGACAGGGGCAGAATCTGCTCCTCCTCCTCTTGGAGGACTGTAACACCTATTAGCTCTTGTTCTCTCTGTCATCTGGATGCCACTGTTGCTATGCCTCTGGATGGGGCTCTTAGGACCACCTCAATCTCACCCAGAATCCCTGCCTTTTGGGGTCATATTTTTTTGGGGGTCTGAACCCCTCTTCTCCTTGTGTTACCCTCAGCCAGAAGTGATCCCCTTCCTTTACTGTTGCTGAGACACTTGAATTGGATGTTGCAGATAGAAGGGTGACATGGGTCATTGCCTTCTGCCATGTTCCCATGGGAGCCAGAGGGTTCTGAGGCTCTCTGGACACTACTGAGCCAGCTCTGATTCTTTTGCAGGTTCTGACAAGAATGCTGGTTTCAGGCCTCTTGGGGCTTCCTAAGTGCTGGGATTCTGTCTCTGGGGTCCTATCATGGCCCAGTCTCCCCCTGGGGCTCTGGAGTTGGTTGATAGATGGGTTACAGACCTAATTAGGTTAAGCATCTTGTCCAAGGTATAAAACACACACACACACACACACACACACACACACACAACTATTGTCTCCTGCTCCCAACTCCAACATCATGGCCCATGGTTCATTGATTTAGAGTTGGATACCATGTGGCCCAAGATCATCATCTTCAAAATGGGGAAACTGAGTCCCAGTGGACTCATGTGATCACACAGGTTGAAAATACCAGGCCTTGGGCCCCAATTTTTCCACTGTACCCCATTTCCTCTTTCACACCTGCAACCTGCTAAACTAGAAATTTCCTATTTCCTGGATGATCAATCCCTTCCATTCTGTGACCACAGAGGTAAGAAATCCATCCTACCTGGAAAGCATTTGGCTCTATTTTAATACTGGGCGGGAAGGAGCTCCAGCATGAGAAGGAATCACCAATCGGAGGCCCAGACAATAGGGCTCATTGCTTCCAGCCTGGATCGTCCCGTCTGATTCTTCTGTGAAGCCCCTTTAACTCCAGAAACAGTCTCTAATCATCCATAGAAGAGGGAGCTTCTATTATTATCCTGTAACATCCCCAGCCCCAGCTCAAAGCTGTGCAAGCGGCAGGTGTGGCGCCATCAGGGTTTGCAGGCAGTCGGTTTCCTTGGCAGGCTTGGCTTGTGTATCGGGATAAGTCTTTGCACTGGATTTGCTTAGAGAAATTTCTCACTTGCTTCTGGGATAGCAAGGGGTCCCGGGGGGTGGTATCCCCCAGATCCTCTATGGCCAGGAGAGGCCAGGAGCTGGGGCCCTCCTGAACAGCCACAAATTCAGAACAGATTAAAGGCAATGTTCATGGCCTGCTTTCTCTGGACAGAATCAGCATCCCTGATTTTTGTAGCACAGATGCATCTACTTAACTCGCCTCCATGGCTGTGCACCTGCCAATGTGCCAGAGCCCCAGGATAAACACATTGGGGGAAATGATCCTGCCTTGCTCTCCTCTCTGAACTTCTCCTTCGTGCCCCAACAGACTTTTCAGCCGGAGAGACCTTCTCTGATTGGTGGCTTCCTTCCAGATTCTCCATTCTGAGGAAATGCTCAGGTCAGCCACATCCATTCCAGGACTTTCCTGCTCTACTCCTTACTCTCTCTACCATGTCTTCTTTCAGGCACTTTCTCATCCAGTTCAGCTCTCTAGTTTGGGCTGTCTTTCCTCCCTCCCTCCCATTAAAATGTAATCTCCTTAAGGGCAGAGCTTATTTTTGGCTTGTATTTATATTTCCAGCACTCAGGACAATGTCTGGCATGCAGTAAGTGCTTAATAAGTGCTTATTGATTTGACTCTATTTAAGTATGTCTAAAGACCTGAAGGAAAAGGTCATTGTGATCATCAGCAATTCCATTTTTGATGCCTATAATTGTTAGGGAGCTCATCCTCTTATATGGTAGAAGGCACAATGAATTTGCTTGAAATCAGAGGCCCTGTGTTCAAATTTTCCCTCTGTTATTTACTTTCTTGTGTTTTTTCAGGCAAGTCAATTCCCTGCTCTTAATTTAAAAATGAAGTAATCAGATTAAATGGCCTTTGAGATCCTTTCCAGTTCTAGACTTCACTTCCGTGGGACTCAGTTTCCCTAGTTGTATAATGGAGATGGATTAAATGAGCTCACTGGTCTCTTTTAGCTCTATATTAATGAGCTGTATTCATAGATTGCTTCAAACTATTGCCCGGGCCAGAAGCAGCAGCTGAGGATGTTTATCCCTCTCCCCCAGGGCTATGAAGTTTCTTTATTTAAAGGCCCACAAAACAAAGTTTTTGTTTTTACTATAGTCTGGCCCTCCAACAGTCTGAGGGACAGTGAACTGGCCCCCTATCTAAAAAGTCTGAGGACCCCTGCTTTAAAGTATGCTTCTCTTATTGGATTTAACATATATTGGATTACTTACCATCTAGGGGAGGGGATGGGGAAAAAGGAGGGAATTGGAATACAAGGTTTTGTAAGGATTAATGTTGAAAAATTATCCATGCAAATATTTGGAAAATACAAATAAATTGAAAAATAAAAAGAAAAAAAGAAAAAAGAAAAAAAAAGCTTTAGTAAAAAATAAAATACATCTCTCTGTAGTAACTTCTTAGTTTTCTCTTATCTTTCAAACAGCAAATCCTTTACAATATATTAGCTTGCTAAATATGGTGGTCAAACCATGCTTTATGAAAATGCTATTAGTATCATCCTCCATGATATACTAGTCTGCTAAATATGGTGGTCACTGGGAACCATGTTTTAGGAGGATACTCTTAGTACCTGAGGTAAACTTCTATCATGATTTTTGTGGCCTAGAACTAGCCAGTTATTTATCATCCCCCCAGGAGCACTTTATGTCCTTTTCCTGGGCCCCAAGTTCTTCCTCTTTAAGATGAGATCAGACAAGGTGATCTCCCAAGTCTTTCACCTCTCGAATCCCTTCACTCTGTGACTCAGCCACGGGACCATCTGGAGAGCTATCCTTCCAGATGGAGGCCTGAATCATTTCCTGGAGATTTGACCCTTCCTCTTGGTGGGGCTACCAAGGAAGTGCTGGCAGCAGGCGGCAGGACACTGTGTTATATGAGCGGACAATCGGTGCCCTGGTGATTTGTGACAGTGCAGTTTAGGGCCCCGAGATTATCAGTCTTTCCAGAGCCGTTGGCATCTGCGGACATATGCTGTTTTTAAATCCAGTGAGATTGATTGGCTCCAGATGGGCTCCTACAGAATGTTTGCAGCCCTATTGGTAAGTGGCTTGGCAACTTTTCACTCTCGGTCCAGTAAAAGACAGGGGAGCTCACGTTAGTCATTTGAATGAGATGCTAGCAGACTCTCAAGTTGGTCCGAGCCCCCACATTGTCGCTTGGAAAGCCAGTGGGTATGTTTCTTCCCATGAAGCACTGCTCGTTCCCCCTCAGATTGGCTTGGAGACCTTAACTGATGGATTCTGAGAATTATCATCCTCTCAGCATATGGGACCAATCATTCTTTGAGGGTGAGATGGGAAGAAATAAGTGTACATTTACTGTGTTTTTCCCAAAGCAAAAATCGTTTCTGTTAACAGGGGTTTTGACAAAGAGACATTGAACCCTATTATTATGCAGAGCTGAAAGAGCTCTCAGCTTTGTTCTCTGAAAACCCTCAAATTTCACAGAAAAATTGAGTTCAAATCCCCGCTTTGTCACTGACTACGCTGTGTGATCTTAGGCAAGTAGACCTCAGTTTCCTACACTGTAAAAATAAGAGGATGACTTGTTCTTTTTAGCTCTAAATCCATACTGCCATAACTAGCTGCACCTCCAAATCTCTTGGGAGTGGAGGACTCTGGGTCTTGGTAATAGTATGCTTGAGAAGCTGAATCCCACAAAGTCATTGCACAATTTTCTTTTAGAAGAGTGGTGTTTAAAGGAGGCTGCAGGGAAATTCTTTGCTCAATACTAAATGTATCAATCTCTCAAAAATGATTCCTACAGAATGAAAATAAAATCTTTAGCAATAATCCTAACCAGCACAATTATTGCTAGATGAGTATCTGTCCTCGACTCGCTGGGGCTTGTCAGTTTGGACACAGATTTTCCAACTCTGACTAGGGCAGGAAAGGGAAGAAGGAGACTATAAAATGGGGTTTAACTGTTCAGCTCAGCCCCATGTTAGGATTCTGCTAGTGCTTTATCTCATGGTTGGCCAGGAAGGCAGCAGGCCAGCTGGGAGGTTCCTATTTTTCTGGGCCACTGGAAGAGTAGAAAAGGTAGGGGCGATGCTTAGAGAAGACTCGTCACTAGGTGGATTGTAGGGTTCAAATGAGATAATGGTTGTAAACTACTTTATGAACCTTAAAGTGCTATATAAATGCCAATGATTGTTACCATCATCCTCATCCTCAGCCTTCAATCACCAGGTCTCAGGTCTGGTGATGACTTCATTCTCTGAGCTCATACAATATTTATGGAACGATACATGGGTGAGTTAGTAAACATTTAATAACAAGGCCTTCTTGGGAAAAAAATTCTGCACACAACACTTTTAAGTTTAATATGTGTTATTAACACTGTCTTAATTCTACACAATCAACAAAATAGGAAATTAAACCCTCATTTGTAGCAAATGCCAATTTGTGAGGTATAAATGTTCACACTGAAAATTTTACTCTTGGTTCACCCTAGCCCATTGGATCTGGCTCTATCTGTCCTTGTTGTCACTAGAAAGAAGAAATAAGAAAAGAAATAGGTTCTGATCACCCCCTTCTTGGGAAGACAGGTTGGCTGTTCCCACCCCTTTCCTAGAAAGACAGATTGGGTTGGTCCTTTGTGAGTTGGTTGGCATGGGGACAAAGGAATCCAGCTGAGCCTGTGCTCCCTCTCCCCAGGAGGGCCCATCAGATTGCCTGTGGCAACTGCATATTTAGGAATAAAGCTTAATATGATTTTATGAGAATAATTAAAATATTTAATGAGACACCTTTATCTAGTATTTTTCTTCTTCTCTATCCTTCCTGTCCCAAGCCAGATCCTTCTTGGTGAACTTTGAAGGGATAATAATGATAATAAAGCATAACAACAATAACAATAACTAGCATTTATATAGTCCTATAAAACTTTAAAAATGCTGTATATTTGTTATCTCATTTGACAGGTAATATGACAGCTCTCAGAGTGAATAAATGAGAATTTTCCCAATTATCTCATTGTTGGGGGTAAACACTCTTTTCCCAAGTCTTCAACAATCTTTATATGAGAGAAGGAAATAAACATTGCTGTGTATAATAAGGGAATGTGCTAAGTGCTTTACAAATATCTTTTTTTAATCCTCATAACAACCATGAGAGTAGGTATAATTACTATCCCCAGTTTGTAGACGAGGAAACTGAGGTAGACAGTGATTTAAGTGACTTTTCCAGGATCACATGACTAGTAAGTGTCTAGGCTAAGTTTGAAATTCAGATCTTCCTGACTCCTGTCCAATGCTATTTCTAGTTCACCACCTAGCAGTCTCCACTCAGAGCTTCACCATCTCAAACATCTTCTCACCAATAGCTTCCTTTATTCTGTGATTGTCCCACACTATTCCTTTTTTAATTGTTTAAAGCTTTTTATTTTCAAACATCTGCATGGATGATTTTTCAACATTGAACCTTGCATAGCCTTATGCTTCACATTTCCCCCTCTTCCCCCCACCTCCTCCCCTAGATGGCAAGCGATCCAATATATGCTATACATGTTAAAATATATGTTAAATTCAATATGTATAAACCTATTTGTATGATTATCTTGCTGCACAAGAAAAATCAGATCAAAAAGGAAAGAAAATGAATAAGAAAACAAAATGCAAGCAAACAACAACAAAAAAAGTGAGAATGCTATGTTGTGATCCACCCTCAGTTCCCATAGTCCTCTCTCTGGGTGTAGATGGCTCTCTTCATCATAAGATCATTGAAACTAGCATCAATCAACTCATTATTGGAAAGAGACACATCCATCCGACTTGATCATTGTATAGTCTTTTTGTTGCCGTGTACAATGATCTCCTGCTTCTGCTCATTCATTCTGTATCAGTTCATGTTAAGTCTCTCTATGTAAATCTTTCGGAAATCATCCCACTGATCATTTCTTAGAGAACAATAATATTCCATAACATTCATATACCATAATTTATTCAGTCATTCTCCAGTGGAGGGGCATCCACTCAGTTTCCAGTTTCTGGCCACTATAAAATGGGCTGCCATGAACATTTTTGAAAGTGTCACACACTATTCCAGGGGATGAACAAGAGGCCCTCAGAGTAAAGGTCAGTTGAAAACCTTGTTTCCTGATGAAAAGTGAAATGGCTGCTTTGGGAGATTGTGGGTACTCTATCACTGGAGGTCTATATTTAAGGGAAGGCAGGATGCTCACTTCTCAGAGAAATGATCAGATTCGGACTAGTCTTTGAGATTCCTCCTAACTTTGAAATTCTGTGGAACCAAGTTCAAGGAAAACAAAATAATCAATTAAGAACCTCAATCTGGAATACTGTTGAGTGTCCACCTGCATTGTGTCACACAGGCACAAACATTCAAATAAAGTCAACATTTATAAATTGCCCACTACATAGAATATAACCATCCTAAGGATTGAGTCTCTCTTTCTTCTCCTTCTGTCCCCCATTATCTGCCTAGGCTGAGATAGTAGTATGGACCCTCTCAGAGAATTCTAAGCTTATAGTACTACTTTTTTTTTTAAAGCTAAATAAAGTATGGAAGGAATATCACGGTATTTCAAGGACTGGATGGTGTGAAATTATATCGTTTTGTGGAAAGTTTAAATAAAAGGAATGCTTGGGATGGGAAAAGGAGAAAGGAGAGGGGCAGCTATGCTTACTGTTCCCAGTGATGGCATCAGCATTTGGGAGCATCCCGTAAAGTTCCTAGGCTTCTCCTGGGTGACCAGCATCCTTGTTCACAATAGACAGATGGGATAACAGCAAATACAAGGGAGAAGAAAAGAGTTAGAATCTCCTGTGACTCCAGTCAGCAAAAAAAAAAAAAATTGTCTTTCTCTTTCCTTTTTCTCTCTCCTCTTCTCACTCCATCTTTTCTGGCAGAGATTTAAATCCAAAGTTTCCTGTTCCTTTTACATCGATCTTTACTGTTCAATGGTAATTTTGTTAAGTCTCATTTCCCTAGATAAAAGGGATTGATCTCTATGATACTGAGTGTGTCTTTAATTATGGCCACAGTGTGATAGCTCTGGGTATTTTTTACATCATAAGGTATATTTGACTGGAAAGTGCTCTTTTCAAGCTTGGTGGTTAGGTTCTGCTCGGAGGGGAGAAGCTATTGATTTCTTCTTCTTATTTTTTTTTTATTAATAATCCAATAAATCTCCCAACAGGCATGAAGTCCAAGCTGCTTTCTCTGCTCTTTGAATAAGTGAGCCAGGCTTTTATTATGATTGTAGTTGAGAGTACCTGAGTGCTTTTGAGACAGAGATGAGTGAGGAGGAAAGGGATTTCAGGACACAAAACAAAACAAGACAAAACTCTGTCCAGGAGTTGCCCTGGTGAGTGCAGAGAGGGAGGTATGGAAGGATTCCCTTTCTATTCCTTTCCTGGTAGGTGAGTGCTCAGTTTGCTATCTGGCATAGTGACACCTAGTGGTAAGAGAAGAACTTCTACTCTGTGAATTTTTCATTCTCCTGGGGCAGGTTTCTGTTGTATACACCACATAGAATATATGATACACAAATCAGTATTTAGAAAGTGAGTTCGTGGTGGATGCAAAAGAGAGAGCCAGACATTGTGTACTTCCCCTAATTTCTCCAATCTCTGTCCTTCCCTTCATCTCAACTCAGGGGGGATTTCTCAGCCAAGAAACCCAACAACTGTTGAACGATTATGCAAATGTTATTAAATAGCGATGCTCCAAGCATCCCATTGAGGCACTTTTTGCCCTCAGGGAGGTTATATTTTTTACCTGAGATAGTTTTATCATAGACTCAGATCTGGAAGAGGACTCCGAAGTAATGTAGTACGATGCCCTCATTTTATAGATAAGGAAATGGAGAGAAAGGCAGAGAGAGAGACAGAGAGACAGACACACAGACAGACAGACAGACAGAGACAGAGACACAGAGAGAGACAGAGAGAGAAAGAGATAGAGACAGAGACAGAGAGACGGAGAGAAATTGAGACAGAGACCAATAGACACAGAAAGACAGATACAGACAGAGACGTACAAAGGAAGACATAGAGAAGCACACCAACAGACAAAGACAGATATAGAGACTGAGAAAGATGGACAAAAAAGAAATATAGAAGTGGGGAGACGGGAGAAAGGGGAGAGAGAGAGAGAGAGAGAGAGAGAGAGAGAGAGAGAGAGAGACAGAGGCAGAGAGACAGAGTGAGACAGAGATGAAGTCAGAGACAGAAGATACAGAAAGATAGAGACTCGCATATAAAGAAACAGACTCAAAGGCAGAAAGAAAGAGACAGAGAGACAGACACAGAGAAACAGAGAGACAGAGAGACAGAAAAATAGAGAAAGACAGAGATAGAAACAGAGAGACCAAGAGGGAGAGAGATAGAGACGAGATAGACAAAAAGGAGAAGGAGAGGGAGGAATTGGAAAGAAGTGAGGGGGGGAAGAGAGAGAGAGAAAGATGGAAAAATGGTTTTTCATCTCTCTGGCTGACATTAACCACAGAAGTCTTCCCAGGGCTTGATGTTGGGACAACAGAAGAGGTGAATAGTCCCTTCATAATTTGTGCCTTTACACTTCCTAGTCTTGACCATTGACTTTGGAGAAAATTTGGAAAAAGGAAAAGGCTGAAAAAGTAAATGAAGAAAAATAAAGTTGAAAAAATAAAATGACAAAACAGTTACAGCTTTTCCTCCTTTTCCTATGCTTCATGGACTAGTAAAATATGAACTCTAAGAAGTTGGGCTTTCTCTTTTTTTCTCTTTGTATCTCTAGGACTTTGCACATGGTAGTACCTAAAAATGCTTGCTGGATCTCTTAAGTGTACTACACACATTAGAGACTTGATAAATGCTGAAGAGGAGGTGATGATTTTATTGGTGACTATGTACCCATATGCATAACCACTTAAAAGTCCATTTCCATCCCGTGATTCTTTGAATCTGAGACTTGGGAGCAAAGCATGGTACTCCAAATTTGTTGAGTGAGGGTTAAGATATGACTGATAATCAAACTGGATAATATGTACATTCTGTTGATGGGCATTTAGAATTCTCCCCAGTCTATCATTCAAGTCTTAATGAACACCATTTCCCCTCATATATTCTATACTCCACAAAAACAAAGACTCTGGTCTACTTTTAACTTCCTATATATGACATTCATTTCTTGCCTCTATGACTTTGTACATTCTATCCCTCAGTCAAGCCTGATTGACTTTTTGCATGCTGGAACCCATACTCAAGAAGCTTATCTCAAGTGGCACATTGCATCCTTGCCTCCTTCCCCCATCATCAAGAATTTCACCTTTCATCCATGAGCACCATGAGACTAGAGATTGTTTCATTCTCTTGTCTTTGTATAGCCAGAGCCTGTTATATATTAGGTGCTTAATAAATAAATACTTGTTGATTGATTGATTGAATGACTGGTATATACATATACACAGAAACATACCTACATGTGACCCTCAACCTTCATCAGAAGGTAAATGCCTTAACGATAGCTTTTTCTCTATATCTCCAGCCTTAGCCCAGTGCCTGGAACATGGTAAGTAATTAATAAATGCCAGTTGGCTGGATTGATTGATAGAGGTACTTCTCTGTGAACATTGCTTCCCTTTTGTACTTGTATCTCCAGTTTGTAACATGCAGTAAACACTTCGATGCTTGTTGATGGATGGATTGATTGATTTGAGCATACTGACAAAAGCCTAAGATGGACCTGAAGAGGAGATCCAAAGGATGCTGATCTCCTGGTGAAAACAGGTCAGACTCAGCTGCCAACAGGAAAGTCCTCTGGGCACTCTGAGTTTTTATGAACGTTTTCTCAGGTCCTTTTACAATGGCTGCTCCCCAGAAAGAAGAGAGAGAAGATGGCGACCAGATGATGTCTTTTCCAATGGAATTTAGGAGACTGTTCTTTGGAAATTGCTTTGGGAAAGAGGTGACTCAATCTGGCTCAGCCAAACAGGCTTTTGGCTCACGATGGCAGTATTTATTACATCCCAGCCCAACTCAGGAGGGCTTATTAAAAAAATAGGCAAAGTCCATCCCTAAGAAAAGATTAAAAAAATCTACCAAATAGAGGCAGTGAATACTTTCCAGAAGCCTTAGATTCCAAAATACTCGATTCCTTCCAAATTTCAGTTGTTCATATGAACTTAGAAATGAAGAAAAAGAGAAAATATTTGTTTTTCAAAAAATCACTCTGAATTATTCCCCTCAATAAAGCAGATGGTGGAGTCTGAAGAATTCTGCACCGGGCCATGAAAGTCAAACCTTACTATTTGTCATGTAGCATTGAGCAAGTTACTTAAGATTTGGAGTCTTCAATCGCCTCAGCTATGATATGGGGATGACAATGGAGAGATATGGACTAGACTAGAGATTCTTTCCCTATTGACGGTAGACTCTTGGGTGGGTTTTTCTACGGGGTTCTGGGAATATTTAACTGCACACAAATATTTCTGGAGACTAACAGGATCACAGGATTAAAATTGGATGGAACCTTAGAAATCATCAAACCCAAGTCTCTTTACAGATGAGAAAACTGGTCAAGAAAAGTTAACTTATACAAGGTTACGCAGCTAGTAAGTATTTGAAGCAGCCTTTGAATTTAGCCCTACTTGACTCCAAATTTAGGGCTTTATTTCTTATACTGTGGATTGAGGGCTAGAAGGAATTGCAGAAATCTTCTGGTCCAACCTCTCATTTTTCCAGAGAACAAAATAAGTATTTAGAGAGATTGTTATTTTTCTAAGGTTCCTCAGGGGGGATGAAAGGCTCCTAGATTTAGAGCTAGAAGAAACCTTAATAGCTATCAAGTTCAAATCTTGAACCTTTCCCACTGTATCTCACCTTCTGTAGACTGAATAAATAGCTGCTCCTATATAGGTGTGCCAGTAGTTTTCAAAAGTATACAGATGGTATAGAGCCATGATGTATGTCCCTACTCACTCTGGGTGTCCTCCAAGGTTTCCCTTTTCCTCCTCTATACTATCTTATTAGGTGATTTCATCAGCTCTCATAGGGTAAATTATTACCACTGTTCAGGTGATTCCCAGATCTATATATCCTGTGTCCTGAACTTTAGTCTTGCATCATTGACTGTCTCTTGAGCATCTCAAACTAGACATCCCACAGGAACCTTAAACTCAAAGCAGAACTCATTAGCTCAAACCGTTCCCTCTTCATGACTTTTCTGTTATTTTTGAGGTCATCGTCCTCCTACCCAGGCTCACAAGCTGGGGATCATACTCCATTCCTCACTCTCTCATTCTCTCTGTCTCATCCATTCGAAAAACTTATCATTTATATTTTTCCAGCATACATGGGTAGCTCCTTGAGGGCAGGCAGGGACCATCTGGATGGAGATACCATCTAGTATTTTCAGGGCTCAGCACAGTGCCTGGCACATGCTAAACATTTAATAAATGTTGATTAAATTCAATTGAATTGACTTTCATCCTTGTCCTCTTTTTCTTCTCTCTCCCAGATTCCCTTAGTTCATGTTCAGTCCAGCACCATCTCTCACCAGTAACCTTGTGGTTGATGTTCCTCCCTTCCTCTCATCCTCTCTCTATTCCAATCTACCGTCTTCCCACACTAAACTAAGGTGATTTCTCCAAAGCACAGGCGTGACCATCTCATCCTTCCAGTGGTTCCTCCTAGAACCTTCAGGATCAAACACAAAATCCTCACTTTGGCATTTAAAGTTCTTAGGAACCTAGACCTTTCCTTCCTTTCCAGTCTTCTTGTACTTTACTTCTCTCCACTTATCTTGTGATCCAGTCACTTGCTGTTCTTTATATTTGACTTATTCCCATTCCCACATGGTCTGCCTTCTTTCCTTTTCCCTTTGGTTTCCTTGGCTTTCTCCAACACTTGGCTTAGGTTCCATTTTTTTTTTCCTGAGGTAATTGGGGTTAAGTGACTTGCCCATGGTCACACAGCTAAGAAGATCATATTTGAACTCAGATCCTCCTGAATTCAGGGCTGGTGCTCTATCCACTGCACCACCTAGCTTCCCCTCAAATCCCACTTTTGCCAGAAAGCTGTGCTAGGTCCCAAAGATGCTAATGTCTTCTCTCTAGAGATTACCTTCCATCTACTTCCTCTTATATCTTGCACATGCCTAGTTCTTTATGTGTTGCCTCCCCCATTAGAATGTAAGCTTCTTGAGGGCAGATACTGTTTTTGCCTTTCCTTATATCTGGAGTACTTAGCATAAATCTTAGCATGGAATTAAGCATTAAAATGCTGATTTGTTGCTGTATTCATAGGACCACAGATTTAGAGCCACGTATCTTTGAGTTCAATCCCTTCATTTAATGATAGAGGAAAGGCTCAGAGAGGTTAAAAGACTTGATCAAAGTCATTCACTTCAGAGAAAGGTCCTGAATACAGATCCCCTAATTCCAGACTTCCTCCCACTTCCCACTGTAACATCTGATAGCTGTCTTCAAGTATTTCAAAGTCTGTCATGTGGAAAAGGATAGATTTGTTCTTTGGCTCTGGATAGAAATGGATGATAATGAAAGAGGGGCAGCTCTGGCTCATCCTAAAATTGGATTTGTCCAGAAATGACAGAAAAGATAGGGATTCTCTTTCCCTGAGGGCCACCAAGCAGCATCCAGGCACCCACTTTTCACGTTTAATGAGAGAGGAAACCCTAATTCAAATAAGAATCGGATTAGACTTCTGAGGTCTCTTGCAGTGCTGAGATTTTGCCATCCTGTAATGAGGTAAGGACTTGGCTGTGGTCTGGACCAGATGATCTTTCTCATTCTCTTCCAGTTCTAAAATTGATGGCCCTTTTATGGGTAATTATCAAGTGCCAGGAGTTTCTGAACATTAATTGGCAAGGTTTTTGTGAACAAATTCTTGCTTTCAGATGAATTGACAGTACCTGTCAATTGACATTATCTATCAAGTCCTCTGCTTAACTACTTTTAGTGACATTTGATGTCATTAAATCCAACAAAGATTATTAAATATCTATTATGGAAAGGGATTAAACACCCACCTCTCTCTGTTTTTACTTTTCCTGGAGGAGACATTCATGACCTTTGAAACCTTATCCACTTAATTGCTGCCTAAGAAAGATTTGAGAGGAGGCAGTTCTTCATGAAGAGCTACGAGACAGGAGCTGTCTGCTTTTAACATGCCATCTTGGTAGATGCTTTTGCTTTGAGCTCATTGTTTCTATTGGCTAATAAAGACAAAAAATATTGATGGAGGCTTGTGAGCTCTATTTTTAGGAGTATAGACCCAAAGAATTCCCAGAATCCCAGGAACATGGAGATCAGGAAGGGATGCTTGAGTATCACTCACAGGTCCTACTGGATCGAGTTATCTCAGAGTTGTTTCTTTATTTGATCAAAGTGAGTCCTTATAACATCAGAGAAGCTACATTCAAATATGAGTACCATCCTTTGCCTGTCTCTGGTCCAATCTATGGACCCATCTATCAAGACTCACTTCAACTGCTCTTTTCATTGTGAATCATTTCCTGGCTCTTGCAAGCCTCGATGATTCCTCTCTCTTATGAACTCCTAGATGTGTCCACTTCTTTAGTAATTCATCATATATTACTGCCATATATCACAACCATTCAGTTCTTGTCTCTGTACTTGGCGCCTGCCCTAGATCAGGCTTCCCTCCTCTCGCCATTGGGCTGTTCTTTCCAAAAATATGAATGATTTTTTAACAGCTAGATCTGATGAATTTTTCCTCAAGCATCAACCTTTCTGTACCATTTAACATTCTTTTTGGCTACCCTTCCACCCCATGACTTCCAGGGTACTGCTCTCGCATCGTTTTTCTCTTACCTGCTGTTGATTCCTTCTCTGATACCTTTGATAAATTATCATTATTGATCTACCTTGTAGGTTACCACAGTCAATATACTTACAGGGCTGTATCTGTATTCTTCCCAGGACCTTTTATGCAGGGTATCCCAAAAGTCTTTGTACCATTTAAAGCTATTAAAGCAGTTACTGGAAGCTGGAAGCAGTTTTGAGGAGTGGGACTTCTGGCAGCATAGGTTTGAAAGAGAAATAACCCTAGAAATGGAAAATGACTCAGAATAAAGGAATGCTTCTTGGAAACCCAGAAAAGAGTCCTACTCTGCAAAGATGCTTTGCTTGAGGGGGAGCTTTGGAGGACTCTACAAATAGAAAAAGGACATGGAGGCCCCGAAGTTCTGAAGTTGTGAGTTGTCTTAGTCACATGCATTTCCTATAAGTGTACTCCATTTTTTTCTTGGCTTTCTCTCCCTACTCATGCTGCATGTGGGAGAATGCCAAAATTTGTGAGCAGATTTTATAGCTATTGTTCTTATTTTATCATCTTAGTCAACACATTTCTTAAGAGCTAGTTATGTTTACTGGCTGACTACTAATAAGAACCACACCAGTCAAAGCTCAAGTGCTGTATTTTAGGGGTAGTCACTCACAGGGCACCCTAGAATTCGTGAGGGGTATTCATATTTGAATGTTACATCTCTGATGTGATAAGGACCCCAAATAAATAAAGAACAAACTCTGGGATAACTTGAGCCCCAGGATCTTCTGAGCGATACTCAAACATCCCTTCCTGATTTCCATGTTCTTGGTTTCAAGGAACTCCCCTTCTAGGGGAATATACCAGTGGGGAAGTTTCGAATTTTTAGAAATATGAATCATTTTTGTCATGGCTATAAAGACTTTTTTTAGTGACTTGACACTCATGACAATCATGAGTGTGTCATTTCCTACATTCTGCACAGAAGTTTGAGAAGATCCAAAAAGATTCTGTTGCAAATTTTAGAAATATGAATTATTTTTCTCATGGATGTAAAGACTCTTTTAGTGACTCTTGACACTCATGACAATCATGAGTGTGTCATTTCCTAAATTCTGCACAGAAGTTTGAGAAGATCCAAAAAAATTCTGTTGCAAATTTTAGAAATGTGAATTATTTTTCTCATGGATGTAAAGACTCTTTTAGTGACTCTTGACACTCATGACAATTATGAGTGTGTCATTTCCTAAATTCTGCATAGAAGTTTGGGAAGACCCAAAAAGTTTCTGATGCAAAAAGCTGCAAAGGCTTTTCTTGTCTGCACAGAAATCTTCTGGGATACTTATTCCATGCAGACAAGTCCTTTGAAAGTCTAATGCCCAGTTAAAAATCAGAGCTCACTCTGCTGAATAGTAGATTGCTGATATGGTCTTGATTTCATATTTGACATGTTTGTCCTGATGCAAGAACTCGCTTTCCATTTTTAAATGTTTCTCTGGATTAAAACCTCATGTGTCAGGGTGCAACAGAATAAATTCTTTGCCTTGGTGGGGAAGCCGTGGTTGCAAATTTCCCTGCAAAGCTACTTTCCCCTATTTGATTTATCCAAAATCCATGTCATAGTTTTATTCCTTCCTTAGTGGATTTCTGCTTTTAATAATAATGTAGGGAAACCTCACAAAGTGTAACCTTTTTTCTGAGTGTGTGGAAAACATTACCCTCACGAAACAGATGCTAGCACTCCAGTACTTGAATCATTCTGGTTTTTCCATTTATGAAAAAAACAACATTAAATGGTTTGATTTATTGGCAATTGACTGGAGGTGGGAGGGAAGGAGAGAACTTTCTATTGAAAAGATTGATATGAATCCTAAGTATGTAAATAGCATGTCTTCCAATGTGCCTGGAATCATATCAAGTTTTTTTTTTTTTTCAGGTAAAGAATGAAATAAAATTTTGATATAAAATATACAAAATGAAAGAAATGTATGCAAATGTGAGGGGATATGGTAGAAATATCTTTCTTTATGTTGGATTTTATTTTATTTTTGACTTTAT
Organism: Antechinus flavipes; assembly: GCF_016432865.1. Classification (NCBI taxonomy): domain Eukaryota; kingdom Metazoa; phylum Chordata; class Mammalia; order Dasyuromorphia; family Dasyuridae; genus Antechinus; species Antechinus flavipes. Next base: position 19,013,156 of record NC_067401.1, read on the forward strand.
TATTTTATCCATCTTGGCAACTCCTGCTTATGTAGGTTTCTATCTTCTCGACAATCTATGTCTTTAGAGAGTTGCCTGGGGAAACACTGAAAGGTGGAATCACTAGGTAAAGTTCCTTCCCCCAAAGTCATATATATATGCTTTATGTGTCAGAAAATGAATTTAACTTCCAGAATTCCAGGCAAGAAAGTGAACTGGTCTTATCGGATATGACTGATGAATTATAGATGAATATTATCTAGCATGTAATATTTGATAATTTGGGAGCAGGAAAGAATGAATTAAGATTCTGTTTGTACAGCTACTGTGAAGAATAATCATTTGTTAGTCTAAGTAAGACCTAAGGGAAGACTTGATTTGAATCCTACATGTAACATACTGGTTGTATGACAGTGGTTAAGTCACACATCACCTTTCCATGCCTCAGATGAAAAATGCCATCACTGAAAAATGAAGAAGTTGGACTACAGAGCCTCTTGGGTCATTTTTAACCAGAGATCAGCACTGACTCTAGCTTTCCTCATTTTACAGGTGAGGAAACTGAGAGTTGGAGAAATTTAATGATTAGCTCAACTAGAGACAGTGCAGAAGGCAAGATCAAAATCCAGGTTTCTCTGTTGATTCCAACTTGAGCATTAATAATGCTCAAAAATTCCCCAGGGAAGAATGGGACAGGACAGGGTGCTCTCCAAGGTACCCATCAGGCTTAAGTTTTGTAGTTCTATAAAAGGAAAGTTTTTTTTTTTTTCTCCACAGCATATTATGAAATCCCTTGACTATATTTTAATTCAAAGAATTGCGGGATCTCCAATGAATACTCTTACAGAGACCAAACTCACTTGAATTACCAAATTCACTTCAATCCTACAAGTACTTATTCAGCATCAACAAGGGAAGCAAGTGAAGCAAAGTGAATAGAGCAGTGAGCCTGAGTTCTTCTTGAGTTCAAATCTGGCCTCAGATATTAACTGTGTTACCCTGGGGCAGACCATTTAGTTCTGTTTGCCTCAGTGTCCTCATGTGCAAAATGAGCTGGAGAAGGAAATGGCAAACTACTCTAATATCTGTGCTAAGAAAAATTGAGTCACAAAGAGTCAAACAGGACTGAAAAAATGATGGAACCAGCAACATTTAGCTTTTACCATATACCAGTCACTGTGCTAAGTGCTTTCTAATTTTTGTCTCATTTGATCCTTACAACAAACTCTGGGAAGGAGATGGTTCTTGAGAGCATTTTTGTCTCTTTTATTCACAAATAAACCAGTTTGGAATGAATAGAAGGTTTAGGAAAGGATATCCTTTGAAATAAATTTGCAAAGGGAATAAATTGTGGTATATGAATATTATGGAATATTATTGTTCAATAAGAAATGACTGGCAGAATGATTTCAGAAAGGCCCGGAGAGACTCACATGAACTGATGCTGGGTGAAATGAGCAGGGCCAGGAGATCATTATATACTTCAACAACAATACTATATGATGATCAATTCTGATGGACATGGCCCTCTTCAACAACGCAATGACCAAATCAGTTCCAATGGAGCAGTAATGAACTGAACCAGCTACGCCCAGCAAAAGAACTCTGGGAGATGAGTATGAACCACTACATAGAATTCCCAATCCCTCTATTTTTGTCCGCCTGCATTTGTGATTTCCTTCACAGGCTAATAATACACTATTTCAAAGTCCTATTCTTTTTGTACAGCAAAATAACTGTTAAGACATGTATACTTATATTGTATTTAATTTATATTTTAACATATTTAACATGTATTGGTCAACCATTGGAATAAAAGGTTTGGCAATTGTCAATGCTGTAAAATTACCCATGCATATAACTTGTAAATAAAAAGCTATAATAAAAAAAAGAAATAAATTTGCAAAGGAAAATTAAAGCCTGATCATAAAGAATTTTAAATGCCAGTCTACAGAGGGTGTATCTTAGAGTAATAGAGGAGCATTGAAACTTCTCGAGTGGGGTAGTGATGTGGTCAATCCTGTGCCCTTAAATGATTATCCTGGCAACTGTATAATGAAAGATTGGCCAGAGGACAAGCGAGGAACAGGGAGACTAATTAGGAAGCTGTTGCCATAATCCAGTCATTTACAATCCCTTGTTATTTTCCGCTGGCTTCTCTTTACATGGTCATTTTTTCTTATTTTCTTTTCATATGTTCCTCTTCATATATATGAATGCTTGTACTTGCCAATGGAAGTCAAACGACAATTTCCACAAAGCACATGCCTGGGGCTGATTTCTAAAGGAGAGCTAGGATTGACTTTGAAAGGATTAAAAAATGTGGCAACGGTTAGAACGTGAGTAAATCCCAGACATCTGCCAGATGATGGCACTGTGGTCCTATCCAAGGTGCTGGAGAGAAATTAGAAATAACAATTTCCCAAGGACAGGAACTGATGGGCTCTAATTCTTGCTGGGAACATTAGGAGATGTTAGCTCTGAAATGGTGGGCAGCTGTCACATTTAGGGCTCTGGGTAGCATCAAGATGTGTCACCCTGGGGATGCTCAGGACTCAGAGATCAGCCTGACCCCGAGGGGAGGGCAGACAACTTGGGGTGACCCCCACAGCAGGCACTGAGAAAATGTTTAAATAGACAAGCAGATGATATCAGAAGGGAATGGAAGCCAGAAATAGGTTCGGGGAAAGGGAGGCAGTGAATTTCTACAGGCTGGAGATTAGAGGGACCCATAAGATGGTGACATCAGGGAGATCTGGTAGAAAGAAGCAGGGGCCTACTCTTGGGGACTGGGGATCAAAGTTAGGACTCCAATCCTTGGAAGGACTGATCCGTAACCCTAATCCCAATTTAGGGCTACGGACTGAAGCTGTGATTCAGGAACAGGGGATGAAATCTAGAATTAAAGGTATAAGGTGGGACTTGATGACGAAGGCAAAGGCCAAGTTATAGAATTGTATGGCTCTAGAGCTGTGAGATAGGCAATAGTATAACTCCCATGTTAGAGATAGCAAGAGCAATAGCAACAACATGTAGTATTTTTAATAGAATTGTAAAGTTTCCACAGTATTTGGCACATATAATTTCATCATTCAGCCAAATCTAGAAATGGATGCCATTGTTGCTCCCATTTTGTAGAGGAAGAAACTTTGACTTGCCTAAGCTACACAACAAACAATGTGGAAGATCTGTGTTCAAATTCTGCTTCTGAAACCAACTTCATATTTGACCTTAGGTAAAATATTTCACTTTTCTGGGTCTCCTTTTTCTCATCTTTAAGTAGATGGATTGAACAAGATGACTCTCGAGGTTTCCTCTAACTCTTGGAAGTATGATCCTATGATCTTAGGTCTCTGATCAGACGCCTCCCATAGCGTTGTGTTTATTTCAGGGTGGATATTTCAGGAAGATTACTGACAGTGGGACAGCGTACAAGAATTGGTTGAGAAAACCGGTGATATTGGGTCAGTTTGAGAAGTGACAAAATAAAGTAGCCATAGACACCTCAAATCTCTCATGTTTATGTAGCACCTACTATGTGCTAGGTACTGTGGAAGAAGAAGCACTGTTGTTCTTTAGCTCTAAAGCAGGGGTCCTCAAACTTTTTAGACAGGGGGCCAGTTTACTGTCCCTCAGACTGTTGGAGGGCCTGACTATAGTCAAAACAAAAACTTTGTTTTGTGGGCCTTTAAATAAAGAAACTTCATAGCCCTGGGTGAAGGGGATAATCGTCCTCAGCTGTGCATCTAGCCCAAGGGCCATAGTATGAGGTAAGAAGCAAAGGGTAAGATAGTGTGATAGAGTGGAAAGTGCATTGAATCTGCAGATAGAAGATCTGAATTTTCCCTGTGTGACCACAGGAAAATCACCTGCTTACTCTGGGCTTTGGTGTCCTCATCTACAAAATAGAGTTAAATTAGAACGAAGGTTTTGGCTTGCAGACCCCTCTGGCAGTCAGCATGGTGAAGCCTATGGAGGTATTCTCAGTATTATACTTTTAAACCCATAAAATCAAATCCATAGGATTACAAAGGAAACCAATTATATTGAAATGCTGTTCTAAAAATATTTTAAAAAGTTCATAGACTAGATGATCTCCAAGTGCCTTTGTAACTTTAATTTATTAGCCAATGTTTTCTGTACTCCCCCTTCTTCTGAGCCCCCTAAAACCAAGTTCTGATTCATTGTTGTCTTTATTATGCCTGAAGCACAACTGATACTTAACACCTGCTTCTTAAATGATTTCTTATACATATTCCTAGAGTTGAAGAGCACTTTAATGGGCTGTCTGGTCTTTCCTCTAACTTTATAGATGAAGGAACAAGTCTGGAGAGATTAATGCCTTTCCCAAGGTCACACAGGTAGTAAGATCTGAATCCAGATCTTTAATTCAATTAATATCGATAATCAAATGGGAAAAGAGTTGAAATAGATAAAAAGAAAGTGATGGATAAAAAGAAAGAAAAGCATCTGTTAAGTGCTTATTGTGTGTCACATACAAGATTGAAAATGGTATCTGTTCTCAAGATTCTTACCTTCTAAAAGGTAAGATAAATGAGGGATTGGAAGAAAACCGGGATACATTTTGACTTGGAAAAAAAAAGACAGAGATGACAAGTGGAGCCATTGGGAGGTAGATTCATATATATCCTTTCTGGAATCAATGATGCAGTTGATTTTAAAGGAGGAGCACTAAGGAAGAAGAGAATGTGTTGGATGACAGGTAAGAGGATGACCTCAAAGTGAATGGAAATATGACAGGAGGCAGCCTGGTGGTAGTGAGACACTGAGTGCTCTCATAATCAGGCCAGCAGAGTCCCCAGGTGGGAGTTTCTGGGATAAGCATTTTGTAAACTGCAAAGCACTCTACCAATGCATGGAATGACTAGTATCATTGCTCCTAAAATGTAAATAACATTAGGAGGCAGGAGATGATGGATGGGAGGGACAGTAAATCACTTAGGGCTACAGAGGAAGGAGAGTGTGGTTAGGCAACAATTAAGGTCAGCTGCCTAGAAGTGGGAGCTACAAAAATTGATTCTTCCAGAAGGAAGGTTCAGAAAGATGCTTTAGGCATTTTCCTTAGGGTCAGACATCAGCAGGTAAGGACTTTTTCCTGATTTACATGAGCTAGCTCAGGTTAAAGGAGTTAATTTCCTCCCGGAAGGGTGAAAAGTGTTCCTTTTGGGATACTCCATCACGGCAAGCAATAAATTGTGATTGACCATTCCAAACTTCTTAAAGTACTTCATCTTATGCTCGCTCGCTCTCTCTCTCTCTCTCTCTCTCTCTCTCTCTCTCTCTCTCTCTCTCTCTCTCTCTCTCTTTCACTCAGGCAATTGGGGTTAAATGACATCTAAGAAGTATTAAGTGTCTGAGGCCAGATTTGAACTCAGGTCCTCCTGACTTCAGGACTGCTGCTCTATCCACTATACCATTTAGCTACCCAATCTTATTATGCCCTCTTTGAGCGATCTACAGCCAAGAGAATTGGCCAGATCCTGGTGGGATTGCTATTTATCTATTTAGCAACCGACTAATAATAGCTGCACATATTTTGTTTCCCATACATGTTCATGAAGGGAAGTCAAGTCAAGAAATCTCTAATTCTGGAAACAGAGAGGGCTATAGCCATTGTCACAGGGCAAAGGGCACGAACTAGAAGGAAGTTTAGAGATCAACCAGCATAATCTTATAATTTTACATGGTATTAAGAGAAAGGAAATAACTAATTCTGGGTCACACAGGTACCTACACAGGTAAGAAGCAGTGCTGGATTTAGAACTCAAGTCTCTCTGATTCTCTCTTTCCATTAATGCTAGTGTTTTCTATTTTTTAAATATAAGGAGTCCCACCCCACTTTAAAACAAATTATATATTGTTTCTCTCTATAACAGAAAATCTTAGGAGGAGGAAAAGGCATTTATTAAGCACATACTAGGTTCCAGATACTGTGCTATGAACTTTACAAATATTACCACATTCCTCACTAGAACCCCGAGAAGTAGGTGATATCATTGTCCCCATTATACAGATGGGGAAAGTGAGACACACCGAGGTTAAGTGACAAACCCAGGATCACATAGCTATTGTTGTTTGTCCTTCATTCTTGAGCAAAATCCAATGACACCAGGAGGTTGATGTCTTGACTTGCAAGTGAACTGTATTTAAGTGAGTCGGGCTGTGCAAAGTCATCTGTCACACTCTTTCCTTCAGGGTCATCCAAGTTCAGTGGCAAGACACAGGTTAGGATGACAAGAGATGACCATCACATAGCCGGTAAGCTTTTGAGGCTGAATTAGAACTCTGATCTTCCTGATTCTAGTGCCAGTGCTCCATCCATGCTGGGCTCCATGAACTTGTTTTGGAATATTTTGGTAACAGAATTGGCTTCCATTTTATAATTTAAAAACATATATATATATTTTTTCTGAGCAGGGATTCATAGGTTTCACCAGATACTGTCAAAGGGATCTATGGCACATATACAAAAAGTGAAGAAGAAATTACCTTCCCAATAGACTGTAAGCCCATTGAAGGCAAGAAGTAATTCATTTTTATCTTTATTTCTGGAACCCAGTAGATACTTAATAAATACTTGTTGATTGAGCATAGGTCCGTCAAATATGATCATTTTATGACTGATATTTATTGACATCAAGAGTTGGAGGTTCCTCAAAATATGATAATTGTATGATTGGTATTTATTGATTAAAAATGCATGGCAAGTCAAAGGATCTGAGTTCAAATTCTCCTTTTATTACTATTTATATGACCATGGACAAATCATTTTCTTTCCCTGGACTTTAGTTTGCTCATCTGTAATTGAGATGGTTGGATTAGATACCCTCTTAAGCATTATTTTTGTCTGTCTTTGTATCCCTAGAGTTTAGCACTGTGACTACTACTTATTAAGTATGATTACTACCTACTAAGTGTTTAATAAATGCTTGTTGACTGACTAATTTACTAAAGTTCTTTCTGACTCTGAATCCTCAGGCCAGAGTTTGAGACATATACTCTCTGATAATTCTTGGTAAATCATGGCTCTTCATTGTCCACGGTATAAACCCGAGGTTGGTACCATGCCCCACAGAATCTTGTAATATAATTACAATAGACATCATTGGTTCTGATTAGAGTTGAGTAGGTAATGGTATATCTGGAGTCCAAGCCGTGACTTTTGGGCTTTCTCAGCATGATTTTTTTTTGGTTTCTCTTCACTCCAGTGTTCCCATGGATTTGTCATTTCACTGATGTGAATATTCACTCCAGTGATGTGGAACATAAAATCATCCATGCCTTCCCAGCCTGGGTCACTCATTCATGTCTTCCCATAAATTATCCTTCACCAATGGATTGGACATCTGCCTGGTATTTTCTTGACACCAAGGGGCAGCAGGGTGGCAGGGCAGCATCATCCCTGTAGTCAGGATGGTCTAGATTCAAGAGTTTCCCATAACCCTTAGCTAGCTCTGTGATTTATCTTTCATCTGTCTGCTCCTCAGTTTTCTCATCTGTAAAATGAAAGGGTTGGACGGGATGGATTCTGAGATCTATTCTGGCTCTAAATCTGTACTTCTCTGATATTGACATTCATTAACTGTGGAAAATCATGCAAACCCCTTAAGATCTTTGGGTCTCGGTTTTCTTATTTGTAAAGTGATGGTAGAATTAATCCTCTGAAGACTCTTTTGGCTCTCAGTCTACAAACTCAGTAGGCTGATCCATCCAATGGTCTAGCCCAGTCTAAACAATAGGTCCACTCTATCCTTTTGGTTCTTCCTGTGTGGCCAGTAAGGCTTGACTCTTCTGAATCATTATGAATCTCGTTAGCAGGATCTGTAGAGTTCTAGGGTTGGATGCAATCAGCATCATGTTAGCCACAAATGGAAGCAGCAGGAGGACTATATTATGGACATGGAATTGCTCTTGGTTTTGGCTCTAAGCTGGATTTCCTAGTGAGTAACTTTTCTTTCTCTGCCACTGAATTGAACAGATTCACCTGTTTTAACATACCTTGTCTTAATGTCAAAGGCATAGCCTCAATAGCTTCTTGAAGTTTCCTCTGGCTTTAGGATCCTTAAATTTGGGCTAAAGCCTCTGCTGCTCTCTAGTTCCCCGATGGGTTAAGACCTGGTTTTGATCACAGTGGGTCTGGCTTTGGAGTGCAGCTTAGACTCCTGGGAGTAGAGAGTGTTGAGGAAGCGAATAATTTCTGCTCTTTTATTAGCTTCTAGAGTAACCTTGTAAAAGACATTTTCATTGCACATTCATCTTCTCCGTTAACGACCCTGTCAAAGGACTACCTTAGACCATCTTTGTCAATTAATGATCTTGTTGCAAGGCAGTGTCATTATGAGATGGTCTTGTCAGTGAATGTTTTCATCAAAGTGGGATTTTATGAGGATTGGCATTTCTTGGTGAAAGATTGCCAGCTTCTTTTCCTTGTGGGATATCAAGCCAAGGATGACCTTGAATTTCTTGAGATCAATGGAAAGGACTCTCTCTGGACTTTGGGTGGAGCTGGGACAGATGGGGATTTTGGAAGGAGAAGTAGAAAGGACTTTGGAGACCATTGAATCTGGCAAAATCTAATTTTGCAGGTGAGAAACTGAGGTGGAGAGAGATGAAATTATTTGCCTACACACCCAGTAAGTGTTTGAGGTGGGATTTGAATCCAGGTCTTCCTCTTTCTAATTACAACATTTTATCCAATATACATTCTGATTACCCAAGCTGCTTTCCCCTTTTTTCTTTTCTCAGGAGCCCTCGTGCCTAAAGCTCTGAAAAAACAACATGCCTGAAAAAAAGGAAGACCCATATGGTACCAAGGAAATGAGAGAAATTAACTGAGAGACAGACTTGGGAAGGATGTTACAAAAGCTTCAAGGTTCCAAGCCACCTTGAAGTTAACTACGTTGGATAAATTCTGTATATATTTAAGTAAGGTATGCGCTTCTCATGTGGGATGGGCAAATTCACACAAGATGGCTAAATATATGGAAAGGAAGTTTTTAGAGAGCCATGGACTATTTCTCTGGAACTCAGCCCACCTTCTGTAAGGGAGATAGTGTAGGATTATTGCTTTGCAGTACTATCTCCCTGTCTCCTTTGAGAGAGGACTGAAATAAAATTATGTCTATTTGACCCTTATTGCTGAATTTAGGGACACAGGGGTTCAAACCAAGTAATTTGCTTCCCTGGTCACTTTCTCTTTCAGTGAGGATTTTTTCCAGTGCCTAGGCCCCTTACACCAAATGCTAACTACACAAAAGACCAATATAAATAATTAACAGCAAGTCAATATTCAGAGAGAGAGCAAACTAAAATCAGAGAAATCATGCAGATTGGAAAATACCTTGGTTCAAGAGAATATTTTCCATTAATTAGGAGAATCACATGCAAAGATACTCCAGGCTTTCTGGATAATCACTGCCCCGGAGAGACAAAGCTGGTGGATTGCTAGAGTTCAGGTGTTCTGAGTTACAGAGCTGCAGTGGGCAAAGCTGAGTGATGGTCACCCTAAATCTGAATCAATGTTTTGGAATGAATCAGAAGGCTGCCAGGGGAGGGGTGACTAAGCCCAGAAAAGAAATGAATCAGAGCAAAACTCCTCTACTGACCAATAGTAGGATGGAGCAAGTTAGTGGTTATTATACTTCAAGGGACATAGAGGGACATTCTATCTCACCCAGGCTATATATCTCTGCATAATGACTGGTTTTGGAACAAACCAATAAAATTTGGGTTCAATCAATGGGTTCATTTGTTGGTGGTATAAACACGGTTTAGTTCTTGATGACTTCTGTTCTTTTTACCTTCCATTCACTTCCATCACTCCAGAAATGGAAGAGGCTACACATGACTGGGTACCATTTCATATTTTTCCTTTTCTTTATTACTGCCATAGTTGAACATTTAAAAAAAAAAGCAAATGGTTAGCCTATAGGAAAATCTCCATGCTTAGCTTATAACCTGTGTGAATTTGGGCACTTTAATTCCATGGACCCCAGTTTCCTTCTCTGTAAAATGATGAAGTTGGATTAGATGGCCTTTGAGGACATTTCTAGCTCTGTGATCTAATGATCTTTTGGATAAATCACTTAATCTCCTAATCTCAGTTTCCCTTTGTGTAAAACATGGGGGAGAGATTAGATAGCGTCTGAGATCTTTCCGGGTTTAAATCTATGATCTTGTACTATATGATCATTATCTTTAGAAGGAAGAACCATTTTCTTGCAAGTGCTGTATCAAATCCTTGCCAGCATGGTAGATTTAGCCAGATTTTGTAGTTCATTAGCCCAGATATTAAGATCCCAGGGCAACCTTAGGCTATAGTGAAGCAGAGGGTAAAAAACTTTGGTTAATAACAACAAACTATGTTTGTATTCAATCCTCTAAAAAACACAAGTGTGTGTGTGTGTGTGTGTGTGTGTGTGTGTGTGAAACCATAGTAACTCACAATGAGATTTTCCATAGCAACAGATGAATCTCAGTCTGAGCCCCAAGGAAGCAGCCCTGAGCTCCTAGAGAAACCAGCCAGGTGGCTGAGAGCTCCAGGGTAGCCAGGGGCTGGGCTGCCTCTGTTCCCTGCAGTATGGACTCCAGGAGAAGGTTGTTTTTAAAATTCTAATGAAAGGCCCAGTGGTGGGTGCGGCCGATGAGAGGATGTAGTGATGATATACAGTTATCGTAAAGCTGCGGTAACACACGGTAGTTATCATGTTGATATAATGGATGGCGGCTGTAAAGTAGCAATACATCCAGAGAATCATGGTGTGTCAGAGCTGGGAAGGGGCCTCCGAGAGCACACCACCAAACCTTCCTGTTTTACAGATGAGAAAACCAAAACAGAAAATTGTACGTAGGAATTAGTTGTACTACAGAGATCCAAATGGTCAGATTTGGACCTTAAAGACGTTCTAGTGAAACTTTCTCATTTTACAGATAGGGAAACTGAGGCCCAAAGAGGCTAAGTAAATTGGCTAAAGTGACATATCTGAACTCAGACATTCTGAGTCCAGAGCCAGGGGTTTTTCTGCTGTAGGATGTTGCTTCCTCCTTATTTTAAATTATATATTAAAATTATTTCAAAAGGTTTTTTTTTGTTGTTGAATTCATTATACCTTTCATTGTACCTTTGAATTAAATTTGAAAAATAGTGGCGTATTTTTTATATCAGCCACAAGAAATTACAGAAGAGTTAATAGTTTCTTTGGCCTTGTTTTATGAATTTTCAATGAATAAAATGTCTTCTCTGCACTAATTGCTTTTGTACATTGAGGGATGGATGCCTGTATTATCATAATGAATTCAGCCACCATTTATCATTAGCATTGTCAGTAACAGCCTCCACTCCCATTTCCCTCTGAGGTCTCATCATGCTGAAAGGTGACCCTGGGGCCCTGAAGACTCTTGTGGCTGAGCAGCCCCTCTGTGAGATACCGCCATCTTGGAAGAACATCGGGTGTGGACCTGCACGGAGACTATAAATCTGTCATTCAGGGGACCAGCTTGGTTAAATTAGGGAGGTTCTTTTGTTAACCTGGCTACAGGACAAAATCTTTTCCAGCCATACAAACTGTAGAGACTAGCTGTAGACACAGAGAGGAGTATGATCTTTCTGCAATGACTTGGCCAAGGTAATGTTACCTTTATCAATTTCTTCATATGTAAAATAATGAAAGAGTTGAACTAGATGGACTCCAAGATTCCTTCCAGCTCAGGAAATATGATTCTTATGACTGGGGAACTCTTAAGGGGATGCTATAAAAGTCCAAGAGGATGAAGGCGACCATTTAGCATAAGGGTTCTTAACTTGGGATCCATGAACTTTTAAAAAATGTTATAAAGGTATTTCAATAGAATTGGTTTCTTTCATAATTTTCTGTATTTTATTTTGAACATTTAAAAACATGGTTCTGAGAAGGAGTTCATAGGTTTTGCGATACATGACATATAAAGGTTCAGAAGACTTTCTCTAATTGGGGGCTCCTCTTGGATTTCATTTCTCTAATTTTCTCTCCTGCTGGCTCTCTTCATGGTCTTATCCTGGTAGTTAGCTGTATTCCCTTGGAAGATAATCTTTTATTCTGTCTCTCTCTGTCTCGCTCTCTACATCTCCTTCCTTTTTTCCCCATTTCCAAAATGAAAGGATTGCTTAAATCAATAGCATCAAATGCAAATAGAAAGGGGGCTCCCTAAACAAAAACATACAATAAGAATCCCTGTAGGCTATATTTTGACCTGGTTTTAAAATGTAATGTAGTTTATGTTTTATTGTGTTTTTATTTATTTTGTCAATATTTCCCAGTTAATCTGGTTTGGCTTCATTCTGGCCTTTTTGCTTAACATCACATGGTTTAACATGACCTCAGTGATGTCTAGACTTGGAACTGGGATTACTTTAGTTAAACAGTCTGAGTGTCACAATTAACTTGTCTCAGCCTTAGTATTCTCATCTACAAAAATGGAATAATACTAGCATCCTAGTTGTGAATCTCATATGAGATAGTATTTATACAGCATTATGATGTTTGCCCTAAGACTTCACTTCTCCAAGTGAAACATCCTCAGCTCCTTCAATGACACAGTCTCCATTTTGCTCATCAGCTTAGATGCTCTCCAGGGATGTGTTCTACTTCTGTGGCTCCCAGAGTTGACATAATTCCATAAGTAGATTCAGACCAGGGCAGAAAACAACTGGACTGGACTCTTTCCAGATTTGGGTCCCCTTTCTGTCTCTGTGTAGCTTGGGCTGTTTCTTGGATTAACGTATCACACTGATGCTTTCAGACCACTAAAACCTGATGATATTTTCTAGACAAATTGCTTCTATCTCAGTATTCCTCCCTCATCTTATATTAGGGAAATTGACTATCTGGACCCAACTGTAAACATTTATATGAAATTTAATCTTAATCAATTAACCCATAAACATTTATTAAGTACCTACCACTTACTAGGTTTTTGGGAAAACAGATAAAAATGCTCTCAAGAACTCCCTCTCTCACAGGGTTTGCTGTAAAGATCAAATGAGAGCACTTAGCATAGTGACTGGTACTTGGAAAGAACTAAATGTTGTTGTTCAGTCATTTTTTCAGTCCTGTCTGACTCTTTGTGATCCCATTTGGAGTTTTCTTGGCAAAGGTTCTAGAGTGCTTGGCTATTCTTTTCCCCAGCTCCTTTTACAGATGAAGAAACTGAGGCAAACACAATTAAATGATCTGCCTCAGGATAATAGAGCTAGTAAGAATCTGAGGTCAGGTTTGAACTCAGGAAGATGAGTATTTTTGACTTCAGGCCTGGCATTATATCCATTGTATCATCTAGTTGCCGTTAAATAAATGTTAACTATTATTATTATCTATCAAAAAGTTTATAATCTATCTGGAAGGAGAAAACATGTACTTATAAAATTGTATACAAAATAGATAAAAGAATTGATTATGAAAGAAGTTGCTAAAAGCTGATTATTAAAAGTTTTTAGTTTGAGCATTTATATCTCAGAAAAAAGACTAATGCTAAAAATCCAGGCTTGATTTATTATTGTCATTTATTTCTAAACTTAAGAAAGTGTTGGAAAAATGTTAATATTGAAGATTAATTTAAAAAGTGTATCAAATGTACACCTTTTCCTGGGGAGTCTGTTGTTAAACATTTACAAGTGAATTCTTGAGGGAAAGTACTACTAACTGGGAGAAATCAGAAGAGGCTTGAGCTAAGCCTTGATGGAAATATAGGATTCTAAGAGGGAGGTGTGAGGATTGAGTATATTTTAGGAACAGAGAAATAGATAATATAAAGACATGGTAACAGGACATCTTATGATCATGGGATCATTGATTCAGAACTAGCAAGGTCTTCCAAGTTCATCTAATCCAACTCTCTGTTTCCATTTTAATAATGAGAGAAGTGAGGCTCATGAAAATTAAGTACTTCACAAATAATTAAGAGTCAGAGGCAGAATTTGAACCAATTCCACTGTACCCCATGGCCTTGTTAGATGTAGATCAAGGCTTTAGCCTGCCAAGACCTTTTTAGATGCTGGCTCTTTCTGCCAATGTGTTAGGCATCTTTTCCGCTTTGTATTATCTCAAAGTTTGAAAAGGATGTAATTTATTTTGATTTATTTTTAGTTTTTCCGTAGGTACATTCAAAACAATTTTTTACATTTGTTTTTAAGATTTTTGAGTTCTAGGTTCTCTTCCTTATTCCCACCCACAATTAAGAAGCCACATGTAAAGTTAAACAAAACATTTCTACAAAAGTCAAGCTGTGAAAGAAAACATAGATCCCCAGTCTAATGAAAATAATAACCCTCAAGAAAAATTGAGAGAGAGAGAGAGAGAGAGAAAGAAATAGAAATAGAGAATTTCTTTAATCCATATTCAGACATATTCAGCTCCTTCTCTGGATATGGATAGGATTTTTCATCCTAAGTCCTTCAGAGTAGTCATGGATAATTGTACACTTGACAATAACAAAGTCATTTACAACTGGTCATCCCACTTAGTTCATGGAGGACTTTCCAGGTTTTTTTTCCTGAGAACATCCTGCTCATTATTTCCCAAAGAACAATAACATTCCATCACAAACACATACCATAATTGATTGAGTCATTCCCCAATTGCTGAGTATGCCCTCAATTTTCTAATTTTTTTTTTTTGTTCTGAGAAGAGAAGTGTTATGAATATTTTTGGTACTTTCCTTTTTTTTTTTCCTGTTTTTTCCCCCAAATCTCTTTTGGTATTCATGCCTAGTAGTGGTATTGTTAGGTCAAAGGACATGCATGAATTTGCAACCCTTTAGACATAGATCATATCTTTTGATCATTTATCAGTTGGGATATGGCTCTTAATTTTTTAAAAATAAATTAGTATGTTTCCCTGTATATTTGAGAAATGAGGCCTTATCAGAAAAATTTGTCTTGAAAAGCTTTTTTTGCAATTTCTATTGCTAATTTTATTTTCCCCTTTATTATCTCTCTCCTTTCACCCTGTCCCTCCTCAAAAGTTTTTGCTACTGAGCACTCCCTCCCCAATATGCTCTCTATTTTATTATCCTCCCTCCTTCCCATCTCCCATACCCCTCCTGTTTAAGGATATTATGTATGCCATTATCTACAAATGTTAAATGATAATAAAAGGTTATATTGTTCAAGACCAAACATCATAGATCTCCATGTTACTCCACTAGAGTTGGCCCTTCCCAATTTACATCAGTCTGTTAAAGACTACTCTTTGGGTCAAGGAGGAAGGAAATGCTTGGATAACTTCCAGGTTAGAAGATTGATTTGGCTTTAGGGGGTGGAGGAACAGTTGATAAAAGTTGGGGTTTGATATTGGGGGCACCAGAATAGGGGAACTTTGTGCTCAAAATGGCAATTGAGAAAATTATCTTTCAGAGGCAAAAGGACAATTGGAGGGATGACTGAATGTACTGCCTTCATTCTGAATGAGCCAGCCACAGGAATCCATGTCTTTGCAAAGACACTCCAAGTCCTTATTTCAATAGTTTCTTTTGAAATTCAAGCCCGGCTACAGATTCTTCTATTCCTTATGGGTTCCTTGGAAAGACTAACCGACTATTAACTCTCTTTGCTCATATGAAGGGAACATGATAGCTTGGTCTGTTGACTCATTTCTTTCTCTGCTGCTTAGTTGTAAGAGAGAATCCTGGGGCCCGTCTTCATCCTTCTGCACCAGTTTTTATGATCTGTTAAATTTAAGATCACACAGCTCCCATATTTTGTCTCCCTAAAGCCAAGAAATAGAGAAAATGTTTTCCCCATAAGAGAAACATCAAAGAGGCTCATGACTAATGGTTCTTGAAAGGAAGTCTCATGAGTTTTGAATAACAGTACAAAGGAACATGCCGAAATCTGGGAAATCTCTTAGTTGGCAAAGGGTTTCAGTTTGTTCTTTTTTCTTGGTCGGGTGGACTTCCTGACCAACTCTTGCTTCCTGAGGAGTGCTCTCATAGAAGGCTGAGTTGATCTGAGGCTAATTGGTCTACCTGCTTCCAGGCTCTTCCCTTTCCAATTGCTCTTAAACGCAGATGCCCAACAAACGTTCCTAAAACTCAGAGTTTACCAGACCACTCCTTAAATAAAAAAAACAAAACAAAAAATTCAATGGCTCCCTATTACTTCTAGAACAAAAAACCAAAATCTTTTCAGTCTGGCATTTAAAATTGTCCATGATCTGATACCCATCTACCTTTCCCTCTTTTAAATTTCCTTCACACAGTCTCCACTCCACTTCTATTGACTTGCTAGCAATTCTACATCTGTGTGAAATATATTATGTTAATATATTATGTATAACATCATGCAATATTATACAGTATAAATATAGTATTATACGTTATATAATAATATATTTGATAGTCATATATGTATATATGTTTATATATATTATATGATATATTATATTTATGTGTATGTATATATACGTTATGATATATATGCACATATGTGTTTATGCATGTGTATATATTATATGCATATGTATATATTATGATATATATGTGTGTATGTGTATTATATATACACGTATATATTACATACACATGTGTATATATGTGATATATATATTATACACACACACATATAGATATATGTTATATATAACTTTGCAAAGTTGGTTTCTTATACCTCCAAAGAATTCACTTTTTTTGCTCCCATCTCTTGGAATTCCTAGCTTCTTTCCAAATATTACTCAAAGTTCATGGATTTCAATCTATGAGGGATCTTTAATGTCATTTGGGTCAGTCTCTTTTGTTATGGTGAAGGAAAGTGAGACACCTGAGACTACACAGGTAGATAGTGAGTGGGATGACTGCAGTTTGAACCCTGGTACTGTTATGGGAGGTATACATCTTATACATCATATAAGATACAAGCATATCCTATATGAGACCTTTCTTGTTTCATCTCTCCTCCCCTTCTTCCCCCTAGTTCTCAGTGCTTTTGCCTCTTGGGAAATGATTTAGTACATGTTTTGGATAATGAAGGGCAGTGTGATTGAATGAAGAATTTCAGCCTCAAAACCAAGAAAGTCTGAGTTCGAGTGTTGCCTCTGTCTGACACCAGATGTGTGGCCCTGAGCTCTAGGCTATGGTAAGACCATAAGTTTCACAGTTGGCACTGGCTGGCATTTTTAGAGGGAATTTCCTATACCAGTGAAATCTTAGGTTTAGTCCTTCTTCCTATACTTTGTACTTATTTAAATATGTGTATGTTGCTTTCCCCAATAGAATAGGTCATTCTTGAATATGGAAATTGGTTGGCTTTTATTTGCTATATCCAGTAACCCAGTACAATGCCTGCAGAGAAGATACACATTGTGGGATTTCAAAGGCATATTTACATGTACATATTTATGACCAAGAGACCTTGGACACTAGAAATACCATTATATTAACTGATGCAACATTTTATTATAATTTTGCTAAAACTTATTATAATTTTACTATAATCTAAAAATTTTTACCCAATCTCACTTTTATTTGTCTTATGGATAAAAGATACACTGTTATTTGAGGTATTCTTAAATTCTGATCTTTTTATCCTATCTTTGTCAGCAAAAGTAAAAAAAATCTTGCAAAAATGGTTTGAACATTGAAACCTAAGAAATTCACCTGAAAAAATTTTATATAACCACTATATAGGTATATAAAATAGGTATACAAATCAAACTTTTACTGACAATAAATCATAAAGAAATTAATTTGAAAACAATTCTTTAGTCTACATATAATTTTTTTATCATTTATTAAAGATGAAAACTAATTTGTATACTAATGAGATGGATTTTTTTTATATAAAGAATTCAATTCTGGAAGAATATTTGATACTTTTTACTATTATTAATTTTTTTTACAACTCCCAGTTACACAACCCCACATGGGGCTGCAACCCATAGAACCCAAGAAGCTTTGCATTAAATCACATATCTATTATACATATGTATACACACATAGATATGTATACACATACATACACATATATATATTATATATATATTACATATATATATTATATACATATACATATATAATATATATATATACACACACACACAGATATATGTCCTTCATTCTCAAAGAACCTGTAATGTTCAGGCTAGCTTTCTGGAAGTCCTCCAGAAAGGTCTTGGTCTCAGCAGGATAGTCATCACGAGGATGGACAAGAATAGAGTCTAAAGTCTTTATTGTCTCCTTCACATTCTGTCTCCTTCACAATCTGTGTCTGAGCACAGTCTGCCCCAATCTCAATCTGCCCCAGTCTCCTCCAGCAGTCTGCTAGTCTCAATCAGTCTCCCTCTGAGTCTGACTTTGTCCCCAGTTCTCTCAGCCCTTAAATACTCTATTACAATTACATTATTATAGTATACTGAGTATAAGCCAATCTAGAGTGATGATATTGTATCAAACTAGAGTGATTGTATCATTATGTCAAACTAGAGTGATTGTATCATTATGTCAAACTAGAGTGATTGTATCATTATGTCAAACTAGAGTGATTGTATCATTATGTCAAGCTAGAGTGATTGTATCATTACATCCTACTGGATAGATGTGAACTAGAGAACCATCATCTCATCAATTCTACTGAGTTAACACCTTGTTTCAAGTAGACTTCTCCAAAGTTCCGGTCCTCTACAAGAACCAATGACATTACAAAGGTGATGATCTGAAATATATACATATATATGTATATGTATGTGTATATATATATATGCAGATATGTAAATAGATATGGGGGATTCCTTAGTGAGATTCTATAGACTGGTAAAATCCCACATCTAGAATATATACAGCACATACACATATATCTTCTAGAAAGATCTATTATCATATATAAACATTAGAATGCAAGCTCTAGAAATATATCATAGACTATTTTCTAGAATATGCATGTGTGTACACAATATGCAGTCTAGACATGTAATTTTTTTATTAACTATATTTCAATATAATTGGATTCCTTTAGAAAACTATGTATTTTATTTTGTGCATTTAAAAATATTCTGAGGAGTGCCTAGGCCAAAGGTGTTCATTTCAAAAAAGGTTAAAAACTCCTGACATAAGGAATTATTACTGTTATATTATAGTGACCCTATGCAAATCTTTTTTCTCTGAGCCATAGTCTTTTCCTGAAGGAAAAAAAAATATTGTAAGACTAAGTGATCTCAGAGGATTCTGCTGGGTTAATTGTTCTTGGATTCAATGGATTCCCACAAGCCCAGTGGATATCTATGGTCTACACACACACACACACACACACACACACACACACACTTAAAAATGACAATACAATGCTTTCTTTTCACTTGCATCATATGGGTATGAAGGATATATCTTCTATTTCACAGAAGACGGCACATAGTAGGCATTAAATAAATGCTTGTTGATTTGCCAGTGATCTTTTAAAGAAGCCAGCAGTTATTCTCTAGTGGTATATAGAATCCCAAGTCAGGACTCTTCCTATATAGGTCACTTTTCCGGTTTGTTCCCCCATCCAGGCCCCCAGTTCATATACACATAGTTTTTTTTTTTATTTTTGCAGACAGTGGGCTTAGTTGTGGCAATTGTTAGCTTACAACCCCTTTTCAGTTGCATTACACGGGTGAACTGGAACTCTTGATAAAGGAGTTATGTACAGTGATGACAAGAATTGATTTCCAATTTCCTGTAGAATTACTCTATCATTGCTCGTGACTCAAGCAATTTAGCTTATATTATGGCACTGGCTGGGGGCCATAGATCACCCTGACAGCTTCCCAGTCACAGAGGAGGCTGACTTTTGACAAGATATTGAAAGAGATATTTTCTGCAAGTTTCACTTTGGAAATGGCTGGAAGCAGAATGCTCTGCCGAAGGTCCTGGTTGAGGTGAGGGATGTAGTATTTGAGCAGGTTTGCTGAGAGTGATGGCATCCCGGCTAGCTTCTCTCCCTTCTTTGTAAGGGATCATTGTCCTACTCCCTAGTCTCATTCTCAAACATCACCCCCCATTGGGAAAGGAAAACCAGAATGTGACAAATATGGTGG
The DNA here is from genome assembly GCF_016432865.1 of Antechinus flavipes. NCBI lineage: Eukaryota > Metazoa > Chordata > Mammalia > Dasyuromorphia > Dasyuridae > Antechinus > Antechinus flavipes. The sequence continues at coordinate 19,033,195 of NC_067401.1, forward strand.
AAGTGCAAGAGGTCAAGACAAGATTTGTGGGCAAGGTCATCTGCCTTTAGAACATTGGGATTATAAGGGACTCTGGAGAATCACAGACGTCTCTGACACTAACAGTAGCTCAAAAGAGATTTGCGCTGGAGATGTGGAGTGGCCATTTTGACAATGATGTCTCACTGAGGTGTGGTTCCAGGGACCCTTGGGAAGTCCTGATGAGGGGAAATGGATTAGTGAGAAGCCTAGGAATGGAGATACATAATTTTTTTTTCATGAGAATTCCATGCTATCCTATTTCTTCTTCCTCATTCCTTAACAGAGATTCTGATTAGTTTTTTTCCCATTTGGCCAGGAGCAGAGAAGCAGGGGAAAAAAGTCATCTGTGGGGCAAAGTCATCTTTTGCTTCTTGCTTCTCCCAAAGATGGAAGCTGTGAAGGCAGAGAGAGAATGATGGTTGCTGACTGTATTTTTGTAGCTTTGCAGAAGGTAAACATAAGCTGGGTATGAGCTGCTGTTGCTATTTCATTTCCAGTGTCACCAGGGAGATGTTCCAAGTACACATCAGCCAGTACCACTGTCATGTATAGATTTGGCAGTCATCTGCTTGGCTGTGCTGAGAAAACCCATGGAGCTGAAGAAACCTCCCTCAAACTATCTGGAGAGAGAGAGGAAAGAAAAAGGGCTAAGGGAGCTCCCCAATGGCTATCTATGATTGGGACGTGTGGGTACATGAAAAGGATGATAAAGACGATCCAGCAAAGGAGACTGGGATGGAGCAGTCTCCATGGAACTTATAGGAGGAGAACCAGAACAGACGATTCCGTAGAAGTCAAGGGAGGAGAAACAATTCAGCAAATCACTTAGGATAAGGATAGAGGGGAAAAAAGTCATTGGACATAGTAGTTACAAGTTACATGACCTTTGGGAGGACAATTTCAGCTGAGTGGGTAGTTATAAGGCATATTGCAATAGGTTAATGATTGAACGGTGGTATGGTACTGGACCAAACCTGAATCACACGGCAGAAGATGCTGGGCTTGGCCACGCCTAGCCTGGGGGTCTTGGGTGGGTTAAATTATTTCTCTGTGTCTTGGTTTGTTCATGTATAGAATGAGGAGGTTGGATCAGAAGATGTAAGACTATAAATATATACACATATTTATAGATACATGTATATACTTGTTATAGGTATATTTACATAACACTTCACCATATGTTTTACATGTTATAGATAACATACATATATGTGCATATATATCAGTACTTTCTTTTTAAAGATATGATGCAAACAAGGGACTTTACTTTTTGGACTGAATAGATCAGTAAAGACAAAATGAATTTCTCTAAGGGTATGTGGCAAGAAAACAGAGAATAAAATGATTGTGGATCATACAAAGGTCAAACAAAGGGAGCTCAGAGGGCATTTAGCCCAATCCCTCCATTCCATTGACTGGCCTGAGGTCACACAAATAGCAAACATTAGAAATACAAATGTTGGGATTTGCTCAAGTCCTCTGGGTCCCAATTCCAGTAGCCTTTCCATGGAACTCTGACATAATTATAATTAATAATAATAGCAGACATTTATAAATTGCTGTAAGATTTACAAATATCTTATTTTATTCTTAAAGGAACTGTTATTTTAACTTAAATAACAAAATTTTATTTATTCATATTATATTTATTATATAACATATTACACACAATATATTTATTATTAGATAATTTATTTATATTTACTGTTTATTATATATTTATTATTATAGGTATACATTTGCATAGGAATAAGATATATAAAGTAATATCCTTATTTATATATCATAATCATATTACATAATGATACCTTAATATTATAAAATTTATAATATCTAATTCATAATATCTAATTATATAAATATTAACATAAATTTATATGTTTTATTTATATACAAATATGCAATTCTAGATATGGAATAATTAAAATATTACTTATTTTAACTTAAAATAACTCTAACTATATTATCCTTATTTTATAGATGAGCTGACTGAAGCACAGGGGTTAAATGACTTGTCCAGGATCACATAATTAGTTAAGTGTCTGAGACAGGATTTGAACTTAGGGTTTTCCAGCCTTTTAAGTCCAATCCTAAACACTGACCTATCTCACTGTCTGTTTCAGTTATTGTGATCAATAATTTAACCAAAGTCAAACCAGACAGGACAATCTGCAAGGGAGGAAAACAGATGAGTAAGTAGATGATTTTAATTCTGCTTGAATTTTCCTGAAGATTCATGAAATCCCATGAAATCATACACACCTGTCCCATGCCTTCATCAGCCATCCGGCATCTGTAGCCAATGGCCTGTTAGCCACAACAATATATAAGACCACATACAAAGGAAGATGGACAAATGCCTATTGCATAGCTGTTTAGCTCTCCGTACAGTTGTGTCTTAGCCCTTAGCAATCCAGCCAGCTCCTACAACAAGAATATTTCAGAAATGATTTCCAAGCTGAGATGGCAAGCTGAGAATTACCCTGTGTATTGACCAGTGAAGCATGGGAGAAAATTGACAGCTCTGGATTTGAAGTCCAAATTCTGTTTCTGGTGTTGAGTCATTTTCAGTTATGTCAAACTCTTCGTGACCTATTTTGGGTTTTCTTGGCAGAGAGGCTAGAGGAAAACATTTCCTTCTCCAGCTCATTTTACAGCTGAGGAAATGGAGGCAAACAGGGCAAAGTGACTGACTCAGGATCACACAGCCATTAAGTGTCTGAGGCCAGATTTGAACTGATGAAGTTGAGTCTTTTTGACTTCATACTCTATGCAGCATGGTGCTTCCTGACTATTCAGTCCATTAATTGTCATCTATCATTTGACAGAAACGAGTCTTCAAGTCTGGTACTCTATCCATTGTGTTAACTAGTTTTCCTAGTTCTGCTTATTTACCTTGGGAAAAATCACTTCCCCTCCTTGTGCCTCAGTTTCCTCAAGTATAAAGTGAGGGAGTTGTGCTAGTGGATTCTAAGGACCCTTCTAGCATTAAATCTGTGGTCCTGTTTTTATGATTAATTTTTACAAAAATAATTATTTAAACTTACTATGTCGTATTTGTTTCCAGTTAAAAATTTTGACTCCATTGAACTCTTCCAGTTCCCTGAAAATAGCCACAAGGGTGGGTGAAAATTCCCAGTCTCCGTCTTTCCCGATCTTGTTCTCCTTTTCTGGAATTCTTTGGATCTTCAGTCCCTACATAAAGGCTGTTATGGCTAACGTGCTGTGGAACCATCCGCCTTTGACTTCAGTCACCCTACTCCTCCATGCCTTTTCCAAAAGCAGCGTTTAACACCTCCAGGTAAGGTACATCCCATTAATCGCTCCAGGACATGAATCAGAAAATATAATGGCTTTCCTCTTACCTGTCAGGGAGGCATCTGGATTAAGAAGGGGGTTGGAGATTGTTTTTCATCTTGATCAAAGTGATTGAAACAGATGTCTCCCATGGGTCTTATTAAACAGCTATGAAAATTACTTATCAGACATCTGATTTGCTCCACAAATTATTTGTATGCAGAGACAGTTGTTGGGAGATTTTTCCCCCCTTTGAGCAAACATACATGTTTTTTGATCAATATTGAACACCAAGGTGGTGAGAGGTTGTTTGGAAGAGATTGGCTAATAAAGCACATTCAATTATGATGCTCCCTGGTAATGTTTTCCCAAGCTAATGAACCAGCTTTTTTTTCAGAATTTAGAAGTGATAACCCCTTCTAACAGAGGGGAAAAAATGGCGTAATTAGAGGGAAAATTCTTAAAAGCAAAACAAAAACAGCAATCTTGGAATGAACCATCATTCGTTTTAAGATGTTGTGAATCCCCAGAGAACTTTCTAGAATGAAGGCATTTCATAATGAAATAATAATAGGAACTATTATGTATGTAAATATGTATATGTATATGTGTGTACGTGCTGGCGAGGGTTGGCACGAATATAGGTATATTCATATACACACATACATACAAATATGGCACAATGGATAAAGCACTGGTTTTGGAGCCAGGATGATTCATTTTCCTGAGTGCAAATCTGGCCTCAGACACTTCCTAGGTGTATGACCCTAGCTAAGTCACTTGCCTCAGTTTCCTCTTCTGTAAAATAGCTGGAGAAGACAGTGGCAAACCACTCCAATATCTTTACCATGAAAACCCCAAATGGGGTCAAGGAGAACTGGACATGACTAAAACAACTGGAAAGTACATAGTACTTTCAGATTTGCCCACTATGTCATCTGATTCTCACAATAACTCTGGGAGGTAGATGCTTTTATTATCTCTGTTTTACAGATGGAGAAACAGAGGCAGACCAAAATTAAATGACTTGTTAATGATCAGCCAGCATTAAATGACCTGTCAATGATCAGTCAGCTAGTAGATGTATGAGGCTAGATTCAGATTTCCTGACACCATAGCGGGCACTCTTTCTACTGTGCCATTTAGCTGTGATGCCGATAGAGATTCAGTAACTCAGAAGATCATGATATTTGCTGAAATTTGTAACTTCATATAAACATGGAAATCTATCAAAATTTCTTGTCCACATTCAATATGTATTTCTCAACAATAATGTTAAAGAAAGAAATGTGATCATTCTTGGATTTATCCATCATAAAAGAAAGCTGGCACCTCTGAAAAGAGAGTGCCAGCCTCTGGCGTGATGTCAGGGAATGGGAGGAAGAGCTTCATATATCTGAACATTCTTATGCTTTAGAGAAAAGAATCCAGAGTAAAGGAAGCCTTTTTCTAGATATTATTTCTCACTGCCAGTGGTCATGTGTGTGCATATAGTTGTGTGTGTGGTTGTATGTGTGTTTGTGTCCGTATGGTTGTATGTATGTTTGGTTGTATATATGTGTTTGTGTGTATGGTTATATGGATGTTGTATGGATGTATTTGTGTGTTTTGTATGAGTATGGTTGTGTGTCTTTGAGAGAATGTATGTAGTTGTATGTGTGTGTGGTTGTATGTGTGAAGCTGTATATGTATGTTTGGTATAAGTATGGTTGTGTGTCTTTGAGAGCATGTGTATGGTTGTATGTGTGTGTGGTTGTATGTGTGTTTGTGTCTATATGGTTGCATGTATGTTTGGTTGTATATATGTGTTTGTGTATATGGTTATATGTGTGTTGTTCTTTGTGTGGTTGTATGGATGTATTTGTGTGTTTTGTATGAGTATGGTTGTATGTCTTTGAGAGCATGTGTGTAGTTGTATGTGTGTTTTTGTATGTGTGAAGTTGTATATATGTGTTTGGTATGAGTATACTTGTGTGTCTTTGTGAGCATGTGTGTATGTGGTTGCACGTGTGTGTGGTTGTGTGTGTATTTTTGCATGTGTGAAGTTGTATGTGTGCGTTTGCTATGAATTTGTATGAGAGTGTGTGTGCTTGGTAGAAAGAGCTGTACAAGAAGAGAGGAGACAGAAAACAATTTCTTCCAGCTTGAAATCCATCATCCCGTGACTGCCCCTTAGAGCTTCCTTACCATGGCCTTTTTCTTCTAGGGCCCCTACACCAGTATGGTGGACTCCACTCTCAACACAACTTTGTTTAATTAACAAACATCCATCTAATACCTACTCTGTGCCGGTCACTCTGCTAAATCCAAGGACATCTGACGTCCAACATGAAATAATTCCTCCATTCGATCATGCATGATTGGAGTTTCCTCAGCACTGCTGCCTCAATTCCATCCCACTGTTATTTTGATCCTCCCCCATGGCAGCCCAATCCTAGTCATGAGAGCTCCCCAATCCCTGTAAAATATGTCTCTCACGTGCCTTCTTTTCCAGTTGGGCCTTGGAAGCTGCAATACAGGCCTGTGAAAGTGCTTTTTTTTTTTGGTTCAGATTCAAGGATCTTTGGTTTTCTCTAAGAAATCTGCTTCCTCTTTTCCCACTCTCCCAAGAGGAGCCATTGTGTGGAAACTGCCTTGGCAAGTGACAGATACCGACAAAAATCAGATCCAAATCCAGTTTACAAAGGCTGCCTTGTTCCCAGTGGGCCCCAAGGGCTCTCCATATGCTGCCTCACCCAAATGGATTCATAAGATCTGCGAGAGAGCCCTTGGAAACTGAAGGCATTTGGGGTTAATGGCCTAATTACTCAGTAGAACCATTTGTGAAATCATTATGGACAATTGGTACATTTGTCCAGCCGGGGTTTTTATGTTTGCCACGTTTATGGGTTTTAAATAAATAAAGCTTTCTGTTGAATATGCTTGCGTGGACAATAAAAGGATGCAACAACTCTGTCCATATTTAAAATGGGGAAACTGAAACATCTTCCGTCTTCCTAGTAGAGTCCACGAAGGCCTCGGCAGAATCTCTATTCTGCATCGTGGAAGCCTCCAATAGTCAGACAATTTTCCATCACTTTGTTAATAGGAGGATGTGACGGGACAAGATCAGACCATGTTTTAGGCTCGCTGCCAACACAGGAATAGAATCATAAATGTAGCTGAGAAAAATGACCATCTAATCCAACCTCCATATTTATGGATGATGGAACTGGTGCCCAAGAAAATGAAGAGCCTTGACTTGTCCAAGTGTGTTTTTACCCTGAATCTCCCTGCTAAAATCTGGTATCTTTTATGGCTAACGTTGTTGTTTAGTCATTTTTCAACACTGTCTGACTCCTTGTGACCCCATTTGGGGTTTTCTAGGCAAAGATAGCCTTTTCCTTCTCCAATTTATTTTACAGATGAGGAAACTGAGGCATGCAGAGTTAAGTGACCCTTAGGATCACACAGCCAATCTGAGGTCAGATTTGACTCCAGTCCCAACGCTCTATTCACTATGGTGCCATCTAGCATTTACATGATGATTTTTGAGAGAATGGCCTCTTCCCAGAGCACTAATTAGAAAATTGTGTGTTTCATTGAGTGGCCAATATATATATCATCTTAGTGGTGGGAAATAGTGTGTGGGCAATGACCGCATGTGGTTGGAAAGCAGAGTGGGGCAGTAAAGATCATCTCAGTCTGCAGTAATCTAGATTCCTAAATTAACAAATTATTTTGGGTTATTATTTATATTTTTTATTTTGTGGATCCTAGATCTTCCCATCTCAGCCAAGTTAGAAAGATGGCAGCTACTTAGAGGCTTGACCTTCCCACTGATTGGCTGATCTGCCAATTTGCCAATGAATTTGCCATCGAGCTCTGGTTGCTCCATTTCCTCTCTGGTCTGGTTTGCCCTTCCTGGGGCAGCCTAATGATGACTTGATCCCGGGATTCTGTCTCTGTGACAGACCAAGTGTTAGCTCACTGCAGATTCAGACTCTCTAGCATCAAGAATTAGAATTGTGAAGCCCCATAAGCCCAGCTTGATTGTTACTTTGGAGTTAAGAAGCTCTGCATTCAAGTCCACCTTTGACACATAAAAGACTGTGTTGACCTGGTCCAATCAGTTTTACTCCCAATGTTCCCTCCATGTAACTCTCCAGCAGAGTTTCTCAAACTATGGCCCTAGGCCAGATGCGGCAGCTGAGGACCATTATCCCCCTCCCCCAGGGCTATGAAGTTTCTTTATTTAAAGGCCCACAAAACAAAGTTTTTGTTTTTACTCTAGTCCGGCCCTCCAACAGTCTGAGGGACAGTGAACTGGCCCCTATTTAAAAGTTTGAGGACCCCTGCTCTATAGGTTCCTAAGTGGCAGAAAAGGTCTCAACCTACTTTGGTAGAGAGACCTATGTTGAGATTTCCACAGACTGATGAAATCATGGGTGCCATCCAACTTTTCTTCCTGACTAGGTGCTGTTGTTTCTATGACGGGCAAGGATTACACATGGTCTTAGCATTTTCTATTTGGCTTTCTCCAGATGGCGCAGTGGATACAATGCAAGGTTAGAATCAATCTCTTCTTGATTTCAAATCTGTGTGATCCTGGACAAGTCACTTCATCCTATTTGCCTTGGTTTCCTTATCCATAAAACGAGTCAGAAAAGGAAATGGCAAACCATTCCAATATCTTTGCCAAAAAAAAAAAAAAAACCCAAACGGGCTCATGATGAGTTGGACAGAACTGAAAAAATGTTCGAACAACAGCAAATTTGATACCTTTGGGCAATGTCCCAGTCACTCCACCCTAGTTATATTTCCGCTTCCTCAACTCTATTTTCCCTGCATCTTATGATCTTCCAGGATTTTTTAGTATGTATGTAGGCAACCTCAAGGCTTCTGCCAACATCTCCTTCACCTAACTCAGAACGATCTTATCATAGAGCACTAATTAAGATTCATATTATGATATTAATTTTTAAAAATAGCATATTAGCCCAACATTAGGATAAATGAGGTATATAAAAGAAGTGGAACAGGACATTAGCTTCTGCTTTCACTTAGTGTGTGATTATGCCCAGGTGAATTCTGGGATCCAGGCTACAGAGACAAATGAACCATCATGGAAAGGCTTAGGTTCAGGGTGTTATTTCTAAAGTAAAAATCTGGCAGTAGAATCTAGGAAGTTGAGTCATAGGGGGCTAGGGTCTTAGGTCTAGAACTGGAAAAGTAGTTAGAGACCATCCCCCGCATCTTAAAGAGGAGAGAACTGTGGGCGGGGACGTGAGGTGATGCATGTTGGATCAAGGCTTCCTGATGACTTACAATCCTGCCTTAGACATTTATTCACTGTGTGATCCCATGCAAACGACTTTACTTTAGTCAGTCTCAGTTTTGTCATTTGAAAAAATAAAGGAGGTGGATTTAATGTTTTCTTTGAGCTCCAAGTCTAGGATGTGGCAATAAATAACTTGCCCCAAGTTGAGACTTGAATTCAGGACTCGAGACTCCAAGTTTGGAACGCTTTCCACTTGCCTGTGATTTTTAGGATTATATCAGACTAAAGCTGGAAGGCAGACCAGAAAACTCATGGATTTACAGAGCAGCTTGGAGGCACAGAGATGGTAACCCGCCCAAAGTCATACAACCAGCAAGTATCAGAAGCAGGGTTAAAATGCTGCCTTCCTGGCTGGCTTTGTCTCTTGTGCCCCAGGGTCTCTGCCTTATTCTCATTTCCTTTGGTCATCACTGAAACCAGTGGAGCGGGGGCTATCATTATCCCCATCTGACCAATGAGGAAACAGAAGGAGAAAGGTTATCACTTCCCCAGGTCTTTCCATAGCAACATCTCCTGAAGGCCCTGAACAGGTGTCCTGCATATTAATAACCTTCTCCAAATAACCTGTCACAGATCTCGAAGGGTAATTCCCCCTTGGCTTCTCTGGGACTGATGTGGTGACTTTCTCTATTACAGAGCCTTTTTATTTTATTTTTAAAGTGTAGGTAGTGAGGTAATGCCATAGTGCACAGAGCCCTGGGTATGGAGTCAGGAATATCTGAATTCAAATTCAGTCTCAGACACTTCTCTGTGTGATTATGGGCAAATCATTTAACCTCTGTCTGCCTCAGTTTCTTCATCTGTGAAATGGGGATAATAATAATAAAAAAAAACTTCCAGAGTTGTTTGTGCATCAAATGAGATATTTGTAAAGTACCTGATATGCAGTAGGCGCTACATAAATGTTAGCTATTATTACGATTAAACAAAGTAGTAGGAGCTTAGTAGGATCACTTTGCTGGTATATTACTCTTTAAGGTTTACAAAACACTTGACAGCTCTGACTTCATTTTGGCCTTATTATAAATCTGCGAGGTCAGTGCTATTTATCACCCTCATGTTATAATGTCAAAAAATGGAGCTAAGTGACTTTTCCACTGCCGTTCTGCTAAAGACAGACTGCCTTTAGGTAAGATTTAAAGGAAGCTCATACTGAAATGGGGTTTTGAATTAGGATGGTAGATTGTAAACTCCTTGAGGGTAGGGTCTCTTTCACTTGTGCCTTTATATCCCCAGTTTTTAGCCCAGTGCCTGGCACTTACAAGACACTTAATAAATACTTATGGATTGACTGATTTATGCTTTGATACGGAAAGGGGAGGCCGAGGATCCCCCAGGATCCCTCCCCCAGGAGAGGCCTCAAACTCTGGATCTCTCTCCCATCTGGCCTTGGCTAAGACTGGTGTGTCAGGCTTAAATAGAATGGAGGGCCTCTAAACTATACATAAAGAAGGCTGCAGGCCCCAGGGATAGCAACTTAGAAAACCACACATTGTCATTGTCTAACTCTTATTGTAATTTTTGTTAACTGGTCCCCAGTTACATTTTAATCTGGTTTGGTGGCATTGAGAATGAGTGTTTGATCATTGTGGCTTCGTACTTCTCTTCCTAATGGCCCTCCCCTCTTCCTCTGTTTTTTTCTGTCTTGTTCTAGAATTTCAGAGCTGTCAGGGCCTCCCCTACCCCAACACACACTGTGCACACACACTTCGTCTGTAGACGGCCACATGTGTTTCTAATTTCCCTCTCTTTCCCTCCTCTCTGAAAAAACCCAAATTTATACTTTGGTTCTCGCAGCTACTAACTACAAGGGGACTCACTGGGGTTTAAAATAACAGATGGAAGGGAGAAGTTCTAACTCGAGTTTTCTTTGCAGATGGAAAGGAGTTAAAGGCCTAAGTCTGTCTCACTTTTTTTTAACCAAAGACTTGAACCCTTTTTTTTCTTTTTCTGATCTCTTTCTTCAAAGCCAACAGGCCTGAGATCTTTCTGAGGAGAAAGCCGTAGGCCTCGGAAGGTCCTTTTATCTCTGTGAAATAACATGTAAAGCACTTTGAAAACCTTTAAGGGCTACATAAATGACAGCTTTTTATTATCATTGTTATTGTTGGAGTTGGAGCTATTACCCTGTTATAGTGGCCTTCTGGAGCAGGTGGGGATCCCATGCTAAGATGACATCATGAACGAGGAAGAGATGTTCTGCTTCTGGGAAATGGGAGCATAGATGGGATCCTGGTTGTCCTACAACATGGCTGACAGAGGTATTTTTTTCCATTGGCCAGGTAGCCCAAACTGTTGACATCTTCCAACTTTGCTGAGTCTTCTCTGGCCATGGCTTTTGTGCATTCAAGTCGGAAAGAATGAGGTGACTTCTTCATGAATGGCACTCGTTGAAAAGACCAGGCTAGAGGGGCAAGGCCCATGAGATCTTCTTGCAGTTAAACAGTCCTCATGACTGAGCCTATGGGAATTTGGCCTTTCTCCCCTTCTTTTGTATTCTTGGTGCTGGGAGTGAAGTCTCCATTCCGGGCCAAGAGTTTGAGTCCCAGGGATACAAGAGATCAGGAATCTAGCAGGTTCCCAGTGTCTCAATTCCTCTTGGGTCTCTTGAGATTCTGCCCTTGACATAAGGGAAATAAAGTAATTTCAAATGGTGGTAGCATTTTTGAGGTCCCTTGAGCATCTACCCTTGACTTCTTGAAAATAATCTCTTCAAAAGCTGGAAGGTCCTACTGCCATGAAATGGTCTCCTTCCTGATCCTGAAGGTTGCCATAGAAGGCCTAAGCTCAATCGTGACTTATCTCTCTGTTCTGATTGTTGCTTTATTTTATCTTACTTTTTCTGGAAAAAAATACACCAGTGTCTGGATAACAGAAAGATCCCACATGCCGTCCCCACCCTGAACCTAAGTCCTTTTTGCCAGAGAAGATCCCTCTCGCCCATTGGCCTCTATTTCGGGTCAACTCCTAGTGACTGTCCCTCCCCCTTCTCAGCTCCTTTTATATATTGTCTTTCCCCATTTGAATGTAAGGTCCTTGAGGATAGGATCATATTTTTTCTTATATTAATATTCTCAGCACTAAGCACAGAACCATGCAAGCCCGTATCATATATTATGTATCTAGCAAATAGCAAGAGGGTGATAAATGCTTGTTGACTTGACTTAACTTGACTGGTTGGTTTTTCTGGTTATTCTTGTCCGTTTAAAAAAGCTTGGCTACTTTACATCTTCTTCTAGGATAATGTGTAAGTCTAATTTCTCCTGGGGGTCCTGTACCAGATCAAGCCTGCTACCACCATTATTGGGAAGTTGGTCAGTTCATGGCAGTTATCTTTACGTGAGATCCACAAACTGGATTTCTCTTCCTACCTCAAAGCTGATGGGAAGTCTCCCCCTGCCCTCCTAGCTGCACCTCAGATTGAGGTCTGGTGGTAGGTTCTTGACTTGACTAAATGGTTTAGTTTAGGATCTCAATGTTCAGTGGCAGAGCTGAGATGAGGGATCGGCCCAGAGATAAAGGAACATTTGTACCTTTCTGAGGTTCAGTTTCCCAGACTTGGCTGCTTCTGTGGATGACACATCAATCATATGCAACATCTAAGAATCGTATTATCAGGAGAGTGGCCAAACCAACTCCAGGGAGCTGATTGTTAAATTTTCAATATGAGTACATGTACCTTGGAAACTGGCAAATACTACAAATCTGGGCTTGGATTGTCTGGATTTAAGAAAGTGATAGAATATAAATACTGTTTATTAAACTTAAAAATGTGCTGTGGTGTATATATATATATATATATATATATATATATATATATACACACACACACACATATACAATATAGATAAATAGATATAGGATAATTCCAGCCTATAATTCTTATTTTAATTAAATTATTATTATTTTTATATATTATTATATATAAAAATTTATATATTATTATAATTATATATATGTTTATATATAATTATAAATATATTATTATATTATTAAATTTATTTATATACATATGTATATGTAAGCAGATGGTGTCAGAGGATTCAGAGTTAGGACACTTTGGATTCAAGACTGGCTTGGGCACATATGTGACTCCTCCAGTCCTGGCTCTGCCCAGTCACTTGCTGTGTGATTTGAGGCAAGTCACATGTCTTCTCTGGCCAAGAGATGATTCTCTCCTAGACTGAGAGAATTTGATTAAATGATGTTTATTGTCTCTTTCTGCTCCAAAGTTCTTTGGTTTCTAGTATTTCAATGTCATTCCCCTCCCAGAGAGGTGCCACTCTAAAACAGGGATTCAGCAGGGATCTTTAACCTGGGGTCCGCGGAATTGGTTTTTTTTTGATAACTAAATTTCACCCTAACTGGTTTCCTTTGTAATCCTAAGTAATTTATGCTTACAAGAAGGGGCCTGAAGATTTTATCAATCATTCACCTACTGTGTATCATAGTGGTTGCCCTTCATGTTCAAAGAAAACCTAAATGACATCTCGATGTCAAGGTCAAGGCACAATGTGTTCCATTGTGGATGGTCTGATGGATACAAGCTTGGGAGGCTTGATCACAAGTTGGGCACAAGTAGTCCAAACTAACATTTGGAGTGGAGATGTCTCTAGATTTGCCCATCTCATTTTTTGTTTCTTGTTTGCTTGTTTTTTGTTCATTTTTTTTTTTTTTTTTTTTTGTTGCTGAAATTCTGCTTTCTTCATAGGGCACGGCTCCTTTGATATACCGACACTGTGATAAGTGCTGGGGATACAAAAAGAGGCAAAAGATAGCGCCGGCTCTCAGAAAGTTTATCATCTAATGAGGGAAGCTTGCCAAAGGTTTAAAACCCATGCTTAAAGTCATTCTATGTGGTTTAACTCTCAGTATATATAGAAATGGTTTCAGTTGAGAACACAACTGAAATATATAGAATATATAGAAATTGAGAAATGATGGGGGATGTGAAGGTCAGGGTAGAGCAGAAGAAAGAACTAGAAGGTTATAAACATCTGATAAAGATGATATTGGGAAAAGGATATCACCTAGATCAAGATTTCTTAAACTTTTTCTTTTCTTGACCCCTTTTCCCCTAAGAAATGTTTACATGACCCAGGGTATATAGGTAAGTAAAATAGGTACACAAATCAAACATTTATTGATAATAAATCATAAAGGAATTGATTTTAAAACAGTTCTTTGGCTTACATATAATTTTACCATTTATTAAAAACCAAAGCAAATTCACATACTAATAAGATAGATGTGCTTATTTATTTTTGCATAAAGAATTAAATCTTGGTAGAAAGTAGAGGATTCAAAAACTTTACGGTTGCCAAATTTTTCATGACCCCAACATTCAGTTATGTGATTTTATATGGGGTCTCAACCCATAGTTTAAGAAGCTCTGATCTAGATAATGAAGAGTCTGAAGTGCTAAAGAAAGGCTTTTACTTCTCTGCCATCTTGCAAAGGGTTGCACTTGGCCCGAGTCATATATGTTCAGTGGAAGATGACAGCCTGATGTTCTCTGTACAAAAGGAAACAGGGAATTGGATTTGGGGATGGCAAAAGTGTAATGCTAAGTTCTCATTTCCTCTACAAATGTTTCCTTAATGTTTAAGGTTGAGTAAATTAAGAGTACTTTAAAAAAACATCCAAAGCAAAACTGGCGATCTGGGCTCCAGTGCATCAATATTTTATAAGTTCATAAATATTTCACAGCTCTATATTTGTTTAAGTTTAATAAAGGAGAACTGTTTCCGAGAGGCAGATGCTGGGGTTCCTTTTGCGTATCGTGGCACCTTTTTTGACTCCATGTTTTAGCTTGGGGGAGGCTCCAGAAGGTCGTGGTAATGGAATGGCCTTTTGGTTCTCCAATGATGGGATGAGAATTCCAGAAAAAAGCAGTTAAGGACCAGTATGATTTCATGTTTTACCATTGAGCTGTGAATTGGGTTGAAGTGGATGGAGCTGGGGATGGGAGCTTGTCAATGTTTGCAAAACTTGGTTTCCATGAGTGATCAAAAAGAAAGTAGGTACCATGAACCCTGGTAAATGTAGCCTCTGTGTGTCAGGGGGATGGTGGGAAATATTATTTATGAGGAGGAGATGGGAGGAGAAATAGCACATTGGACACAATTCACAGAATCCCTTGATAGCTTTCCTCAGTGCTGAGATTTCTGTTCCATGTGGTTTATATCCCATGTATGCATCATGATAGTAAATGCAATAATTCATAATACATAAGCAAATGATCATAAATTGCAAAATAAAAGAAAGTTAGTAGGTTTATATAGTAACAATACTGAGACTTTCCTTAGAGTATTTGCAAATAAAGGAACATATGAAGAGCATCTTGCTAATAGACATATGTGGCTACAGTACATACATGTCACCAACACATAAGCAAATAAATGCTTACAGCAAAAAGCATAATATAACTCAAAACATGTAATAATTAGCAATCCATCAACATATACTAACACGTTCAGTTACTTAAAGGCATATATTATGTGGGCAAGCTTTTCTGGGTACCTCGATGCTAGTGTTTTCCTTTTGTTGATTATTTTCTATCTTTTTCCCCTGTTAGATTGTGAGTTGCTTGGGGCCAAGGACTTTTTGCCTTTCTTTATGTCTCTGACACTTAGCACAATGCTTGGCACACAGTAGGTGCTTAATAAATGCTTATTGACTGACTTACTAATTGGTCTCATGTGTAATCTTGCTGCTTCTTCATCCTAAGCCATTCTGGCTACAAGTCATGCTCTTTTGTGACCTGCTGACCTTCCCCACTCACATCGAGGCTGATTAACGAGATAAGTCTAGGTCTTCCCAGTAGAATCTGGATATCATTTTCACATTAAAGAAGTTACCGGCCCTTGAAGGATTGATGATATAAGTGAAACGTTCACAATGACTTTGTCAGGATCATCCTGATTTACTGAAGCCCAGCTGTCTCCATCTATCACTTTGTCCTTCCGTACTTTCAGAAACATCCTCCATATATGCAGCGGAGTGGGAGGAATCCTGCTTGTATGGGGCCACTAAGTCCCATAGGGACAATTTAGATGAAAGGATTTGGTTTGTGAATTTAAAATATGGAAATAGTATAAATGATGAAAGGCAGCTGGAGGCACAGTGGATAGAGTATCAGCCTTGGAGGCAGGAGGCCTCAGCTTCCTGAATTAAATCTGGCCTCAGACATTTAATTGTGTGATCCTGGGCCAGTCTCATAACTCTATTTGCCTCAGTTTCCTCACTAGTAAAAATGAGCTAGAGAAAGAAATGACAAATTAATTCATTATCTTTTCCGAGAAAACCCTAAATGGGGGTCATGAAGAGTTGAACACAACTGAAATGACTGAACGGTAATAAATGACAATTGGAACAGAATAAGTTTGTTATGGACAGCAAAAAATCAAAAGGACTATTCCTTCAGGCCCTACTTCCTCTACCTTCCACATGACTCACACTATTGGTTCTAAATCTCCCCTTGGGCATCTGGTTCTCATTCTTGTCTGGATCCATTATTTGTCCTCCTGGGAAACTTTGGTTCTCTTTTCCTCCTCCCCTCCCCACTCCCCTTTAGTTTGCTGTCATGCTATGGATGTGGGTTCCTATATCTTAGCCATCACATCAGGAAGTGACCTTAGAAATAATTCAGTTCAAACCTTTCCTTCTCCTTCACTTCACAAATGTAGAGATGGAGGCCCAATAAAGAGATATGATTTTTCTCAGGGAGTATTTTAGTAGAGAAGGAATTTGGACTCCAGTCCCCTAAATCCAAACCTCATGATTTTTTTCCAGGAAGAAACTTGCTGTTGGGCCAGGTGAATGCCATAATCACAGAAAGGGCTGGGTCTTCCTTCCTCTTTCTTACCCATGGGAGCACTGGACATGGGATCATAGAACCTAACTTTTTAAAAAAAAATTGAATTAACTGAGCTTCAAGATTTATAAGGGACTGGATAAGAATTATAGGAGATATACCTGTAAGGAGCCTTAGAAATCTCCTGGTCCAGCTCCCTCATATAGTTTTTTTTTCCATTTTATGAACCAGATAACTAAGGTCCAAAAAGGAGACGTCCAGGAATGGTCATATAATAGTGATGGAGTCAAGAGTGCTCCCTACCTTGTTTTGCCTACCAGGTGAATTCACACAATGATATAACATTCTAATTCTTTCTCTCTCTCTATTTTTTACATCAATCCTATAAAGATCTGTACCTTTTCTGGTATGGGAACATAATTTAGATTCTCCTGGGGGAACTGAGGTATGGAAAATCCTAATGCAGACCTCAACATTTGATGATAATAAGGATCAGTCTCACTCATTAATTAGAATTAGAAGCTGATTCTTCCTGGCCTATATTCCTCCTCTAGCTAATAGCAAAGTGAGTTTCAGTTCTAGGCTCTGATACCAAAATTGGAAAACGTTGATTGTCTCTGCCCCCAGCTTTAGAAACTCCCTTCATGTGTGCCAAGAGGAAAAGCTGCCATTCCCGGGCTTTTGGGCGCTGCTGAAATGTCAAGGTGCTGATGTCAGAATGAGGAAGGATCACAAGGGAAGTTGCCAGACTCTAAGAGGTCAGCTGGTCTTTAATGAGTGACTAGGATGTGCCAAGATTGTATTAGATGCTAAAATACAGCCAATTTAGCAAGAGACAGAGATAGATAGAGACAGAGAAACAGAGAGACAGAGAGACATAGAGACAGAGACAGAGACAGACAAAGCTAGAGACTGAGACAGACAAAAAAGAGAAGAAGGGAGAGGGAGGAAGGAAGCTTGTATTAGATGCTAAAGGATAGCCTATTTAGCAAGAGACAGAAATAGAGCTAGATAGATAGATAAAGAGAGAGACAGACAGAAACACAGAGAGAGACAGAGACAGAAAGGAAGACAGAGAAGAGAGAGACAGAACAAGCAACATGAAGAGACACAAAGAGACAGAGCACGCAAAAAGAGACAGAGAGAAAAAGAGAGGCCATGAGACAGAGATATAGGGATAGAAATACAGGGGAGAAAGAGAGACAGAGATAGAGATAGATAAAGAGACAGAAAGACAGAAAGGAAGACAGAGAAGAAAGAGACAGAACAAACAATATGAAGAGATACAGAGAGAGACACAAAAAGAGACAGAGAGAAAAAGAAAGACACAGAGACAGAGATATAAAGATAGAAATACAGGGGAGAAAGAGATAAAGAGACACAGAGAGACAGAGACAGAAAGACAAAAATATATACAGAGAGGCAGAAACATATACAGAAACAGAGACAGAGACAGATAGAGACACAGAAAGACATAGAGTGGAGACAGAGATAGGCATGGAGACACAGAAATAGAGACAGATAATTCTTAGAAGAATAGGGATTATTGAACTGTGAAGGAGAAATGGAAGTTGCCTAGCCAGAAGTAGGGCAGAGGCATTCGGGGTCAAGGAAATCACTTGAGGAAAGCTTGAGACGGGGATTGGGATGTGATTGTTATGGGGGAACAAGAAGGAGACTAGCTCAAAAAGAGCAGGCTAGGTATTATGAGCAGGAAGCATTGAGGGATACACTTGGATAGGTAGGACAGAGACAGATTGCAGAGGACTTTTAATGGCTGACTGAAGATTTAGAATTTTATCCTGTATGCTATGGGGAGCCACGGCAGAATTTTGAGCAGGGGAGAGGATTGACGAAAGTTAATGTCCCTAGAAGACGTGAGTCAGTGACTGTATGTCAGATTAATTGGAGCAGGGTTTGGAACTGCCTGAGAACGGGAACACTCCTTTGTCAGCCAAAGGGCTTAGCATTAAATCAGTTGTTATTTAGTATATTTATCACTGAGGAAGGGGATGAATGTTGCAAACTCTGGTTATTTCTAGGTTTTGAGCCTCTTTGGAAGATTAAAAGTCTGTCTCCCCGTTCTGAGCCATGCAGTTACTTATCCATGACCCAGAGATTAAGCTGTGCTTTGCAATGATGCTGTATTTTTTCTCCTTTTGTTAAACTTTATTTTTTCGGTTCAAGTTTTATGCTTTGAAAGTCATTGCTGATCTTATTGGACTAAGGCATTGATGGATCTGGGGGTGGGGTGGGGGAAGGAGACTATTCCATGTTAATAACCTTGCTCCCTGTCAGAAGCCCAGCTCTGGCTGCTCACAATAGGACAGAGATGTGTGAGCAAGAAGCCTGGCATCCTGAAGGAAAACTCATCCTATTTATTGCAAGGATCCTTCATCTGTCCAGGTCCAGGGAGCAATCACGGGAGGAAAGCAGATCCATCAGACACTCTCTGAGTGCTTTGCCCAAGCCCTTAGCACTTTGGTGATGCCGTATTGTAGGGAACACTTTTCTCTCTGCTTTGAACATCCTTGACACTTTCTGTTCAAGTGTCAGTCACCACAGGCTCCTCTGCAGCTCACTTTCTCTTGTGCATGTTACAGGCTCCCAGATCAGACTCTTCCTTCCTTAATGGCAAAGAACATGAAGTATTTGTCTTTTTACCCTTTGTCGTCCTGCCAGTGATGCAGTTGTTAGCAAGTCACAGGGAATGTTGGGAAGAGGGAAGGAGAGAAGGGAGAGAGCAAAAAAGGGAGGGAGGGGAAGAAGGAAAGTAGAAAGGAAAGGAAAGAAGAAAAAGAGGAGGGAGAGAGGGAGGGAGGAAGGAGGGAAGGAAAGAAAGAAAGGAATAAAAAGAGAGGAAGGGAAAGAGAAAAAAGGAAGGAAGAAAAAAGTAAGGAAGGAGGGAGGAAAGGAATGAATGAAGGAAAGAAAGAAGGAAGGAAGGAGAGGGAGGGGAGGAAGGAAAGAAAGAAAGAAAGGTGGGAGAGAGAAAGGAAAGGGAATTTATCAAGATCTGTAGATTTATAGTGGAAAGAATACTATATTTAGGGTCAAAATGTCTGGTTGTTTTTTTGCTGTGAAAATCTCACATAAATATTCTCCTGGAATTACTAATTTATTAGGTACCTACTGTATACCAAAATACTTTGCTAATCAGTGGAAGTTCAGAAAAATGATAAAAGTTTAGTGTGGCTTCCATTTATTTGCACCTTAGAATGATCAGTTAGAGCTGTAAGATCTTAGAGAGAATTTCTCGTCCAGCTTCCTCACTTTATAAGTAAGGAAACTGAGGCTCAAAGAGATGAATTCAGTTTCTTAAAAGTCATGCAGTAACATATATAGGATGTGAGCCCACATGTTTAAGTCTTAATTCATCTCTCTCTGTTTCTCCATCCATGTCTGTCTCTGTCTTTCTGTCTGTCTCTTCTCTCTACAACATTAATGCTTGTTTAAAGTTGAAGAAGTTACTCCTGGTGCTATCATGAGCTTGAAGAACAGGTGCTAGGAGAGATCTGTGGGGTTGTCAGAGGGGCCCCTTCAATCAATCTAATCGGTGACTTTCTGACTGTCTACTCCTCCTTGTAGAGCTTTCTAGAGCCCCCAAACTGGGGTGCTGTTCAGATTAGCTCTCTGAGGACCTCGAGACCAACCCAAGTCCTTGGTTTAGTGGAGGAGTGAAGGAGACAGGAGACTCAGGAGGCTGGTCAAAGATGGAGTGTCTTATTTCAAGTCCTGTCGGCCCTTCAATACCTCAGTATGATTACATCATTGCAGCACACTGAGCATGTGCCAACCCGAGAACCATTACATCACCACAGCACACTGAGCATGTGTTAACTATAAGCACCCTGCTATAGATATGTAAATGTCTCTTACTGTAAGCATCCCTTGCTTCAAGGAGAACAGAGGGGGTCATGCCCTCCTTGACTTCTCAGGAAGGGGGAGAACATAAAAGGGAGGTGGGGAGCCAAACTAGACATTGTCAGCAGGTTCCCTTGGGGCTGAAGGGTCTTATACCTTACCCAGAGTTCCTCCACTATCTGTGGTCCTCTACATCCCCTAATCATGGCCTCTACTCCAAGGGACCCTTACTCAGGCAAGAGATCAGAATCTCCCCAGTGTAGACTTTGCTTAAGCTCTCCTCATGCTATAATGTTGAGATCCCTCATTATCAAGAAAATTTATGGGACATCTTGGCAGGATGGATAGAAGTCAAGGGGACCTGGATTCAAATCCCATCTCTGGCACTAAACCACTGTGTGAAAGTCTGCAGGTCAGATGCTCAGCTTCAGCTGTTTCCCCATTAAAATGAGGCCATTGAGTGTAGTGAAATCCTAAAACCTGCATTAAAATCCTAGTTCTTCCACTTACTTGCTGTATGGTCTTGGATAAATCATTTACCCTCTCTCTGACTTATTATCCACTATAAGATGAGGATGATAATAATAACTTGTGGAACTATTGTGGGGCCAATGTTTCTTAGTCTTAATTGACTATATGATGGCATCTATTTTTTGTTCCTTGTGTGACTATGGTAAGTTACTGAGCCAGTCTGGGAAATTTGTGGTGCTGGGTTTGGAGCCACTAGTTCTAATTCCAGTCCCACCTCTTCCAAGGTGATGTGCCATTCTCATTCTCTCTCTCTCTCTCTCTCTCTCTCTCTCTCTCCTTTTCTCTCCCCTTCTCTCTCTCTCCCCACTTTTCTCTCTCTCCCTCTCCCCCCTCTCTCTTCCTACACCCCCCTTTCTCTCTTTCAAATGTTCCAGCCCCAGAAATTAGGATTTGGATCCAGAACTGACAGGAATAGCTTGACGTTTCTGCAGGATGTTTTGGACTCCTCCCAGCATTTTGTCTCTGCTTCCTCACTTTCTGATGCCAGGAAACACACAGTCCCCAACAGCCATTTGTCCCCTCAGAATCTGCCTTCAATTTTGAGAGCTGGCTTGATCTCCTGAGTGACTCTCAGTCGGACCGACTCCCCTGACCAAGTGTTCCTGTGCCATTGTCTCCCATCCAACATCCCATCTGAAGGAAGGGCTGGGGATCATGGGCCCAGCATGGCATAAGTCTGGCTTTCAGGTGGCAAGGCAGTAGAATGCAAGTAACTCTCTCCCTCTTGGGTTAATGATAAAGAACCATTTCGAAGAGAGTGATTGGCCGGCTGTCCACATGGCTGTCATTTGTCAAGAAAGAAATTAACTGCAATTAAATGAATGGCTTCCTGAGACAGTATTAATGAGCAAGGACATGGAGTTTTCTGCGACATTAAAACTTGAATGCCAGGTCAGTTAGCCAGTGAAGCCACCATCCAGTGATTCATATCAGTCTCAAGGTTCAAGAAAGGCATTTGGGAAACAGTTAAAGGTGGACTTTCTTCAATATTGCACTTGTCTTCTTGATTTCAATATAGACAGCTGGATGATGCGATGGTTAGAGCACCAGTCCTGGAATAAGAAAAATCTGAATTCTAATCTGTCCTCAGGTACTTACTAGCTATGTGATCCTGGGCAAGTCATTCTGTTTGTCTCAATTTTCTCAAGTGTAAAATTGGGATAATAGCACCTACCTCTCAGAGTTGTATTAATTATCACCTGAGATAACTGTAAAGTTTTTAGCCTGGCAAATAGTAAGTGCTAAATAAATGTTAGTTCCTCCTCCTCTTCCTCCTCTTCCTCCTCTCCTCCTCCTCCTCCTCCTCCTCCTCCTCCTCGTCTTCCTCCTCCTCCTTTTCCTCCTCCTCTTCTTTCTCTCTCTTCTTCCTCCTTTTCCTCTTCCTCCTCCCTCCTCTTTCTCCTCCTTCCTTTTCTCTTCCTCTCCTTCCTTCTTCTCCTCCTTTCTCTTCCTCCTCCTCCTCCTCTTTTCCCTACTGCTCCTGTTATTACTACTACCACCCTATTACTACAGCTACTGCTACTACTAGTACTACTATTACTACTACTTTACTCCACTGCTATTACTGGTGCTTCTTCTTCTTCTTTTGCTGCTACTACTATTATTCCACTTATTATTTCTTCTTCTTCTTCTTCTTCTTCTTCTTCTTCTTCTTCTTCTTCTTCTTCTTCTTCTTCTTCTTCTTCTTCTTCTTCTTCTTCTTCTTCTCTTCTTCTTCTTCTCCTTCTCCTTCTCCTTCTCCTTCTCCAATAACAACAACAACAACTACTACTATTACTATTATTACTGATACTATTTCTATTTGCTTCTTCTTCTGCTACTACTACTACTACTACTCCACTTCTGCTTCTGTTGCTGTAGCTACTATTCTACTGCTATTTCTGCTGCTGCTTCTGCTGCTACTACTACTACTACTGGTACTGATTGTGCTACTGCTACTTCTACTACTACTAACATTTTACTGCTGATGCTCCTATTGCTGTTGTTACTACTATCACTCTATTACTACTGCTACTGCTACTACTACTACTGAACTCTACTGTACTACTATACTATTGCTACAATTACTACTTTATTGTTATTTTTTCTGCTACTTCTATTGCTATTGCTGCTGCTGCTACTCTACTGCTACTGCCAATAATACTACTACTATTGCTACTGCTTCTGGGGTTTCTTCTGCTTTTATTCTACTACTTCTGCTACTGCTGCTGCTGCTGCTACTATTACTGCTGCTGCTAGTCTTCCTCTTTTCCCTTCTCAGTTGACTATCAGGTCTCTGTCTCTCTGTCTCTGTCTCTGTCTCTGTCTCTGTCTCTGTCTCTCTCTGTCTCTCTCTCTCTCTCTCTCTCTCTATCTCTGTCTCTCTCTCTTTCTCTCTCCCTCCCTCCTTCCCTCCCTCCCTCCCATTCCATTTTGTTTCCTACTAAAAGAGTTCAATCTGAAATAAAAGTCTATCAGGATTATAGAGATTCTGTACTTCTCTACATGTGTTCGACATTCATCAAATGTTCCTTACATACCTGTTAGAGGATGGGCTCTGTACCTGACTCCAGGGAAATAGAGAAAAATGAAATGGTTGCTCTTTATTCTATAGCAGGGATTTCCTATCTTTTTAGAAATTGAGAACAGTATTTCAATAAGCATTGATTTTCTTTGTAATCTGATGAATTTGATTTTTTGAATCTTTAAACTTTATTCTGAGGAGGGATCCTTAGGCTTCAGCAGGCTTTCAAAGGGATCATGATACAAAAAATGTTAGGAGCCCCTGGAAGAGACAGCATGTGCATATAAGAGTATGTATCACACATATATGTTTGGACTAGACTGGTGATTTCATGGGAAGAGAATGCTGACTGAGGAAGCTCTCTTTGCCAGTGTAGATGGGCACCTGCTCCGTCCCACAGTCTTAGAGAGTTGATTGTGCTAATGATGTACCCAGGAGTCCCACAGACAGTATGTGTCAGAGCAGGGACTAGAAGCTGGATCTTTCTAACTCTGAGGCACGTTCTATCTCTTACCCCAACGATGCCTCCATATATTAAAAATATAAACAGACAAGATACGAGGTAACATTTTGGGGAAGTATTCAGCTGGAAAGAATGGGGAGTCAGAAATGTTTTCATCTAGGGATGATGTTTGAGCTGAGCTTTTTAAAATTGTATTTTAAAATTTTAATTTTTGTAGTTTTTGAGTGGAGCTTTAAAGAAAAATAGGGCTTCCTGGAGATGGAGGTGGTAATGGTGCATTTCAAGGGTGAGGGGCAAAAGCGTGGAGATGAGGGATGGGATGTTATATGTGGGAGACGGCAAACCAGCCAGTGTGGCTAGAGCATGGAGTGTATTAAAAAGAGTAATATACCCAGAGCCTTCAAGGTAGGCTGGAGTCAGCTTGTGAAGGGCTTTGAATCCAGGCCTTCCTGTTTCCACTGCCCCCACACAGCTTGAGATTATTTGATATTTAAATGGATGTGTGATTCATTGATGTGGTTATTTCTCCTCCTGGTAGAGACTGTAGTCTATCCATGTCTTCTCATCTTGTGTGAGTCCTGTTCATGACCTCCCACAAATCCTTCATCTCAATCTTTTTACTAGTCGTTGAATATTCTCTGGCTGCCGGTACAATTTGGGCTATCTCTCAGTCTTCTTGTATGATTAGGTCACCCATCAGGTGGATACAGTGTGTGTAGGCAAATCCCTACCAACAACAAACCAAGATCAACACCTGATTTAGAGTCAGAGGACCTGGATTTGAATCTTGCTTCTGTCACTTATGACTGTATGATCTTGGTCAAGTAGTTTTATTTCTGTAAGCCTCAGTTTCCTTATCTATAAAATAGGAGGTTGTTCTACACAGCCTCTCAGGTATGAATATATCTTGGGTATTACTTACAATATGCTCATGACCTATGATGACTCATTTCACCATATATAGAAGAACAAAATATTATTAAGTACCTACTGTATACCAAGATGGGGATTAAAAATAGAAGAGTAAGATAGTCCTCAGTCCCTCACATTTTAATAAGGGGATACAAAACATTTTGAAAGTTGCAGTTGCAGGGCAGGTGAAAGGATCTAGGGATCATTAGGATATGGTGGCAAATTATGTCATGATGCATCATTAGTGTCATTTACATTGATCAAGCAGTATCCATTATGTTAAACCACTTGACAGCGCTGGTGGTGAGAACCAGAGAGAGGGACTCTACAGGACTTATTTCCTTTGACAGTGGTCATGAGGAGCAGGTAGGAGGGATGCCTGAGGGTCTGGGTCAAGACTCCTGGGATTACCTGCCTCTTTGTCCCCATAACTCTTTGAAGATAGATAGCTGCATGTTTTATCTTAGTAAACACATAGTAAAAAAAAATTAGTAAAAAATTTCCCAGCACATAGTAGGTACTTAATAAATGCATGTTGGTGGTTTTTTATTCTGGAAACTGAGCATTTATTTTAAAAGCAGATGATTTCTTGATGCTCTTGTCTTTGAAAGATAATGGACTTCTAATAGAGGCAGATTATTGGAGGTATTAGGCCTAAGGACTTCTGAAGTCCTTTCCAAAACCAGATCTATGATCCTGTGTTCCTTAAGATCATAGGACCACAGATAGGGAGATGGAAAGGACTTTGCAGGTGCTTAGCAAGAGAATTTTTTTTATCTTTTGGATACCATGAATGCATTGCACAAAAGGCAGAGTCCATGGACTCCCCAGAATAATGGTTTTTTTTTAACAGACATAAAATAAGAAACAAAGAAGTAAAAAGGAAACCAATTTATTGACTTATCATTTGCCAAATCTTTTTTTATTAAAGTTTTTTATTTTCAAATCATATTCAAGGATGATTTTTCAACAGTGACCCTTGAAAAACCATATGTTCCCATTCCCCCCCCTTTCCCACCTCTTCCTTAGATGGCAAGTAATCCAATATATGTTAAACATGGTAAAATATATGTTAAATCCAATATAGGCGTATATAGTTATACAATTATCTTGCTGTACAAGAAAAATCAGATAAAAAAGGAAAAAAAATGAGAAAGAAAATAAAATTCAAGCAAACCACAACAAAAAAAGTGAAAATTTTATGTGGTGATCCATACTCAGTTCCCATAGTCCTCTCTCTGGGTGCAGATGGCTCTCTTCATCATAAGACCATTGGAACTAGTCTGAATCATCTCATTGTTGAAAAGAGTCACATCCATCAGAATGATTGTTATATAATTTTCTTGTTGCCGTGTACAATGATCTGGTCCTGCTCATTTCACTCAGCATCAGTTCCTGTAAGTCTTTCCAGGCCTCTCTGAAATCATCCTGCTGATTGTTCTTATAGAACAATAATATTCTATAACATTCATATACCATAACTTATTCAGCCATTCTCCAACTGATGGGCATCCACTTAGTTTCCAGTTTCTGGCCACTACAAAAAGGGCTGCTACAAGCATTTTTGCACATATGGGTCAAATCTTTTTTTAAAAGCTCAGTGATTCCAGGCTAAGAATATTTGATCAAATCCACTTGCCTGGTTTTTGAAAGAGAAAATTCAAGCTCAGGAAGGTCACACTGTGGGATTGTAGGTTGGGGGGAGTTCAGCCCAACTTCCTTATTTCACACATGAGGAAATGGAGGCCCAATAAGGTTACTTGACTTTCCCAACAGGTTGTAAGTGATAGAGCCAGAACGTTAACCCATGTTCCATGACTCCCCAGTTAGTCCCCTTTCCACTAAGGTTGAGCAGTTGTCCACCATTCACTCCATCCACCGAATCCTTGAATGATTGTTTGGCGCTCCCAGGGTCTGTCAAAACTGAAGTGAGATATACACGAATTTCAGAAACCTTCGCCATTTGCCTGCCCAATTTGGGTAAAAGATTGATCAGCCCGGAACCTCCGGAAGATCATGTTACGAGCTGTCAATCCCTGACGATGATGAACAGATTCACGGTGACCCTTGACTATTGTCAGTCACTGGGGTCCTTCTCTGATCTGGAAGATTGACATTGCTGCTGTCAGTCTGTCAAATGCAATGACGCATTCTCCCCATTTGGTTATTCGTGGACAAGAGATGCTGTCAGGAAAGCTTTGTAAACACTGATGAGACAGGGGGACGTTCATCTCAGCTGCTGTTGACAAGTACAGTATAATTATGGAATAGATCTTTTTAATGACCAGCTTATATGAGGGAGTTTACAAATTAGAAATTGTCTGCTTACATGCATCCATTGAGTGCTAATAAAATTCCAAATGCATATAAATACGGGATTACGCTGAATAATATACTCAGGAGCCCGAATCCCCAGCTCCCATCATTCACCCTCCCCTTGGTTTCCTGCCTCATGTAAACTACAAATTTTGGGGAAGTTGCCAGGGTTTTACACCTGCAGGCCCCTGTGGATGGTTGATTTTACTGGTTAGACAAAAAGGACATGATTAAATCATAGACTCTTCTAGCACTTAATACAGTGCTTGGCACAGAGAAAGCCCCTTAATCATTGTTAGTGAAAGCACAGGATGAAGAGGAGGGGCACCTAATTTCATTTCTTAGCTTTGCCGTCAGCTATTTGTATAATGATATGGCTTTCCATAAAAAGTTTTAGACCACGAATGTTATCTATTCCAATCCACTGATTTTACAGATGAGGAAACTGAGGCATAGAGAGATTTAACTGAAAGTTAATGAGTATTAGAAACTTTTTATGGAAGGCCATATCTTTCATCCAGCTCTGGATTTAACTATTCTGAGATTGAGTTTTTCCTTCTACAAAATGGGAATATGTTACCTCATGGAGTTTTTCTGAAGCTCAAAAGCATCTTAGAACTCTCCCCAAATAAAATGAGACAGTTGGTTTCCTCTCACTGGAGATATAATTTTTATATTATCAGGGAGTAAATTAAAGTCTTGCCTAGGTTGGATGAGATTATCCCTTAGCAAACAGACTCCCCCTCTGTGGTGAGAAGGGAGAAGAATGGGAGGATGCAGCAGGAGAAGCTTTACCTTTGCCACCCTTCAAGGAGCTTGCCATCTAGTTGGGGACACAGGACTAACTTGCATGAAATAGCATTACTCACCATTCAGCATTACTCACTCAATGCTCACTTGGTGAAGTTGAACCACTGGTTCTAGAGATTGTCAGAAAAGTGGGAGGCCAAAAAGGGAGTTCTCTCCTAATAGGAAAACTGGACTTTGGAGAATGGGTGGCAGAGAGCCAGGAGAAAACATCCCAGATGTGTGTGTGTGTGTGTGTGTGTGTGTGTGTGTGTGTGTGTGTGTGTGTGTGTGTTAGCAGGAACAAAGCTTGGAGGTAAGAAAGAGTTTGATTTACTGGAATAATGAAGAAATGTTGCCCAGATCACATTATTGCTAAATTGAGCATCTAAATCCAAATCCACTTAAGTCCTAAAGCCCCAGAGATAGAATTTTCTTTTTCTCTAGTGCCAGTAAAATCCTCATGATGTAGAATAGCTTTTGAACTCTTTTTTTTCCTTTTCAATGTCTCAGGAACCATCTTTTCAATGCTACTTGTCATATTTGGAGCTATAGAAACTTCATCGTGGCCAGGTCAGTCTCCTTACTACCCTCTGAACAAATACAGGACTTTTCCATCTCTGTGCTCCTGCTCACAATATTCTCCAATGCTCTCTTTACTTTTAGAATTGTTGAATTATGGGTACCAAAGGGAACCTAAGAGAGGCAAGGATGAGGAGAAGAACATTGCATTTGGAGACTCAAATAGTCCTTTGTGAACAGGAAACTATATGAGGTCATAGATTTAGAGCTGGAAGAGACCACAGAAACTCTCTGGTCTAACTTCCTCAGTTTACAGGGGAGGACAGAGTCCCAGAGCCATTTAGTAACTTATCTGAGAATATAGAGGCAAGAAGTGGAAGGGGTGGAATTCAAATTCCTCTGATTTAAGTCTCTTTTTACTTTATTCTGATGCCTCTGGGAGAGTGAAAAGATCACTTATCGAGAGGCACAAACCTATAAAATAGAAATGCAACCGATTACCAAGGAGAGGGAATAATTTGGCTTGTTGGTAGATTTGATTTCCAGTGAATGAGAAAGTAAGGCTCTCCAGATGCCTGGAACAAACTGGGGTAGAACATAAGCTTCTTGAGGGCAAGATCGTGTCATTTTTTTAAATCTTTGTATCCTCTGGACCTATCTAAATGGGAGACACATATATGAGACTTAGCTAACTTGTGTCAAATGTTAATGTGTCAAAGTTCAATGCATCAAAGCTAACTTGTATTTAATATCCAATTTAAGAAAGAGATAAAACATATCTCCCATCTGAGCTATTAAAAATACTCCAATGGTTAGTGAAGGCAAAAGAAAGGCTCTGCTGGGCAAGTGCACATAGAAGAGCTACCTCACTGACTAATCAATGAATTAAATGATAGACTTCTTTTCCATAGACTTAACAAAGGAAGCAGGAGGGCTGCATTGCTGCCATGGTATCTTGCATCTCTGGGGATATCTTTGAGTGTGCAGCTGGTCTACCAAATTTGTCCCAAGGGTGCAGGGGAGGGAATACTATATGTCGAGTGAGTCAGGACCTGAGTTTGAATCCTACCCCGGACCACTTGAAATGATCTTGGGCATCTTTCTCTCTCTGGAAGTCTTTCCTCTTCTATAAAATGAAGAGTCCATATTATATACTTTATAAAACTTCTTCCAGATTTATGAAAAGTCTATGAGAGTGACCAAGCTACAAGAATTCTTAAAGAGCCTGTTGTTGATGTTCAGAACCTGTCTTCGATGAAATAAGAAAATGATTAGGATCTATCTGGGGGCTTGGCTCATTTTGGCAAATGAAAGGGACGGTAATCACAGTGGTGGTCCCTACCAATAACACCACTAGGGTTACTTCTATGTCCCTAAATAGGAGTTTAGCTCTAGATCTGGAAATATCTTTGGTCCAACCACCTAATTTTACAGAGACCTAGGGGGCTGAATAATTTGCCCAAGGTTATATAGATAGTAAGTATCAAAGGTGGGATTTGAGGGGCAGCTAGGTGGCTCAGTGGATAGAGCACCAACCCTGAAGTCTGGAGGACCTGAGTTCAAATCTGGCCTCAGACACTTAACACTTCCTAGCTGTGTGACCTTGGAAAGTCACTTAACCCCAATTGCCTTAGCAAAAAAAAAAGTGGGATTTGAACCCCCTTCCAGTGTTCTGGTTGTTTGCCTCATCTACTGCCTTATCATTTATTTGTTTTTCCCATTTCAAACCTCCTATTTGATTTATTTTTATAACAGCTTTTTATTTTTCAAAATACATGCAAAGATAGTTTTCAACATTCATCCTTGCAAAGCCTTGTGTTCCATATTTTTCTCCCTCCCTCCCTACCTCCCCCTTTCCCTAGACAGCAAGTAATCCAATATAAGGTAAACATCATCATTCATTTTTTCCCCAAGTTAGCATGCCCAAACAGCAGTGACTTTAGGTGAACTTCTTCCCTTCTCTGGGCCTAAGTTTTGTCCTCAGTAAAATAAAGGGGTTAGATGAGAGGATCTCTGGGGCCTGTAGCAATCTTTATTTTCTTTAAATAAGCTTTTAATGATGACTTTTGTTTTTCTTACATCACCGTATTTCCTCCCAGGATGGTTCCTTCACCATCATTCCCATAGTTCTCTTTGCCATTCTGACACTGAATAATTCTTTTAATCTTAAGGAGGCCATTCCTGTATTCTCCCTTCCCTATTCAATTTTCACCATGAAAAAATAAAGCTGTTTTCTGCTGCATTCTTCTTCTCAGAGCTTCTTTTGACTCCTAGCATAGATGTTAACTCATTTTCCTATTTTGCAAAATGTGGTGGTTAGACTCCATGATCTTTCAGGTTCCTTCGTGCAACTAAAATGCTGTGGATCTGAAAAAGTTTCCTTATTTTAGTGGGATTAGATCCTGGCTTCAGAGTGTCTGGGTCCGGATCCTGCCTCTGCTACTTACAACCTTAAACAAGTCAGTTTATCTCAGGGGGCCTCAGTTTCCTCATATGTTAAATAAATAGATTGGACTAGATGTCTTTTGAGGGTTCTTTCAGCTGCATACTAGATGTTAATATGTCTATGTAAATGAAGAACTGGGTCTACAGAAGTGAAAGTCAAGTTCATTTCCATTCCAGAACACACTCCCAGAAAAATCAGTTTCCCCTCCTGTTACCTCAGGTCCTTACCTCCTGGGCACTCTTCCAGAAGTCCTTTGCTCTTCGTAGGAAACATGGCTTTCTGGTGACCTTGCAGACAGGCCAGGGTATTTTTCTTCCTGAGCCAGGAGCAGGTGTTTGGCTGTGTCCATTAAAGTCCATTCTGTGTTCCTCTGACAAATGAGTTTTTTATTTAGTGGCACCGGATCAATAATACTATATCTCACATGAACTATTAAAATGGAAAACTTTCTGCTAAGGTTGACAATCGCATTATCAATATGTTCTGAGCTATAAATTATGTGAAACAAAACAGACCCTCAGCCAGTCTCATAAAAGGCTTAGATGGGGGGCTGCTTTGTTACCAAATCTGACATTCCCTCCCTTGACCACGTTTGGAAATAGATTACAGAGACCGGGTCGGCTTCCATTTTGAATGGGCTCGTGGCTGCCGGGTTCCTCGGGTGATAAAAATTCAGTGTGAATTCAGTGCTCTTCCTCTCATAGCCAGAATCTTTCCCAGTTTTTAGCTCCAATCTCACTGTCCCCATGCAGTTTTCATTGATTACCATAATCCATGTTGCTCTCTCTCTTTTCTGACTCCATGATACACTGCTAAGTGACATGGCCTTTTCTTTCTCCTTTTGATAACTCTTTGATCACCTACAAAGTAGGGTGCTTTTTACATTGATCTACCTAATCTCTGGTGACATATTCAGTCTGCGATGACCAGAGTTGAAACCAGGAACTTTAAAGATCTTACAGAGGGGAGACAGAGGAAGGAAAGTCATCTGTGGTATTATAGGATTTACAGCCGGAAGAAACCTCGATCATGGTACCATAAATTTACAGCTGGGAGAGATCTGGGAGGGTAAGTCCAACCCCTTCATTTTGTAGATAAGAAACTGAGACACGTATTAATTGGCTTATCCAAGAGCACAATGGTAGCAAAGTGAGTGTATGAACCTTGTTCACCTACCCCCAAATCTGTCACTTTGCCCAATTAGCAAGCAAGCAAGTTATTAAGTGCTTCTTGTTTGCCAGCCACTATCCTAGGTGCTGGGATGCAGATACAAAAGCAAAACAGCCCCAATCTGGAGGAGCTTTCAGTCTAGCCAGAGGAGACCAAATCTACCTACATAGTTATATACAAAATAAATACAAGATGAGACACTAGCCTCCAGAGAGGTAGAGGGCAGGTCTTCCTATAGAAAATAGCATCTGACCAGAATGATCTATGCAGGGGTCCTCAAACTTTTTGAATAGGGGGCCAATTCACTGTCCCTCAGATTGTTGGAGGGCCGGACTATAGTAAAAACAAAACCTTTGTTTTGTGGGCCTTAAAATAAAGAAATTTCATAGCCCTGGGTGAGGGGGAAAACGTCCTCAGCTGCTACATCTGGCCCATAGGCCATAGTTTGAGGACCCCTGAGAGGATCAGAGGCAGAGGTGAGGGAGGAGAGCCTTCCAGGTATATAAAACAACCTGCAGACAAAAGATAGAATGTTGAAGCTGGAGGGAAAAAGGCAAAATGGCAACGATGACATCAGGACTGTGTCTTTGTGTGTGTAAAGGGGAGGAATGTGTTGGAGGACTCCAGAGGAAAGGTTGAAGTCAGGTTGTGAAGGACTGTAAATGTCAAACAGAGGAGTTTGTATTTTTCCCCCTAAAGACAATAGGAAGCCATCAGAATCTATCGATCAGGAGAATGAAATAGTCAGAGTTTAAAATATCAATTTTTCAGCTGTGTGGCAATATGAATTAGATAGAAGAACCTTAAGGCAGGGAGATCAATTGGGACATTATCAAAATAGTCCAGGAGAAGAGTGATGGTGGCCTGAATTATTAGGTGGTACATCTGAGAATGGAGGGAAGGGTTTGGATATGAGATATTGTGGAATTATTTTGAAATTGTATTTCAATAGAATTGTTTTCCTCTATAATCTTATTTTATTTTATGCATTTAGAAACATTATCTGAACAGAGTGGTCCATAAGTTTTCCCGAATGGTCCATAAAACAAAACAAAACACACACACACACACACACACATACACACCACACACACACACACAGGAAGTCTTAGGGTAAAAGAGAGGAATCCAGTGAAGAGCTCTGGATTCTGCAAAGAGGGTGATGTGGATGATGAACCAAAAAAAGGAGACTTGAGAAGGAATGATGAGATGGGGAGAAGGAAGATGAGGAGAAAGGGGTCCTGATCCATGAATTATCATCTAAAGCTAGAGGATAGGGTGCAGTCAGAGTTTGTAGGACATGTAGCTGAGCGTCTTAGAAATAGGGAAAGATCTCAGGAAAGCATCATTTATTCTCATAAAAACTTCATGGGATGGGTAGACAACTATATTCTCTACCTAGTTCCTGACTTGAAGGAGATTTCTTAAGGATCCCTGCTTGCCAATTAGAGCCTGGTATCTGCACTGGTCGATTCAAGGGTCATCTGTACACCTCGGAGTCTACCAAAAAAGTCATCCATGACTATGGGATGATGTGGCTATGAGAGGTGTGGGATCTAGGAAGTACCTGGAATGAACCCATTGTTTCTTGGGAAGGATAACGTGAGTGTATGTGTGTGTGTGTGTGTGTGTGTGTGTGTGTGTGTGTATTCACAACCACCTACCCAACCACATATATGTATCTATATACCCACATGCATGTACCTACATGTATAAACAAACATATACATACACACTTACACATATGT
The DNA here is from genome assembly GCF_016432865.1 of Antechinus flavipes. Taxonomy (NCBI): domain Eukaryota; kingdom Metazoa; phylum Chordata; class Mammalia; order Dasyuromorphia; family Dasyuridae; genus Antechinus; species Antechinus flavipes. The sequence goes on from NC_067401.1 coordinate 19,066,910, forward strand.
AGACATGTATCTAAAATAATATTAATATGGTTGACATATAAAGTAGATTTATCTCTTGATTGAATCTTTAAGTTTGATTTTGTCTGAGATCAATGATTATTAGCCCTACTTTTTCCCTAATAAATTGTATTTCTGATCCTTGTTTTATTATTATAATTTTTTGTTTCATTTTGACCTTTAATTATCCTTGTGTCATTGTGGTTTTCCCCGATTTGATCCCATATATTTACTTTAATGTTCTAACTAAGCATTGACTCCTCAATCTCGGTTTCAGCTTGCCTTTTGGTATGATCTCTCTCTCTCTCTCTCTCTCTCTCTTTTTCTTTCTCTCTCTCTCTCTCTCTCTCTCTCTCTCTCTCTCTGTCTCTCTCTCTGTCTCTGTCTCTCTGTCTGTCTCTGTCGCTCTCTTTTTCATTATTCATTACTTCATTACTTAACTAAGTAATATTAACTTCTTAGTATAATACATTAGTTAAGTAATACTTAACTAAATTATACTAACCTCTATGTTCTATCTTCAGGTTGTTTTAATATATGCAATGTGACAGAGTGAAAAGGGCACTGAGTCTAAGATAAGAAGATCTGGGTTCTAAATTTCCCTCCAGTACTTACTTTTCTTATGACCTCAGGTAATTTCCTTGCACTCTCTGGAATACACTTTGCTCACATATAATTTTATCAGCTTAAATGAGATGACTTCTTAGCTCTCTTTCAGTTCTAAATCCTGTGAGCCCATTGGTTAGCACCTTCTCTAGATCAAGTAATTCCTGTTCCTTTCTTCAGAGTAGCTATTGACTCATGACGTACATTATTTGTTCCACATTTATTTATTTTATTCTAGTGATAATATGGAACCACTGGAACTTTCCAAGGAGAGAAATGACATGGTCAGATCTATGTCTATGTGGAGTATGGATTAGAGAGAGGAGAAAAGGGCTGGGAAGATCAGTTAGGAGGGTCGAACAATAGACAGGCAGGCAGGTGACATAGTGGATAAAGAGCATTGAATGTATAAAATGGGAAATCTGCAAATGAGAATCTAATCTCCACCTGCAAAATGAGCATCATATTAAAAGCTTCCTCATAGGGTTGTTGTGAGGATCAAAAGAGATAAAACATGAAAATAACTTGATAAACCTCAAAGAGCTACATATGTGCTTATTATCCATTATTATTATTTTTAATGTTGTCCAGTCATTCCAGTTGACTTTTTGTGAGCTCATTTGGGGTTTTCTTGTTAGAGATTCTAGAACGGTTGGTCATTTTTCATGTCCAGTTCATTTTATGAATAAGGAAACTGAGGCAATTGGGGTTAAGTGACTTGCTCAGGGTCTCACAGCTCATAAGGGTCTGAGAGTAGATCTGAACTCAGGAAGATGAATCTTCTTGCCTCCAGGCTCAGTGTTCTATGCACTGTGTCACCTAGCTATTTATTATTATTATTAAAATATAATCTAGTTATGAGTGAGAGAGTCCTGAACTAAGGCTGTGGCTATATGAGTGGATAGAAGAAGATACATGGAGAGACAGATATTGATGTTCATTTATTTATTCATTCATTCACATGATAATCATTGTTACCTACTATTTGCAACACCTTGTTTTAAGAATTGGAAAACATGGGGCAGCTAGGTGGTGCCATGGATAGAGCAGCAGTCCTGAAGTCAGGAGGACCTGAGTTCAAATTTGACCTCAGACACTTAACATCTCTTAGCTGTGCGACCCTGGGCAAGTCACTTAACCCCAATTGCCTCAGCAAAAAAAAAAAAAAATTGGAAAACACAAAAATAATTAAGATACAGAACTTTGGGCTCAGAATTTAACAATAGATTGCTATTTTTCTGATTTAAAATTATTGATATATTCTGCTTTTACATCATGTTCATTTCAAAATACATCTGTCACCCTCCCACTACTCTATGAGACATTCTTGTAACAAGAATGAAAAAAGAAGACAAAAAACAATTAATTCTAAATTAACCAACATATCCGTGGAGCCTGACAGTATATGCAATATTTCCCATCTGTTGTCCCCCACCTTTAAAAGAGCAGTCTAATATTTCTGCATATAACCCGTGTCCACAATTAGATTGTTTGGGCATCAGATTAATCTTTTCCTCCTCTTCAGAGTCAAGTGCACATAATAAATGCATGCTAATTAATGGAGTCATAATAATGATAGTAGCTAACAATTAATAATAATAGTAATATACTGCTTCAAGTTTTGCAGAATATTTTACAAATATTAGCCCATTTGAGCCTCACAACAATCCCAAGAAGTCGATGCTGTTATTATCCTTATTTTACAGATGGAGATATCAAGGCAGGCAGAGGTTAAATGACTTGCCTAGAGTCACTTTGGAAGTGTCTGAATAAGGATTTGAACTCAGATTTCCTTTACTGCAGCTTCAGTGCTGCATCCACTATGACACCTAGAAGGCAGTTTTCCATGGGACTAGGGCATGCACCCCAGAGCACGATCTTTTGAGTTCTTTGTTGCTCCTGGAGATTATTACAAAGAAGTAAGCTAGCATTTAAGTGCTTATGGTGTACCAGGCACTGAGTTCTGGGGATGCAAAGAAAGACAAAAAGCAGTTCCTGCTGTCACAAAGCTCACAATCCAAAAGCGTAGATGTGTGTAAATTGTGGTGCATGTAGAATAAAGTATGTGGGGGTCCTCTATTTTTGTCCACCCGCACTTTTGATTTTCTTCACAGGCTAATTGTACACTATTTCAAAGTCTGAGTCTTTTTGTATAGCAAAATAACTATATGGACATGTATACATATATTGTATTTTACTTATACTTTAACATATTTAACATGTATTGGTCATCCTGCCATCTTGGGGAGGGGGCAGGAGGAAGGAGGGGAAAAATTGGAACAAAAGGTTTGACAATTATCAATGATGAAAAATTATCCATGCATATATCTTATTCTATAATAAAATAATATATATATATAATATAATAAAATAATAAAAAACTGTAATAAAAAAGTTTGTGGGGGTCTTCCATGCAGAATAAAGTGAAGGTCTTACATATAGAATACATTGGAGGGTCTAACATGCAGAAGAAATTGGAGATCTGACATGTGGAAGAAATCGGGGTCTGAGAGGGAAGACATTACAACTGAGGATTGGAGAAGATTCTCCTAGACTACTCATCAGCCTTCCTTAAGATATTCCGCTTCTATTAACATACCCCTAGTACCTGGGCTAGAAGCTGGAGAATTGGGATTAATGTCTCATTCATTCACTTCGCACTGAAAGTGATAATTGGGAGGTAATTGCATTACGGAATTGTCTGTAGTTACCCTTCTATTTGGGCTCTTAACATGTATATTTTTGCTCTGAGTACATTAAGGGTAATTACAGGTAATTCACTAATGTAATCACCCTTTTCCCACTTCCTGAAAAGGGGATCACTGGAAGCCATGAATCCTCAGCAGTGTTAATGTACTTGGGTTTGGAGTGTCTCCTGAAAGGAAAGTGAATTGAGATCAACAGGACAGGAGCCGTGTCCAACAAAGCCGTGAGCATCCCCTGGAGGTCAGAGCCTTGTCCAGAGCATTTCTAGCCCCTGTGGATAGCTGCCTGATTCTCAATAGTTTGGAGAAAGTTCTAGGTGATGGAACATAGTGAGACACTCGGGCAGGGGTTGCACAGGGTCTCGATTGACACGTCATGTCCTTCAGCAGAATTTAAAGGAGAGATTTATGGCTTGTAATCGTATGGGGTTGGACTGGCTATGTGAAATGGCCACTTGCGGCTAGTGATCATTCCTTTCACCTCTAAAGCAAAAGGGCTGGCTGGGGAGAAATGTAAAAGTTTTTTTTTTTTTTTTTTTTTTTAATAAAGTTTCACTTTAAAAAACCCTCAAAATCATAATTAGTATTTCCCTTCTCTTCCTCTTTCATTTTATCTTTTCTCTCTGTCTCTTTGTCTATTTCCTCCTCCTGAAGAACCATCTCTTGTGATAACAAATAAAACTATAAAGGAAAATAGAAGTCTGGAAAAACTAATAACTATCTCAAAAATGTCTGATATTATATTAATTGCTCCACATGCATAATCCCCAACTTGGACAAAAAGGTGAGAGAAAGAAGTATCTTCTCTTATTTCTTGTTTGGGTCCAAATATGGACCCAACACTGTCTTGATACTTTTCTTTCCATTTCCATTGTTGCAGTTTTTGGCTTTTTTTTTTTTTTTTTTGGCCTGGTTTTACTTCATTTTGCCTCAGACCCTGAGCAAAGATACTTTATCTCTGCTTCAGTTTTCTTATCTATAAAATGAAGTACCCCTTGTTATGAACATAAAATGAACAAATATTCGTAAAATGCTTAGCACACTGCATGGCACATAGCAGGCACTTAATAAATGTTTCCTCCCTCCCTCCCTCCCTCCCTCCCTTCCTTCCTTCCTTCCTTCTTTTCTTTCTTCCTTCCTTTCCTCCTTCCTTCCTTCCTTCCTTCCTTTCCTCCCTCCTTTCCTTTGTTCCTTCCTTCCTTCCTTCCTTTCTTCCTTCCTCCCTCCCTCCCCCTTCCCCCTTTCTTCCTTTCCTTTTTCCCTCCCCCTCCCTCCCTTCTTCCCTTCCTCCCTCTCTCTTCCCATGCTCCTCTGTGTTCATCATTGGTCCTGTTTCTCCCAGCACAGTCATACTGCACTCCATTTTGTTCAGCTATCTCCCCAGCCTGTGGCCAGATTGTGAAGTGCCTTCAGTGGCAAGCCGAGCAGTTCGTATTGTATTTCAGAGGCATGGACAGCTTTGAAGTTTCCCGTGTAGAAGAGTGACCCAGACAGATGTGGGCTTTAGTAATATTACTTTGCCTGCCAGAAGGAGTTGGGCCAGAGAAAGGAGACATTTGTCAGCTCTGTGAATTTGGACAGGTCACATCCCTTCTTCGACCCTTGGTTTCCCTTTTATAAAATAAGTGGGCGGTCAAGATTTCTTTCTACTCTAAAGTCCTTTGATTTTCTGACTCAATATTTGTTTTCCTTGTGCCAAAATGGCAGTAGGAAGCATGTTCTTAAAGCAGTCAGCCTGTTAAATCTGAACAGTTTCTGGATGAATGATCGCCAGACAGGGGCTGCTATGCGTGACCTCCCATGGCAAAGTCCTTTCTTCATCAGGCAGCTTCTTAAAGCGTTGCTTGACTGGCTGACCTAGTGGGGGTCAAGAATAGAGTGTCTCCTTGGATCAGTGAGTTTCATCTGAAGGGCTGTCTGTCTCCTATCAGGACAGAGTGGGAGCCAGGTTTGGGGAGTGAAGATGATCACTCTGTTGCTCCTCCAGCTGGCCCTGCTTTTTGCTTTCTGGAAAGAGCTGACGAGCATTTATTAAGTGTCTACTGCATTCCAGGCTGTGTTAAATACTGGGGATTCATAGAAAAGATAATTCTTGTTCTTGGGGAACACATGGTCTCATGAGAGAGACAATATTCAAACAGACATACAGTAAGACATGGGGTAGACGGGAGGGAATCTAAGGGGAGGCTCTAACAGAAGAGAGTGGGAGGGGATACATATAAGGGAGTGAGGCAGACAAGAAGAGGTCTCTTACGGTGGGGGGGTGTTTTAGCTGAAACTTGAAGGAAACCAGGAGATGGAGGAAAGGTGGGGGGAGAGCATGTCAGGTGTATAGAAAGGTACCAGGACCTCTTGAGAAATAACAAGGTCAGTGTTATGGGAGTGGAGAGAACAGGAAAGGGAATAAGACTTAAGAAAAAGCAGGAAGGGGGCAAGTTGTGAAAAATCTTCTAAGCTAGAGGATTTTCTCTTTGATTTAGAAATTTACTGAGTGGGATGCTGGGGTGATTGGTCAGCTCTACACTTTAGAAAGATCATTTTGGCAATTGAGTGAAGAATAGACTGCGGCGAAGAAAAACATGGGGCAGAGAAAGATTTTCCTTGGTGAAGAAAAAGATCATCTCATCATTGTGGAGCAGGAGTTAAGGAGAAGATGGAGGAGGAAGATATTTGAGCAATATGAGTTATGGAGGACTGGAGAAGAAGAAACTCTCTGAGAATGACTTCAATTATTTTGTTGAAATATATGGCAAGATTCTCAGCTAAGAAAGCAGGGGAAAGAATTGCCATGGGAGTATTGAGGAAGTCAATAAAGGGTTAGAAAAGCTGCTGTGGTGAGATACTGAATTGATAAGTGGAATAGTATGTTAAAAATGATCACCTGGAATATTATTGTTCTATAAAAATTTAGGAACAGGCTGATTTCAGAAAAACCTGAAAAATTTACATGAACAGATGATGAGTGAAGGATACAGAGACAGAAAAACATTGCACACAGCAACAAGATTGTGTGATGATCAACTAGGAGAGACTTGGATCTTCTTAGCACTCAGTGATCTAAGACAATTCCAATAAACTTTGTGTGGAAAATACCCTCCACATCCACAGAAAGAACTATGGAGATTATTTTCACCATTCTTTTTTTCTTTTGTAATTTTTTTTTCCTCATGATTTTTCCCCTTTATTCTGATTTTTCTCTCCCAACACCTGTCATACAGAAATATATAAAAATGAATGTAATGTATAATGTAAAAATAAAAAAAATCACCTGGCTTCAGTGAGGGCTTATGAGTTTATGTAAAATAAATCTGTAGAAGACTCAGTCATCACAATCATGTGATCTTCAGTTCTGTTCAGTAGCACATGAATAGGAAGGAATGAAGGCATTGGATAGTGCGGTTAATGCAAGGTTAGGATCCAATAAAGCATAATTGTCAACAGGATATGGGGGTAGAGGACTCAAATGTAAAGAATGGTGTTCAACTGAACTGATAAACCAAGGGATATAGAGATTGAGAAAGAAGAATAAGGCCAGTGTATGGGCAATGACCTGGGAAAAAGGGAGGAACACGGGGACTGGAGATCATAATGAAACAGAACAGGGTTAGGTTTCATAAGGTAGAAAGAAAGATGAAATGATAAAATATTATCATCAGATAAAAGAATCACAGAGTTCACAAACATGGAAACAGAAGTTTTGTATGTGATGGCAATATCAAGGATATGACCATTTTTGTGTGTGGGTGCAGAAGTGTATCATGGGAAATGAGTAGATGGAGGAATGATTGTATGCCTTCTGGAGTTGCAGGGTGGAAGAATGGCTGCTGAGCTGGATCTGGAAGCAAGAAGATTGGACTTGGATTTACTTCTAGTCCAAGATACTTACTGGCTGTGTGACTCTGAACAAGTCATATAACCTCATCTCCAAAGTAACCCTCTTTAAGACATCGAACTCTTTCGGTGGTTCCCTGAAGCTCTGTTTCCCAGCAGATTTTTAGCATTGCTCTGCTGAAATCATAGGTCCATTCTACAAATGAAGATGATGATGATGATGTCTCTAGATGGGTGTTTAAAATAAATTAAGTTGATGAAAACAGGAATTAGTGAAAAACCTCTCCTGGATTCTCATATCTGGCCTTCACCTGCAAGCTTCCACTAGATAATCTTTGCAATTAGTGGGAAAACATGTTGTCTCTTTGCTATCAACTTTGCAAGTAAAATATCCTATTGGCTGAAGGCATCTGGAGAACTAAATTATCAAGAATGGAGTGATATACTCAGAAAGTAAATCGTGGGAGGCAATTACCTTGGTAATTGGTCTCTGGCTAAGGAATCATGGGGGAAACGCTGCAGAGAGCCTCTAGAATTCCAGTATGGGGCAGTGGCTATGGTAAAAACAGTGGAGTTTCTCAGACTGAGCTAGCAAAGGCAACCCTTTCACCCTCACTTCTGGCAATTCTGTAGGAATGTTCTAGAAAAAAATTCTAGGCCACTCAGGCAGCCCAAGACCTTGGATCATGGTCCTTCCTCAGACTCAATTTACCTGTATGTTTTCTAAGGGCCCCTTAGCGTCAAGAAGCATTGACAGCACTCAGATGACTTTTAAGAAACATGGTCTCTCTACTTCCAGAGAGTTCTTGGGAGACTCAAATGAGAGTTGAAAGCAATGCTGGCCAGTGATCAGGAGTGGAAGCAATTAGATTCCTCCCTATTCCCAACTCGACTGGAAGACCATTAATAGACCATCAATATTGAGCCTAATTTCACCACCGCCCGTAAAGACTCGTTTTAAGGGAAACCTATGGATGCACTTAAGAGGCAGCTTCCCCCTAAGTCAGGAAGAAACTCTGAAAATGCAAATAAAAATGGGAATAGAGGCTCCACCCCTAGCTTGCCTATCTTCTCACAAAGTGGAAGTCATGTTTGGCTTTCCAGATTTCTATTCCAAGAGCACATGAATGAGGAAATCTAAAAGTGATTTCCCTGACTTCGCTTAGCTTCAGTCAACTAGTTTATAATGCATGCCATTATTTCCCATTCCTTTCTAATTCTTCTCTTAAATATTGATCAAAATGCTCAGCTGCAGCAGCACAAAATATAAAATAGAATCACCTGAATAAAAACAGGGTTCCGGGATGCTTCCTATTGACTCAGACAGTCCTTTACAGGGTGGATATTAGAACAAGGAATAAGGCACTTGAGAAGTCCTTGATCTCCGATGCTAATCACATTAATAATATTACAGTGTTAAATATCATGTTATTTCTCATTCATTATCTTCTCTCTTTCCTCGTGCTTGCTCGGTTTATCCTTTGACTTCATTGCAAACACCGTGACTTTTATACTAAGGACTCTCATTTTATGTTATTAAAATAGAAAAAAAAGTTCCATGCTGAAAAGAGGTGATTTTTTTTGGGGGGGAATTATTCTAAGTATCAGCAAATATCGAGAAGGAAGAGATAGGAGGATCATAGATTTAAGGTTGGAAGAGCTCTTAGAGATTGTTGAATCTAATTACCTCATTTTACCAAGGAGGAAACCAAGGTTGAGAGATGTGGAATGATTTGTCTCTTGGCTATACAGCTAGTAAGTGCTAAGGTAGCATCTCAGTTGAAGTTTTCCTGACTCTACTCTCTACATTTGATCTCCCCTGCCAATTAGATGTCTGGCAGCATAGAATTTCTCAACGGGATCACAGGATTTGGAGTCGGAAGAGGTCTGAGTCATGGTCTAGTTTGATTTCTTTGATTTAAAAGAGGAGAAACCAGGACTTAAAGAGAGGTTGTATCTTGCCTGAAGTCCCAGAGGCAATAAGTCACATTTGACAGGTGAGTCTGCCATGCTCATAGAAGTTTGTCTAAGGTCCCTTTGCTCTTAAGTGACAAGAGCTGGGTATTTTATGATTTTTGAACCACTGCTTCTTATCATCAAATCCTGCCATTCATTTTGTAAGAGAGCAAACTGTGGACTAGAGAGCTGGGAAGGAGTTGACCTGGTTTATGCAGCTAGCCCGTGATAATGATTGAGTTCAATACTACTGCACTCACTTATATCCATGATATGGATGTGATCTCTTTCTCTAATCTCCTTGTCTTTCCCTTCTTGTACCCCATCCCAATCTCTTATTTTGCAAGAGTTTGGATTTAGCTCATTTAATTCTTTCATTAATTTTATCCCTACATCCACCTTTAAATTTCCAAATTTATGTCTTGCCCTAAGACATGCAAGGCTACTTATCAGAGATATAACTAGGGTAGGGCAACTGGGGCTTTATCATGGGGTGCTGAAATTAAAGAACACTAAATTTAGTAGATACTGATCATATTTTAGCAGGACAGATATAAAAGATTTTAGTGATTAGTTAGCAAGATTAATTAACTCAGGAAGGGAGCAGCATTGAGGCATAAGGAAGGGAAAGAAAACCAAAACTGGAGTCAGAGGATATGGGTTCAAATCCTGCTTATATGAACTTAGGCACATCATTTTATTTTATGATTCTCAATTTCTTCATCTATGAAATGGTAGAATTGGATTAGGTTACCCCTGAGATTCCTCTCAGCTATAGATCTATGGCCATATAAAATTAATGCTTGAATAACATTAGGCCAGTCACTTAATTTCTCTGTGCTTCAGTTCTATTATCTGTTAGATGAGGGGGTTGGATTATATGGTCTCAGAGGAGCTCAAGGTCTATGTGTTCTCTTCCCATAATGCAGAGTAATGCTCTCCTCAGGTTACTGTCTCAGGTTCTTTATTCCTCCATTAGAGATGCGGTATTCTTCCTGAGAGACAGAGTAAGGTCTCTTCTTGATGTTTGTTTGTGTGACTCAGCCTGGGTACAAACATTCTAAATCAGAGCTCTGGAGCTTGCTAATTTCCATCTGTCCTCATGTATGGGATCATAGAGCAGCCTAGTAAGTTATGGTGTAACCTAGTTTTGACCAGATAGGATGGATGCAACAAAGTGGTCAAAAGAAACATCAGGATATAACATCCTAGATAAATCATTTTTTTGGTTATTAGTTCAATAGTTTTCCTTTTTTTTCCTTTTTAATTTTTTTAATCAAAGCCTTTTATTTACAAAACATATGCATAAGTAATTTTTCAACATTGACCCTTGCAAAGCCTTCTGTTCCAAATTATCCCCTCCTTATCACCACCCCCTCCCCTACATGGCAGGTTGTCCAATACATGTTAAATGTGCTAAAATATATGTTAACTGGATAAATCATTTTACCTTTTCAAGATTCATTTTCTTCATTTATTAACTAAGAGGATCTGGGGTCCCTTCCAGATTCAGATTATAATCCCATAAACCTAAAGGGGAGGCTCTGTCTGGGACCTCTTTGGTGTGATTTTATGAGAAACATGTATATTATTTGCTTCCTTAGGGCTGCCAAGATGGTGGTTGGGATCCAGAGAGCTTTTGCCATCTATGTGGGATTTTTGCTGATAAATATTCTATAACTCAACATCTTGATTTAACAGCAAATAACCAGAAGTTTCTACTTGGGTCTTTCATGGGCAAATGAATAATTGGGAGTCTGGAGGACAGAGGATGGATTGGAATCTGGCAACCCTGGACAGGAACAGCTTCATTCCCCAGAGTTGGCTTCATATTGCCATGTGGCCTACCACCCTTCTCTAGGGACCCTAAAGGACTTGGATCCTGAGTATTTGGCTGAGTTTCATCTTCCTCTGCACTCCAAACCTGGATTTCCATTCTATAAAAACAATTGTTGTTGATGAATCATTTTCTACTCTTCATGACCCCATGGACCATGACAGCCAACACTGGTGGGATTTTCTTGGCAAAGATACCAGAGTGCTGTGCCATTTCCTTCTCTGGTGGATTAAGACAAACAGATTAAGTGGCTTCCATAGTTAGTATGAGGCTGAATTTGAGGTGAGTTCTTCCTGACTCCAAGTCCAACACTTTATCCCCTGCACCACCTAGCTAACTCAAATATTATTTTCTCAACTTTATAGATGAGGAAATGGAGGATCAGGGACTTTGATTCGTCAAAAATCACATAGCTGGCAAATGTTCAAGACAAATTTTGAATTCAAATCTTTCCCGCTTCCAGTTTCAGCCCTTTCCACCCCATCCCACTTTCTCTATGCTGCCATATGCATTTACCATATTTAGGCTGGTGGGAAGGTAGGGCAGGGAAACAAATCAACAGTGTAATCACTAGTCATATTTCCTTATTACAAGATTCATATGTTCTAGAGAGAATCATGGACGAAGGTTAGGAAGACCTGATTTCAAATTCTAGACCATCTACTTAAAATAATAGAACTCAGCTAAATGGGACCCTTGAGGTCATTTAGTCCAACTCCATTGTACAGATGAGGAAACAGACCCAGGAGAGTGGAAGGGACTTGTCTGTGGTAGTAAATATTATGGGCAGGATTAAACACAGGGCCTATAATTACTGAACTCAGTGAGCTTCTATTACATCATGTAATACTGGGCAAAGCACTTGCCTCATTTTCCTCCTCTATAAGATAACAGGATCATGCCAGATGGCCTCAGAAGTTCCTTCCAAGGCCAGTTCTGTGACTTTAAGTGAATTTGATTGTATTCTGTAGACTTAACACATACCATCTTAGAAAATGCAAATACTTACCAAAATTTTGTTCCCATTTTTGGATAAAGGCCATAAGACTCCATGATACCAACCAAGAGCATCTGGTTCTCCTGGAAGCTCTTTCTTCCATTGCTCGTTGGGCTGGCAGCCTCATGGGTACCTCTGGATAGATCTCTCTGTAAAATTTCTGAGCCACCATCTGTGGTGGCTTCCTTCCCCGGATGCCATGTGGTGTTGTCTCTCCCCCCTCCCCAAGCCTGCTTTGATTTGGAATCATTGTCTATTCAACCTGCTAGCAGGGGCCTCTCTGCCTTCCTGAACTAAAGTGCCTTTCATAGAACCAGACTAGTGAGGACCCAGGGGCCAGCTCTGTCCAACTTGTGCCTCCCTATTCCATCCCCTCAAAATGGCCATCTGGCCTTTGCCTGAATACTTCCAGTTAGAAAGAACTCTTTACCTTCCCTCTAGCAACTCATTCTGCTTTTGGAGAGCTCTTGTGATTTGGAAATTTTCCCTTTTTCTTGTTGTTGTTGAGTCATTTCAGTCATGTATGACTCTCTGTGACCCCATTTGGGGTTTTCTTGGCAAAGATAGTTGGAATGGTTTGCCATTTCTTTCTTTAACTCATTTTACTGATGAGGGACTCAAGCAAATAGGATTAAGGATTGCTCAGGGTCACATAGCTAAGTGCCTGAGGCTGGATTTGAACTCATGAACCCGAACTCCAGGTGGCTTAATCCACTGCTTTGCCTAGCTGAACTATTTCCCTTTATATTAAGTTTAAATTTGCTTTTTTGGGGTTTGCAATTTTCCTCCCCTTTTCCTTTCTTGAACCCACTCCAAATTAATAGGACAGCATGTAAGGTAAAAAGTATTGGATACGGGTTCAAATTTTCCCTTGTCTATTTAATCATTGCATGACTTGTTACACAAATCATTAGACTGACTTGGCCTTTACTTTCCTCATATGTAAATTTGGGGGATAAGACTAGATTATCTTTGTGATCCCATTTGGTTCCAAATCTATGACACTAACTTGAATCATGGTGGTTCTCTGGCTTTTCATAGAGAAACTCCAGGGATGTCAGGTTGAAGTGGCTCCCCTAGAAGATCATCCCCAAGTAAAGTTCCCAGACCCTTTTCTCCCAGACCAGTCTGTGAACCAAGCACCCACAGACCAGAATGAATCTGTGGTAGAATCCTGCCTTTCAAGGGCAAGGATAAAAAACCTTTCAGGTTTCTTCTTCTTCTCAATCTTGGCTCCTGTGTTCCCTCTGGGGAAGAAAGTGGGGCTCCATCTTTCTGAATTCCATTTTTCTTGCCATCCTCAATAATGGTCCTTGCTTATAACTGAACTACCTCAGATGCCAGTGCATTCTGAGCTCCTTGGAAGGGATCTCTGTGTTTTTTTTTTTAGAAACTATAATAACACGAAATGGTGTCAATCCTACTGGATTGTGACAAATTGAAATAATCTCCTTAGATCTTGTGATCTGAGGGGTGCTGGGCAGGTAGCATCACTACAGTGACCTGCAAATGGGCAGTGACTCAACAAGGCACCTGATAGGGGAGAAGGAGATGGTGTTAAAGAAATTTGGGGTTCGCATAGAAACAATCTTCATCCAACTCACCTTACATTACATCAAGGCAAATTGGTTGGAGCTGCCTTGGCCAGTTATACCTTCAAACTGTTTGAAACTTCTCTTTTCTTTTCAAGACTGCCTTGGATGTATACTTATTTACATCACATTTCACTGGATACTAAAGCTAGGACAAAGTGAGGAGACAATTAAAGGGAAATTGTACTTTGTATCATACAGTCTAACAGAATGGATGATACCAAGATTTGCTTGGGGTTCCTTGGGGATAATTGGAGAAGGATCATGGTATCATAGACTCACCAAATAGATAGGATGGCATAATGAATAGAATGCTGAATTTGGAGATAGGGATCCCTTTCAAGGAGTCTCTAAAAAGATTTGCATTCAAATCCTACCTCAGTCACTTATTAGCTGCAGAACCCTGGGTTCACTTCAGTTTTTAAAAAATCCAGAGATAGAAAGGACCTTGGATATATCCAGCCTCAATATCTTAATTAACAGATGATGAAACCGAGGCGTTAGGGAAATAAGTGTCTCTTTCAAGGTCACAGAGGGAGTATCAGACACAGAATTTGAATAAAAGGATATTCTTGGAATCATAAAGTTTAGAGTTCTAGCTGCCCTGCCCAAATATGCTAGTTCTATTTCATAACCCATTATAGATAGATATGTGATTTAGTCATGACTGATTTGTGATGATCCCACTAATGATACTGGAATGGTTTGCCATTTCCTTTTCCAACTCATTTTACAGATCAGGAAACTGAGGCAACAAACAGGATTAAGTGACTTGCCAAGGGACACAGCTAGTAAGTGTTTGAAGTCTTTCTGACTTCAGATTGGATGTTGTATCTTCTGTACCACCTAGCTGCCCCATTACAGATCTGACACACCCATATATTTCCCCTAAACCTGTCCTAGGGCTTTCCCTCATGAGGCTCTCTGAATTCTAGCATTCTGGCTTGTTCCCAGACAAGCAGACTGTTTCCCCCTTGAGCCACAAGATAGGCACCTTTTCTGTCTACCATTCGAACTCATTTCCACCCCTCCATTCATTGAAAATAAAAGACTTTTATCTTTATGAAAAATAAAAGATGGATTCTTCAGTTTCCTGTCAAAAATGCAAAGATTCAGAAATTTAGAGTTAGCAGCCTGGTGATCTTTTATTTTAACTAATGGGAGAATAAGAATGTGTTGGTAGCGGTAGACCGCCCATCAGTGATTTCTGAAAATTGATGATACATCTGGATACTTCTCCCCCTTTCATTTTAAAATGCAATTTGTCCAGAGCCTCTGATTTGAATAGCATGGATCTCTTCTAAACTAAATAATGCACTCTCTCTGGGAAAAGAGAAAGGAGTGAAATGGGAGTTTATGTAGAATGAGATGGGCACAAACAGAAGGGCTATGTTCTAACTGAGGAAGGAATCAAAGTCGCCTCCTTTTAATCAAGTGGCTGGAGGTAGAGGCAATTATGAACACAGGGTGACCAAGGGGAAGCTCTCCTTTCATCCCTCGCCTAAATGCACATATGTGTTCATCCTCACCCAGGCAAATTAGAGTATAAGTTCTATGCCAGACCCTTTTTGGAACTTCCAAAAGATCTGTTCTTTTGAAAACTCATCTTTCTCCAAAGTTATCCCAATACTAACTTCTTGCCCACTGCCCCCAAACTTAGGACAACTTTATGGATAGGTGGATGGGACCCATGACTGTTTATTTCTTGCATGATCTGGAGCAAATAATTATTCTTTTAAGGGTGTATTGCTTCTTCTAGGCAGTTGGATAGAGCCAGGACTTAGATGCAGGAAGATCTGAGTTCAAATCTGGCCTCAGATGCTTAATAGTTGTGTGATTCTGGGCAAATCACAGAGCCTCTGCTTGCTTTGGACACTTTCCATTTGGAACATTGAGATGTTAGATGACTTGTCCAGGGTCACAAAATCAGTGGTATCTGTAGAGGACTAGAACCTGGGTCTCCTGATTCCAAGATCAACTCTTCATTCACTATAGCACATTACATCTCAAGTTCAACATGTCTGCTAAAAGAAGCAAATAAAAATTGATATAAACTCAGGGTTTGCACTAAGTATAGTGGTTAATGAGAGGGAGATGATATTCTCTCTTGCTCAAATCATAGGTAGAATATTACTTAGATCTTGAGATTACTCAGTAATAATAGTGATGGGATTAGTACTACCACTACCACCAACACTACTACTACCACCACCACCACCACCACCACTACCATCACCACCACTCCTCCTCCTCCTCCTACTAGTACAAGTACTAGTACTATTAGTGTTAGTACTAGTACTACCACCACTATTACTACTACCATTACTACTACTACTACAACTAGTGGCAGTGGTATCAGTAATAGTAGTAGAGGTAGACTACTATGACTAGTAGTAGAGTAGTAGAGGAAGAGAAGCAACAACAGCAATAGTAATAATAACAATAATAACATTTATAGAAAACTTTAAGAATTATAAAGCTATATACATATACTGGCAAAATGAGAGAACACTGAAGTAGATGAATGCCAGGATGATGAGAAGTCTTGGGATTAGGTCAACAAGGGAAGAAAGATGGAGGAACTGGGTGAATGATCTGCCCCAAATCATTTTGCCAATGGGATTAGAGTTGGGACAAGATTCCAGACTATGACTCTCATACACGTATTCTTCCTTTGCCTTTATCTGATGCTTTAGAGGGCATTCATACATCCAGGAAAGATAGGGTTATGACTTTGGGGGGAGAGTCCATTCCATCGCACTCTGCCTTCTCCATTGTTTGGGTGATAGAGGACCTTGCGGCAGGAAACTTTCAGTGAGAAAACTCCCTCCTCCGAAGCTGATTGGTAGCTGCTGTGCATGTTATAGTCTAAGAGAGTCGCTCGGATCATGTTGGCTGCATGTGTCACTGAGAGGTCTTGAACCGAGGTCTTTCTGGCATCAAGATCCACTCTCAATTCCCTGCACTCCACTCTCTAACTTCAGGTAGCAGGTGTTTAATAGACAAGTTGACTGAATAGCATTTCTCAGTCACCTAGGTTCTTTAAAAAGCATTGTTGTTTCCCTGGCCCACAGCACATTATAAACAGCTTTAATCCTCTCTCTGAAGTGTCTCTAAATATAGAAGCCATCTGCTGTCATGCAATATGTTATCACTGATAACTCCTTTAACAATGACTCCATTCTATCCTAGACAGAGAATTGGTGTTTAAATCAGAAGGAACAAAACATTTTTTACACTTAATTCAAAGAGATTTAAAAATAAAAGGATTGTATTTTGGTACAAGTTGGATTTGATGACCTTTGGTTCCTTCCATTGCTGAGTCTATATTTCCAAAATAGATGCCCATCTATTGGAAATGACCAAACCAACTTGGGGCATAGTCATATAATGGAACAGTGTGATGATTAGGATGAATACAGAGAAGTCTGAGATAAGATGATGAGATGAAAAAAATCCACTATATGGTGGATAGCGATGGCCTTGGAGCAGGGAAGTTCAAACTTTTTTTTTTATTATAACTTTTTATTTACAAAACATATGCATGGGTAATTTTTCAACATTGACCCTCGCAAAACCTTCTGTTCCAACTTTTCCCCTCCTTCCTCCACCCCCTTCCTTAGATGACAGGTAGCCCCATACATGTTAAATATGTTAAAGTATATGTTAATACAATATATGTATACATATTACTATAGTTATCTGGAGCAGAGAAGTTCTAATCCCATCTCTGATAGTCTCTGTTTGAGTCTGAGAAAATTATTTAATTTTTCCAGGTCTGTGTTTACTTCTCTGGAAAATGCTGACTTTTAAATTCCTTTCTTTTTTTTTTTTAAATTTAATTTTATTTAATAATAACTTTGTATTACAGAATCCATGCCAGGATAATTTTTACACAGCATTATCCCTTGCAATCACTTATGTTTCGTTTTTTTCCCCTCCCTCCCTCCCCCCCCCCAAGATGGCAAGCAGTCCTATATATGTTAAATATGTTGCAGTATATCCTAGATACAATACATATTTGCAGAACCGAACAGTTCTCCCGCTGCACAGGGAGAATTTAAATTCCTTTCGAACTCTAAATTTGTGATCCTGTGTACTCATCTGAAGGGACATAAGCAGAAAGCCAATTATGTGATGACTATAATGATATAAATGGAAAGAACAATAAGACTTGATACCAAATACCCTTTAATCATAATGACCAAACTTGGCTTTGAAGAAGAGATATATCAATGTATATTATCTCTTCCTTACAGAAGTGAGGGACTATGGAGGTAGAATATAATATATACATTTGGAATTGATTGATGTGTTGGTTAGTTTTGTTGCATGTCTCCCTGTTTTCCTTGTGTTTTATCTTTGTTTAAAGGGATGGCTCTCTGGGATGCTTCTTCTATATCATCTGAATCAGAGGCTAATAGGTTTGTATATAGCTATAGAGGGCATTTCTTCTGACCCCTTCCTTTTATAGATGAGAGAATGGAGTCCCAGAGAAATAAAATGACTTGTTCCAGATCAATAGGGGGCCAAGTAGCAGAACTGGGATTCATCCCGAAGGCCTCTGGGCCACACGTCCAGGGTTCTTTTTATTGTTTCCTTTTACAGAAAACTTGAAAGCCCTGAGAAAGGATGTAGGTCCCAAAGGTGGAAGCATAAGAGTTAAACTTTGAACTCAGTTCCTCTGACACCAAATTCAGTACTCTTGGCACTATACCCTATGCATAGAAATACATTTTGGTGACGCTTCCAAGTATATATTTAGAAATCAGTAATTCTGATATCGGTGCAGTGGACAAAGTGTCAAGCCTGGAGTCAAGAAGACCTGATCTTCCTGAATCCAAATCTGAAAGTAGACATTTACAAGTTGTGTCATCCTGGGCAAGTCACTTTACCCTGTTTGCCTCAGTTTCCTCATCTGTAAATTTACCTGGAGAAGGAAATGGCAAATCACTCCAGGATCTTTGCCTGGAAAATCCCAGATGGAGTTGTGAAAGGTCAGATATGAAATGACTGAACAATGACTCTGATCTTGGTAACTTTCCTCCTGAAATGACAACTAAAAAGCACGTGTTAACTTAGTAAAAATGGCACTTGCCACCTCTGGCTGATGATATCTCCATAATGATTAAGGAGAACATTTATCATTGTGACATGTGTCATCCTTCTGATTCAATCTGCTCTAAACTTTACCTTTTCAGAAAACTTCTTGCTGAGACAATCTCTCCAGCCTTCTCTTTGTCAGCTGCCTGAAGCTTATAAACCACTGGATTCCCAGCTGTGAAGGACAATTTGGTCTTCCCATTAATTATATTTAAAGTTCTGGGTTTCAATTAGGGAGTTAATTACTTATTGCCATATTGTCCCCCTTTAAAGACATTTTTATTATTAAGACAATTTAAGATGATTGAGGAAGCAGGGGGGTTAGTTTCTAAGGGGCATGGCATAGTCACTATATTCTGTGGCCTTAATGCAGGAAAGGAATTGGGATTCTTAAATGTGGCAGAAAGTTGGAGCTGGGAGGAAGCTCAGAGGAGGAAAATATAACCCAGAAACAAGTGATGTGCCCAATATTACACAGGAAGATCTTGGAAAGGCCAAGACTAGAAGCAAGTTTTTAAAATTCTGGTGCAATGATTTTTCCTACAATAGATCAATTTTATATTTAATAAGGAATATTAGTCCAATATTTTCAATTGCACATGGAGTGTCCAATTCATTTCTTTTGTCTGCCTCTACTTCCTTTTTTTTGCAGATATTTACATCTCAAATATACTTCTTTGTCACTTCCACCTCTTACATTTCCTCATATCTCAGATAAAATGTCATATTTAATCTAAGGTCTTTCCCATACCCTCCAAAGTTTAGTATCGCCCTTCCAAAATGTGGACATATTGTCTCTTCCTATTAAAGGTAAATTTGTTGAGGAGAGAGAGACTCTTTTGTGTGCTGTGAAAAAACTTCCAATTGGCTGTAAGCAGGAACCACACATGCATCTGAAAGGCACAAGTATGAAATCTCTTTCTTCCCTTATGACAAACAAGGCAAGAGTTGTTGGATTCTCCAGGTGAGGAAGTCGCCTTGGATTCTCAGAATGAGCTGTTGGGTGACCGAGAAAGCATAGCAACTATATATCTTCTTCTCCATTATGTGTTTTTTTCCCTTGATTTTAGATAAATGAACATCAGAGACAGAATGATTGAGATTATGACCTTGTGAGCATCTTTCCTTCCTTCCTTCCTTCCTTCCTTCCTTCCTTCCTTCCTTCCTTCCTTCCTTCCTTCCTTCTTTCCTTCCTTCCTTCCTTCCTTCTTCCTTCCTTCCTTCCTTCTTTCCTTCCTTCCTTCTTTCCTTCCTTCCTTCCTTCCTTCTTCCTTCCTTCCTTCCTTCCTTCCTTCCTTCCTTCCTTCCTTCCTTCCTTCCTTCCTTCCTTCTTTCCTTCCTTCCTTCCTTCCTTTCTTCTTTCCTTCCTTCCTTCCTTTCCTCTTTCCTTCTTTCTTTCCTTCCTTCCTTCCTTCCTTCCTTTCCTCTTTCCTTCCTTCCTTCCCTCCTTCCTTCCTTCCTTCCTTCCTTCCTTCCTTCCTTCCTTCCTTCCTTCCTTCCTTCCTTCCTTCCTTCCTTCCTTCCTTCCTTCCTTCCTTCCTTCCTTCCTTCCTTCCAACTTACAACTCTTTAATGGAAAGGGACCTTAGAGAACATTCAGTCTGACTTTCTCACTTTTTTGGTGAGGGCCAGGAATTAAGGTGACTTAGGTAAGATCATACAAGTAATGTGTCAGAGTAGGAATTTGAACCCTGGTCCACTGCTCTTTATACCACATTGCCTTCACAGGAGAAGTAGAGATCATTTTATTCTGGAGTGATCAGAGAAAGCGCAATGAAAAAGGTGAACCTTGAAGAAGGGGAAGAAACCGAGAGGAAAGGGTGTATTCCAAGTAGGATTAAGATCAAGGGCAAAAATACAATGATGGGAAAAGATTAGGAATATTTAGGGGACAATAAATTATCCAGTTTGGCCAACATAAAGAATTCTAAACCAATTCAGTCAAACCAATCAGTCAACAAGCATTTCTAAGCTCCTGGTCTGTACTAGGCAGGGTGTTGGCTCAGAAATGACCCAAAGAGTAAAAAATGGAAGAATCCCAATTTTGCCTTCCAGATTTACTTTGGACACTAACTCCTCCTCTCAGGACCTTATGCTCCAAACTAGACTAAGCAGGAAGGCCAATTGAGCCAAGTCTGATGTATGCACATTTAGGAGAGTAACACAGATGTGGTTGTGAGGGAGGACCGTTTAAGCCACAGTAACTTATAGTAATGTTCTCCAGAGTCAGTTTCTAGCAATATATGTGTATGTGGGTGAGGGTGGGAAGGGAGAGGGCAGAGGCTGCTCACATTTTCCATTAGTACAGACAGGTCCACACTCCATCACTTGTGACTCTCAAATGCTGGAATGCTAAATGAAATGCACCAGGTGCCAAGACCTATCAAGGGATGTCCTGGAATCCCACAGAAGCTCATTCAAGTCTGGGCTAACTCCCAGAAGGCTAAGAAAAAACATCCAGAAAGCACTGGTCTTTTCCTCCCGCCTTCTTAGCTCTTTATAAGAGAGGGAACTGATTTTTCTAATTCTATCCTGGCTTCCTTTGAGACTTGTCTAAAATCTCACCTCCTCAGGAAGGCTTTTCCTGGACTTTCTGGCTACTGATGGCTTCCTCTCTTAGAATGCCTTCTGATGCTTTTGGATATATTTTGTATTTACTGATTTATTTCCATGTACTCTCCTCCATTATAATATAAGCTTCTCAAGGGTAGGGGTCATGTATTTTCCTTTCTTTGTATCCCCAGTGCCATGTACCTGGCACATAGTAGATGCTTAACAGACCCTCTTCGACTGATAAATTGGCTGGCTAAGTCTTCTATGTCATCTGAGCCAATCCCACAGTCACAGATACGGTAACTGCTTCTGTCTCCATGTACAATGGATGCTTTTAGGCTGCTTCCCACTGGGCTACTTTTCCTGGACCTTGTGTTTGGTGGATTTGGTGGATGGGGGTTCAGGAGAAGGGCCAGATTGCTGCTGATATCAGGAAGCTAAAGCTGGGAGGAGATCTGGCATAGATGCCAATTGGCACTAAAAAGAAAATAAAAAGAAGGCTCTTTTCAAAGCAATGTTGCTGGTCCTGACTGCTTGGCCCACCTTTTCCTTCATCTTTTCCTCATCCCACACACTGTTTGAATGGCACCTTTGGTGATATCTCTTTCCCTCCTTTTTATCTTCCATATAGTGCTCTCATTTTTTTTCCTGCTTTCTGCGAGATTAAAAATAATATGTTTTTGTTGGCATATGTATTGACCAATTTCTCATCTGAACAGTGAGAGCATTGAACTAATTGCCTTCTTTGGGCCTTTCCAACTCTAAATCTATGATCTATAAGCCATGGTAATGACTGGGTCCAGGTCCAAATCAACTCTATGCTATCTCATGAAGCAGGAATCTTAATATCCACTCCGTGTACCCACACATGATTTTATGGCTATCGCCCCAGGCTTTGCCATCATCACTAACATAAGCAAGCTTAAATTGGCTGCTGCAGGAGGAAAGAAATGACAAATGCTCCATCCCCTGATTCCTCACCAAACCAGAGGAAATGGCTGTCCAACAAAATAAAAACGAGGCAGCCGTCAATAGGGTGATAGGAGAGTTGGGGGTTGTGTGTGTCAAAATGCCGTGTGCATTCTGAAGCTCCTGGCAGTCAATAGATGCTATTCTCTGAGTTAGTAGGCCTTCCTGCCAGACACTAACACTGGCTGGATTTTAATGTAGATTTAATCCATGGTTTTAGAAAGAAGAAAAACCCCCAATTGACCAGAAGTACAGAAAAGTGGGGAGGAACAGGAAGCAGATAGCAAAAGATGGAATGGTCCCAATGAGTCTTTGCAAAACATAGTTTTGTAGGAAGCCTACATAATGTTTACTACATCTGGGGCTCTTTAAACAGAGCCCTAGAGGAACAGGGTAGAGTCTGGGACTAATGGATTTTACAGAACAAAGCATAGCCTGTTTCTATTTTAGTGAATAGATGGATTGGTCTTTTCCCTCTGGCACAGAAAGATACATCAGGTTAGACCAATCAATCAATCAGTAAAATTTTATTAAGCATCTCCTATGCTTCAGGCATTGTGTTAAGTGCTGCTAATAAAAAAGGGGGCAAAAGGCAGTCTCTGCCCTCAAAGAGTATGCTGTCTAATGGGGGAGATAACATGTAAACAAATATATACAAAGCAAAATATATACCAGAGAAATAGGAAATAATTAACAAGGGGAGGGCACTAGAATTAAGAGGAGATGGAAAAGGCTTCCTGTCGAAGGTGGGATTTCAGTTCAAACTTAAAAGAAGCAAAGGAAGTCAGGGATTGGAATGGAGGGGGGAAGAGCATTCTAGAAATGTGGAACAGCCAAAGAAAATGTTTGCAGCTGAGGGAGTGAGTATTTGTGTTTGGTGAAGAGGCAGGAGATCCCCGAATGGAAGAGAATATATTGGGGAATAAGGTGTAAGAAGACCGAAAAGGTAAGAGGGGATTAGATTATGAAGGGTTTTGGACACCTAAGGGAGAATGTTGAATTTTTCCTGCAGGTGATAGGGACCCAGGGAAATATATTGAGTAAGGATATAATGTGATTGGTCCTGCATTGTAGGAAAATCACCGTAGTGGCTGAATGGATGGAATAGGGAGAGACTTGAGACACTCATGCCCATCAGCAGCTATTGTAATAGTTCGGGTGTGAGGATTGGAGGTAACATCAGAGGAAAGAAGTGGGGTATATTTGAAAGTTGGTACAGAGATGAGAAACAGACTTTGGGAAAAGATTGCTTCTGGGGAAGGGGTGAGAGATAGTGAGGAGTCCAAGATGGTTTCTAGTTTGTAAACTACAGTGATTGGAAGGATGGTGTTCCTCTTTATAGTAATAGGAAAAATATAAAATGGGGGAAAGTTTAGGAGAAAAACTAATAAGTTCTGTTTTAGACATTCATTTTCCTCTTGAGATGTCTGAAAGACATTTGAAGATTGAGATTGGAGGTCAGCAGAATGGGGCCAGAAAGGTAGATTTAGGAATTAATGGCATAGACATTGTAATCAAATGCATGAGAGCTGATAAGATCATCATGTGAAGTAGTACAGTCTGACCCAGAACAGAATCCTGGGGATCATCTATAGTTTGATATGGAGGAGAATCTAGCAAAGGAATCAGAGAAGGAGTAATTAGAGAGGTAGAGGAAAACCATTTAGGAGGTGGGTTTGTTTTCTCATTTTTTCTCATTCACATTTCTCAATGACATGTATTTTTTAAAGCAATTATTTAAAAAAAATTGAGTCCAGTTTTTTCCCTTCCCTTTCATTCCTTCTCCATATTTGAGAAGATAA
This sequence comes from Antechinus flavipes, assembly GCF_016432865.1. NCBI lineage: Eukaryota > Metazoa > Chordata > Mammalia > Dasyuromorphia > Dasyuridae > Antechinus > Antechinus flavipes. The sequence continues at coordinate 19,090,858 of NC_067401.1, forward strand.
GAAATTTGATATTGATTATACATGTGAAGTCATGCAAAACATTATTTCCATATTAGCCATATTGCAAAAGAAAACAGAAATAAAAATATATCAAGAAAAATAAAGACATTTTTAAAAAAGTATGCTCAATTTGCATTTATTAATTCTCTGGAGGTGGAAACCATGTTTCATCATGGGTCTTTCGGAATTGTCTTGGATCATTGCCTTGATCAGAGTAGTTGACTAACCTTATAATACTGCTGTTATTATGTACAATGTTCTTCTGATTCTGCTCACTTTGCATGAGTTCATATGAATCTTCCCAGTTTTTCCAAAAGCATACAGCTTATAGCACAAGAGTATTCTATCACAATCATTTACGACTTATTCAGCCATTCCCTAACTGATGGGTATCTACTTGATTTCCAATTCTTTGCCATCACAAACAGAACTACTACAAATAATTTTTTTTCTACAAATATTCCCTTTTCTTTGATCTCTTTGGGATACAAATGTAACTGTTCTTTCTGGGTCAAAAGACATGTACGGTTTTATAGCCCTTTGGGCATGGTACTAAATTGTTCTTTGGAAGGCACCATTTACCACCAACAATGCATTAGTATACTAATTTTTCCACATCCCCTCCAACATTTGTCATTTTCCTTTTCTGTCACATTAACTAATCTGATAAGTATAAGGTGCCATCTCAGAGTTGTTTTATTTTTTATTTTTCTAGTTGGTAGTAATTTAGAGAATTTTTTCATATGACAATTAATAGCTTTGATTTCTTCTTCTGAAAACTTCTTGGTCATATCCTTTGACCATTTATCAACTGGAGAATGGCTCTTATTTTTTATATAGTAGGCTCAGTTTCCTATATATTTGAGAAATTAGACCTTTGTCAGAGAAACTTGCTGTAAAACGTTTCCCCCTAATTTCCTATTTTCCTTCTAATTTTGGCTACATTAGTTTTCTTTGTGTAAATTTTTTTTTATTTTCATGTAGTAAAAATGTTCTATTTTATTTCCTCTATCTATTGTTTAGTAATAAACATTCCCTTATTCACATAACTAACAGGTATGGTTTTTTCATGCTTCCATAATTTACTTATGATATAACCCTTAATGTCTAAATCATTTATCCATTTTGACCTTTTCTTGGAATAGGATGTTTGATATTGTTCTATGCCTAGTTTGTGCCAAACTTTTTTTTCCCAGTTTTCCCAGCAATTTTATCAAATATTGAGTATTTACCCTAAAGCTTTGATCTTTGGATTTATCAAACATTAGACTGTTCTGGCAATTTACTATTGTGCATTGTGTACCTGACCTATTCCAATGATTTGTCATTAGTCAGTTCCTGATTATGTTGATGATTACTGCTTTGTAATACAGTTTGAAATATAGTACTATTAAGTTGTCTTCCCCAATTTTTTTCACTTATTCCCTTGATATTCTCAATCTTTTGTTTTTGTAGATGAATTTTATTATTGTTTTCCTAGCTCTACAAAATAATTCCTTTGTATTTTGATCTGTGTGGCACTGAATAAGTAAATTAACTTAGGTAAAATTGTCATTTTTATTATGTTGACTCAGACTACCTATAAGCAATTAATATTTCTCCAATTGTTTAGATATGTCTCTATTTTTGTGAAAAGTGTTTTATTACTGTGTTCATATAATCTCTGTGTTTGTTTTGGCAGGTTGATTCCCAAGTATTTTATGTTGTTTATGCTATAATTTTAAATGAAATTTATCTTTCTATCTCTTGCTACTGGGTTTTGTCAGCAGAATACAGAAATGCTGATAATTTATTGGGTTTTATATCCTGTAACTTTGCTGAAGTCATTTATTTATTTATTATATTTATTTCTACTAGATTTTTTAGTTGATTCTCTAGGGTTCTCTAAATAAATCATCATATCTGCAAAGAGTAATAATTTTGTTTCCTCATTGCTTATTATTTTTCTTAAATTTCTTTTTCTTATCTCATTGCTATAGCTTAGCACTTCTATAATAATAGGATAGTGGTGATAGTGGTGATAGTGAGCACCCTTGGTCCACCCAGATCTTATTGAAGGTTTAAAGTTTATTCTCATTATAAATAAATTTGCTATTGATTTTATTTAGATATTGCTTATTTTAAGAAAGACTCCATTAATTCTTATGCTTTCTTAGTCATATTTAATAGGAATGCATATTATATTTTGTTAAAGGCTTTTTGGGGGCATTGCATGCATTGATATAATTGTATGATTTTTTTTATTACTATTATTGATAAAGTCATTTTTGCTTATGATTTTCTTAGTGTTGAACCAACCCTGCATTTCTGGTATAAATTCCATCTGGTCAGAGGTTTTGTGATATATTGCTGTATATCAATTGGTTTTTGATTATATGCTAAAAGATAGAATGGCATAGTGAATAGAAATCAGGACTTATTTTTATTGCTGTTGTTGTTATTTATCTTTTGTTCTCCAAAAGGATCATGACATAAGGGAAGTGATGCTATGACATGCAAATGAATTTGGATTTGAGTGAAGGAGGACTGTGCAAGGTTATCTGCCTCTCTTTCCTTTCCAGAACCATTTGGGCCCAGTGGCAAGATATAGATCAAGATAATTGGAGACGGCCCTGGATGAAAAGGGATGCCTTGGCCTTTGTAAATTCAGATCTTCAACAGGTCTCACTTTGACTGAAGCTGCATTTAATCAATGATTAAGGCTAGGTAGCAATTGAGACAAAGAATCTCCTTTTTCACCTAGTCTCCCCCCCTCCCAGTCCCCCAAACTCCTAACTAAATAATTAACTAAATGAATCATTCTGAACTGGGAAAACCCTCTGGTTTCTGGTCAAAACAGAAATGATTGCTATTTACATTCAATCTGGATAATTAGGACCCAAACAATGACCAATGAGGCTTGGCCTAGGATCTATTGGTGGCCAATTAGTGTCAGATTGGGTTTGGTTTGAAGCTTGGTTCTTGAGAAAGAAATCTAGCCAGTAAACCCCAAGATATTTTGGGAGGGCTCAGAGGTGCAAAAGAGAAAAAAAATGCTTTACAAATCATCTGTAGGCAAGATTATGAACAGAGGAAGGGAAGGAGGGAAAGAGGAAAAGAGGGAAGGAAGGAAAGGAAGGAGTCTTCCAACTGACCAATTCCAGTTTGTGGGCCAGTTTTACTCACAGAGCTTGTTGTTTGTCCTTGTTCTTGAAGAGGACCAAGGTAATGGTTGTATGGCCTTGAGTAAGTCATGTGACTTCTCAGTGCCCCCGGCAATCTTTAAAGATTATAAGTTGCCCTGATGGTGATGAATTGCATTGGTGAAAGGAGTTTCTTTTTTTAGGAATGTTTAATAATAAGGAAAGAGGAGGTTTGGTTTAGAAGAAAATAAAGATCAAAACCACCACTCATTATAAAGCAAAATCAATTGCGAACATCATTTGATTCTCTGCTGCTAAAGATTAAAATGATTTAAGCAAACTTCAAATTTGCTGTTCTGGAACAACGGGCTCTTTGTGTGCCCTAGTTCCAGCTCTGCATGCATTCACTCACTGAATACTCAGAAACACCTTTTGGTTTAAGTTCTCATTCTTAAGAAAGATATCTAGCCATAAAACCCAAGCTATCTTGATGGCAGAGAGACAGAGTAATGGGTAGAGTATTGGATATCGAGAAAAGAGGACCTGAGTTCAAATCCTAATTATTTAGGTATGTGATTATGGGCAAATGACTTAGTCCCTGTTTCCTTATCTGTAAATGAGGGAATGACTTGAGGATCTCCAAGGTCCTTTTCACCTCTAAATCTCTGAACGTCACCAAGACTTCAGCAACTCTTCTGGATTTCCCTCATGGTGTTAACATAGATTTAGACCCATTCCACTTCATCTTCCTGGAAAAGAGTGTGCCATTTGACCTACTTGTATTTTTGTGGATATGATTGTAGGAGCAGGAGTAGGGAAATGGGGGAGGAACAATTCAATCTGAGCTCTGCCTTCCTTAGAGCATTCTTGACATTGCCAGCTTATATGATGAAAACATTTCTTTGGGAGCAGATCCATGGCGGGCACAGGATGCCCATTGATGGCAGTTGGTCACAGATTTAAAGCTGGAATTAAACTTAGAAGTCCTATCCTCTCATTTTGATGATGAAGAAACTGAGTGTCAGAGAGGTGAGGCTACTTGTACAAGCCACAAAGCTAGTAAGCGATAATGGATCTGGGATCTGAAACTCAGGTTGTTTGATTCCCAAACTAGTGCCTTTCCCTTTGCACCACCTTGAATGAACTCTGGGCTCTCCTTTTGCCTCTTTGGGTCTATATAGTCTTGGGGTTTTGAAACCAACTTCCCTCTTCTTCTTTCTTCTGGATAAAGGCTTCTAAACTTTTTCCATTCTTGATCCCTTTTCACCCAAGAAATTTCTACTTGACCCTGGGAATAGAAGTATATAAAATAGGTAATGCAAATCATACATTTACTGATGATCAATCATACTTTGGTGACTCCCCTATTCAGTTATATGGGTTGCAACTCACATTTCAAAAAGATAGGCTGTAGGTGAAGACGCCTACATTTTTTTCAAATGGTTTTATCAATCAAGACTGATCAACATATCTCATCAGAGGATTAATAATTGATCCTCCCTGTGATTTTGTCAGATCTTGGGAACTTCTCTCATCAGCCCAGTTTTATTCTAGTCTTTGATGGTTCTCAGTTTATGGACATTTTCATGGGCTATCAAAGAGCATCTTCCACATTAGCACCTCAGCACATTTGTTGCCACGAAATCTTTGTGATATTATCGGCACCCTTAGTTATCCGGGACTCCTTGATATTCTTCCTAAACCATTCTTCATACCCAGAATGCAGCCTTGCCTTTCAGCAGTCTTGTCTTTATATTAATGAATATGTCAAAGCTCTGTCTCTGAGGGTAGTCTCTCAACCAATACCAGTGACAGTTCCTCTCTATCTCAATGGATAGCCATTGACAAGTGCTGGGAGTGAAAGAAATTTCATCTGGTGATAAGCTTCTCTGGACTTAAGTGAACAGGTTCACAGACACCCAATCCATCCCTGTGCCTGTGATCATACTTTCTGGTCTGGTATGCTTTGCTGCTAGAGAAACCAAGACATAGATTTAGGGGGAATGGCTATTCCTCTATAAACCCCCCATATCAGAGGTCATAGATCTAATGCTAGAGGAAGGGAACACCTTATTTCACTTATTTTGCAGATGGGAAACTGAGACCCAGAATGGTTAAATGACTGCTCAAAGTTATATAGGATTTGAATCCTGGTCCTTTAGAGGAAGATTTTAATAATATCATGTTTAGTGTTGGACTTGGAGTCAAGAAGACTGAGGTTCAAGGTCTCCCTTCTGATACTTAATAGCCATGTGCATATGTCACTTCATTTGTCTGTGTAACGAGCCGCCTAGGATTTAAATACTAAAACATAGACAGTTGCAATCTGCATGGGTGGAAAGAGTTCTCCCATGCAGATGCTTCATGTGTTAGAGAAATAGTTACAGTAGCACCTCCTCTTCCTCCCCAGGCCCCTGGGAATAAAGCACAGAGCTGGATATCTGATCTATGGTAGGAACTCTGTTAATCCTGACTGACTGATTGATTTATAAACTGTTTGAGTCAGTGGGGAACCGAGACATCACGTCAGTGATTTTGCTTTGAGGATTCATGCTCAGTGGATCTATTCAGCTGTCACTACAGAAGGCTTTTCAGTTTCTCATTTTCTCTTCTTTAATATGTATTGACTATACCCAGTCTAATCCATGTGAAAACATTTTGGATCCTGGTTTCCAAAGCAGCTAAGTAAAGATGCCCATCACCATCAACATCCATTCCTCGGATTCAATTCTTGGCTGTGTAGACTTAGAATGAAAAAAAAATAGGAAAAGGTTCTAAGTATCGTTTTTCCATCCTTATGCAGACACTTCCAGACAACTTGTCAATAAGAGAGTCCTTTATTCATCCAGTGCAGCCTGTGGTCTCAATGCTTGGCTAAAAGAGTCATGCCTATGAGAGAAAATAACTCCTTGTTCCTCCTCTCCCCAATAGAGAGCTGATATATTAATGGCAGATCCAAGAGACTAGTCAAGTGGACTTGGCAGTCCTTTAGAAGGGAAAGCAAGAATTGATCTTTGCTTCGTATCAATTGGAAAGTATGTATTCTTAGGATGATCTGACCCATACAGAACAATCCCGAGGAGTCAGGATTGCTTCTGAAGCACTCAGTAAACACAGTGGAGCCACAAGGCATGACAAAACAGATGGTACCACTGAGGATTGAGATGCTCGCACGAAGGGTAATATTCCCTCTAAAAATGAGCCAATAAACAATGCCTAACAGTTTCCAGCCTACCAAATTAGCTGGCAGAAAAAAAATAGAACTGAGCTTTGCTGTTAGCAGTGGGATCTTTAGGAGAGAGATAGAAAGTATTTGTGAGATGTATTTGGCAGCAGCCAAGCCTTGCTCTCTCAAGGAGGTCAGGCTGACATGCTGGGTGAGATTAACAGGAGGGACTCCAGAAGCTCTCTGTGTGTCCTAGGATTCTAGCTTATCCCACAGAGCCTTTGTGTCTATAGGTCATTCCCACTGATGTTGGATGCAGAACAATGGGCAAGTACTGCATTGTAATTAGAAAACCCAGACCCAGTGGTGACCTAAAAGTCAGCCAGGATTGGCTGTGTCATAGTCACAGAATGGAGGAGGTGGAAAGCTCCTTAGGGATGATTAATGCCAACCCTCTCATGCTATGAATAGATTGTAAGCCACGGAAGTGTGATTTGACAGTGCTGAGCAAGGCTTCCAAACTCAAAAGACCAACTCCATCACTGGTCATCGTATCATAAAATGATGTCACATGGGTCGAGTGATTGTAAGAGTAAGATAGAACCCTTCTTGATTTTATTCAGCTTACTTCTCCATGATTATTGCACATTGCTACAACTGCTATTTCCTTCTCTTCCCAATTATCTTATATTCATGGACAAACTTTGTATACATACACCCTTCTCTCTCTCTCTCTCTCTCTCTATATCTCTCTCTCTGTCTCTCTCTATCTATGTCTATCTCTCTCTCTCTCTCTCTCTCTATATATATATATATATATATATTTGTATATAGAGGTTGTCCTCCCCATTCTATAGGTTTCTTAAGGTCAGGTACTTTTTTTGTTGAAAAGTTTCTTGTCTCTTTATTTTTTGTCTATCCCTAACATCTGATATGGTGACTGGCACATAGTAGGTGCTTGATAAATCCTTGTGTGTGACTCATGTATACTACCTAAGTGGTCCACTTAATGCTCTATGACTTTGAGATCCAATACCCGCCTTTTGTGGTATCCCCTATATGGAACACAATTCCTTTTCATTTCTCTTCTCTTAGAATCCCCTAGCTTCTTTCTAGGCTCAACTCATAGGTCATCTCCCATAGAAAACCTTCTTTGATACCTTTAGTACTAGAGACCTGAATGGCAGTAGCTCAAAAGAAACACGAGCTGTGCAAATTTATAGACATCTCCACTCCAAATGTCCATCTGGACTATTCAAGCCTGACTTGTAGTAGAGCCTTCCAAGCTCATGTTGTTCTGACCAGTGACAGTTGGACACACTGCACCTTGACCCTGACATAAGTGATGTCATTTTGGTCATCTTCAAGAATAAAAGACAAGAAGAACAACTAGAAAGTAATCCCTCCCTCTTTCTGAAATGGTCATTTATCTATCTATATACATATACACATATCTATACCTGATAATATGCTGTATTTTCCTCCCCTCCCCCATATAGAATGTAAGGTCCCTGAGGGAAGGATTTTATACAATCAGTGTCTAGCTTGGTGCCTGCCATGTCATAGGCTCTTACTGTTGTGTTGGATTGAATTAAAAGGAAGGCGAGAAAAGGAGGGAATAATTTTTTATGAAGCACTCACTATAAGCCAGATACTACATTAAGTACTTTATAAATATTAGCTCACTTGATCCTTACAACAACCCTAGGAAGTGCTATTACTAGTACCATTTTACAGGTGGAGAAACTGAGGCAAACTGAAGTTTAATAGTTTTCCCAGGGTCACACAAGCCACTAAATATCTGAGGCTAGATTTGAACTCAGACCCTCCCGATTCCAAGTCCAGTGCTCTATTCACTGTGACATCCACCAGCTGCCTCTAAAATAAGTGAGGGAATAGTTCCAAATGCAAATGAAGTTTCCTTTGCCAACTTTGCCTGGTTCCTCAATTCTGTTTTCATTTCCTTACTCCTGTGGGGGTGTGCCTGATGAAATCTGAGCCATGAGTTTCTTGGAAAGAGCCATCCACTAGGTATTTACACAGCTGAAAAGTCTTTCCAACCCATTTGCCTGTCTATTCCATTGAGACACGTTTCCATCTTTTGAATGTCATTTCACTTGGCTTTTGGCAGTCTGCTGGTTCACATCATCCTAGCCACCAATCCTTAGAGCCGGGAGGAATTTTCGAGATCATCTGATCTAACATCCTCACTTGGCAGAGAAAGACTGACATCCACAGACATTCAGAGTTTTGCTTGAGTTCTCTCTTCTCCCCCCAGTAGAACTGGGGACTAACTACCCCCAGTTGGTCCAAAATTCTTTTCAATAGAGACATCCTTCGATATAATTGGCTAAAGACTGAGATGATGGGATAGGCTGAACATCTGCATTTTTAGGACAGGTTTCTGGGTGCTCCACTTGGAATGGCATTAAAAGACCTGGGCTAATGAGGTAAGCTGAATGTTTGGGCTTTCAGGGCAAGTCTCTGGGTACTCTATTTTGAATGGAATCAGAGGACCGAAATGTGGGATTCTGGCTCTGCTGTTCTCTTTCAGTTTGACTTTGGATAAGTCAATTTTCCTCTGAGGGCCTCAGTTTTCTTCTTGGAAGAGTTTAGAGTCTTTATTCTGGCCCAGTCTTGATCTTAGTGGAGGAAGCAGGAGAGCCACCACGAGGCTTGTCAAAGATAGAATGTCTGTCTTCCAGTTCTTCTTGGCCCTTATATTCCTTATTGTAATCACATCATTACGGCATATTGATTATGTGTGAACTTAGAGAACCATTACATCACCATGTTAAGTATTAAGTATATATGTGAACTAGAGAATTATCATCTCATCAATTCCACTGTTAACACCTTGTTTCAAGTATACTTCTCCAGTGTTCCGCCCTTTACATCTTTGGACCTGACGACCTCTAAGGTTTCTTCCAGGTTGCAAGACTATGGATAGACATATGGTTTTGTGTAAATTCAAGGAGCAATGTAGGCCGAAACCTCAGGGCTTAGAGGTCAAGGTTAAAATTTGTTTCTCCTCAATTCCCATGATGATTGGAATTTCAACTGGACTTATGACTTCAAAGGTGTAAAAAGCTCCTGTATAGACTGATTTTTTTTCAATTTTTAAAAATAACTTTTTATTGATAGAACCCATGCCAGGGTAATTTTTTACAACATTATTCCTTGCACTCACTTCTGTTCTGATTTTTCCCCTCCCTCCTTCCACCCCCTCCCCCAGATGGCAAGCAGTCCTTTACATGTTGAATAGGTTCTGTGTAGACTGATTCCTTCTTTGCAACTTAATCCTATGGAACTGACCTGGGCAATTGAATGGCGATTCTGGGAATGCACAGCCAATAGGTGTCAAAAGTGGGACTTGAATCTAAGCTGATTTTTTATTCATTATGTCCCATGACCTCTGTTTTCTCTTCCACACTACAGTAAGTGATTAACAAATTCTTGATTAACTCAATTAACCAAATCATCTTTCATTTGTCACCAAGATTCTTTTGGAAAGATCACCATTCTCTTCAGTCAATTAATAACCATTTATTTAGTACACATGCTATGTTCCAGGCACTATGGTAAGCAATGAGAATAGAAAGAAAGGCAAACCTGTAATCTCTGTCCTCAGGAAGTCACATTCTAATGCGACATGCTGATAGCTGGATATCTATAAAAAATGTGCAAAATAGATGAAGGTCTTCTCAGAGGAAGTGAAATGGCTTGGGAAAGGCCTCCAGTAGAAACCAGACTGCAGGAAGGGGAGGTGAGGGAGCAGAGAATGTCAGGACTGGGGAGAAAATCATCACAAAAGCAGGAGATAGAACTGCAAGTAAGCCAATCTCTTGACCATGACCAGTTCTCTAGTTACAGTCACATCTCAATGTATTTAGAATAATAAGTTGAAGTAGGTCTGAGAAGCCATTTATTTCAATCCCTTCATTTAAGAAATGAAGAAATGGAGGCCCAAAAAAGGGAAATACTTGACATGAGTTTAAACAGCAATTTTAGAATCCTTCTATTCTTGGATTTCCTAATTTGGAAGATAATTCCTTAATTATTTCTAAACTGAGAGCATTTATTCTTTTGGATTCATCATTCTCAGTGTTTTCAAGGCTTTGGTTTCCTTCCCTCCAAAGACCTAGGAAATGGCTAGATATTCAGAACAAGTTGTTTTGTTGAGAGGTCTCTATTAGTACCCAGTCAAGAGAGCAGATCGCTCTTCAGATCCAAATGGGTTCGTGTTGGATCCTTGGTCTCACATCATGCATCCTCCTGAAGGTTCAGTCTTGGCCACCATATTGTCTTCATCGATAAGGTTGAAGTCTCTTTCACCAAAGAGTCTTGTTTAAATGCTAATCCAAGCATTAGTGGTCTGTCATCAACGTCCCATCTGAAACAGTGTCCAGATCAATCTCTTCCCTTCTGAATCTTCTGAGAGATGAGATTTAAACTCATTTCACAAGGCCAAATGTCAATCATAAGAAGAAATCTATATGAAATTTTAATTGCAAGATGTTCAGTGCAAATTTAATGAGTGAAATAAGAGATCTGAGAATTCCAGCATTCTCGACTCATGCATAATGTTGACTTAAATTAGCTCTCTAGAGGTATGGGGAATTGCATTTTTAGAATTTACACACTGATAGAGCAAATGGAGTGGGCCCTGTAGGTTAAGGTCATAAATCAGAATCATTTAACTGCCTTTGAGTGATTGCACCAGACTCTAATGTGGGGAAGAACCAGCTTTGGCTACACGTGATTACTCTGCTCAGATTATTGAAATGCTACTCAATATTCATAAATCAGTGATCATTAATCCCCCAAATGTGCCTGTCAGTTTTCTAAATAAATTTCCTACCTGCTAATTGAGATTGAAAGAGGCTTGCATGCACTAACTCAGAATTAAAACAAATGAGGTGCCTTGTCTCAACAGACTTGGGAACATATCTTTGGGGAAAATTGGGCCAGTTTGGGGTGAATGTGTGGCAGCTGAAACTGTCAGACATAGTTGATTTGCCAGAAAGGGAGAGTGAAGCAACTTCTTTCAACAGTACTTTGAATGATCATGAAAAGCATGGTCCTTTTTGATGTCTCTGCATTCAAAATTTTGTTCCAGACCAAATCAAATGCTTTAAAGCTATGATCAGATTGAGTACTCAGAGCTGGTTTCCCATCACAGCAGCAAAAAGCCACAGTATTTATTAGATATAATGGGAAGGCATTATGGAAGATAGCGATCCTTCTGGAGGCAATCATCCCCATCACAAATTTGGTGGACAAGCTGTGAAATGAACATGAACATGAAAGTTTCAGAAATAGAACTGAAAATTTAATGATGAATAAGTGAAATAAAAAGAATTTATTAAGTTCTGTGTGCCAAACACTAGGCTGTGCTGGAGATAACAAATATATTAAAAAAAAAAAAAAACAGAAAGTCCTTATGCTCAAGAATTTCCATTCCAGTGGAGAGGGGGACAATATCCCAAAGAAAGTACTGGTCACAGAGAGACATTTGCATCCATAAATTACATAGATCATTAATAACAAAAAAAGAGGAGTAGATTGAAACACCTCATCCAAGGAGAATAGCAGAAGTAATCTGAAAACATGGTTCCAGAAGTAGGGGGAAGTGGAGAAACAAGGATATTCATTTAGGCAAAGTGGTTGGCAAGGCTAACAAGATGACTGTAGAATTAATAATGAAGTGAAACATGACTGAGGCTTTTTATAAAATAGTGGTATAGGAGAGGCAGTCACCAGTAATGAGAGAGGGATCTCAAAATGGAAGTTTCTACAAGATGGGAAGACAGCTGATGAGGCTCTGGGGAAGATTACTGAGAAGAAGTAAGAGTGGTTTATTATTATTGAGCTTGCCTCTCTCCTCTCCTCTTCTCTGTTCCTTCCTCCCTCCCTCCCTCCCTCTCTTCCTTCCTTCCTCCTTTCCTCCTCTCCCTCCTTCCTTCCTTCCTTCCTTCCTTCCTTCCTTCCTTCCTTCCTTCCTTCCTTCCTTCCTTCCTTCCTTCCTTCCTTCCTTCCTTCCTTCCTTCCTTATTTTCTTTCACTCCTAATCTATGATCCTTTGCTAAGTTTGGAAGAAGTCCTAGGGATCAAATAGTCTTGGGGTCATAGGATTTTGGATTTAAAGATGGAAGCAAAGTTAGGTTACTTGGTGCGATCTCCTTATTTTACAGTTGAGGAAACTTGAGGTCCAGAGAAATGAAATGATTTCTTAGAGCCACATGATGGGACTTATAACAGAGCCTGGATTGACACCTTTTCTGTAAAGTCACAAGTATCTTTTCCATTGTACCATGCATCCTACAAAACTCCTCATCACACAAGGAAACTGAGGTTCAGAAACTGAAGTGCCTACTGCCCAAGACTACATGGTTATTTTGTAGCAAAATCTGGGTTAGAACCAACTGTTATGGAGAGAAGATAATGCTAAAACTAATTTCCTCTGAAGAACAGAAATTGGTTGAAGGCTTTTGTAATATAAAAGTTAGTTTTTTGTCTTTATTTGTTTGATTTTGCTTTGAAAAGATATTTCAGAAAGATGTATCTTACCATAAGAAGAGAGTATATATCTCTCTGTATCACACTCTGTTAAGAGCAGAGAGGGCAAAATATTCCCATGGAATATTTCTTGAACATGTATTTTAAGTATTTCTAACATTAGTGACTTTTAAAGCTGGACACCCTTAAAAGAAATTCAGTCCTTAGGTTTTTCCTCATGTACTAAATGGGAATGCTTCAATATATACTTTTCAGGGGAAGCACTTTAATTCTTTCATTCAAAAGACATTTATGATGATGTACCAGGCACATAATGCCATTAGACATTTGCTATATGGCAAGCATTAGATGAGATGTAATATAATCCTTCAAGAAGGAGAAACATCATCTTCAAACACAAGTAAAGCATAAGATAGTAAGATAGGGAGTGATTCAGGAAAAGGATGTATCAGATAAAGTGCTCTGGGAAAATTGGAGGAAGGAGAAAACATTTTCTTTTTTTTTTTTAATTTTTATTTAATAATTACTTTATATTGACACTCGTTTCTGTTCCGATTTTTTTTTCCCTCCCTCCCTCCACCTCCTCCCCTAGATGGCAAGCAGTCCTTTATATGTTGGATATGTTGCAGTATATCCTAGATACAATATATGTTTGCAGAACCGAACAGTTCTCTTGTTGCATAGGGAGAATTGGATTCAGAAGGTATAAATAACCCGGGAAGAAAAACAAAAATGCAGCTAGTTCACATTCCTTTCCCAGTGTTCTTTCTTTGGGTGTAGCTGCTTTTGTCCGTCATTTATCAATTGAAACTCAGGTCTCTTTGTCAAAGAAATCCACTTCCATCAAAATATGTCAGGAGAAAACATTTTCAAATAGTGCTCTAGGAAGGCTTCATGGATAAAATGGCACCTTGACTCTTGATAAGGTGATACCTGAAGGGAGGGAAGGATTCTGAAGGAGGGAATGCATTTCCAGGCACAAATAAGATGACCTTGTGAAGTCAGAGAAGCAAAAGACAGCATTTCTGTTTGGGTAACAAGTAATAGACCAGTTTAAATAGAATGCAGAGTGTGTGAATCACAAAGCTAGGAGGAATCTCAGAAGTTTTATAGTCTAATCTGTATCTGAATGAAATTTCCTCATCCAGTCTTTACCTGAAAAACTTCAGCCAAATGGAACTACTACTTTTGGAAGGTGGCAGGGCAATTGCCACTGTTTTCCATATCCTTTCTCATCTGTATCAGGATATAATTTTGCATCTCAGTATTTTGTAACTGTAAGGACTATCTTTGCTTACTCCAAGAAATGAAATAATGAACCACTATTTTTTGCTATAGACTATATGTGTGCATGTACATATTTTTACAAAGCCCTTATTCCTTGTTAGGACTTAGTTGGAAGTTTATTCACTCTCCTCTATGAACTATGAGTTCAAATTTCATATGCAGAATTTTAAAGAGCAAAAACATATATACTTCTTCTATAAGTTTAAGGACTTTCACTCCTCACTTGAGAGATCCTGAGGTCATTTCCCTGGTACTTCCCAGATATAGATTCTGTTGAGTATCCTTAACTTTTTTTGCTTTGACTCCTCAAATCAACTGAGAAAGGTTTGCTTCTCTTTTTCAGATCAATTTGCATTATGTTCGTCCAGGTCCAAATGCTCCCCAACATTTGGCATCATATGTTATCCATCATAAGTTATATAATATCAATCTGTTAACTAACCTAATCCTCTATATCCATATCCTCATGCTTCCCAACCAATGACTGTGCTCAGACTGTGTATATGCTGTGGTTGCACAAAATACTTTGTTCCCATCATCAACATCCTGAGGTCTTCAAAAGGGAGGCAACACCTCTAATATATGTCAGAAATGGAACTGTTCCCATACAAAAAGGGAAAGATAGGAAGCCATATTTAGAGCTGTTATTACCACCATCCCAATTTGGATACAGATTTAGAAGCCTATGGCATCCCATTCCCAATTCCAGCTGCTTATAAAGATTATCTTTTGACACATCTTGATTGGGCACAAAATTCTTGTGCCCAAATTTTGGTTTCCTTTCCCTCGGTCTAGAAGGTCATCCCATGATAATTTCTTTGGAAAAGCATTTGCTACCAAATGAAAGAATTCAACGGGGTAGAAGAAATGGCTCATGTCTCTTCCTCATTTTTGATTCCTCAAACTCAGGGAGCCCTCATTCCAATTGCTTCAATGACTAGCTCTAATTTTCCATTGAACTTTTAGACAGCTCTAATCATTGCAAAGTTTTCTGTCACATTGCACCTCTTTGAAGCTTCTAATCAATCAACAAGCATTTAATAAACACCTTTTGCATGCAGAAAGAACACTATGCTAGATACTTCTATTCCTTATTAGGAATATGCTTTTTATGTGTGTATGCTAAGCAGAAAAGATCTACTCTGTTTTCTATATGGCAGCCCTTCAAATACTTGAAGACAGCCATCAAAACCTCCCTAAATTTCCTCTTTTCCAGTCTAAACATTTCCTAGTTCCTGCAATAATTCTTCATGTGATGTGGGCTGAAGATCCTTCATCATTCTGGTTGCCTTTTCCTAGACACTTTTTAATTTGTTAATCTCCCTTTTCAGCCATGATGTCCAAATGGAGCATAATATTTTTGATGATGCCTGATAAGGTCTATGGGATTATTTCAATGCTAATGAATTTTGGCGTGCTCTTATGAAGAACCCTTCATTATATGTTGGGAAGTTTGTTTTTTATCCTGAAGATAACAGGGAGCTATTGAACATTTCTGAGCAGGGTTAATGGTTAAACATATGGAAATTTATCAGGAAGATAATTTTGGTAGCTGAGTGTAGGATGAGTTAGAAAAGAGGAGATGGAAGATAGGGAGACAAATTCAGAGATTATTGAAATAGTCTGGGAAATTGGTGAAGAGGACCTGATCTGGGGAAAAGGCTATGTAAGCAGAGAAAAAGGAAAGATGCCCCCATGTCCTTGAGGCAGAAACAATAATAGCTGACAACCTATTGAATATGTGAGATTATTTATTTATTTATTTGTTTTTTTTAAAATTGTGTTGGTCCTGTGGTCTGGGGGAAAGAGTTTCTTTCTTTCTTTTTTTTAATAACTTTTTATTGACAGAACCCATGCTAGGGTAATTTTTTACAGCATTATCCCTTGCACTCACTTCTGTTCCGATTGTTCCCCCCCTTCCACTCCCTCTCCCAGATGGCAAGCAGTCCTTTACATGTTAAATAGGTTACAGTATATCCTAGATACAATATATTTGTGCAGAACCGAACAGTTCTCTTGTTGCACAGGGAGAATTGGATTCAGAAGGTATAAATAACCTAGGAAGAAAAACAAAAATGCAAGCAGTTTAGAATATGTGAGATTATAATGAAAATGTTTTGAACCTGACTGACTAGAATGATGGTGGTACCCTCAACAGAATTTCAGAAGAAGCACCGGTTTTGGGGAAAAGATAATGGCTTCCATTATGGTCATGTTGAGAATTAGATGTCTGTGAGGCATATGATTTGAAATATTTCCTAGAGTAGAGAATCCCATTTAATCCTGTTCTAGTTTTCCTACCATTAGAGGGCATTGTGTTTCTGAAACTCTAAAAAGACTTTCACACAGAATGATTTCCTTGTGCTATGGCATGAGTCCTAAAGACTGAGATTTGGGAGATCTGGGGCATAATCCAGGCTCTGCTATAAACTTGTTCTGGGACATTGAGCTCTTCGCCTCTCTTGGCCTCCTTGGCATTCCTATTCATAAACTGAGAGAGTCGGAGTAGACAGTCTTTGAGGCCTTTGTGGCTTTTATATAGTTCTGTGATTCATGAGATAACTTCATTTGGAATCCTTATTAAAATAGGGTCATATTCTTAGCACTGCTATTCAGTTCTAACAGAAATTGAAGGCAGGACTGCTGTGACATGTGGGCAGCTCTCTGAAGGATAGGATTTCAGAGATGCTAACAAGACTTCCAAACTCACAGAATATCCCCACCTAATTTTAGTTTAAAACACACCCTTAATTCCATTCCCCCTCTATTGAGTCACCAGCACTACTTTGCTTCATCCTTAAACACCTCAACAACAGGAATTTGCAATCTGGTTTGTAACATGGTTTTAAAAAAGCTAAATATTTTAATAAATATATTTGGTAAATATATTAAAATATATTTTATTTCAACAAATCTTTTAAAAATGATTCTATATTTTCTGTCATCCTACGTATTTTATTTTGTGCATTTTAAAGCAATATTCTGTATAGGGGTCCATAGGCTTTATCAAATTATTGTCAAAGGGGTTCATGACCCAAAAAGGTAATGATCCCTTGTCTTAAAACATATCCAGGTGAATTTTCAGTTTTTTCTAAAAGCATCCCAGGTGATAATGAAGCCATTTGAGCCTATCCCATCTCCTAATATCCCATATCCCATATCCCATACCCTGATATCATGACTCAGAGTTAAAGATCTGATAATTTCATGAAAACATACTAGAAGCACAGAGTACTATGAATAGAGTTGAGAAGAGGTCTTTGAGGTCATCAAATCCAATTCTCCTTTTACAAAAGAGGAACCTGAGCCCAGAATAGTTGAGACTTAACTTATCCAAGATCACATATACAGTCTCAGGCAAAATTTGAACTTAGGTCCTCCAACTATCACCTAGGCTCTTTCCACTGAACCACAAATTTGGGGCTCGCAGAATTACACAGGAGAAAGATCCTTGATTCTGAATGAGATGATCTGTGTTTACTGGCTCATTGTCCTTCATTTCAAAGAGGGCTAGTGACATCATGGAGTGAGGTCTTGATTAGTATGCTAATTGGATTTAAATGAGGCTGAGTTGCATCACTCTTTTCTGGAGTCATCAGAGTACAGAAACAGGACAGTCAAGATGACTGGTGATGGCCTGGGATGCAATGGATGACTTTGACATCAATAGCGTATGGCCACACTCTAAAAATCCCACAAAACTCACTTCAGTCACCATCATGGCCATTGGTTGTTCTCACCTACCCATTATGCCAGGGGAAGTCTTTACCTGCTTGGGATAGACATTCCTCTAACTAACCAATGGTTTTGAGGTCCATCAGATACTCTCCACTTGTTTAGCCCATCTGCCAAGACAGATTTTACTGGGAGATAGCCACTGAGCATGTTACAACTTTTAGGGGCCACAAAAGAGACTTTAGAGTTCATCTAAACCATCTACTTCATTTCCCAGGAGAAGAAACTGAAATCTAGGGAGCAAAGCTAATGGCTTGCCTGAGGTCATGAGGTAGTCAATATTGGAGGCAGTATTTGAACCCAAGCTAATGATAAGTACTTGTGTAGTCTTAAACAAATCACTGGCTTTTTCTGGGCCACAGCTTTCTTAGCTATAAAAAAAGGGAAGGTTGGATGAGGTGGCCTATCAAGTCTCTTCTAGTACTAGAGCTAAGATCCTTAATTTTTTTTTTTTTTTGCAAGGGAGCTAGGATTAAGTGACTTGTCCAGAGTCATACCTAGTAAGTATTAAATGTCTGAGGTTGGATTTGAAGTTAGCTCCTCCTGACTCCAAGGCTGGTGCTCAGTCCACTATGCCATGTAGTTGTCCTAACATCCCATCTTTATGACCGTAGTCAAGCTACTTAATAATTGTGCCTCAGTTTCCTCATTTTTAAAACTAGAGAGTTTTTATAAAATGACTTTTTGAGTCCCTCCCAGCTTTAGTTCTGTGTTTCTATGATGAAAGAGTCTTATGGAACAAGTACCCCAGATCCTCTTTTTGGTGAAAAAAAATGCTTTTCTGGCTCTATGAAATCAAAGCAAAGTCAGTTTCCTGCCTAACTCACAGGCTACATGACAATAACTCGGGGCCCTGTAGCCTCTATTTCTATCTGGCATTGACTTTGTATCATTCCACAATTCTTCATAAAGTCATATTGAGTTGATGCTGTTGCTGTTAGCAATGTAATTTCAGAGAAAAGTAGCATATTATTAGACAGATTTTATCCAATGAAACACATATTCAAAGCCTCTGGAAGGATAATGTGCTTTATAGAACAGACCCAGAAATATTATACACTAAAGATTCTATTTTTCTGGCAGTTCCCGTTCTCCTCTCCAACCTTCCAAAGGCGTCTTGCTTCCTCTGTCTGGTTCACCCGCCTCACTGCTCTCCCCTTTGCCTTTACGGAATCCTTTGGCTAGCCTCGGGTACTAATGAGTTTCTTTCTTGTAAACTATAATGGGCCTTGGATCCTGAACTCCCAGATCCCAAGTCTAATCAGATGAACCAATTTCATTTCAGGGAAGGCGGCCATTGAACTGCATATATCGGAAATTTATTCAATTTGGAGTTGATTTAGTCCTGAGCTTCTATGAATTCAGGATGGAATTGAGGCAGCAAGATGGCACAGTGGATAAGGGCCCTGGGCCCAGAGTCGGGAAGATAGGAGTTCAAATTCAACCTTAGATACTTATTAGCTGTGTGACTCTGGGCAAGTGACTTAATCCTGTTTGCCTCAGTTTTCTCATCTATAAAATAAGCCGGAGAAGGAAATGGCAAAACCACTCCATTATTTTTGCAGCAAAATCTCAAAATGAGGTCACACAGAACTGGATGTGACCGAATTGACACAGCAGTAATAATTTAGAGTATAAACTTTTTGAGCAGGAGTTACTTTAGTGATCTCTTGAGCTATGAATCAGTTGACAAAAGTCAGGTTGTCAGTGTGGGAAGACTAAAGCATAAGCTAGGAAGAAGGGGAGAAAATTGGACAGGAGGAAAGGGAGATAAAACAAAGGTAGGAGGGACAGGGAGATAAAACATTAATGAATAAAGGGAAAGAAAGCATATGTATGATGAGGACCACCAACCATGGCCTCTGGGCCCTCTCCTGAGGAGGGCTGTTGAGGGCATCCCCTCAATGAATGGGAAAGGAAATAGAATTGTGGGAGGTAATAAACAGATAGCAACACTTATTCTTGGAGATAGCTAAATTAACATCACAAACATGGTCCGTTTGGTTGGTGTTATGGTAAGTGCACTATAAGGGGCAGGTCAATTCTCCGAGAGCCTCCACTGCTGTGAACATCTGAAGGCATTGCAAAGCAGCCTTTACTGACACAGGTATAACTTGTGGACTGGGAAAATAAAATGGAGGCAGAGGGAAGAGGAGGGAGGTCAGACAAAGCAATAGCCTCTCAGTGGGGAGATCAGAGAACAGCAACTGCCTCTCAGTCTCTTCAATTCCCATCATCCTCTCACAAGAAGAGAAGAAAAGGTCTACCAGAGGTAAAGCAAAGTTACATATTGTGTTCCCAACAGAATGGATGTTCTCAGCTCCAAGGAAGTTTACAACTCCTATATGGATGACATAGAGACATACCTCTTCCCTAGATGGAAGATCCATTAGCAGAGAACAAAATACACACATAAGAAAAGACAGATGGTGACTGGATAATCTCACTACCGTAATCCAACTCTGGATAGGAGATTCTCCTCCCCACATCATCTCTTTGGCTGAATATTTGATCACTGTTGGATAGTGACGTCCCATCACTCCTCTTCCTTTGAGAAGAAACACTCCCTAGAATATTATCTTCTCCTCCTGTCTTTTCTTGAGACAGATATTTTGCTCTTGCTAACATTATATCCTTTGTAAGGACTCTTATTTTTGTTCCTTCATTAATCTGAGTAATAACACATATAGTAGGCACAAATTCTTTTTATACAGGTTCATCTTGATCTTCACAATGATCCTGAGAGGTAAAGATTCTATTATTACCTTAATTTTATAGATGAGGAAACTGAGGCTGAATGAGGTTATACAGCTCATCTTGGATCACGTAGTTGAGAAGTATCTGAAGCTGGAGGAAGTTTTGAACTAGAATCAAAGACCTGGACTTGATTCCTGCCTCTGACACTTAAATCTTCCATTCTCTGAGTTTGAGTTTCCTTATCTGTAAATGAGGTTAATAATAACTTCACTCCTTACCTCACTTGGGGACATTAGGGAAAATGCTTTGTAAAACTGCAGTGTGAGCAATTATACCTCTTGTGACAGAGATAAGGCTGCTGTAAAGTCTAACTCCAACCTCTGGTGATGGGGGTGCAGCCAAAAGCAAATCCTGAACCTTAAACTGAGATCCAGAAATCCATATCTTCTACTCCAACACTATCTTTTCATAACCTATTGCTATTACTATCTCCCTTTTATCTTCTGAATCCCATCCTTCAACTGGCATCTGTAATAAAGATACCACGGTTTTCCCTGAGGCCTTCAGTTGCTTGTCCATTCCTTCCATCCTTTCAAAGTTTAGCCAGAGAGCAGAAAAGTAATTGCTGTAATTCTTTTGCTCTTTTTCCATACCTTCCTTTCTTACACAAAGATCCATCTGTGTGTGAAGCTGCAGATTGATTTTAGAAGGAGCATGAATAAAGTAAGGGCACTGGGATACATTCTCTGGCTATGGCTTTATAATCCCTAGATATGGTTTCCAGGTTCCTGGATCATTTGTCCATACATCCTATGTGGGTTGTGGCCATCAGGTCTGCTAAGACTCCAGTACATCTCAAATATATACCTCAAGTATGTACCTCAAATATATACTCTCACATATTCATCGATGGACAATGTACAATGGCTTTAATAATCTTCAGTGGAGTTTGGTCAAATACCTGAGTTTCAATCTTCTTCCTAGGGTAGTTATTAGGTATCTCCTCTTTCTCTTTATGTAACAATGGTTTTTCACCACCATTCTAGGTATCATAGGAAGGTATTTCTTCCTCAGATAGTCTAGTTCCATCTTCTATGAGACTTTTTATGGATTTTTTTGGTTTTATGAATTTTTATGAACTTTTGTCTTCCTTTCCTTGTACGTATCAATTTTCTCCATCATCTGCCCTTCTGACACAGGCTTGGACTCCTTGTTCAGAATGGTTTTCATCTTTGTTTTTCTCTTAAAACCTTTATTCCATTCTTTCTAGGACTTCTCTATTTTCTCAATAAATTAGCAAGTGTTTTTGTGAATTTCTTTAAGCTTTATCTGCAGTATATATGCAATTGTATTTTCTGCTCATTGGAACATTCTTCTTGTTCTCCACACTTGCTGAAAAAGAGATTATTAGTCAGTCAGTCAATAAATACCTACTATGTTCTAGTCGCTGTACTAAGTGTTGATTATATGAAGAAAGGCAAACCCCCCCCCAAAAAAAAAAAACTCCCAACATTCCTTGCTGTCAAGGAACTCAGTGAAAACAGGAGGATAGGATGTATACAACTACATGCAGGTACACACACATGTTAGTAAACTGGATAATCAAATATCCTCGGGTGTTCTTGTTAACTATCACCTTCAATTCTTGCTACTAAACGTTGTGAAAAACTCTTTAAGAAGTGGGATGGCTTAGCCAAAGTCATATTGCAAATTATTGGCAGAACCAAAACTAACATCAAGCAAATTAGTTTTGATTGATTGATTGGTCAAGAATCCAAAGTTCTTGACTCCTAAATTAGTGTTTGATTATCCACTTACCCCTCATCCAAATTTACCATTGTAGATAAGGTAAAGTAATTATCTTAATTTGCCTTGTCTTCTGGCAATCTCGGTAATTTTTTTTTTTAACTGCTGATATTAAATTGTGAAGGGTTTTTTTTTTTTTTTTTTTGGACGTCATGCTCTTGTCCCTTAGCTCTTATTCAGGCCAGGTGTGAGTCCCTAGTTCGATATCCCTGACTTTCATCCCACAGTTTAATACCAACCTTTTCTCTGGTCTTTCCTGCCCATGGGTCTCTAGTTTCCATATCCTTCTCACTTGATTAAATTGGGGTTACTTCTAGGTCTGCTGGTTTATGAAGCTTGCCTGACCCAGATAACCTATAAATATACTCTAAACACAAATTCTAAAGTTTAATTTCCACATAAATAAAGGTCTTCATGATTTTTTAAAAAAGGGGGGGATTCTTTCAAATTGGCTAATGCCATCAGATTCCATGATGTGTGAATTTCGCATAGTGCAACTGAATTGACTTTATTCAGCATGATCTGGATTTTAGTCACAGATTTTCCACTAACTAGATGTATGACCTCAGTTCCCTTTCTTTTTCTACCCTCCATTTCCTTATCTGTAAAATGAGAATATTGAATTAAAATTTTTTGATGGTCCTATAGTCAGTTCATAGGATTATAGACTCACATATTTAGAGCTGTAAGGAATTGTAGTAGGCATCTCATCCAATCATCTCACTTTGGGAAAGTGAATTCTAGAGAGGTTAAGTGATTTGTCAAAGGTCACATGGGTCATAAGTATCTGAATTAGGATTTGAACCTAACCTGCAAGCCCACCATTCTTTCCATTGATTTGGAAATCGTCAATGATTTCCTTTTAACATTCAATTTCCTTCCATCCTTATCCCCATCCCACACCCATCTATCTATCCATCAATTCATCAACAATTGTTTATTAAATGCCACTAAGTACCAAACATTGTGATATACTAGAGATAAAAATAGATCCCAAGAGACTGCCCTTCCTCACCCTATTCACCTAATGAATGTGTATCTCCTAATCTTCAAACAAGAACTTGCTAGACACACAGTAGACTGACATTCTTCTGATTCTGAGAAGGGGAGGATCTTTGAAAATGGATTTGAAGGCTCTGTATTTGGTAAATGGAATTGACTATGTACTTTGTGAATGGAATTGAAATAACGAAGTACTGTATTTACATTGCCATATGAAATATTTACAAAATTTCACTCAGCTATTTACCTCCCCTCTTCCCCCTGCTTCCATCACACTTTTCCAAGTCTCACTGCTTACCGAGAGTTCAGGGAACAGGAGATGAGCAATTTTACCATGTAGAAGAGTTCTTTCTCATAACAACAACAACAACAAAAAAACATTTCCATGGTTCTTAAAAACAATGTTTCCCTGTGTCTAAAAAGGGAATGAAATCCCTTCCTGATTCTGAGACCAATTCCCAATCCACTCACCATACTGCCTCTAGAGGGCAAAATTGTATGTAAGCATTACCATTCTAGCTTGTCTATGAGTAAGGATGGTGATGTTTTTCTGGGATACATGGAAAGTAGAATGCTTGTAAATAGTTCTGGATTAGGAATCAGGAGAAGTCTGGTTTAAAGCCCCCATTGACTAATTAGACAGCCATGGGTAGCCTCTTTATGTCACAGTTTCCCCATTTATAAAATGGAGATTATAATATTTATTGCACTACACTTTACAAAATGTTCAAATCAAGTCTATAAGAAGTCAACAAACATTTAATAAGCATCCACTGGCCAAGGAACTTAATAAATTTTGTAAGCCTAAAAGTATAATGTCAATGCCTGATTTTCCTTCAATACCACCTCCTGGTTCATATTAACTAGTTTTGTAGCATTGGAGTATATCAATAATCTAACTTTGAACTATAGTATACATATGGCGGAAACACTATATTTGGGCTTGGGAAAACTCTTTTAGATTGATTCCTACACCTAGACAATTCTATCTGGGCCTGTTTTCTCCACTATAAAATGAGGAGTTGAACTATATATTCTTTAAGATCCAATTCAGTCCAATCCAACTCAATGTAATTAGAACTTTTAAAGTACCTACTAAATGAAGGGAAGGAGAGGGAGAACTGACTTGGGAGTCAGGGGGATCTGAGGTCATATCTATGACATCTGAGCAAGTCACAGCCATTCGGTGCCTAAGAGGCATTTGAATACTACCCACTTCAGAGCAGGTGTTGAAAGAAAGTATTTTCTTATTTATTCCAATGAAATAGTAAGTCCAGCACCCTCCTCCCTTTCCCTTCCTCCAACACACACAAATATACAAGGCACAGAAGATATAAAGGTAAAACAACCCTCCCACCCCAACCAAGCCATATAGAACAACTTCCTAAGTTTACAGATGGACAAATTGAGGCTCAGCAAAATTTAAGCAACTTTCTCTAGATCATACTTAACCAGGATGTAAATCCAGTATTCTATTCACTAAGTCAGGATGCTTCTAAGGGACTGCATTTCAAACATGGAGGACGTGTCCTTTTCAAAAGGGTGGAGTACCAGGAATGGAGAACAAGTTAGCTGAGGGTCTACGGTTTGGGGAGAGTTAGAGTTGGCCAGACCCTGAATAATTTTCAATGCTAAACTGATGCATCCTTTCCAGCTCCAAATCAAAATCTTTTCTAAAATAATAACAATCAGAACAGCCACACATTCAGAAAGTATTTTCTGGTTTATAAAGCACTTTCCTCCTGATGACCCTGCGTAGTAGTCTATGAAATGAAAACAACACAGTAACAAATTGCTTTCTAAATGAGCTGTGTTTCCTCTTTAGAAAAGTAGCTCTGTGCAGGGTGTGTGTCTGTGTGTAAAAGCAAGATTGAGTATCATGATACAAAACTTCCAGTTTCCTTGGAAACCGGGAGATGAAAACTTGGATATTACCTTTTTCCCCCCAACACTTTGAGCTGATGCACAGATGTGTGTGGCAGTCACCCAGAATTGACAATCTTCCTCAGTCCTCCTGGATTTCAGGAATCAAAGCTCAGTGCTCATTATGGGCTAAAAAATCTGATCCATGATCCCATCTCTGTGTAAATAAAAGTATCTTTATTATAAATACATAGGGAAACAAGAGCGAGAGAGTTGCTATTTCTTCCATATCCTTAGAAATCCCAGAGCTGGAGATTGAAGTAGCAGACAAAAGTGGGTATAATGGGCTGAAACGGAGCAGATGCACTGAGGTCCGAGCACTTAAGGCTAATTACCAATTGGATAATACTCTATTAGCATATGCTTGGAGAAAGAATGGCCCTGCCCCACTACTCTGTGTAGGTTTGATCTGTTTGGCGTATAGGGAAATTGAGGCAGCATTTAGGGGGTTGAGTGAGAAAGCCAGACTCTTTGCAGATTCCCATCACAATTCCTCTCACTTTGTATCGCCATTCCATTCACGTCCAAAAAGAATAAAGATCAAGGACTTTTGCTCATCCTGATTTCGGCTGATTCTAAAGTATCCAGGGTGCTAACGTGGTCATCACAAGTGGGAAAGGTTCTTGGTAAACAGAGAAGATGGAGCAGAATTAGACAGCCTATAGATTGAGGATAATCTACAAAGCTGCAAGTATACCAACTATGTATGCGTGGAAGACTTCTTTTAGCTGAAAATAAAATTTAAAAATCAAATATTTTTTGATATTTAAAAATATTTTGAAGTAATTCAGTATCTCAGAAACTAAAGAAAGATGGAAAAAAGCATGGTTTTTAGGATTATTGGTGTTTAACTGTAAGAGACAGTGAAGTAGTGATGTTTTGAGAGAAGAAGTCCTGGCCTCTGTGTTTCCAAGGTCTTGATCTGAATCCTATCTGTGTGACTTTGAGGAACTAATTCCGAGCTTCAACTTCCTCATCCATTTGGTGAAAGGTTGGACTAGATGACCTCTGAGATTCCTTCTAGCTCTTCATCTGTGATCTTCTGCTTGGATTCAGGGGGAAAAAGGATTCAAGTTTTGCCTGTGGCATTCTGTGTGATGCTGGGAAAGTCACAATCTCTCAATATCCCAAGTTTTTATTTAATAACAAAAGCCAAACTGTACCAATCTCAGATCAGCTCAAGGATTGAGGCAGCAATAAATAAAGATTTCCTTTTTATATTGAAAGGGTTTCATTTTTAATATATGCCAGAGATAATTTACCCCTTTCTCTCAATTTCTGGGTATTTTAAGGTAAAAATTGGTGGGAAAGAATAGTATTATCTGTTTCCTCTTT
The DNA here is from genome assembly GCF_016432865.1 of Antechinus flavipes. NCBI lineage: Eukaryota > Metazoa > Chordata > Mammalia > Dasyuromorphia > Dasyuridae > Antechinus > Antechinus flavipes. Next base: position 19,117,450 of record NC_067401.1, read on the forward strand.
TGTCGAATCTCCCTTGGATTATTGCAGTTGATTGAGGGGTCAGAGGAGGGAGAAAAATAGAGAATCTGGATCATCTTGGGTTGACTTTGCAGGGCCTACTCTCATAGCGAGAGGGACCTGTTCTCCTGATCTGAACTGGACCTTGAGAAACTTTTCCAGATCCTAAGTATTCACTTCTCCAAATAGGTCTCCCTCATCTCACAGGGTGCTACCTGGGGAAACAACATAGGCAATAAGCAGCAAATGTGCCATTAAAGTTTATTCCTAGTCTTAACTCTGTTGGGCCAGGCTCTAGAGCTTTAAGAAGATTAAGAGATCACCGCCCCAATGGCTGTTTGTTCAGTACTTCACCCTTTAGAGTAGAGTTTCTTAAACTTTTCCCTCTAGAAATTCCTTTTCACCTGAGAAATTTTGACACAATCCTGGGTGTATAGATATATATAATCAAACAATTACTGATAACAAATCATAATTTTGTGATTCCTCAGGAAACCTCCACTTAAGAAATCAGAATTTAAGAAGCTTTGTGAGAATCCCTGGTATCTGTGAGGATAGAACAGTAGCCAATTATTGGGGCCCTAATATTTTATTTTTCCATCATATGACTGACTCATTATGACCTCATTTGGGGTTTCCTTGGCAAAGCTATAGAGTCATTTGTCATCTGAAAGGCTGGCACTCTATACACTGCACTCTCTAGCTGGTAAATCAGCTGTGTTAAGATATATGATAGTGGAAAGAATACTAGTTTTTGAGTCAGGAGACCTGAGCCCAAATTTCACCTATGACACTTATCATTTGTGTGTCTTTGGATAAGAACCTTCACTTCATGGGGGCCTTGATATTATTTTCTATCCCTAAAATGAAGGAACTGGATTAAGTGAGGTTTTCCAGGTCTAGGATCATTTGAGAAATAACACAGAGTAGTGGAGAGAGCACTGGGATTGACACTGAGAAGATCTGAGTCCAAATCTGCCTCAGATATTCTTTAATTACGTGATCTTAAGGAAAAACGACTTTGTGCCTCAGTTTACTCATCTGTAAAAATAAGGGATTAGATTTAATGCCATCTCATATTCCTTCCCACCTTAAATGTTTGATTCTAGGATAGCCAAACTGCCTTGAACGTTTTCTTCATTCTCAATTAGGTTCTCTGCCTGCAATTTAGGGAGGCAAGGACTCCCTTCCTCTAGCTCTGAGGAAAGAGAAAGCCTAAGTGCTAGTGCTTGTTTTAAGTACTATGTGCTTAATGTTCCTAAAACACTTACCCATAAGCATTCCCAGTCTGTTCCTTTGATGCTGAATTTCTTGGAGAAGCAGGAGCATTGAGCCAAAAATTTTCCACCTGTGTAAGACCAAACCCACGAGAAATACTCATTTGTCCCTGAAACATTGGTTTTTTAAAGTGGTTTCATAATTTCTTAAATGGAACAAGTTATTGACTCTGTGAGGAGACCCAAAATGAATTTCTGGGGGACAACAAAATAGGGAGAAAGAGGAGATGGGCAGTATCAGGACCCAGGATAAAATCCCAGCTCCTTTATTACCCATGTGACTTTAGGTAAGTTAATTCTTCTTCATGGATTTCAGTTTCCTCAATTGTAAATTAGAGGAATTAGGACCAATAAGTTTTTAAGAGCCCCTTGAACTCTATAAGTCATGATCTGCTATATTTCACCCTGATTTTTGGAGGTCAAGGCAAAATTTTAACATCCCTGAAGTTGTACCAGAAAAAGGGTAAAGTGGGGGTAGTACATCTCATGAAGAGGCATAGGAAACCTATTATATCTGAGAGAAAGAATGGAGGGGGATGAATATAGTGGGTATCTTACTGCCTTCAGAATTGGCTTTAAGTGAAAAATCTTAAGACATATTCAATCTATGGTGAAACTTCTCCCATCTCATTGAAAAGTGAGAAGGGAAAAGTGGAAAGGGAAGGAATAAGCTAAGGGAAGGGAATACGGGAACTGGGAGGGAAAGGGGTAAGATAGGGGAGGAACTCTAAGGAGGGGGGAGGGATACTAAAAAGGGAGGGCTGTGAGAAGCAAGGGGTGCTCACAAGCTTAATACTTGGAAGGGGGGGAAAGGGGAAAGAAGGGAGGAAAGCATAAACCGGGGTTAACAAGATGGCAAGTAATACAGAATTGGTCATTCTAACCATAAACGTGAACGGGGTAAACTCCCCCATAAAGAGAAAGCGGTTAGCAGAATGGATTAAAAGCCAGAATCCTACAATATGTTGTTTACAGGAAACACACCTGAAGCGGGAGATACATGCAGGTTAAAGGTAAAAGGTTGGAGCAAAATCTACTATGCTTCAGGTGAAGTCAAAAAAGCAGGGGTAGCCATCCTGATCTCAGACCAAGCTAAAGCAAAAATTGACCTAATTAAAAGAGATAAGGAAGGACACTATATCTTGCTAAAGGGTAGCATGGATAATGAAGCACTATCTATATTAAACATATATGCACCAAGTGGGGTAGCATCTAAATTCTTAAAAGAGAAACTAAGAGAGCTGCAAGAAGAAATAGACAGTAAAACTATAATAGTGGGAGATCTTAACCTTGCACTCTCAGAATTAGATAAATCAAACCAGAAAATAAATAAGAAAGAAGTCAAAGAGGTAAACAGAATACTAGAAAAGCTAGATATGATAGATCTCTGGAGAAAATGTAATGGAGACAGAAAGGAATACACTTTCTTTTCAGCAGTTCATGGAACCTATACAAAAATTGACCATATATTAGGACATAAAAACCTCAAACTCAAATGTAGTAAGGCAGAAATAGTAAATGCATCCTTTTCAGACCACGATGCAATGAAAATTACATTCAACAAAAAAGCAGGGGGAAGTAGACCAAAAAATAATTGGAAACTAAATAATCTCATACTAAAGAATGATTGGGTAAAACAGCAAATCATAGACATAATTAATAACTTCACCCAAGAAAACGATAATAATGAGACATCATACCAAAATGTATGGGATGCAGCCAAAGCAGTAATAAGGGGAAATTTCATATCTCTAGAGGCCTATTTGTATAAAATAGAGAAAGAGAAGGTCAATGAATTGGGTTTGCAATTAAAAATGCTAGAAAAGGAACAAATTAAAAACCCCCAGTCAAACACTAAACTTGAAATTCTAAAAGTAAAAGGTGAGATCAATAAAATTGAAAGTAAAAAAACTATTGAATTGATTAATAAAACTAAGAGTTGGTTCTATGAAAAAACCAACAAAATAGACAAACCCTTAGTAAATCTGATTAAAAAAAGGAAAGAGGAAAATCAAATTGTTAGTCTTAAAAATGAAAAGGGAGAACTCACCACTAACGAAGAGGAAATTAGAGCAATAATTAGGAGTTACTTTGCCCAACTTTATGCCAATAAATTCGACAACTTAAATGAAATAGAAAAATACCTCCAAAAATACAGCTTGCCCAAACTAACAGAGGAAGAAGTAAATATCCTAAACAGTCCCATCTCAGAAAAAGAAATAGAACAAACTATCAATCAACTCCCTAAGAAAAAATCCCCAGGACCAGATGGATTTACATGTGAATTCTACCAAACATTTAAAGAACAATTAACTCCAATGTTATATAAACTATTTGAAAAAATAGGGATTGAAGGAGTCCTACCAAACTCCTTTTATGACACAGATATGGTACTGATACCTAAACCAGGTAGGCTGAAAACAGAGAAAGAAAATTATAGACCAATCTCCCTAATGAATATTGATGCTAAAATCTTAAATAAAATATTAGCAAAAAGATTACAGAAAATTGTCACCAGGATAATACACTATGACCAAGTAGGATTTATACCAGGAATGCAGGGCTGGTTCAATATTAGGAAAACTATTAACATAATTGACTATATCAATAACCAAACAAACAAAAACCACATGATCATCTCAATAGATGCAGAAAAAGCATTTGATAAAATCCAACATCCATTCCTAATAAAAACACTTGAGAGCATAGGAATAAATGGACTTTTCCTTAAAATAGTCAGGAGCATATATTTAAAACCATCAGTAAGCATCATATGCAATGGGGAAAAACTGGAACCTTTCCCAGTAAGATCTGGAGTGAAGCAAGGTTGCCCACTATCACCATTATTATTTAATATCGTATTAGAAACACTAGCCTCGGCAATAAGAGTCGAGAAAGATATAAAAGGAATTAGAGTAGGCAATGAGGAAACCAAACTATCACTCTTTGCAGATGATATGATGGTATACCTAGAGAACCCCAGAGATTCTACCAAAAAGCTATTGGAAATAATTCATAATTTAGCAAAGTAGCTGGCTACAAAATAAATCCCCATAAATCCTCAGCATTTTTATACATCACCAACAAAACCCAACAGCAAGAGATACAAAGAGAAATTCCATTCAGAATAACTGTTGATACCATAAAATATTTGGGAATCTATCTACCAAAGGAAAGTCAGGAATTATATGAGCAAAATTATAAAAAAGTCTCCACACAAATAAAGTCAGACTTAAATAATTGGAAAAATATTAAGTGCTCTTGGATCGGCCGAGCGAACATAATAAAGATGACAATACTCCCTAAACTAATCTATTTATTTAGTGCTATACCAATCAGACTTCCAAGAAAATATTTTATTGATCTAGAAAAAATAACAACAAAATTCATATGGAACAATAAAAAGTCGAGAATCTCAAGGGATTTAATGAAAAAAAAATCAAATGAAGGTGGCCTAGCTGTACCTGATCTAAAATTATATTATAAAGCAGCAGTCACCAAAACCATTTGGTATTGGCTAAGAAATAGATTAGTGGATCAGTGGAAAAGGCTAGGCTCACAAGACAGAATAGTCAACTATAGCAATCTAGTGTTTGACAAACCCAAAGCCCCTAACCTCTGGGAAAAGAATTCATTATTTGATAAAAACTGCTGGGATAATTGGAAATTAGTATGGCAGAAATTAGGCATGGACCCACACTTAACACCATATACCAAGATAAGATCAAAATGGGTCTATGACCTAGGCATAAAGAACGAGACTATAAATAAATTAGAGGAACATAGAATAGTTTATCTCTCAGACTTGTGGAGGAGAAAGAAATTTGTGACCAAAGATGAACTAGAGACCATTACTGATCACAGAATAGAAAATTTCGATTACATCAAATTAAAAAGCCTTTGTACAAATAAAACTAATGCAAACAAGATTAGAAGGGAAGCGACAAACTGGGAAAACATTTTCACAGTTAAAGGTACTGATAAAGGCCTCATTTCCAAAATATATAGAGAACTGACTCAAATTTATAAGAAATCAAGCCATTCTCCAATTGATAAATGGTCAAAGGATATGAACAGACAATTTTCAGAGGATGAGATTGAAACTATTACCACTCATATGAAAGAGTGTTCCAAATCATTATTGATCAGAGAAATGCAAATTAAGACAACTCTGAGATACCACTACACACCTGTCAGATTGGCTAAGATGACAGGAAAAAATAATGATGAATGTTGGAGGGGATGCGGGAAAACTGGGACACTAATGCATTGTTGGTGGAGTTGTGAACGAATCCAACCATTCTGGAGAGCAATCTGGAATTATGCCCAAAAAATTATCAAAATGTGCATATCCTTTGATCCAGCAGTGTTTCTATTGGGCTTATATCCCAAAGAAATACTAAAGAAGGGAAAGGGACCTGTATGTGCCAAAATGTTTGTAGCAGCCCTGTTTGTAGTGGCTAGAAACTGGAAAATGAATGGATGCCCATCAATTGGAGAATGGCTGGGTAAATTGTGGTATATGAATGTTATGGAATATTATTGTTCTGTAAGAAATGACCAGCAGGATGAATACAGAGAGGCTTGGAGAGACCTACATGAACTGATGCTAAGTGAAATGAGCAGAACCAGGAGATCATTATACACTTCGACAACGATATTGTATGAGGACATATTTTGATGGAAGTGGATTTCTTTGACAAAGAGACCTGAGTTTCAATTGATAAATGACGGACAAAAGCAGCTACACCCAAAGAAAGAACACTGGGAAACGAATGTGAACTATCTGCATTTTTGTTTTTCTTCCCGGGTTATTTATACCTTCTGAATCCAATTCTCCCTATGCAACAAGAGAACTGTTCGGTTCTGCAAACATATATTGTATCTAGGATATACTGCAACATATCCAACATATAAAGGACTGCTTGCCATCTAGGGGAGGGGGTGGAGGGAGGGAGGGGAAAAAAAAATCGGAACAGAAATGAGTGTAAATATAATGTAATTATTAAATAAAAAAAAAAAATAAAAATAAAAAAAAAAAAAAAAAAAAAAAACATCCCTGAAGTTTATTTTTGACCAACTTTCCACCCCAGTCTGGAGGAGGCTCCCTTGTCCTTTCTGTGTGGCCAGAGACTTCATGCTCTGTCTCCTCCCTGCCATCAGCTCTTTGTGATTCAGTGTGACTCAATCAGTCCTTATACTATCCTTCCTGGGCCTATTTGGATTCTAAGCTCTGGAGGAAGAGAGGTGCTGATCCCCAGGGGGGATTGCAGACAATGGCCACCCTTTGGAGAACAAGCTTCTTGGGTGGTTGAATGGGGAGACTCTTCCCATGGCCTTTGGAATCCCACCTTCTTTAAACATGACTTTACTTTGGGGTGGGGGGAGGGTGTTGCTAGACCAGTAATGATGCTCAGCCCTTATGACAGCTGTCAGTCCTAACAGTTTCACCAAAAGTCAACAGCTTTGGTTATAAAAAATTTCCCTTCCTCCCTCCTTCTCCCTCTCTATCTCTGTCTCTCTGTCTCTGTGTCTTTTTGGGTCTATGTTTGTCTGTCTGTCTGTCTGTCTCTCTGTCTCTGTGTCTCTATCTGTTTCTGTCTGTCTATGTCTCTCTGTCTCTCTCTCTTACACACACACACACACACACACACACACACACACACACACACGCTATTTTTTATTCTGGGAGAAAAACCCACCACGGTTCTAAATACATGCTCGCTCTTTACTCCAACTGAGCAGTCATCCCTGAGCAACAGTGAGAACAAAATCAGAGTTTCAAATCTTTTTTAAAAATATTGCATGATTTCCTCTGGGAAAAAAACCCAAGCCAAACCCAAACCTGCTTTTGCAAAATGATTCCAAGGCTGCAAAATGGCAGTCCTGGTGACGGCTAGCTCTCCACTGAGTCTTGGTGTTGGCCAAAGTCTCTCCTCCAAGTCCAAGTCCGTGCCAGGCAGCCCGGCAGCAAGCTCGTTTGCTCCTGGCAAAAGGCTGCCCCATTGCACTTGCAGACTGATTCGGGAAATGGGACCCTCCGGTGCCTGCTGCTGTTCAGTGGAAACATCTGTTTAGTGGGAGCCATTTGCTGGTGGGAGTTTGTGGGGAGTATGTTTGCAGTTGATGATCCTGAGTGTCGGAGGAGTGAATATGGCACTGGAGAGTTGCTGGAGGGGAAGAGGAGTGGAGAAGAAGGGAGTGTGGACCCTGGGAATAGAACAGTCTGCCTGCTGAAATAGGGGGAGCAAAACACCCCGAGTCACACGTTTCATCAAATTTTAAAAGCGCAAATTCGAGCTTAAAAGAAGGAAAGGTTGCCAGCATAAAGAGCGTTCTGCAAGTTAGATAAAATAAAAAGCTGGTTAGTTCCAGGGAGTTAGATTTCCTTTGCTCTTTCTTCCCCACTGAACTAGCCACGAATGAAAGTTTCTGGTCTGTGATACCAAACTCCGAAAGCATCCACTGAGACTATTCCTCCCTTTGTTCCCTGGCCCTCTGTGCTTCCCCCCAACCCCATTCTCTTCTGTCATCTAAGTGGGAAGGCTTAATCTGCTTTTCTCTTGAACTCTCTCCCTGCCTGTAGTGGGATGGAAATAGTCCTACTGGACTTGCTATCAGAGGAGTTCTGTTCATATCCCAAGTCAGACAGTCACCTGTTGGGCAATTTGGGACCAGTTATGTCCCTTCTCTGGGACTCAGTTTCCTCATTTGTAAAATGAAAACATTGCATTACTTGGTTTCTGACAGTTCTGTTCAAATCCTAAGCTAGATAATTATTTGTTGGGTGATTTGGGACCAGTCTCTGTCTCTCTGTCTCTGTCTCTCTATCTCTCTGTCTCTGTATCTCTCTGTTTCTCTGTCTCTGTCATACACACACACACACACACACACACACACACACACACACACACTATTCTTTATTCTTAGAGAAAACCCACCATGGTTCTAAATACATGCTCTGAGTCCTTCTCTGGGACTCAGTTTCCTTATTTGTAAAGTGAAAACACTGAATTAGTTGGCTTATGACAGTCCTTCTGTCCAACTCCCAAGACAGACATTTACCTATTGGGTGATTTGGGACCAGCTCCGTCCCTTCCCTGAGACTCAGTTTCCTCATTTGTAAAATGAAAACATTGCAGCCAACTGGCTTCTGACAGTCCTGCTTTCGTCTACTAATCTGTAATCCTGGAATCTCCAAATTTTATGACTATTTTACAAATGGGTAAACTGAGATGGAGAGTCATTTCTCCCACATTAGAGATTGACTAATGAGAGGTGAAAGAGGTATTTTGGGGGATCAAAGAGAAAGGGGATACTCAGCCTTTGCCCTCAGGGAGTTTATAGTTTTGAATTGGAGAGAATGAAGTAGTCTAGAAACAGCACAAGAACACACACACACACACACACACACATAAATAAAAGTATATAAGGCCAGAGCCCAGAAAAGGATAAGATTAAGGGGGAAGTTAGAGAAGACTTCCTGGAGGAGGATTCAGCTGTACTTTGATTAATTAGTAGGATTTGTATACTTGGAGAAGTGAATGCAAAAAGATTGAATTGTAAGGGAGTTTAGAGGTCAAATAATGCAGCCCCCTTACTTTACAGAGGGAGAAACTGAGAGAAATGGGGAGAAATAAGTCATAAAGATACTAGCTAATGGCTATTGAAGATTGGCACCTAGGCAGGTCTGTTGGTAGCCAGTGGGGTATGCTGTGGGCTTTGGGGGGATGGATACATGGCAACAAAGCAGGAGGAAGGAGCATGACATGAATGGGAGTTAGGGAACGGGGTGGGGGTAGGGATGGTGTCAGACTTACATGGAAACAAGGACATTTGTTCAATTATTTTTTCAGTCACGCACAACTCTTTGCGACTCCATTTAGGGTTTTCTTGGCAGAGATACTGCAGTAGTTCTAGGTTTCCTTCTGCAGCTTATTTACAAACAGGGTGAAGTCTCTTGTCCAGAGTCACACAGTAATTATATGAGGCTGGATTTGAACTCGGGAGGTTGCATCTTCTGATTTCAGGCTTGGCACTCTGTGTACTGTGGCACCTCCTGGCTGCTCTAAGAAACAAGGACATTAAATGATAAGGATCCCTCCAGGTCCACATACTGACTTAGAAAAGCACATGTTAACATTATCTATGCTTTATTTTCATATATTTTGTTAAACATTTCCCAATTACATCTTAATCTGATTTGGGTAGCACTGATGGATATGGGGGGGCTGGGATGTGCATTTGACACCTCTCACCAAATGGAGGGACTGAAGGAAAGAGAGGGAATTAAGATTGGAGTGGTCTGCTGGGAGCATGTGAGGGGGAGCCCCATCAAGGATGACCTTGGATTAAGAGAAGATAAATTTAGAGTTCCTCACTTTCCCCCCATCTTGATTTAAAAATCACCATCATTAGAACCCTATAGATTCAGAGCTGCAATTGACTTTAGAAGTTGTCAAATTCAATCTCATTTTATAGATGAGAAAACAGGGCCAGAGTGGCCTAGATGTTTGCCAAGATAGCAAAGCTAATAAGTATATGAAGCAGGAGGCAAACCCAGGTGGTATGGATCCCAGCCCCTGTGCTATTTCTTTCTCTGTCTCTGTCTCTGTCTCTGTCTCTGTCTCTCTCTCTCTTCTCTCTCTCTCCTCTCTCTCTCTCTGTCTCTCTCTCTCTCTGTCTCTTTCTCTCTGTCTCTCTCTGTCTCTCTCTCTCTGTCTCTCTTTGTCTCTCTCTCTCCGTCTCTCTTTGTCTCTCTCTCTCCGTCTCCTCTCCTCTCCTCTCCTCTCCTCTCTCTCCTCTCCTCTCCTCTCTCTCTCTCCTCTCCTCTCCTCTCCTCTCCTCTCCTCTCCTCTCCTCTCCTCTCCTCTCCTCTCCTCTCTTCTCTTCTCTTCTCTTCTCTTCTCTTCTCTTCTCTTCTCTTCTCTTCTCTTCTCTTCTCTTCCTTCTCTTCTCTTCTCTCTCTTCTCTCTCTCTCTCTCTCTCTTCTCTCTCTTCTCTTCTCTTCTCTTCTCTTCTCTTCTCTCTCTTCTCTCTCTTCTCTTCTCTCTCTCTCTCTCTCTCTCTCTCTCTCTCTCTCTCTCTCTCTCTCTCTCTCTCTGTCTCTCATATCTCATCTCTCTCTCCCCTCAATAGACTTTGATTTAGATAGATCTAGAGATGAATCTAGATTTCTATCTCTCTATCTAACAACTACATATCTTGGAGGCCAACTCATGCAACCTTAGCTTTTCCTGAGGAGGAAGCTGGGGCCTAGAGGAGCGAGTTGTCTTTCTTGAGATCACTGATAGGTGGATCACAGCACTACCAGTGTCTGCCTTTTAATCCTGGCCCTTTCCCCCTACCTTTCTCCCATAGCTTCTGTCCTCCTGAATTCCCCTTTCTCTTATTTCCACCTAAAAAGACATTGGGCTTAGACTGCAAGCGTTGAAGTTGGCCATCCCCACAGACTTTAGCCCCAAGGGCAGGGATAAACTTCTCTTGCTCCTGTGGTCCCTGAGTCCCCCAGGGCAGGACCATCAGCCAGCCAGCCATCTCTCTGCTGGGGGCCTAAGAGCTTGTCTGAGATCTGTCAGTCAGTCTCACATTACAGGCCTGCCATTGATTTTTATGTCTTTCTACACTAATTAGACATGTTATTACTAATCTTTTGTAATCACCACAAGGGGCTTGTGGAGAGTCTCAGAGATTCCAATCTAGATTAAAAATAAGAAACATTATCACCTCTGGGAAAATGCAAAGAAAGCAGATGTTATTTTAATGTTTAAATCAATAAAGCTGTTCCGGCTTCTGTTTCTTGCTCATATTGATGAAATTTATAAAAATCCCCATTGAACCTTCCTTCTGTCCATCTCGTGGCCCACAGAGGGGGAGGCTGAGTGATTGATTTCTCTAAGGGCTTCCACTGGGAGGCTTTAGAAGAGAAAAATCAGTCAGAGCCCAGCAGATGTGAGGCCTGATTGGGAAGAGCTAGAAGGGATCCTGGGCTATGTTCCTTTCTCTTTATGCCCATTGATTTCTTTTTTAGAGGAAGATTTTGAACCAAGAAAAAAAAATCCCTCTCTTCCTTAATTAATCTCTCTGTCGATTGTGTAGGATCGGCCTTTTACCAGGAGAAAGGCTGCCCCTGGCAGATTTTTTTTAAAAGCGAGGAAGGTGAACCTCTTTACAGAGAAACTGGGGCTTTGAAGAGGGATAAAAAGCACTTTCAAATAAGGGGAATACACAGTAACACATTTTCTCCAGTGATTGAAACTAATAAGTGTTGACATCTGAGGAGAAATGATCCCACTTTAATGGCCCGTAGAGAGAGATGATAATTTTTGATTTCATAGCTCGAAGTGGCATATGGAATCGAAATGAGCTAAGAATGGGTGAGATTCTGTGCCAGGAGAAGTGGGGACTGAAGGCTGCAGAAGGTGCCCGGGGAGGCTCCAAATACCTTCTCTCAGGAAGAGACTGCCAGGTTTCTGGCAGCAATGGAGGGGCAGGTTTGTCAGCACCGGATGGGGCCACCACGTTTTGGGAAAGCTCCCCAGGTCCTGGCACCCGCTTCTATTGCAAGCATATTCCAGGAACAGTCATTATCCTGGATGCTGTGCTACCTGCTCCTGTGGAAATGGGAATGGTTCCATTTTTGTTGTCTGAAGATTTGAATTTGAATCTTGACTCTGGCACTCGCTACCTGTATTACCCATCGGAGCAGTCAAATCAATGGCCTTGGATTGTGGTTCCCTGGTCTGTAAAATGATAGAGGTTGGGATGGATTGGAGGCAGATTTCTGTTGCGATGGGATCATAGGCTTAGATTTGGGAGGGATTTCAGAAGTTACGTAGTCCCATCTTCTAATTTCATGGATGAGGAAGCCGAGGTCCAGAAAAGGGAAGTAATTTATCCAAAGTATCAGAAGTAATAAAAAGCACTGTGGTATTTAAAAAGGATCAAAAGACATAATTTCTAGGTAATTTAATCATTTTATTAACAATGCTAGCATTTGGATAAAAATATGGTCATTGGGCTGTATCTCTCTTAGACTAAAGATAATCATGGCAGGCTTATGGCGTATAAGCCCACTGGGAGAGTAGCAATCCACTCTGTTTAGTAAAAATTACTGAGAATGAATATTACCATGAGGGGCTGATCCTGAACTTGGATTATGTCATTTACCTCTCAGTTAACCCTCTTCTTGGGCAATCTATTTGAAGGATTTTATTTTTATTTGTGTCCCAACTTGATTGGAAACACATTTGGGACCCTACCAGGTCTGGATAGAACAGAAGATTAATTCAACCTTCAGAGCCTGGGGTCTTGAAATGAAGATAAAAGAAGAAGGGGGGAATATGAATCTCTCCAAATCATTGGTTATTATTAATAATTTATTTCATTAAAAACATATCATATAGTCCAGTTGTGGATAACTCCATTACTGTCCTCAGCCTGAGTGCTGACAGGGTCAGTCATAGATTGTACTTGATGCTGGCTACTCCTTTATGACCCATAGTAACAGAATGATGAAATGTCTAATGTGATCCTTCATACATACAAGGGATAGTTACTCTTCAGGAAGGGAAATTCTAGATTATCCTATCCCCCAATTCTCATGAAACACTAAGAATGTTTGGGGGTTTGGGATTTTCTTTTCTGTATCCTCCTTAGTACTTAACATAATAAATATTTAATAAGAGATCTGTTAACAAGTGACTGATTCCCTTGTCTATTCTCAAAATTTTAGTACTAGTCGTGTGCTTATTAATCTGCATTTGTTCTTCAGAATTCTTCTGTTTTACTTCTTCATGTCACTGTTACCTATTTAGCCTCGAACTCTTACAAGTCAGTCCCACAAGGTCTGCCATCTTGGCCACTGGAAAACGAGTTTCCATGGAGTTCTCAAACATAGCTTTCACAGAACCAGGTATCTGGATGCCTAATCTACTCTCAATCAAACATTTCTTCCCAGATCAGTGGTTATCTTCCCTAAAGGAATCATTATCTTCATCATCTAGCTGTCCACCTAAGACTCATAGTTCGAGAACTACTTTGATGGAGATGAGGATGCGATCTGGTGACTCTGAGTGCCTCAACAATGAAACTATTACTTAACTAAACTTAGTCAGTGATTCTGTTCCCTTCTGACCCATTCTCTTATTTTTTCTGAGAAAATGCATTTGTTCTGAAAAGATCTAAACTCAGAGATCTTAGGTTAAAATTCTTTCTCTGCTCCTTAAAATAATATATATCAATATATCTATATCTATATCTATCTATCTATCTATCTATCTATCTATCTATCTATCTATCTATCTATCTATATGAAGGAGCAGAGAAAGAATAATATATATAGTCTCAGGTAAGTTGATTTAGCTCTGTGGCTCTAAATTTCCTTTCCTATTAAGTGAGAATGGTTGAATTAGAAGGCATAATATAACCCATGTCTAGAAGATCTCAGCTTCTGTCCAGGTCCAAATTACTATTTTCAAAAATTTATTGATATCTTTTGTCTTTATAGCTTTACTTTTCCTAATATATTTCTCTAATTCAGGGTTTTTAAATTTTTTTCCTCTTGCAACTCCTTTTTGCCTGAGAAATTTTTATATGATAAATAGATACATAAAATAGATATCCAATCGAACATTTACAGATAATGAATCATAACAAGATTTATTTTAAAACAATTCTTTGATATGCATATAATTTTACCATTTATTAAAGTTGAAAGCAAATTTGCATACTAATGAGATGGATATGCTTGTTTATTTTTACAAAAGGAATTAAATCTTGGCAGAATGTTGGATACCGCAAGGACAGCATTCAGAAATCTTTTACTATTGCCAAATTTATGCAACCCCCATGTTCTATTACATGACCCACATGGAGTCTTGACTCATAGTTTAAGAATCTTTGCTCTAAATAGTCCCCTCCCAGAGGGTCATGCTTTATTAGTGTAAGATATATGCATATATACTATCACAATGTATAACGGCAACTTGCATATTGCATGGAATGATTTTATCTGGGACCTGGATCACTTTTGCAGAAGGCTTTGTTTAGACTTCCGGACACTTTGTTGGGGTGGAGTTGCATTGGCAGGATTCACTGATGGAGGCTCAATGATCTCTCCCATTGGGTTGGAATTATATCTATTCTTCCACCTTTCCAATGTCTCTAGTTTAGAGTAAGATGTTTAGGGGTTCAGAACATAAGCTATTTCCCTGATCACTCTTAAGTGGGAAGGTATCTTCTAGTTTACTTTTGTGAGATTATAGAACCTTCCTACCAAGTGTTAGTTACACAAAAAACATTACAAATATCGATTGTAAGTAAGCCCACTTATTCAATCAAAAAAAGCAAACAGAAATTGGAATTCTGCAAACTAGAATCTACCAAAGTATACACAAAAGTAAATGAGTTTTTCACAAGGGAACAAGATAAGATTTTAACTTAAATAGGAGTGAGAGACAGAAAGAGAGAGCCAGAGAGCCAGAGACAGAGAGAGATAGGCAGAGTCAGAGACAAAGACAAAAAGAGATAGAGAGACAGATACACACACATACACAGAGAGAGAGAAAGAGAGAAAGAAAGAGAGAGAGAGAGAGAGAGGAGAGAGAGAGAGAGAGAGAGAGAGAGAGAGAGAGAGAGAGAGAGAGAGAAAGAGATAGATAGATAGAGAGATCTCTTAGTGGACTTGGGAGTGGTTCACTTTCAGCAGTCTCTAGAACTCGAAGTTCTGGGGGTAATGGAACATGATGGGGCCACCTCCCATACATGTCCACAGTTTTCAAGATGAGATCCATCATTTGAAAATCTTCTCTTCTTTACTGTCATTTTGGAGCTGTTTTCTTCATACTTGTCTCAGAAGTTTCTCTCAAAATAGGTCTGTACAAATTGAAGTTAAGTCCCTTATTTAAGGACAGAGCATTTTTCTCAGCCATCTTGGAGTAAATTTCTCCTTTTGTAAAGTCAACTTAGCCCTGGGAAGTAAGGTTATATAACAAAGAATAAAACAAAACAAAACAAAACAAAAGCAGTTCAGCAAAACTAACTAAAAGATCAAACAAGAATGGCACTATATGTGGTGTTCCATAACAGTAGTCTTTTGTTTCTGTTGAGAAGAAGCTGTCTATTATTAGAAATTCGGGCTTACTAAAAATGCTTTGAAAGCATTTTTCATCTCTGGACTCAGCTTGTTACCCATTTGTATTGTCTGGTTCAGATATTCATACTTCCCAGCAGAGACTTAAAAGAGTCACCAGGGGTCCTCAACCTTTTAAAATAGGGGGCCAGTTCACTGTCCCTCAGACTGTTGGAGGGCCAGACTATAGTAAAAACAAACACTTTGTTTTGTGGGCCTTTAAGTAAAGAAACTTCATAGCCCTGGATGAGGGGGATAATCATCCTCAGCTGCCACATCTGGCCCACAGGCTGTAGTTTGAGGACCTCTGGTAGACTGACCATTCACACAGGAAAAACAAAATGGATGAAGATTGTCTAATACCCAGATTTTTGCATTCCTCTAAAATTTTTTTCCATTCATAGGACCAAAGCTCTTGAACCAGAATTGGGGGAGTCACAGATATTATGTAGTTTAACCCCCCCTCCCCATATTTGGCACAGGAAAGGCAGCCTCAAGATTAACTGGTGGAGTTGACTTTACGGGTTTGAACATTTCACACATATTCAGCATCTGGTAGTGTAAGCTCATTATCTTTAATGATCATGGAATTTAGAGTTAGGAAATAAGGAAGCCAAGGCAGCAACTTATAGTGTAACTACAACACTGGTAATGGAAAGATGAACAATGAAACAACCAAAACTGAATGTCATATTTGGCAAAGTCCTCCAGAGGTTCAGATTTGCAGATAACATTGTGTTGATTGCATTAAGTCTCAAGATATTAAAGATATGCATACTGTGGAATCTAATAATAATGATAATAGAAGTCAGCTTGACATTCAAGGCCCTCTGCAACTCCAACCTATCTTTTCAGCATTCTTTCACATTACTCCTATAATAGGATAGGAACATCCTATTGGTAGGCATCCTGGGATAGCATCAGATAATATTTTCTCTGAGACAACCAAACCCAGGATGCCTAGATAGGCCTTGCACTGTTATTTACAGTTCATGTACTCTAGAATTCAGTCAAAATATACAATTATTTGTTGCTCAAGAAGGTAGTTAGTTGGCCCAATGGACAGAATGCATAGAAGTCAGGAAGGTCTGAGTTCGAATCCAATCCCAGATACTCACTAGTTATGTGACTCAAGACAAGTCAAGTAATTGCTTTCTGCCTCTGTTTCTCATCTACAAAATGGTATAATAATAGCAACTAACTTATAGATTTGCTGTAAAAATCAAGGGATTGGAGGCAGCTAGGTGGTACAGTGAATAGAGCACTATCCCTGAAGTCATGAGGACCTTGGTTCAAATTTGGTCTCAGACACTTAATACTTCCTAACTGTATGACCCAGGGCAAGTCATTTAACCTCAATTGCCTCAGCAAAAAGCAAAAAACAAACAAACAAACAAAACGAATCAAGGGATTGAATATGTGAAACATTTTGTAAACCTTATTTAAAATGCTACAAAACACTATTATTATTATTAAATATTTTTATTTTATTATCACTTATGGACCTATTTCTTATCTCCCATCTCTATGCATCTAGGCAAACTAATCACTAACCCTGGAAGACCCTGCCTTTTCCATCTATCTGAATATTTTTTTATTTGAGGGTCCTCTCTCCATAAAAACCTTCTCTGATTCTAACTATGGAAACTATTCTTTTCAGCTGCATTTTTTCTTAGAGGGCTTTACCTGGCTTTTTCCTGAAGCTGGATGGTGCAATGAGTAGACTTCTAGAGCTGGAGTACCGAACACTTCAGTTTAAATGTGACTTCAGGCACTTATGAATTTTATGACCCCTGGGCAAGTCAATTAATTTGATCTGCCTTAGTTTCTTCTTTTACAGAATTGAAAAGATAATATCACTTACCTCTTAGAGTATTCTGAGAATAAAAGGAGGTCATATTTGTAAAACACTTTGCAAAAATAGAAATCATCATATAATTGCTAGTTATTATTATTACTCTTTGTATTATTCTTCCTCGTGGCCTTTCATTATATCTATGTACATATTCTTTCTCCTTTTGTAGATAGTGACATGGTATATAGTAAATTTCTCTTGAATTGAATTAAATTGAAGTATCAATATACTGATGGTGTGGCCAAATGAGCTCTTGGAAATTCTGGTGGCACGTACCCAGACATATTCTCTGAGGACCAGGAAAACTGGAAAAAAATCTCTTTCTCCTCATGTTATTTAAATTTAGCCTTTTAGCTTGCAGCTTACAATCTTGTCTGCTGATTAAGCCAGTGGAGAAAGGGCCTGCTGCAGTGACTAGATTCTTAATCTTTTGAGAAGTCAGAGGCAATGCTTCCTCTCAGCTGTACATGACCATGGCCTCAGAAGACCTCATGCACCTTCTCATCTTAGCCAGTCTTCCCCGATTGATGTCATGTTCAAATGTGATAAGCCTGCCACCGATGGCTTAAGCTGTCTTGGATAAAAATGTTGAACACCACAGGATTTTCAGGGCACTCCACTAGAGACCTCTCTCTAGGTATAGAGAGCTGGAGATTAGTTTCTCCTTTTTTGGAGGATGGAGGAGCTCTCCATGGTCTAGGATTGGAACATCTTTTGAAGGAGCCTTGGTATTTTGTGTCTATCTGAGTGTATCTGCACATGTATGTGTATATGTGCATGTGTGTGCATAAGAAAAGCTAGCCTGATCTCACAGGATCTTAGATTTTGAAGAGACCTCATCAGTTATAGTTTCTGCACAAGACTCTGATGTCACACCAAACAAATGGTTAGCTGGCCTTTGCTTGAAGAACTTCTCAGTGAGAGATTGCCTACTCGAGTAACCCATGGTCCCTTTGGACAGCCCTAGTAGCCTGACTTTGCCCTTCCATAATTTCTATTTGTTTTTCCTATTTTTGCTCCCCGAAGACAAGCATTTCTTATCCAAGCCCTCTTTGGGTTCAAGGATCTCATGGAAAATGCTCCCCAAACTTGAGGACTTCTGGGGATTAGTTTCTCCATCTTTGAAGGATGAAGGAGCTCTCCATGGTCTAGGATCTGAATGTCTTTTGAAGGAACCTTGGTCTTTTGGGCAGGAAAGCTTACCAGAAGGTAGTGGGTGACTACTTGTTAATTATGCTATACTAAAGATTTATATGCACAGATGGAGCACATAGGTACAATGTCTCCTTTTGACTTTCACATTTTCCGACTCTCTTTCTCCAAGCCCTTTCATCCTTTCAAATTATCCTCACATGGAGGCACTAGAGGTATTTCACCATTTTGGATGCTCTCTGGAGACTCTACAGACTTCTTAACCTGGCCTTAACAGAAAACTCCAGATACGGTCTACCCAGAGTAGAGTATATGAGGTTGTCAGCTCCCTAAGTCCTGGTCCCCACAACTCTCTTAATGAAGCTTAAATTTACTTCAGTTTTCTTGGCTCCTCTATCACATGGTTGCTTACATTAAGTTTGTGGTATCTTAAAGCTTTTAGTGCTTTTTCAGATAAACTTGTCCAGCCAGACCGTTCTCATTTTGTACTTTTGATGAGCCACAGATCTCACTGAGCATACATTGTAGGGTCCCAGGATCGACAAAATCCACAGAGCATCTTTAACAGACAGTAGCATTTGGAGAACATTACTACCTATAGAAACACCCCCTCACATTCAGATGTTTGCACAGGGCATTTTCCATGAATGAGAGTGACCAGAACCTTTGTTGGGCATATGTTTCTCTTTCTTCATTCTCTGTGGCAAATGTTAGTTCACAAGCTATAATTATCTTCATTGTGGTCTCTTTGTTTACATTCATCAAGAGAACTGCCTTTGGGCACCTTTAAAATGACTTTCTCAACTGTTTTGTTCATTCAACAGAAATGAATCTCTGAGTGATCATCCAAGTTCCCCAACTTCTTTATGTTTCTTTAGATTTTCTTTATACAAAGAGGGTCACAATGGATAGGGCTCAGTTGTGGCACTACATCAATTCAATTCAATTCAATATAATTCAGTTAAAATGACTCAATTCCACTCAAATCAGTGCAACTCAGATTCAATTCAGTGAAATTCAGTGCAATGCAAATTAATCCTATCCATTTAAAAAATGGTGGGTAGGCACTGTACCAGACTCTGGGGATACACAGACAAAAATGAAACAGTCCTTCCTCTCGGTAAGCGTACATTCTACAAGAGAAACATGTATATAATTGTTTTAGCACAGTGCCTGGGCAGATTGACACTTAATAAGTGCTTATGGTCAGCAAAGTGAAAAAAGATGAAAATGAAATGGTCCCTGCCCCTCATATTTTACTGGAAGATACAACTTATACACTAGGAAATAAATTCAAAGTAATATAATGTAATTTCAAGAGGGAGAGTGTCAACTTGGTATCCTTTGGATAAAAATTTGGTGTTAAGTGTTGATAATGGATGTTTGCAGAGAGTCTAAAATTGTGTTGTTTCTTAGCACCAGTTAGCCCTTTTACTGCTTCTCTGTCACTATCACTAAGCTTCTTGTCTTTGTGATGCTTCCCAGTTTTGTCTGCCAGTAGCTACCCTCCCACCCCTTGGAGATGAGTTTCTCTGTCCTTTGGCAGGCTCACCCCTGGTTAGCATCCATGAAATCTAACTCTGGGCCTTCATAGAAAGACTATGGTTCTTGGTTTAACCAAAACTATCTTCAAGCATTCATTCATCCAGCATTAGCTGTAGAACTACTGTGGGCAGAACTCTGTGATGGGGTTGCAAAGGTTAGAAAGGAAACAGCCTGTGTACTCATGGAGTTCCTTGTCCCTTCCAGATATGTCGGGGGCAGCAGCTTGTCTGATGATATGTTCAGATAGATCCTAGGTCACAAAAGCTGTGTTGCTGTTATAGCTGGAAGTGCTCAGATAAAGAGAAAAAGCTTTTCAGGATAGGATATTGGGGGTAGATAGGTGGCACAGTGGTTAGAGCATTGGACTTGGGAACAGCGAGACTCATTTTTCTGAGTTCAAATCTGGCCTCAGATAATTATTAGCTGGGTGACTTTGGGTAACTCAATTAACCCTTTTTGCCTCAGTTTCCTCATCTGTAAAATGAGCTGGAGAAGGAAAGGGCAAAGCAAACCACTGCCATTTTATATTCACAATTTAGAAATTAAAACCAACAGATTTCAGGCTGAGCGTTTGACTTCTCAATGCCCAAGGCTTGAGCATCCTTCCTGCCTGAGTAAGTGTTGGGAAGTTTTTTTTTTTCATTTAAAAAATGTTTTATTTATAACTTTTTGAGGGACCATCCTGGTTCCCAGTTCTTTCCTCTCTGACCGACTGACTGACTTCTATCTATATGATGTGTTTATATACATATGTATGTGTGTATACATTCACATACATACATATATACATATATATGTATAGTGTACATACCTAGTTATTGACATGCTGTTGGGCCTGCAAGAAGATGAAATCCTTGAAATCAGGGTCTTTTTTTGTCCTTCTTTATATCCCCAGAACTTAGGACAGCATCTGGTAGCTATTAAATAATTAATTGATACTTGTTAATTGATAGAATTTCAGTTCCATGAGGGTAGGGCCCATAATTCAAAATCTCATTTTTTTTTTCTGGAGACTTTTCCTGGTACTGCCCTCTACCCCCAACTGTTAGTGTCTTTCCTCTGAGATAATCTTCCAAGAGATAGACTGGCATTTTAAAAGGTTCAAGAGACATAATTTCTGGGTAATTTAATCATTTTATTAATAATGCCGGCATTTTAATAAAAAGGTTGTCATTTGACCATCTCTCTCTTAGTCCAGAGACAATTATGGCAGCTAGGCTTATGGCTTATATGCCCTTTTGGAAGAGGAGTATTCCTGAAAGTGACAATTAACTCTGATTTGTTAACAATTAATGAGAATGAATATTTCATTGAGGAACTGAACTTGAACTATGATTTTTTTGTCATTTACCTCTAACTTAACCTAAGTCTTGGGCAACCTATTAAAAGAATTTTTCCTCATCCAAATCTGAGTAAAACACAATGGTTGCCCCATCTGGGTGGGATCTGGATAAAGCAAGAGATTAGTAAATCCTTCAGAAACTGAGGTCTTGAAATGAGGATAAAAGAAAAAAAGGGAAATCTGAATTTCCACAAGTCATTGGTTATTAATAATCGTTCCATAAACACATAGATGTCTGTGTGAATGTAAATATATATGGAATATTTAAGTATATACAGTATATATAAATATATACACATATATTTCAAGTTTATGTGTGTATGCATATATTTAAATAAATCACACATATATACATAAATAAATAAATCTTATATATACATATGTAAATAAACCTAATATGTACAGAGTCATTTGGATCTTGTCTCTTCCATTAGACTAAGACCCTCTTAAGGACAAATGTCGCGTTTTTGGCTCTCTCGGTTGTCCCGGCATTTAGTGAAATGACTGCTCATAAATAGATTCTTAATAAATGCTTATTGCCAATTTAACTTTTGTTTTGGCATCAGGGTCATTTCAAAACATTACTTCCCAATCATCAAAGTTCATGTTTTTCTTTGTAATAATGAAAAATAGTTTTGCAAAAATAACTCATACAACCACCCAGATAGTGTATATAATATTTTCTGCCTCCAATCTCCCATTTCCTTTCTTTTCTGCAGGATGGAGACTGGTCACTGCTCTCCCCCCCACCGCCCCACCCCGACTCCCTGGTCAAACAAAAGATTCACATTTTCTAGACAATGTATATTGTTTTCTAGGTCCTACTTCCTTTGTACTGCTTCAAGCAAGTCCTCCCATATATCACTGAATTCCTCCCATTAGCCATTTTTTACTGCATGATAATATTACCCAACATTCACATTCTGCATTTAGCCAAATCATTTTCCAATGGATTATTGTTGCTGGTCTTTTGTTTTCCTTCTCGAAGAGGACCATGACATCAGGAAGGTGAAGCCATGACATGCAAATGAATTGGATTTAAGTGAGAGAGATATGTGCAAAGTCACCTGCCTCATTTTCTCCTCCAGAATCATTTGGATCCAGTGGCCAGACATAGATCAGGATGATTGGAGATGGCCCTGGATGCAGAGGGAGACTTTGACCTTTTTTAAGCTAAGGTCTTGAACTGATTTCAGTTTGACTGAGGCACCACTCATTTAGTGATTAAGGCTAGGTAGTAATTGAGGCAAAGAATGACCTCTTTCACCAAGTCCAAAAAAGAAAAAAATCTTGGAGGGGAAAACCTTCAGCATTTCTGGCCAAAGCTCAAATGATTGCTATTCAATTGGGACCCAAAAATGACCAGTTGGGATTTGGCCAGGGATCTATTGTTGGCCAGTCAATTAGAGTCAGGGTGATTTGGGTTTGGATTTTTTTCATGTCTTTTCAACTCAGAAATTTGTTCTTAAAAAGTCAAAAGCCTGGAAAGGTCACTGCAACAAATCCATCAATTTTCAAGCCTTTTAAAGTACTTATTATTGGGGCAAGTAGAGGGGCAGTGGTTAGAAATCTGGAATCAGGAAGATCTGAGTATGAATCCCATCTCAGACACTGATGAACTGAATGATTCTGGGCCAGTTATTGAAGTTCTTTTTGCCACAGTTTTTTCATCTGTAAAATGGGGATCATAACACCATTTATCTCACAGAGTTTTTGTGAATGAGATGTAATTGTAAAATCCTTAGTGGAGTGCCTGATAAAAAGTTGTTCATTATTATTCCCCGAGCACATGCTCCAAGAAGATGATGATTTTTGTGATGCTGCTGTTGATGCCCTAGGCACTCTGCTATGTATGCCTTGGGAATGTAAGCACAGAAATGAGATAGTACCGATCCTTAAGGAGCTTATTCTCAGAATTCTCTGGTTTCCATTAAGTCCCGCGGGCTGAGGTTTCCAGGGCCCAAGATTTGGGGACTCATAAACAAGGACCATTTTTTTTTTTTTACCATTACTTACTAGTTTGATTCAAGGTTCCTAAGATGTGGCAGACTCCCGCTCCTTGACAATACTGGTCTTGGGTAGAATATTAAGACTATTGGGCATCTTATTGATATATATCAACTTTTACTTTCCCAAGCAATCTAGCCCAAGTTTTGCACATGTGTGAGGGTAGATGCACTCTTTGAAATTAGGGTGAAGATTTTTCCTCTACCTATGGTGGTCAATGACTTTTCTATACATCTATCTCTTAAGAACTTTAGAATCAATTATATGACATGGAGACACTGACAAGGACCACCCAACATGGCGTGCCCTCATCAGAGAAGGTGCTGTGCTCTATGAGCAAAGCAGAATTGAATTAGCCCAAAGAAAACATGAAATACACAAAATTAGGGATGCTACCCCAAATGGTCATATGGAATACATGTGTCCAACCTGTGGCCGAACATTCTGAGCTTGTATTGGTCTGATCAGCCACATATTGTCACACATATTGTAACTGGATTCTAACATGATATTATTTTGGTCATCTTTGAAAATGAAGGACAATAGCAAAATACATATAAATCTTATAGTTTTATAGATTTGTGTAAGGGCACTGAAAGAAAATGACTTATATTTTAACATGTATAACATATATTGGATTGCTTGCCATCTAGGGGAGGGGATGGGGGAAGGAGAGGAAAATTTGGAACACAAGGCTAGGCAAGGGTCGATGTTGAAAATCTATCCATCTATATGTTTTGCAAATGAAAAGCTTTAATAAAAAAGAGAATGTAAAAAATAAATAACCTTTGGGAAAAAAAGAAAATGATTTGTCCAGGGTCTCCTAACTGATTTGTGTCAGAAGCGGGTCTCAAACTTAAGCCTTCCTGACTCTCTAGAGCCAGCCTTCTAAAGCATTATCCTTGCTGCTCTGTGCATAGTAGATAATTCTTAAATTCTTGGCTCTGGTTGCTAGTAGCAGCTATATTTTTATTCTTTTCCATGTCTTCTTTGCCTCCAAACTCTTTTTACTTTCAAATATTTGTAGTCTAACTTTGAAGGTCAATGCCATGCTTGTGAATTAGATATTAATGACTCCATAAAGTTAAAATCTAACCTTTGCATAGAAAGATCAAGACAACCCACTTTGAATTATTTTTTTCTGCTCTAGGGCCAAGTTAAAGATGGCTTTGTATTTAAACAATATGGTTGGCTCAGGAAGAAACTCCTGCTTGTTCTTCTGCATTGGGCAGAAATAAATTGGTCTGCGGCAAAAAAGCATTAGGAGATGATGACAATGAGAACATTGAAATGGAAAGAATGAATCCAAATCTTTGTAAGTAAGGACTTCTAGGGACAGTGTCTGGTAGAGAATATTTAATCTGGAGATGAAAGGATTGGAAGACAAGGGAGCCCGAGTTTTTCTTTAAGGATCTTAAGGATGATTCTAAAGAAGAACAATTAGATTTGCTGTTGTGGGTACCAGGGGGCAAAATGAATAGCAGTGGGAAGAGCAGATTGAGGCTTAATATAAAGAAAAAAAAAGTTCTAACAATTAGAACTGTTGGGTAGATGGGAAGATGGGCTTCCTTTTTGGAAGGAAGGAGGAAGACAGTAAGCATTTACACAGCACCTACTATGTGTCAGGCATTGTACTGAATGTTTTCCCCAAATATCTTATTTGATCCTCACAACAACTCTGGGAAGTAGATGCTATTCTCATTCCCATTGTATAGGTGAGGAAATTAAGGCAGATAGCAGTTAAGTGACTTGCAGTAGCCCCCCAGCTATAAAGTATCTGAGGCTAGATTTGAACTCAGGTCTCCCTGAATCCATATCCAGTGCCCTAAAACTTCTCTTTTTGGTGTCTTCAACTAAAAGGATGGATGATCATGGGGTTGTAGATCTTGAACCTGAAAGAAGAAGAAAGCCTAGGTGGTTATTCAATATTATTTCTTTTTTTTTCCCCTTACAATCACCTTGGCAAGGGGATGCTTTTGTTATCCTTATTGTACACTTGAGGAAACTGAGGTAAATAGAGATGAAATAACTAGGCCAATCTCACTTGTAGATCATACAGGCCAGGATTTGATTCCAGTTTCTCTGACTCCACAGTCCTGGCTCATTTCTTTATATCATCCCACTCCTTCCCCTTTCAGGGATATTAAACAAGGACTCCTCCTCAGCAGTGACTCCAAATGCCCTTGGAATTTCTTTCCATGGCCAAGATTCTATGAAATGCTTCCCCCACCCCCCACTGGGCTGGTACTTTTTCTGCCTCCCAAGCAGAGAGTGATTTTACTTGAGACACAGAGATTTTGTGGATCAGCTGTCTAGACATTTTATTCGTCCTAATACAGATTTTATCCAGAGCAAAACATTAGATCCTTCAGCAGAAGGAGAGGCAGGGACAAAGTCACAAAAAGCATCTTCTCCTCTCTCCTTTCTCCTTCACTTCCACAGCTCTGCTGCATGGGGCACCTTCTTGGAGGGAGCAGGGGATTCAGTGGATTGTCAGTAGTTTTCTCATGTCTGCTCAGAAACAAACCTTGTATTTGTATTTATGTCTATAGTAGCTAGGTGACACAGTAAACAGAGCCCAGAATGGTTTGAGTTCAAATATAATCTCAGATATTTAGTAAATGTGTGGTCTCTGTCTGCTTTTCCTTAACTGTGAAATGGGAATAATAACAATACCTCCTTTCCAGGATTGTGATTATCCCATGAAAGCAGATCTCGTAAAACTATTTTTTGCATCCAAATCCAAGATATTATATTCATATTTATTTAATTTCATCTGATTAGATTTAGTCCACATTCTAACCTATCAAAATTCTTTTCAGATGCCGACTCTATGATCCAGTTGTTGGTTATCTTTTTCACCTTTGCATCATGATTCAGTGCATTGCATCTGAGTCCTCATGTGGCTCAACATGTTAAGCGATATGGGGCTAGGGATAGCTCAGGAAGCTCTGCACTATGCTGACAGGCTTGGGGCCATCCAAATAACTTTGTGTCCATTTAACTATATTATTGTCTTATCCATATCCCTCTAGCTTTCCCATAATAAAAACATGAGATACTTTGTCAAGAGCTTGGCTCAAATTCAAGTCAAGTATATCCACAGGTGTGCTTCATAGCGACAATAGTTAGGAACACTGTCAGAAAAAGAGATCATCAGTCCGCCATGACTTGTACTTGAAACCTGCTGGCTGTCTGTAATCACACAGTAGCTAGAACCCTAGACCTGAATTCAGGGAGAGCTGACGTCAAATTCTGCCTCGGTTACATACTAGTCATGTGACCTCTCAGTCTCAGTTTCTTCATCTGTAAAATAAAGATAATAATAACACTTACCTTGCAAGATACCTATGAAGATCCAATGGGATAATAATATTTATAAAGTGTTTTGCAAAACTGCAAGTGCTACATAATGGGAATATTAGTTGTTATTATTCATTATCATGATATTTCTTTTTAAAGGTTTGTCAACCATGTAAATAATAAATTCAAACTTTTCTAGAAATCAAAGTCAAGCTCACTGATCTATAGCTGTAGTGTTTGTCTAAACTTGTGCCATTGCTGTTCACGAGGCTGTCTGATTCTTTGTGACCTTATGGACCACATTGTCCATAGGGTTTTCTTGACAAAATTACTGGAGTGGTTTTTTCAGTGGATTAAAGTAGAGGTTAAATGACTTGCCTGAGATGTCTGAGGCCAGATTTGAATCCAGTTCTTCCTGACTCCAGCTTCAGAGCTCTATCCACTGAGCCAACTCTCTGTCTCCAAACTTGGGGTACCTCTCCTGTTTTTCATGATCTCTCAGAAATCATTGACAGTATCTCAGCAATTCTTTAAATCCATTAGTGAATCAGCAAACATTTTTAAAGGCTGTTATGTGTTAGGCACTAGAATGTGCTCTGAGGATAAGAAAGACAAAATAAGGAAAACAACTCCAGCTCTGGAGGAACTAGTTCTTTGCTTTGTTTCAGAGGATGTAAATCACCTGGGCCAGGTCACTTGAATTTATC
Organism: Antechinus flavipes; assembly: GCF_016432865.1. Taxonomy (NCBI): domain Eukaryota; kingdom Metazoa; phylum Chordata; class Mammalia; order Dasyuromorphia; family Dasyuridae; genus Antechinus; species Antechinus flavipes. The sequence continues at coordinate 19,144,766 of NC_067401.1, forward strand.
AAGACCAAGGGGATGCTTTCTTCCAATTTTCTTACTTATTCTGGTTCTCTCATTTTAGTTAATCATTTCTGTTCTTTTATTTCCAGGTTATAAGTTAGTTTTTCTTCTTGGTAGAGAAAATGGAAGCAAAATAAGAATTTAGCAGTCCTTTTTCACATTGTAGTTAACCACTGTCTTATCCACTTTGAACAAAATACATATTCTTTTTCTGATCCTCTTTTCTCGTCCAATAAAGAGAGAGTCTCATTTTTGTTGTTTTTAATGAAAGGTTTAACACACCCCAAACTATTTTTATATTTTACTGTTTGAGGATTTTATACCCTCTTTTACCTACTCACACTTCTATCTTCTGTACAATTCTTTTAAAAATTTAAGGTGGTTATTCAATCCCTTGTGTACCACCATTTCTTCAGATAAAGTCCACTTTTCTTCCTCATTGGAATGGTTCCCTTTTGTGTCTTCAGAATTGAATTCTTGAGTATCTCTTATTCTTTCCGGGCTCACTTTGTGGTTTTTCTGCCCAGCAGATTCTACCTTTCTTTCCTTTAAAAGAAGAAAATTCTTAATATCTAGGTTGTTGTTAGATTATGTCCAGCTTTATTTTTCTTCTCTACCAGAACTCATAAAAGGGAATGATCATTTCTCCAAAACAATGCCATCATTGCCCTCCCCGGCAACCAGTTCTTTTCTGTTATATTAAGAATCAGATCTAGAATAAAATTTCCCCTTGTTGGTACTTCAACCTTTCGAGGGATGAACTTTTTGTTTAAGTATGTTAATTTATTAGCTGCTCTGCTTTGAGGGGAGTGAAGAGTAAGGGTAAGAGAAAGAGAGAAAAATGAGAGACAAATAGGGAGAGAGAAAGACAGAGGGAGAGAGAGAACAGAGAGACAGAAACAGAGAGACAGAGAGAGAGAGAGAGAGAGAGAGGGAGGGAGGGAGGAGACAGACATATATTGAGGCAGGCATACAGAAAAACAAAAACAAACACACATACACAGAGGCACAGGCAGAAACAGAGACAGAAAGAGGTATACAGATAAAGAGCTAGAGACAAAGACAGAAAGAGATACCCCTATAGAGACACACATATCCTCATCTATAAAATGCTCACAATAAGATTTGCACTACATCCCTCACATGATGCTATTATGAAGATTCAGAGATCATAGGATCTCAGGACTTAGTGCTGGGAAGGCCCATGGAGATCACTGAATCTACCTCCTTCATTTCATAGATGAAGAAATTCAGGTGCAGCAGAAGAGGGCAAATACTTTCATACACCAAGTAAGAAAGGACTGAAACCCAGATCTTTGGATTGTAAGCCTGATGTCTTCTCTATTACACCATGAGATGAGAGAGTTCTTGTAACAGGGAAAACCTGGTGTTTTCTAAAGGTGGCTCTGCCTTTTTCTCCAAAGTTAAATTGATGAGATCAAAAGGATTAAATTATAAGATGGATAATATGGATTTTGACTTGTAATTGTTGTAATTAATATACCATCAATGTAGCGCGAGAAGTTAAAACTAACGAAGCCGAAAACCCATTGAAAGCATAACATGCAGAACCGAAATACTCATGTTACATATAAACTATTTAACCAATTATGACAGGCTGTAATAAATCTCTCTCTTGTTCATTAACAGATGCATATGTTAGGGTTCTGAGCCAGAGTGATCAGTCAGGCAAGAGGGTCTTGTACCAGGATACCTTCTGCTCTTTTTTTTTCTGTGAATCTTTTTTTTGGGGGGGATTAAAATGGATTTCATGACCCCTTAGGCTGCTAGCCTTTTGTTAGCAAATTTCTCTTCCCCAGAGTTGTTGTTCTTTGTGAATGGTTGCATGATTACAGGGTATGTCAGTGATTTACTTGTCCCCAAATATTTTTCCCTTTGTTCTGATATGGTAATGCCATAATGTAGTTTTTTACAGAACTTTATAACTCTTCTATGCAACTATCAAGCTCTTCATTATTACTTGGGACGTGGACTTAGGGTAAGAGTGGAAGGATTGTTTCTAGAAGACACTTGTGAAAATTCACATTACTTGAAAGTCTCCTTTTAATTCAGTACCATTGGCACATCAGCATGACTGAGTTTATCTCATCTGATTCTTTGTATTCTAAGAGATGAGATAGTCAAGTTTCCCAGAATTAGCTTTTGGTGCAGTTTATCCATTTTCCAATATATGAATTTTAATTTGTCTAGTTCTCTTTTAATTTTCAAGATTTCCTCTTTTGGAGATAAGGAGCCTCCTGAGTACAGAGGTAATAAACTTTAGTTTGTTCCTTAAGATGATTATTTTGGTACCTGTGTAAAAGTTTTTTCTGGAGAGGGAAGCAGTAGGAATTAGGGAAAAGACCAATGAAGAGATGCCTATTACTAGTGGACATTTCCTTCCCCTATCAAAACTGACTTCAGAAAACACAAGTTAGTTTAATTAGCAAACTTAATTAGAAATGTCTGACAAATTGTATAAAATCCTGAGCTGATCTAATAACTTTGGTAGCCTCAGTGATTAATACTCCCATGCTTTAGAGTAAAAAAGACAAAATACAGCTATTTGGTAATTTTTTTTAAATAAGTGAACCCCATCCCTGGAACACTGGACTTACTGATAATGAAGTAGTGGCAGGATGGAAAGAATGCTGGCTTTGGAGTCAGAGCCTCTGGGTTCATATTTTAGCTCTACCACCTATGGTCTGACTCATTTGAGAGGTAGTCAGACTTCCTTCCTTCCTTCCTTCCTTCTTTCCTTCCTTCCTTCCTTCCTTCCTTCCTTCCTTCCTTCCTTCCTTCCTTCCTTCCTTCTTTCCTTCCTTCCTTCCTTCTTTCCTTCCTTCCTTCCTTCCTTCCTTCCTTCCTTCTTTCCTCCCCCTGCCATTGTATCCTCAGAGCAGATTAAAGTGCTTGTAATATAATAATCATTTAAATAATTTTTTCATTTGTCCATTCATTCACTTGTTCGTTCCTGCCACCACCAAAACATGTCATCTTTCACTAGAGATTGCTGAAACTACATTTCTCTCCATACAATTTTTATAATAAAATATTAATTTTGATAATAGACAGTTTTCCTAACATAGTAACTATGAAATAACCCATAAAATATAGTAAACAAAATAAAATTGGTAACATGCAAAACATTTTTCCTAGTTAATAATTCCCTAGAATTCTGGGACCTTTATGCTAACAATTAAAAAACAACAACATCATTGATTTCAGACAATATTTATTTTTCATAACACATGAAATCTACAGTACTACAAATACTGTACAGCAAATATAATTCTAAAAGGGAAATTAAAAAATGAATGGGAAGGATTTTATTATAAGTCAAGGTAGCAATACATTGACCAGCTGATAACTGAAGATCAGTCAATGGGAAAAAATTGCTTTTTAATCTGAATCTTAGCTTCCATCATATCAGATGGTGGTAAAGAGGGTATTATACGCTATATTATACTGTTGTAAAATTCTCTACTTGGCTGCCCTCTGAAAACCAAGAGAGGGGTTGCTAGAACTCTATTTGCTCTCAGAAGACTTAGAGACTCGGTTAAATCTTGTCATCACTTCAGACACTATGTCCTTCCCAGCTGGTAGATGTTTTGGAGATCACGAAGGGTGCACCAGGTAGAATTAATCCATTGGAGACATCTGCTTCATGCACTATTTAAAATCCTTAAGGATCTCAGTGTATAGGAACATAGCAGAAGTGAGATGATATTTAACCTTGAGGCTGCAATCAATGATAGGATCAGTAGCCTCTATGTCTCTAGCCAGCTTGTTTTTTATGCTAAACCACCTTTCAAGCTTGGAAACTGTGACACCATCTTGGGAGCTTGTTTATACTTGTACTATGCTTAGTCGCAAATGTGTAGTTGCTAAGGCAAAAGTGAAAATGAAATTACTAATAAAAAAAGCTTGAAGTCATGAAATTAACCATGTGAATGGTGATTATCAGTTGCATATTATATGCATGTATATATGTGTATATATGTCTACATTCTTAGATACACATATATTCATATATAGTCTTTCATTTTAATGTCTGACTCTTCCTTCAAGGGCAAGAGAAATTTCCATTTCTTTTCACCTGACTGCTCAAGATCACATTGAGATCTCTGTCTCATTTTGCAATGGCCTGTTCTAGCTCAGTTGGCATTTAACCCACACTATCATAGAGTGTTATTTACCCAAGTAGATTAGAAGCTCCTTGAAGGTAGAGGAAGAGTCTTATACTTTCCTGTGTCCTTGTTATAGATTACAAGGCCTTGCATACATCAGGTACATCATAATTTTTTTTTAATGATAATGATATTATATAAGGTCAAGTGGTATGGTGGATAGAGCACTAGGTCTTGAGTTAGGAAGACCTGAGTTCAAATTCACCCTTAGATACTTACTAGTTGTGAGACCTCAGGCAAATCATTTAATGCTATCTATCTTAGTTTCCTAATTGTAAAATGAGAAGGGTAGGATGAGATGGAGTCTGAAGTTCCTTCTCATTTTGGATCTGTTATCCTGTCATCTCTTGTGATAGATTGCTCCTTTTTTTTTTTTCAGCTCTCACTATTATGAAATCTGCCTTGCATTAAACAGCAATCTGATTATCTGCAAAAGGGATCAGAATTTTTAATCTAGTAGGGACCATCTAGCCAGATGCACAACTCACATTTTATAGATAAGGAAATGCAAGTGCAGAAAGGCTGCTTGATGTACCCAACTGGTAGTAAGCACAAGGGGGAGGATCTGAACCCAACAACTTGGCTAATTATCCTAGTGTTATTTCCATGGTTCCATGCTGCTGATGCTTCTAGTTCTATTCTTTCTAGCCAGGCAGAATGATGGTCCCTGACCTTATCACATTTTTTCACTAGGCCTTGATATCTACCATGTCATACAGTCTTAACATCCTCCAGGGATCACCTGCCTGTTAGCTCTACCTCAACTCCTTCTAGATTCCTGGACACCATCATCTAACCTACTAATGCAAAGTTATGGTGTCTGGCACTGTCTTAAGCATGAACTCCTTGAGAACAGGGACTATCTTCCTTTTCGATTTGTATTACTAACATTGAGCACAGACCCTTAGGAAACCATAAATGATGAATAAATGCTCATTCATTCGTTATTGTGCTCAACACCCCTGGTACCTTCTGTCAGTTCTGGATGGCCTGACCTTGAGGTCTTTACCATCCCGACTGTCCATCCAAGGATGCTTTCAGTTTATCAACATGGCACCCAATATTCATCCCAGTGCCTTAGATGTGAGAGACCACAATGGGAAATTCTGGCCTCTCCTACTTTCTCTTTAGTGTGTTCTCACCGGGCAGGGTGAGCCATGTCCCTGACTGACTGCCAACTCAGCACATATGCCTGCTCAGGGTTCCAGGGAAGCAATTTACTCAATGGCACCTCTGCAAACTACCCTCCAGGCTGGGGTTTGTTGTTATTTCAGGTTGAGTGAGAGGGTGAACACTGTCATTTTTTTCCCTTGTGGCTGAGCTCTAATGAGAGACAGTCTAAGCAGCTGTATTCCAAGCTGGGTTCTTAATCTCTCTATTACGCTTGGCTCAGCTTGCTTTTGGACATATGACTAACCTGGCTAGGGTTCATGATGACTGTCAGGAGCATGACAGTAATTGGAATGGAGTTAAAGAAAATCTCCTCTGTGTGTGTGTGTGTGTGTGTGTGTGTGTGTGTGTGTGTGTATGTGTTCGGCTTTTTTTTTTTTTATTGAATCCACCAGCAGATGGAGAATGTGTCCATTCTTTTTCTTTCTGCTATTAGATTGTTTCCTGGGAGAACCCCTGGGGAAAAGACACACAGAAGAGAAAAAGGGAGGAAGAAGGAGATAGACAGGGAGAGGAGGAGGACTGAGAGGTAGAAAGAAAGAGAGACAGAGACAGAATGACACAAGAAAGAGATATACAGAGAGACAGATACACACACAGAGATAGCAATAGAGACAAAGACAGAGAGAAGGGATATAGAGACAGAAAGACATGCAGAGAGGCAGAGCCAAACAGAGATACATAAAGGAGAAAGATAAAGACAGAGGTAGAGAAAAAAGAGGAGTGAAAGAAGAGGAAGAGCAAGAAAAGAAAAAAAATAGAAAAAGAGAAAGAGGAGAAGAAATCTGAAGAAGAGAAAGAAGAGGAGAAAGAAGAGAAAGAGCAAGAAAAGAAAAAAGAAAGAAGAGGAAGAAAAGGAAGAACCAGAAGAGAAAAAACAGGAAGAGGAAGAGGAGGAAAAGGAGAAGAAAACTGAAGAAGAGGAGGGAAAGCAAGAAGAGAAAAAAGAAAGAAGAGGAAGAAAAGAAAAAATAGGAAGAAGTGGAAGAGGAGGAAGAGGAAAGAAAGCTGAAGAAGAGGAAGAGGAAAAGAAAAAAGAGGAAGAACAAGAAAAAAAAAGAAAAAAGGAAGAAAAAGTGCAATAAGAGAAAAAGAAAGAAGATGAAGAGCCAGAAAAGAAAAAAAGAAAAAAAGAGAGAAAGGAGGAAGAGAAAGAAGCTGAAAAGGAAGAAAAAGAAGAAGTAAGAGACTGAAGCAGAGTCAGAAGTAGACATTTGTGTGTTCCACATAAGACTTGACTGCTGCACCCGGATTCTCCATATCATCTTCCTTCCTCTTCCTCCCCATAATGTATCAGCCTGATATTCATGCGTCTTGAAGAAGCATATGATAAATACTTCCTTGTCATTGAGACAGGATTTTTAAAAATTAGTATTTAAAAGAATTTTGGAAATTACTTGAATTTAAAATCTAAAAATAAATTCAATTCAATTTTTAAAAGAAACCTTTCCTTATCCCTGAGTCCAGCTCCGGATTGACACAAAGAAAGAAGTTGGACTTGAGTAGATTCAGGGCAGCTCCAAGGAAAACATGACCATAAATTTAGAAAAGAAAGTGAACTTTGAGATCATGTAGAGCAGGATCTGTAAACTTGAGATTTGTTTCCTTTTGAAAATATTTTGGTTATTGTATTTTAAGACAATTGGCTTCTTTTGTAATCTATAATAAATGGATTTTTTATTCATTTAAGAACATTATTCTGAGAAGAGACTTCTGTCCCGGGCCACACAAAGGCTTATTGTTGCTCCTTCATTTTGAAAAAAGACCAGTGACATCATGATGTGATATCTTTGCTCAAGTGTGAGTTGGATTTAAGTGAGGCAGGTTTGTACAGAGGTGTCAGTCCCCCACGCCCTCCTTCTAGAGTCATTGAAGGCCAAGGGCAAGATATCTTCAAAGTCTGATTGAAATTAAGTATTTCAGCTGCCTCCATGGCCATTGGAGTTGATTGTTCTCTCTCTGTCTCTCACATATATACACATACACACACATCACACAATGTCTGCATACACATGTACATGTACCCATACACACATGCTACTCATCCACCCACACACACACACACACACACACACAAGGCATACAATGCACACACACACACAAATGGTTAAGAACTAGTCCAATCCATGTATACATATATTATATTTAACTTATACTTCAACATATTTAACATGTATTGGTCAACCAGCCATCTGAGGAAAGGGGTGGGGAGAAGGAGGGAAAAAGTTGGAACAAAAGGATTTGCAACTGTCAGTGCTGAAAAATTACCCATGCATATAGCTTGTAAATAAAAAGCCATAATTAAAAAAAAGAAAAAAAAGAACTAGTCCAATCTCCTCTTTTTAGATGAGAAATTTGAGGCCCAGAGAGGTAGTGACTTCTTTAAGGTCCCATAGGTTAAAAACAAGCAACAAAGCCAGGGTCTGAAAGCTGGTATTTTGACCCCAAATCTAGCGTTTTCTTCTTCTGCCATGCTATACTAACAGGTAGTGAATTTGCTTTTTTTCTGTCTCCTCTCCCTCTCTGTCTCCTTTCCCTCCCCTTCTCTCTGTCTTCCTCTCCCTCCTTCCCCCTCTCCTTTTCCCTCTCCTTTTCATCTTTTTCCTTCTCCCTTTCTTCCTTTCCCTCCCTCCCTTCCCTCCTCTCCTTTTTCCTCTTTTCCTCTCATTCTTCCTTTTTCCATCTTCTTCTTTCTCTCTCTCTTCCTCCCTCCCTCCCCTTATCCCTGTTCCTCTCTCTCTCTCCCTTTCTCTCCCTCTCCCTCTGTCTCTCTCTGTCTCTCTCTGTCTCTTTCTCTCTCTGTGTGTCTCTTTCTGTCTTTCTGTGTCTCTGTCTCTCTCTCTCTCTCTCTCTCTCTCTCTCTCTCTCTCTCTCTCTCTCTCTCTTGTCAGTCTCTCTGTCTCTCTTTCCATAAAGAAAACATTCTTTGTCTCCCAGATCTTTGGATGAAAGTGGGAGGAAGCAATCTCAAGATCAAAATATGCAAAGCACCATCCAAGTGTCTCATTCCCTCCGAGGTTCCCACTTTCCATTCTCTCTTTTTTATTGTTTACTCAACCTGCTGCAATGTTATTTCTCTATAAATTTTAGCTTAATTGGTGGAGTGTGAAGGAACAAAGCAAATATTTGTGCTGCTCAAGTGCTACTCTGGGATGAGTTGTGGGGAATCTCTTTAAATTTTAATATGCATATGAAAACCTGGGCCAGTGGAGCCATCTTAGTTTTGGATCTGGGAATGCTTCCCCAGGTCTCCTGGAGGCATTTGGATACCGGAGAGTCAGGATGGGGTACCATGTATTCTGAACATGCTGATGAGCACTGGTTTTATGTTCAACAAAACTGGTTTGCAGTTCCCAAAGAATCACTTTTCCATCAATTACCTATCAATCAGCTAGATTACTAAGTACCTACTATGTGCCCAGGTTTGTTCTAGATGCTGTGTAACAATGCCAGCACAGGCTCTTAAGCCTTGTGGGAAAGGTAGAGGGTTGAAAAACAGATGGTTCCCAGCAGTCCTTAAGCAAACGAAGCTTAACTCTGCTGTCTCCGTGTTTAGCTGACTCTTTGTGATCCCATTTGAGACTTTCTTGGCACAAATATTGGAGTGATTTGCTATTTTCTCCTCCAGCTCATTTTGCAGATGAAGAAATTGAGGTAAACAGAATGAAGTGACTTGCTCAGGGTTATATAACTAAGCAGTGGGTTTAGAATTAGACCAACTCATTTTCCTGAGATCAAATGTGTCCTTGGACACTCACCAGATGAATGATCCTGGGCAAGTCACTTCCGTGTTTGCCTTGGTTTCCTCATCTGCAAAATGAGCTGGAGAAAGAAATACTAGATACTCTAGTATCTCTGCCAAGAAAATCCAAACAGAGTCAGGAAGAGTTGAACTTAACCAACAACAATGTCAACAAAAACAAATTAAATATAACAGAGAAGCAGATTTGATGTAGAATCCAGTGAAATCACAACTGTAGATAGAAGGAACCTCAGAGACCATACTCCAACTTTTTCATTTTGTAGCCATACAAACTGAGACCCAGTGACATTAAGCAACTTGTCCATAGTGGATAACTGAGAATATTGTCTCATTTCTTTATGGTGAAATAGAAGACTATTTCTCTCTGTTATCCATACCAGTTCCCCAGAATCTTTCCCAATTCACTCATTTGTTTCCCCTCTTTGAGCCTCAGTTATCTTATCAGCAAAATAATGACATTGGACCTGGTGACCTCTAAGAACCTTGATGTTCTGAAAGCTCATGATCCTATGAAATGCCTTCCTTTTGGTGCTTTATGTGTTACCCAGTCTGATCGCTGAGATCTCTTCTTAGAAACCGGAGCTCTCCCAAAGTCCAAGGATGATAGGAAATACTCCTTCTTCAGATTCTAAAGGACAAATGGAGACAGAAGGAACCTCAGAGACCATACTCCAACTTTTTCATTTTGTAGCCATACAAACTGAGACCCAGTGACATTAAGTAACTTGTCCATAGTAGATAACTGAGAATATTGTCTCATTTCTTTATGGTTTCCAGACTATTTCTCTCTTCTATCCATACCAGTTCCCCAGAATCTTTCCCAATTCACTCATTTGTTTCCCCTCTTTGAGCCTCAGTTATCAGCAAAATAATAAAGTTGGACCAGTGACCTCTAAGGACCCTGACGTTCTGAAAGCCCATGATCCTATGAAATGCCTTCCTTTTGGTGCTTTATGTGTTGCCCAGTCTGATCGCTGAGATCTCTTCTTAGAAACCGGAGCTCTCCCAAAGTCCCAGGATGATGAGAAATACTCCTCCTTCGAGATTCGAAAGGATTTTAAGAGAGAGGCATCTCTGAACCGGGAGCAGCAAGAAGGTAATAATTTTCAGTCTGAAAGATTTCAAGAAGTTGGGGTCACCTCGACAATTACTGAAAATGTTTCACGTAAAAATAAATCTTTCCCCAAATCCCCACCAAATCCCCTAAAGTATTAGAAGCTGTTCAAGGAGCCATGTAATATTTTTGTAATAGACATCAATGTGTATGACTGTGGGTATACGTGTGTTATTATGTATGCACGAGTGTATACATGTACACGTGGAGATCCCTCCTGCCCTCCAGCTTTAAGTGCTGCCTCGGAAAATGTAGAATAACACGACTGAGGTTTATATGAAATGTTACAGCTCCCCCCCTCTTTTTACCAGCCAAATCAAAATGAGACATTTTCATAAATTGATGTCGGGAGGCCTGGGCAAAGGTCCATTAAACAAGCATTAGGTTGAAAAATTGTATGCTTTGAAAACTCTTTCCATCACATTGCAGTCTCCGATAGAATGTTTTAGACTTCCCATAAACATTTATTCACAGAATAACAGATCCAGCAGCAGAGAGAGCTATTGGATCAGAGTCCTGGACTTGAGCTCTGGCTGCATCACTGGCTCACTGGGTTTGCTCTTGATCTAAGATTTAACCACTGCAGACCTTGGTCATCTTCAAAGGATCATCAGAATTGGAAGGGATTTTGTAGGACTCTCCTTCATCCACAATCAGATAATGAAGGTCCAAGACGATGAATTGTTTATCCAAGGTGATACAGGTAGTAAGTGGCAGAACAAGGATCTGACCATATATCCCACACTTCCAAATTCAATGCCGTTTCTTATGGCAGTATTCCGTTTCTGGATCAGCCTAGATCAGAGAGAGAACTGGTCAAAGACTTAAGGAAATCTGGGTTTTAGCCCTGGATCTTTCACATCTTAACACTGGGCAGGCTATTTTAAAAAAAAAATCTCTTTGTGCCTCAGTTTCTCTATTTGCAAAATAAGGGAAGTGTGAACTAAAAAGGGAGCCCAAGGTCCCTTTTTGCTCTAATATTCACAGGCAGTCAATAAGATTTGCATTTATAGGATTTAGAACTGGAAGGGACCTTAGACATTATCAATTCCAACTGTCTTGTTTTACAGATAAAGAAACTGAAGTAGTTGAGACATCTTGGTGGCTGAATAAGATGAGCATTGATTACAAAAAAATCAACACAGATGGCATGTTTGTGTGACTGATCATTCCCTCTACCCACAACCCGTCAGTCATGAGTAAATCAGAAAAATTTCAAGAGAACCTCGATAGAAAGGAAAAGAAAACCTTGCTGAATTGGGGTGGAATTCTTTGTTTTGGGTGAACAGGACTCATTCATAGTTTTCTTAAAATCTGAATATGTAATAGTTAATCCATCTATGAGTGTGCTCTCAAGAAGCTTCCTGGAGTCTCAAAAAGGCAGATAATTTGATTATAGTGATGTGGTTTGTTTGTGGCTCTTCCCGAGTCTCAGCTGGGCCCTCTAGTCACTACATCTTGCTGCCCTGAAGTATGGATCCAGCAACCCCAATGAGATCTTGCTGGATGCAAGTCCCATAGAATCCTGGGAGCAGCCTCTCATCAACTCTCTCCACCTGCCTGTTTGAAGACCATCATGCTTGACTTTCTCTGACTTTGTTCCTTTTTGTTTTGGAGACATTAATGCCAGCCCCAGTGTGGGTGGCCAGTAGCAGTCCTATGTCATGAACAAAGCATGAACAAAGGCCATTGCCTCAATACCAATCCTCTGCTATTCCTGCCTCCCACTTGGGGCTCCCTTGGAGATTTCCAATTAAATCATGTGAGCTTCCTTGGTCCAAATCTGAGATTTCATTGGTATTTGGATTTCTTAGTGGGGAAATGCCCTCTCCCAATGGGGTCTCCAATTTACCATAATTGACCATAACAGAGTTTCTTGGAGGTACCGAGAGACTGTGGGATTCATAGTATAATAATAGTTCTAGAGCTAGAAGTGGGTTCAGAGATCATGTAGTCCACTGTGCTATTTTACAAATGAGGAAACTGAGGCAGAGGAAAATTTAATCATTTGCCCAGGGCCATGTAGCTTGTAATAATCTGAGGCAGGATTCAAATGCAACTCTTCTTGACTCTAGAAAATCAGTTTTTAATTTTTATTTATTAATTATAGCTTTTCATTGACAAAACATATGCATGGGTAATTTTTCAACATTGACCCTTGCAAAAACTTCAGTTCCAACTTTTCCCCTCCTTCCCTCCACCATCTCCCCTAGATGGCAGGTAGTTCCATACATTTTAAATATGTTAAAATATCTGTTAAATACAATATATGTATACATATTTATATGGTTGTCTTGCTACACAAGAAAAATTGGATTTAGAAAGAAGGTAAAAATAACCTGGAAAGAAAAACAAAAATGCAAGCAACCAACAACAGAGAGAGTACAAATACTATGTTGTGGTCCACACTCATTTCCCAGTGTTCAGAAAGTCAGTTTCTTGAGGACAGGGATTATTTCATTTTTGTTTTTGTAAACTCTAGTACTTTGCACAGTTCCTGATTCATTCTAAGGACTAAATTCATGCTTACTGATTGAATAAACGAAGGGTCTATAACTTTTAGCACTGACTGGCACATCTAAATATTCTTTGATATCCTTGTAGTCCTCACAATGGACACAAAAATGGACTTCTTATACTCATCTGAATGGTGCTGACAATTACTATGATTTTTTCAGAGAGACAAACTTAGGCCTGTGATATTGTCTCTTTAGACCCCCATTCTGTTTAAGGAGGTTTATGCTCATGGTTGGTGCCCCATTGTATGAATCTGAAGGCTGACTGTCCTCAAGTTTATGACTGTTGCCTGTGGGGGCGAAGATTAAGGCTTAATGGACAGATTTCCTGTTGAATCACATTGTCAGCCAAGAGAATTACAGAGAGGATAATATTTTCTATCTTATGATTCCTTCTCCTTACCCCCTGCCCCAAAGTCAAATTCAGGATTGCCTTTTTTCTTTCTTTCTTTTTTTTCTTTTCTTTTTTTATAAAAAGAACACATGGGTACTATTTTAGTGAAATACAATTCTGACTAAATCAGAATTACTTAATTAGACAATAATATCAGAGAAATTGACCATTATGTCTTGTTATTGACTTTCTCGATGGCCTATATTTCCATTTATAATCTTTCCAGTGGGTTTTTTAAGCATGAAAAGGATTTATTGAGAGATTGTTCTCAGGAGCTATTTTTAATAACCTAATAGCTTTTTAATTTTCAAATCATTTATATTCATCAGCCAGAGTGCGGCGTAATCAGATTGACTGGATTTGCATGCTGTTTGTTCCTTCTCAGTTAATGACCAGCTATGTTCAGATCTAAAGACAGTGAAAGGAGACACACACACATACACATACATATATACCCATGTAACTCCCCCCACAAACATACAGTGTGTATATATACATACATGTATGAAAACAACACTTACATATACACATATGTACACTTGCATATACACTACACATATGCACTTTAAAGATATGTGTGCTTGGTACATAATTACAGAAGAAGGGAATTATACAAGCCATAATAAGCTAGAGAAGGGACACCCACAAGGAAGAGTGAGATTCTCCTGGTGCCTCTGGGCCAACATTGGTTCCATCAGGTCTGGTTTTGTCCATATAGACAAATTTGGTGTTAAAACTCTGAAAACTCCAAAAGCTTTTATTGTAAGCAATTATTGTTTATTGTACAACATTTATTGTAATGTTGTTGGAAGACCACACTTCTATTGTCTCTGTCCTTGAGGGCAGTTTGGTGATACAGTGGATAAAGTACGGGGCCTGGAGTCCCAAGGGTCTGGATTCAAATTTGGCCTCAGACCCTAATTAGCTGTGTCCTGGGCAAGTCAGTTAGCTACTATCTGAATCAGTATCCTCATTTGTAAAATGGTGACAATAATTGCACCTACTTGTAAAGCTCTTTGCATATCTGGAAAGTCCTATATAAATGCTAACATTATTATTTCTTTTTCTGTATTAAAACTTTTTATTTTTCAAAACATATGCAGGGATAATTTTTCAACATGAACTCTTGCAGAACTTTGTGTTCCAATTCCCCCCTCTTCCCCATCTCCTTCCCCAGAAGGCAAGCAATCTAATATATATGAGACAAGGTAGAAACATATAACATTATTATTTTGAAGCTGGGTTTGATCATTCTGGTTATATAGTACTGGTGGCTGTTACAGAGATAGTAATAATACCATCTTTACACTCCCTTCCCATTTCTATAGCACTTTTAGGTTTGCAAAACACTCCTCTCACAGCATCCTTGGGAGATAGGAAATAAAATATTATTAGTTCCATTTTATAGTTTAGGAAATTGAGGCTCCTTTAAGTGAAATGACCTATTCAGAGCCCTGCAGCTAATTAGCAGCAGAGAAAACATTCATATGAAAGTTTTCTGATCTCAAACTAGTTGTATATTAATATTAATTAATTTGCTATGGTTCAGTCATCTTTCTATATAAGTGCCTTCCCTCAAATTGTTGACAGTTTAGTCAGGGGAAAAAAAAACCTAAGAGTTGTCAATAGTTACAGATGGGAGGTGTGTTGGTAAATGTTTAGCAACCAGTTCTTTAAAATGTTCAAAGAACATTGTTTTAATTGTAATTTGCCTTATTAGCATTATCTCCATCACTTTCTTAATTCTAGATGAACAATAGTTCTGATCTATAGGTTTTTCTTATTTATTACAGAAGAAGGGAATTATTTTCTTATTTTAAAGGTATGAATACTCATGCTGAAAATTTGACACTTGGTTCTCAGAGCCTGGTCAAGCTGACTTCAGTATTCTCTTAGTTACCAGATAACACATAGTGAAAGCCAAAATAGGAATACAGATGGAGATGGGTCCTTGTGTCAATAGACACTGTGTTCCCATTATTGACCCTGTGCCCAGACGGTAAAAGTCAGCATGATCTAGCACAGGTTATCTTAACCTCAGGTCCATGGAAACATGGATAGATTTCAGTTGCTCCATGAACTTGAATGAAAAAAGCCCCTTTATTTTTGTGAACCTCTAACTGAAATTTACCATTTCTTTTAATTTTACCAACAAAGGGTCCATTCACTTTACCAGAATGCCAATGGAAACCATGACATACATACAAATACACATACATACATACATATATATAATGTTAGGAGGCTTTGAACTAGTGAAAAGATATCAATGATTGATGTTACAGATTCTAGTTCTGCTTGTGCTCTAACTTTGGCTTTGGGAGAATCAGTTTCCCCAATTTTATGTCTTATAAAATTAAATTAGAGAGCTAAACTCAATGCCCTCCAGGATGGGGTCCATCCATTTTCCAAAGTTCTGGGATTCCATGCCTTTTAAGAACTGGTACTGAGTTGCCACTCGGTCTGGCTTCAGGCCCCAGACAAGAGGAACATTAGTTTTCATAGGAAAATTAGTTTTCACAATTTTTTTTTTTACATCTTTAGGTATGGAACAGAGTGAAAATTTTCCTTGAGATCCAGGGGACTGACATCAGAGCTCTGTGGGTGGGTTTCTGTGTGTGTGTGTGTGTGTGTGTGTGTGTGTGTGTGTGTGTGTGTGTGTGTGTGTGTGTGTGTGTATTTTCCCCTAGCTTCTCTTCCCAAGGGAATGTTGTTTCCAAGCTGCTTTGCCCAGAATACACGCATATGGCCCCCGTGGGTGGTTTGTGTCTTACACTGGGCTGAAGGGAGAACAAGCTGAGACAATAATTCCAAAGTAGACAAATACAGTCATGAGAGCAGAGTCAACATCATTTTTATGGAAGTCTAGAAAGAAAAATGAACAAATAAACACACTCTTAAACTATGAACAAAAAACTAATACAACCACGGATGAAGAAGGTTTCTCTCATTGCACTAATCTACCAGAATCTAAATCTAGTGACTGAGGATCAGAGTAGTTTATCAGCTTGAGCAAAGACACACAGCTATCTAGTAGCAGAATTCTGATTCAAAGCTAGATTCTGTGCCCTGTCCATGGTACCATGGTGCCTCCTCTGTTTGGAACCAAGTAGTAAATCTAAATCTAGCACCTATTATATGCCTCGAATTGTACTAAGTACCAAGAATACATAGCCAAAAGTGAACCCTGTCCTCAGGTAGTTAGAGTCTAATGGGGGAAGGCAGAAGATCCATTCTATATGTAAAATATAATGTAGCATACACATGAAGTGATTTTGAGGGGGGGCATTTTTATTAGCTGAAATGGGAAAGATCAAATATTTTTTAAAGGATTAGAGATCTAAAGCTGGAATTTCCTGGCATCTAACCCCCTCTTTTTGCAGCTAGGGAAACTGTGACCCAGAGAAATTAAATCCTTTGCTCAGGGGCCACACAATAATTAAATGTTTGATGCAGGACTTGAAGCCAGGTCTATATGACTTCAAATCCCATGCTTTATCCAGTATTTCATACTGACTACAGCCGATGACATTTACAGGGCAGATTTGGGCACAAGATAAGAACTTTTCAAAATTGAGAACAGCCAAAATGGAGTGGCTGATTTGAAACGTGGTGAGCTCCCTGTTTCTGGAGAAGCTCAAGAGAAGTTAAGATTGGTTCATGGATGGGTTTAATTTATGTGAGGTCACAGCTCATATTTATATAATGCTTTAAGTGGCTAGATTTTAGACCTGGAAAGGATCCTGGAGAATTCAACGCCCAAATTTTACAAAGAAAGAAAATGAGTTCCAGAGAGAATGAGTCTGCCCAGAGTCACACAAATATTAAAAGACAGAATGGTTTTCAAAAACAGTTCTTCTGTCTTCAACTCCAGCATTCTTTCCACTTCACCAAGATGTCATCCAAATATGCAAAGGAAATTGAATCAAGGAGAGATTAAAAGATTTATTCAAAGTCACACCAGCCACAAATACCAGAATCAGAAACCCAGGCTCGGTCCTCCGACTCAAAGACATAGGCTTTCATTACAATGCATCATCCTGAGTTATGGCAGACTTTTAAAACAGATAAATGGAAGATTAGCACACTTATTTAACAGAAAAAGAAATAGGTTCCACAAAGATTTTTCCAGATTTATACAATAAGTGAGCAATGGAGTCAGGATTTGAACCCATATCTTGGAGTTCTCTTTATATTAAGCCATATAGAAATGGGGATGCATACCCATCCAGCACTTATTCACTAATGAATCAATAATTAATTATTCAATGTCAAATTTCCCTAAACAGACTGTTTGCTTGAACTCCTCATCCCCTCGATCAAAACTTAGTTTATCAAGAAACAGAATCTTTGACTCTAGAGTTTTCAATGTGCCAAAGTTTTCATCCATAAAATTATTCAATGGCTTCTGGATATCTGCTTTTTCTCAATACACATCAATGAAAGGAGAAAGACCATCTCTACCTTGATGGGCTCAGTCTGATGGGAGAGATGATATGGAGCAACCATGTATAAACAAGCTATATTTGGGATAAACAGGAAATAATCAGTGTAGGGAAGGCACTGGAATGAAGAGAAGTTGGAAAAGGCTTTCTGGAGGAGGTGGAATTTTATCAGAGACTTCCATGCATAGGGGACAGCCAATGAAAATAACCAGAGTTGAGAGAGATGGTGTATTTTGTTTGGGGAGCAGCAGGGAAGTCAGTGTTACTGGATTTGTAAAATAAGATTATCCTATTTCATAAATGAGAAAACAGAGTCAGAAGTTAAGTGACTCACTCAGGAGGTCACATAATAAATGTCATGTTTTCCAAATTCCAGACCCAGTTCTCTAACCACTACACTAGCTAGTTCCTTATTCCTCTTTGGAGGAGCTGTGGGCTCTACCTGTTGATTATACATCTTCCTAGTCACTTCTGACTTATAAATGTGTATTTTACATCTGCCATTGTTATGCTCTTTATGCTTATTCCCAGGAATGAAGAATGGGCAGCTCAGAGAGTGTCTGGTGTCCATCTGTCCCATCTGTATTTATGTGGGTGTTATGTAGATTTTTGGCTCCTATTGCATTCCCCTTTCCCCAATGAAAGGGAGGGACAGAGAAAGTTGAGCCCCTAAAGCTGATAACTCATTTGAAGTCTTCCCCCCCCCCCAAGGTCTTCTTTTGAATTGGGGTATAAAAACATTAAAAAGTTTTTTTTTTTAAAGAATTAAACTTTAAAGTTGGGAAGCATCTGAAAAGTCATTTAGTCCAACCTTTTACCCAATTCAGAATCATGAAGTAATAGAAAGAACATTGGATTTGGAATCAGAATCTATATGATTTTGGGAAAGTCATTTCACCTTTTTATGGCTCAGTTTCTTTATCTGTAAAATGAGGATTTGGATTAAGACAATCTCTAAGGCCCCTTCCTTTTCCAAATCTCTGATTATTCCCTAATCAGCATCAATTTTTCAAGCCAAATTTTGGTTGGTATAGATTGCCTTTCCTCATTCCATTTTATCAATTATCAGTGTCATATTTTTCAATGTGATTGAGGTATCCCTTCCACATATAGGTTGGTTGATTTCTTCAGAGCTTGATTTTGTGAGTTGTGACTACTGTGGACAGTCAGTGAGCATGTTCCAGTCATCCCCTGTTATCACTCTTCTCTTCTCTAGATCATCCTTCTTGGGTGAGTGTCTAAGTATCATAGAAAATGACTAGTAATAATTCCTCTTCCTTCTTCAGCCATCTTTTTCTCTTGGCTGCCCATAGCCTAGCCATCATTCCCTGCATTTCTCAGAATCATAGCTTGAGTCATAACATATGCTTTGTTATTTTTCCATCACTAAAGGCAACTTGTGGTTCATGGCAGCACTTCCAGAAAGAGCTGAAGATGGAAAGACTTAGGAGAAACGTGGTAATTGAATCTTTGATGGGCTGTTATTTGGGGAAAGGATTTTGTCTATGACATTTGATTCATGGCAACGCAGGACTTAGCACTGGAAATGACCTTAGGGAAAACTACATCTCACAGATGAGGAAATGAAGTAATGTAGCTCATTAAATCAAAGATCACTGACGCAACACAGATCCTTGACTTTCAAATCCCATGCGTATGCTTATGAACAGGATCCTTCAAGGAAGCACAGTTCGACTCTGCTGATCTGGATCCATCTTAACACTTTAGATCTAGAGCTGAAAAGGACATCAGATATAATTTAGTCCAACCTCTTCATTTTAAAATTGAGGAAACTGAGGTTAAGTGACTTGCCTAGCATCACACAACTAGTAAGTCTCTGAGGCTAGAATTGAATTCAGGTCTCCTTGATCCTCATGTCGAGCACTATATTACTTAGCTGCTTCAAGATTAAATGACAAACTTAGGGTCATACAATTAGTAAATAGCAGAGTAGAGATTGAACACATCCTTTAATAGAAAACATGGTGTATTTCCACTACCCCAGAGACTGGTCCACCTGATAGGGATATTATGGAGGAGGTTTCTACATCAAGTGAGAGATAGGACTAAGTTGATTTTTTTAGGCTTTGAAATTCTAAGTATCCAAGAAGTATCCATCCAAGTTTCCAAGAAGATGACTAGTAATGGCAATTCAGTTGGCTTCCTATGGAGTAGCCAACAAAGGCACTGTGACAGACACTTTTAATCATAAGAGGGGAGTCAGTCATAAAACCTTTCAAAAAGCCATATAATATGGTTGGTAAAGGGAGCTGACATCTCTGGCAGTTTAAGGAAATGTACTAGTCTCACGCCTGAATGTGATTTATTTTCAGTATTAATTTTTATTAGGTCCATAAAAATTCTGGTATTATAAAATGGTATAAAATCTATGGACTTCTTGAAACACATGGAGTAGATGATCTGGGCTGTTCATTGGTAAATACTCAGAGAACCACTTGGTGTCCTAACCCCCATTAGGGCTGTAAAAACTCAAAAATTGATACTGCCTTTCTTTAAGAATTAATTTTTATCCATCTTTTTTTTTTTAAATAGATGGAATAGAAAGCCAGCCTTAGAGCCACAAAGATTTGAATTCTAGGCCTGACTCTCCGGCATAATGGCTACATAGGCAAGTCTCAAGACCCAGAAAGTTCTTTAAGAAAATGTGTTATATTTTTGAGGTTATATACATATATGTACATGCACACACGTGTGTATATTTATAATGGTCATGTGTATATTTATAAAGGTCATATACATGAATATATATATATATAATATATATATATGGAAATGATGTGTATATACATGTGCATATGTATAATTGTGCATAATATATGTATTTACATACACATATAGTGTATAAAACACACACATATATGCATGTATATATATATATATCCACACGTGCATGTACCACTATGTATGTGGGTTTTGTTCAGTTGTTTCAGTCATGTCCAATTCTTTGTGATCCCATTTGGGGTTTTCTTGGCAAAGATACTGGAATGATTTGTCATTTATTTTTCCAACTCATTTTACAGATGAGGAAACTGAGGACAGGATGAAGTGAATTGCCCAGGGTCATCCAGCTATGAAGTATCTGAGACTGGATTTGAACTCAGGTCTTCCTGACTCCAGGTTCAATGCTCTATCCACTGAGCCGCTGGTTGCCTCATGTCTATAGGTATATGTATACATATGTGCATGTGTATATTTCCTCTCTTTTTGTTTCTCTCTCTTTCTAAGTGTATATTTGTATTTTATATAGAGGAGGGTGTTTCCTCTTTTTGGAGTGTCTTGTGAAAAGTGACATAGGTTACAGCTCCAACAAAGCCCTGGCGCCATTTTGAAACTTAAAAATGATGGAGCAGGAAGGCTTTGTCATCTCTGAATCTCTAAATACAAGGCAACGATGATGATGTGACTGATGTGGATGGTAATGGTGATGATGACTAAAGTGAAGGGTCCAATTCAAGACTTGTTTGAATCCACTGCTTACAGCCATATTTTAATAGCCAATTTGGTTTAATTCATTTTTCTTCTGGTATAACAGAAAGAATGCAGACCTGGGTTCAAACACTGACTCTGCTACTCCCTAACATGGGGCTTTAACAATGTACTTTTCCTTGGGGGCCCCTGTTTTAGAAAATGAGGTGGTAGGCCTGGATAAATGCTTTAAGATCACTTACCTAATGAAGAAGGGATTTGGACTTCTCAAGATTTTTTTCCTCATTTTTGTTTTGGTTTAATCTCCCTACATATATGAAGCATCAAGAGAAGGTCCACAGAGGTCCTTCCAAAGAGTCAGTATTCAAGCATCTTACTTCTTATCCATCTTCACTCTTTCCCTTACCAAGGAGCCTGTGGGTCACCCTGATATAGGTGTTCTTTTTGGGGGAACAGTTAGTTTTGAAAGATAATGACAGGTAAAGCTGGGATAAGCACTCTCTCCACTAATCTTGCAGGAACCTTGGGATGGTCTTCAAGGGAATGTCTTTCTCAAACAGGGGTAATTGCCAGCTGGATCTGTTTCATGGACATGGATAACCTTACACATCATTCTTAGCTAACCACATTGGAGAGTTGGACTAAAGCAGATCACTCAGAGAACTCTCATTTAAAATGGCTGTCTCTAAAGCTTCTGAGACTCCCAAACCTCAAGAATGTTGGAGAATTGATCTCATGGGACCATCCCTTTATTTGTTTACTAGCAACTGTCCATTCGCTCTTCTCCTGGAAGCCTAAAACTTCAAGCACATTATCCCATGAGCATGAATGGCCAATCTCAGTCTGCCATGGTTCCTTGGAGAGGCTGAAAGCAGTCATCAAACCCTTCTCTCTCAGACATAAAGCTGTCTCCCAGCTCTAACTTGCACGTGCATAGCTGAGATGTTGTGAGAATAAAATGAGATAGTAATATTTGTGATGCCCTTAGCACAGTGCCTGGCATGTAAAAGCATAGTAGTGCTACCGAAGAATTATTTATTATTATTATTTATAATAATATAGTGTTTAATTATATATAATAATATAATTTATTATTATTTGCACTTATAAAATCAGGTATTGACAAAAACCAAATGAAAATAAAACAACTAAGTCTAATTACAATGACCAATGGTTCAAAGTTCATAGAATTGAAAGATCATCTCTTGTCCATTCTCCTTAGTTCACAAATGAGAAATTTGAGACCAGGTCATGCAGCTGGGAAGTAAAAGAGGGGGTCTTTGAGCTAAATCTGCTTCCTCCATATTCTGCTCTTTTTCTAATATAATCTCCATTTTACAGGTGAGAAACCCAAGATCTAGAGAAGTGATCTGCCATTGGTAACAGCAGTAGAACCATACCTAGCTTCCCAGCATCCTGACACTCAGGTTCGTATGCCTGTTGTCTTGATGGAACCCACTGCCTCTGCAGTTTTGCTGTCACCCCTCCCTTCCTTTGTTAAGATTCAGCCAACGTAGGAAAGCTTTGGAAAATCATCTGTGTCAATTAACAAAGATGAAGGCAGGCTCCACAGATGCCTCTCGACCTAATCCGTTCAAAAGATGGATTTTCTTCCCTTTTCCAACAGGGAAACTCTGCCAGGGCTACATTAACCAGTCATTTCCTCCCCTTCTCATGCTATATCTTCTTCCCTTTCAATTCATCTTCCACTTTCTTCCTTTTCAATCCCATCTTGGGTGTGTGTCTGTGTAGACTACACAGTGAGGTATAACAGTGATGCTGAAATCACAAGACAACACAATCTAGAGCTGGAAGAGACTTCAGAGATCATCTAGCTTAGAGAGTCTTGATCTGGGCTCCGGAATTTAAAAACAATATCTTATTGACTGCATTTTAATATATTTGTTTTCCTTTACAATGTTGCATCTTTTATGTATTTTAAAATAAAAAAATGAAAATGAAAATTTAAAATTTAATCTGAGAAGGGATTCATAGGCTTTCCCAGAGTGCTGAAGGGGATCATGTGGCAAAAAAGACTGAGAATTCCTGTCCAACCCTTTTGTCTTCCAAATGGACCTGACTGGTCCACACAAATACTAAATCAGAGTCCTTAGGTTCAAAATTTGACTCTGATACATGCTGTCTCTATGGCCAGGTCACTTTTTTTTTCCTCTCTGAGTCTCAGTTTCTTCCTTTGTAAAACAAGAGATTTTTGGATTCCCTTGATGATCTCTAAGGTCCTTTCCAGCTTCAAATCCTGTGTGACTAAGGGAATAACTGACTTTCAGGGCTGCTAGTCACATTTACAAAGGGTTGCTTGGAGGTGAACTAGCTGGCGGGAGCTTCCCCCAGCTGCAGGGTATCCACGGAGAATTATTAGCTCTTTGTTGACTTGTAAGCGGAAATCTATATCCCAGCGAGTCCTGTTCTGTGTACCCACTGTCTTTTTACCTTGTGAGTATTGATTAGACTTAAACGGTCGCTGTGCCCTCAGCCTGGCTGGTGTGCTGATTAGACTGTACTCGGGCGGCTTATTAATGTGGGGCTGCTTCCAACATCTGTGCCAGTCAGGAAATGAAAGATGCTTTTTTCTTGAATAATTTATTAGAAAACTTTTGTTGTTTGTTTGTTGTTAAATAAACACACACATACACAACAACAACCAGACCTAGAAACATAAGCTAAACTCATCAAAGGGAAGGAACCATTTATCAGAAGCTCTTTTACAGTCATTTTTACAGGAAATCTCTATCTCTTTCAAAAAATACACAATATACCAATCTCATGAAAAATAAGAAAAAGGGTCTCTTGGTTAATCACTCTGCAAGAGGTAGAGCTCCTAATAAAAAGCCAAGAGGATTTATGCTAGTAAAGTGATCCTCACAGGGTTCTGACCTATAACTGATGTCTAGAAAAGCTATGGCACAAAATTTCCTTTATCTGTCATTGCTGGGAAATCAAGGAGTCCACATGAAGGGACTTTTAAAAAAATAACTGATTTTTCTCCTTTAAACATCAATGCTTAAAAAATCAGTGCTTAATACTGCTAAAATGTTTAAAAGAAAAGTATACTTTAAACTTGTTCACTATTGCCTCGAATAGACTTCTTGGTGGTGGTGAGGTGTCCAGATGTTCCTATGCAACAAGATATTGTATTATCTGCAACAGGTTCTGGAAAAGGAAAAAGCTTTCTTAGTGACACAGATACCAAGGGAAATGGATCCATCTAACCATCTACAGTGAGAAAACAAAGTGGATGAAAATACCATGTTGTCAAGATTGTAGACATGCTACTAGATGGATAACTTGTGGACTTGGTCTATCAATATCAATATCTTGGATAAAACCTATAGAATGACAATAAAGTGGACCTTAAACCGAGCTGTAATATGGAACAATAGAAAGACAACGGGGCTGGAGTCATGATTCTTCCTTCAACTCTCATCTCTGATGCATGCTATATGGATATCATGAGCAACTTATCCAAACTGTCTATACTCAGTTTACTCATCTATAAAGTGAAGGAATTGAACTAGATGGTTGCTGAGGTCCTTCCAATATCAAAATTTATGATCCTATAAGTTTAGAAAAAACTTAACCTGGGTCTCAGTTTCCCACTCTGTAAATGGAGGTGTTGGATTTAGGATTTCTAGTTCTCTATGTATGATACTAAGTAGGACAAGATCATTTGGGATCAGGAAACCAAAAAATCTCTGAAATACCACATGATGGGGAATCAAGTTGAGTCAGACAAATGTCCAATTCTCTAGCCTCCTCAGAATTTTGCCTTCCTTACCTCCCATAGAATCTTCTGGCTTTGAAGCTTTCCTTGAATTCTTTCCCTCATGTCCTCTACAAACTCTACAACCTCAGCACCTAGCCCAATGCTTGCATACATTAAGTGCTTAATGAATGCTTGTTGATTGACTGATTAATTATCCTTCAGGAGTCAGAGGAGGGTGAGACAGAGGTCTATTCTACCCCAGAGCAGCCATTGATGTTTAGTTATTCTTTTGTCTCTCTATTATTACCATCATTAAACATTCTGCAATGTGGGCAGGGCGCTACTGGGGAGATGATAATGTCTAAAACATCGTTGTCTCTGACCTTAGGGTATTCACAGGCTGTCTGGGAAGATAGGACAAGTACATCATAAAAAGATATTTAGCAAAATTATATAGACTTTAAAACAACCTTTAACAACATTTTGAAACCCATGTTTGAGGTTGATTGGTTCAGGGGGAAAAGGAGCAGGGGGCTGATGATAAGGTTTCCTGATCACTTGAGGACAAAAGAGATCCAGAATGAATAACGTGATCCCTCCCATGGGCTTCTAAGTAGCAGCCCAGGAGAACGATCATCAGGGGTACAGGAAAGTGGGTCTCCCCTGAATCAGTGCTATATTCTGGATGGATATCTGGCCCCTGCTATGGCCAAGTAAACTTCTTTTGTTAACTGCTAAATAGATAGATGTGTTCATGTGCATATATACTCTTCTTATTATACCATATATATATATAAAATGCATGCATATATTCACAATATACACATGTGTATTATTTGAAAACACATATGTACACACGTGCAAAAATATGACTATATCACCACACACATATAGAATAGAATACACACAACACATGCATACATATGTGTGCATATGCAAATATACACACATATACACTCACATACATCAGTCCCCAAGATGGTGGCCCACTGAGTGGTAGGAGAGGGAGGGGAGACTGAGAGCCATCCATGTCTTTCCATGTTTTCTTCATTTATGCTATTGTCTTCTGGCCCTCCTAGAGGGTGAATTCTCTGCTGGAAGATCTTGCACCTTCTTAAAATTCAGTATTTTCTACAAGGTTGTTTATATAGTAGATGGCCTCTTAAATCCATCCTCTGGTATAATAATAACAACAACCACCATAATTGGTATTTATATGGGACACTAAGATTTCTAAAGTTCTTGAAAATGATGTCGCTAGCTCGGCAGGAGTTGAGACTTTGGCGGAGCAGCAGTGACCCTGGATGTGTCTATCAGAATTCCAAACCTGCCTCTGCTACTCATGGGACCTTGCCCTTTCTGCAGTTGTTTCGACTTCCTTTCTGTCAGATGAGGGCTAAAATATAAATTTCATGTAATAAAATTATATAGCAACAATAGTAAATATATATAAAATGATAAACATTGATAATACATATGATATATGATAATCATATAGTAATAACAACAATAATAATGTGAATTATCTTTAAGACTCCAGTGCTTAGCACATAAAGGTCACTTAATACTTATTGATTTAGTGATATATCTAAATCCCATGATTCTATATGTATGTTTTGATACACACAGACATGTCCAGCATTCAACTGAGGTTCTGACTCAGGTTCAAGGTGAACTCAAATCTCCCTCCCTCTTTTTTCCCCTCTTCCTCTCCCTCTCCTTTTCTCTCTCTCTCTCTCTCTCTCTCCCTTTTCCTCTTCTTTTCTTTCTCTCTCTCCCTCTTCCCCCCCTCTCTGCCTCTCTCTCTGTGTATCTCTGTCTCTGTCTCTGTCTCTCTCTCAACAACACACACACATATGATTGGCCTATGATAGGGTTGCATTAGTTGACTTCTAGCTAACTCTGAGTCCATTAGTCTGGGATATATCTAAAATTCTAGAAAGACTATTTTTGCTCTGCATCTTGTAGGGAACTTATTTCAGCCATAAGGATGAGTTGTAGAGTCCCCTCTAGCCTCTCCCCTGGTTGACTTTATTGGCAAAGAGGTGCTGGTAGTCCCTGGGCTGTTAGCCTGGATAATATGGCGCTCTAACCCACTAAGTCAACACGTTTTGGACACTATGTGTGTCACAGCAGATAGAGTGCCTGGCACAGATTCAAATCTTGTCTCTGATATTAACTGGCTATGAGACCCGGACAAGATACTTTATTCCTCTTGCCTCACTTTCCCTATCAGCGAGGATAGCAAATGTATCTGTTGTTTCATTGGTATAGAAAACCTGCAAGTGAAGAAACTCTCTCCACCCTATCAGATTATCAGAGTATCTGAAATTTGCAGTCTCAGAAGGTTATTCGGAACCCAGATAGATTCACGCAGCCAGGTTGTGCCAGAGGTGAAACCTGAAACCCATATCTTCCTGGCTTGGAGGCCCGCTCTATCACGGTGACATGTTGCCTTTCCTACATCTATACAAAAGGCACAATGACAGCACCTATCACATGGGATTATTTGTGAAGCTCAAATGAAATCCTGTTTGTAAAGAGCTTTGTAAACCTTAAAAGCTGATTTGAATGGGAATCATCATACCACTCAACTGGGAGCAACATCCTACAAGTGAATATTGATTACGGTTGGCCATGACTGGCAGATTGGTTTTTCGTGAGCATATTCCTTTGGGGTCAATGAAAAGGGAACAATTCAGCTAGACATAATTGCTAGAACTATGAGGGCTCCCTGGGGCTCCTGACCCTCTGCTGCAATCATGCACACTTGAAAAACCCTGCCTGACTCTGGGGAGAAGCTCACACCTGCCATCCCTTATTGCTGTGGACCAGGAAAAATCGACTTCAGGCTAGAGCAGTAGACAGGCTTTTCTTGACCCCCGACCGTTCATCAAACTCCGCTGCTCTGTTGTGTAAACCTGTCTGCAATTTATGGGCTCTGAACTATGATTCCAACCAATCCTCTGATTATAATGATACAGTCAAATGAAGTCAGAAGACCTATATTCAAATCCTAGCCCTGAGGCTGCATGTGTGATTTGGGACATATAGCTTTCTTCCTTTGACCTCAGTTTCCTCATCTGTACAAAGAAAATTTGACTTGTGATCTCTTCCAGCTCTAACTTCATGATCCTTTTATCCTTTTAGGGGGCTTGATCCCAACCCCTAATTCATTATTTTAAACTCCTGGTCATTGTAATTCAGATTTAGAACTGACAGGGAGATAACATTTCAGGCCAGATAGATACACCATTTCTTCGTGATGCCATCAATAGAATGCTGATCTTGGAGTCAGAGAGATCTGAGTTATAATTTTGCCTTAGACATACACAAGCTGCACCATGCAACCTCTCTTAGCCTCAGTTTCCTCATCTGTAAAAATGAGCACTTCCCTCATAAAGATTGTTTTGAGGAACAAATGAGTTAAGATAAACAAAACACTTTGGAAAAATAGATTTAAACATTTTATCATTCCTTTTTCTCTTGTGTTTTTAAGTCTCTCCTACCAAGCTCTGTTATTTTTAGGGCCTCCTGGTCTTAGTCATGTGATCCCACCATCACAGCTAAAATCTCTAGCCAAGAAAAAAAACAATAAAATAAATGTCATCTCTTCTTCAAGTCAGGCTGAGTTTCTCTCATCACTCATCACAATCTCTGGGCTTTGAATGCCAAGCTGAGCTCCGAACATGTTCTTATTCCTCTTTACTGACACTCCTCTTGTCTCTCTGTGTCATACATTTCTCCCTATGTACTTTACGTGTTGGCTCTTGAAATATCTTCTCATCCCACTGCTGGCACCTTCATGGTTTACAGTGTATGTGGATCAAGTTTTTTTTTTTTTTCTTCATTTTTATACCTGACACATCAGGAACCATAAGAGGAACTCTCCTGAGATAAGACTCGAGGGTCTTTTGATCAAGAGTTAAATTACAGATATGATTTACTAAATTTGTGCTTGGGGAAACAAGGGATTTTGATGATAATGTGATTGGCAAACTACGTGTTTCGTCCTTTGCTACGCGCACATCCTTTTGGAGGGAAGCAGAATAGGGGGCAGAGGCTGAAATAGATACTTGGATTAGAGAAAATCAGAAGATGCAGTGCTCGCTCTGCTCTCACAGCTGTGTTTCCACAAAACACCAGTGATTTGCAGTTGTCGCCATGACAGATTTGGGTAAAAGAGTTTGATGGTTAATGTGGGATCCTTTTAGAAAGTTTGTGCTGGCACAGAGCTTCACTCTGTCTCCCTGTAAGGTCCATCCATTTGTCTTGGGCCAAACAATAAATCTAATCCTTCCCATAAGCCACAGCCTGTCAAACATTGGCCAAGCTATTGTGTCTCTTGAGTCTTGTCTACTGTAAGCTAAACATGCTCAGTTCCTTGAACCGATCCTCCCGTGGCATGGACTCAAGGCCTTTTCCTACCCTGGTTATTTCCTCCTGGACACTGTCCAGCTTCTCCATTGCTTTTCGAAAAGTCCTAATGCCCAGTACTAATCACAACACCCTAGGTATATTCTGACCAGGATAGGGAATAGAGAGAGAATTATTTTCTTCCAGGAAGAAGGAGGCGATCCTCTCCCTGCCTTGGTCAAAGATACCCGGAATACTGTGATACCTGTAACGTACCTCAAATCACTCAAGCTTTTATTGGCTCCCACACCACATCACACTGGTTCATTCTGAGGTTGCCATCCGCTATAACTCCCCGATGATTTTTAGGCCGAGTGCAAGCTAACCATGTCTCTCCCAGTTTAGGAGTAAAAATCTAAAAAGCCTCCTCCTACTGAGGTGTCCCCCGAGATTGATTGAACAGTTTATCTGCCCACACAGGCAGTTTGCATCTTTCTCATGTGTCAATCCCAGGCCCGTTAATGAGTTCTTGCTGTCCCTGTGTTCTGTCGTCTCTGCTTCCATGACCCAGAGCTATGGGGAAAAGCAGCGAAACAGGCCTAATTAAGACTCGGAGAGCTTTCAATAAACATCCACAGAAACTCGCAAATTAACTGATGAAGGCAAACAGACAATATCGCCCCAGTGGGGATTTCCCGCATGGAGATAACTTTGCAGCGTTCAATAGCCCTTTAGAGTAAACCCTGATGAGTGAGTCATAGCCAGTCCCATTACACCTCGGAGGTATCACAATTAATGGCACAAAATGTCATAAAATGCTAGGAGACAATGGGAATTGAGGTCGAGAATGTTTGAGTGGGGAAGGATGCTGTAAAAGACAGTCAAGGTCTTAGTTGAAATATACACGCGCGCACACACAGACACACACACACACACACACACAGAGACAGACAAACAGAGAGACAGAGAGACAGAGACACACACACACACACACACACACAGACAGAGAGACAGAGAGACAGAGACAGGGAGAGACAGAGAAACACACACACAGAGCTGGGGAAAGGTAGCTTGGCTGACAGCAATTTGAGAGAACAGAATGTCATTCATTACTAGATCTTTGAAAGATCTCTGATTTCCCATTTACGGAGGAAAAATGGGTTCTTTCTTGTTCTGTAGTAGTATTTGGCAGAATGCTAGTCTGGGAATTGGGACCTGAGTTCTAAATCTTCTTCCAGTAGGGAGTTGATGTATAATCTGTGTGAGCTTGATTGGGAAAATCATTTCCTTCTCTGGTCTCAATTTCCTCATTTGTAAAAGGAAAGAGTTGACTGTTCTCCAAGATTCACTGAAACTCTGCAAGTCATATTCTATCTGGGTGGAAACTTTAAAGGTTTGGGGACCAATTTCCCAAACTGAAAAGTGATAATCATGCTGAGATGCTTTCTTTAAGGAAATAATTCTTTATGGAGGGTAGTAGTGTGCAGTTATCCCAGATTATGAAGGTCACTGAATCACCGAAACTCAGAATGGAACAGACTTCAGAGGTTATTTCATCTATCTCATACCTGGGTAAGAATTTCTCCTATGAGATTCCCAACAAGAAGTCATCTAATTCTGGCTAGCAGACTCCTGATGATGGGGATCTCACTGCCTCTTGAAACAACTGATGTCTCATTTGAGCCTCTCTAATTGTTAAGAACAAAAGAGATAATATGTGTAAAGTACTTAGCACAGTGCCTGGTACATAAAAGGAGCTCAATAAATGTTTGTTCCCTTGTTCTTTTGAAACTTCAAAAAAATTTTTTTCCTTTCATTAAATCGAAATTCTCCTCTAGGCAATTTCCGTTTCATGGTTCTAATTCTTTCTGGGAACAAGAAAAACGAGTTTAACTTTCTCATACATGGTGTTGTTTAGTTGATTAGTCATGTCTAACTCTTCATGTTCCCATTTGGAGTTTTCTTAGTGAAGATCCTGGAGTGGTTTGCAATTTTCTTTTTTTGAATTATTTTTACAGATGAGGAAACTGAGGCAAACAAAGTTAAGTGACCTGCGCAGTCTCACACAGCTAGTGTCTGATGCCAGATTTGAACTCAGATTCTCCTAAGTCTTGAACCAGTGCTCTATGTGTTGTACTACCCAGCTGTCCCTTCTCATACATAAAATCCTTCTATTACCTGTCACATATCCCCTAAGTCGTCTCTTCTCTAGGCTTAAAAAAAAGATCTTTCCTCATATGGGACAATCCCCAGCCTCTCTACTCTTCTAGTTAAGTGGGGTATGGGACTCAGATATCCCTATATTGAACCAAAAGCAGGGACAAGGGCCTGGGGCATGAGTTCTTAATCTGAGGTATACCAACATCAAGAGGTCTATAGATAAATTTCAAGAGGTCAAGAATTTTAATTTTGAAAATATTTTCATAATTCCATTTAAAAATAATCGATTTCCTTTGTCATGTGATATATTTTATCAGATGCATTTAAAACTATTATTCTGAGAAGGGATCCCTAGGATGCACCAGTAAGACGGCCCAAAGTTGTCTGTAAAACACACAAAAGGGCAAGAAGTTATTTCCTAGGTACTTTTCCTCTGAATTTACTTCAATTTGCCAAAAAAAAAAACCTTCTGGAAGTGCTATCATAAATTTATTTTTGGTTTGGACATTTGATTTCATCAGTGTTGGGATATGTCAAAGGAAACAGATCAGCAAGAGATCTGTTTTTATTTTTCATTTTCTAGTTGTCTAAGGATTGAAAGGTTATCCAAGGCAGGATTGAATACCAACTTAACTGTCTTCAAATTTTATTCAATCTAATAGTCTAGTTCAATAAATATTTTTATGTTACCAAGACAAAAAAAGATGGAGGATCACCTTTTGGGGAGGGAGACCTTTGCAAGGAGAGCAAGTCTCTACATCCCAATAACATTTCTCATGGGTTCATGCAGTTCATCTCTGGAAATTTTCTGGACTTGTAAAAGTCTGTGTCCAAAAGGTGCTCCATGTTCATGATAATTTGAGGAAATAAAAGGGAAAATACAGTCTTTCCATTAGAGATTAACATGGAGACATTAGCAAAGGTAGAACTAAGTCTCATAGAGCCCATTTATGTAGGGAGATACCAGACAAAATGTTTTGCCCTGCAATAATTTGGCAAATTCAATTTGTTAAGCATTTATTAAGCATCTACTATGTGCCAGGTACCATGTATGCTATGTGCTAGGGATACAAGCAAGAAAAAAGAAAGATAGTTTCTGCCCTCAAGGAACTTAGAGTCTAATTTGACCAGCGTCTTCTTAGGCACATACTCTTTATTAGTATCCTTTTGTTGTGCCCATGTATTGAGTTCTTTTGTTCCTTCCTTTGAACTCATATTCAAAGATTAAGTACAAGGCCCCACTTTGACCATTTCTAATCCGCTGGGCCTTGGCCCTCTACCCCTTTTCCCATCTCCTGCCATAGGCAAGCCTTTTGCCTTATTTTATCAAGAATTAGATCTCCATGCTATTTCTTTTTCACTTAAAGTTTTTTTTTAATTAATAGAAATGTATTTTTCTCTTCCCCACACCTCCATTCCACTGGTGATGGTAGTGGGAAATGTCCTTGTAAAAAGCATACAGAATCAAGAGAAACCTTTGAAGATAGAGATTAGGTTCTATCCTGTTTCTCCTATGACAGAGATCTGGTTGTAATTTTTGCCTGAAACCTCTCTTTCTTTATACTCTAAACATGTCCCTTAAATCTCAAGTTAGATCTTAAACCTTTTATTTGTTATTGTGGTTGTTCAGTTGTTTCAGTCATGTATGTGTCTTTGTGACCCCATTTGGAGTTTTCTTGGCAAAGATACTAGAGGCGCTTGCCATTTCCTTCTCTAACTCATTTTACAGATTAGGAAACTGAGGCAAACAGAGCTTAAGTGATCTGGCCACAGTCACACAACTAGGAAGTGTTTCAACTGGAAAATGGGTTTTCCTGATTTCAGGCCTGATGTTCTATCCTTTGTAACCTAACTACTCACATACTCCTCTAGTAATGGCCTATCCCTTCTAGCATTGTTATGTGGACTGCCTCTTCCATAAAACATCTGAATCCATAAGCAGTAGCAATAATCAGTCAATCAACAAGCATTTATTAAGGGCCCACTATGTGCCAGCCATTGTATTATGTAGTGGGATAAAACCAAAACTGCCCTCAAGGAGTTTAAATTCTACCCTGGAAGACAGCAGTCCTTATTTATATAAATATTCTTTGTTTGTCTCTGTCTGTCTCTTTTTGTCTGTTTCTGTTTCTGTTTTTGTCTCTCTGTCTCCATTTATCTATTTATAGATATCTCTCTATAAATCTCACTCTACCTATCTATTTATCTACTATCTATATCTATCTAGCTGTCTGTCTGTCTGTCTGTCTATCTATCTGTCTATTTCTATCAAAGACTAGGAGCTTGGGAATTGTTCAGAAAGTGGCATTTGAGCTGAGTTTTTAATGAACTGGTGATCTTAAAAAGAGGAGATGAGGGAGGAGAGCATTTCAGGCAGGAGGGATGGGGACAGGGAGCACAAAAGTACACGGATGGGAGATGGAGGTTGTTTGTCAATATCAGTGTGACTGGTCCTCAGAGCATGATCTGTGTTATAGCGTTTTCATGTGAGCACTAGAATGAGAGCTGAGAATTTGGGATTGGATGTTGCTTTAGTTGTGTTTGCTCTGATGTGAAACTGAAGCTTTTTGTTTAGCAGTAATCCTTTTTCTGTATAAAGTCCTTTATACTCTTCAAAATTCATTCCTGTCCTTGATCTCACTTGAGCCTCTCAATATCCCTCTGAGGGAAACAGAAATGATTCTCTCCCACTGGGTAGATGAAAAGACTACAGCCCCCACAGAGGTTAAATGACTTGCCCAGGATCACACAACAAATTAGACCAGTGGTTGGGGCTGGCTGGAATCCAGGTCACCTGACTCCTAGAACAAAGCTCTTTCTTGCCAACATGGGCCTCCGATCTCTATTTCCCTGTTGACTTCTTTTTACCTATCTTCTCAGCGATGGATTCAGAAATCACATGTAAGCTGCTGATTTGGGACAGAAATCCATGGCAAAGGGATGTTGCCTTTTATAAAGACTGCCTCTTTCCCAGTCAAGCACATATTGTACTTTCTGTGTTATTCCCCAAACAATCAGTATTAGAATTAATGTGAATACAGAAAATCTATAGATTTTTTTTAGCCTATTTCTATGCCTACTTCCCCCTTTCTAATCTATGTTGCCCCAATTGAATGTAAACTTTTTGAAGGCAGGGACTATTTGTGTTTGTTACTTAGTCAATAAACATTTATTAAACACCTAATATGTGCCAGGCACTGTGCAAATAAAGAAAGGCAGAATACCTGGAAGCTCTTGGGCCATATAAGGCAGTCCATCAGGACATATGGAATTAAATTGAATTGAATAGAATCAAATAAAATAATGTCTTCCAAACTGATCTGGACACTGAATCCTTTGGGACCTGAGATGAATTCTAAAATGCTGGTTGGGGAGAACTCAAGATATGGAGGCAGAGTAAAGCAGTGGGAAAGATACTGGTTTAGTGGTGGTCAGAAGCCCTGAGTTCAAATCTTTCCTCTGATGTTTGCTGCTTATGTGACATTGGATAAAACATATATTCTTTCTAGGCTTCGATTTCCTTAGATGTAAAAAATGAGGGCATTTAGTCGAAAGACAACATAGTATAGAGACAGAACATAGGATTTGAAGCTAGAGAGATCTGGATCCAAATCCAAGTGGGACACATAAATTGTGTGATTCTGAGTAACCCTCATCTGCAGAACAAAGGGTTGAGCTGAATAGTCTCTAAGATCCCTTCTACATCTGTCTTTGATTCTTTGGCTAAATGGCTTGGAGGTCCCTTCCAGTTCTAGAAATAGAAGTTGCTGTTATTTGTCCTTCATTTTCCAAGAGGTCAATGACATGAGGGAAGGGATGTCATAACATGCAAGTGAATTGGATTTAAGAGAGGGTGGGCTTGCAAAATTACCAGCCTCATTTCTCTTCCAGGGCCATCTGACTCCAGTGGCCAGATATAGATCAGGATGACTGGAGATAGCCCTGAATGCAGTGGAAACCTTGGCCTTTTAAAGCTAAGGTCTTATACAGGTCTCAGTTTGTATGAAGAAATGCCCAGTCTGTGATTAAGGCCTGGTTAGAAATGTGGCCTACTCATGGGATCAAGGGAATTGGAAAAAAAAAACTAGAAGCATAATAAGCGGAATTAGATATATTTCATGTAAAAATGGATTTGCAAGAAAAATATTTTTGGCATGTACATAATTCCATATTCGACATTTTCTCAGCTATAAAAAGGGGATAATAATAACATGTACTCCCAGGGGTGTGAGGATCAAAACAACCCTGGCAGGTACATGCCATTATTAGTCCCATTTTACAGCCAAGGAACTTGAGGCAGATGGGTGGTAAGGGTGCCCAGGGTTGTAAGAATCCAAGGAAGAATTTGAACTCAGGTCTATTCTGATTCCAGAATATTACTCGCAGAACCTATTAGTTGTGCTTTGTGATCTCTAAGATCTCTTATTGGAGAAGAGGAACGGCTAGGAAGGGTCTAGTTTCAAGAACTCACCCATGAAAACACCTTTAGGAAGCTTTCAATCTGTCATAGGGAGACTAACTTTTTGACCTAGTGAATAGAGAGGTTCATAGAAAGCTATTGAGATCTGGAGTGTATGGAGAGTTGGGAAGAGGTGGATAAAGAGTTAGGGGAGGGCCATAATTATATTTCTAGAAAAATGTTGTTTTCACATTCAAAGAAAAGCGTTTTAGAAACATCTTCCTGGATGTCAAATACCTTATGGCAGGCGTCATTTTGATTAGTTAAGTGTAAGGGTACCAGAAACATCTGGATTCAATTCATGAATCCACATGGACTTCAAGATGAAAGGAAAATGTGTCTGTGACAGCATGGGCCGCAGGCACTCTGGAAACCCTTACACAGTTTAAAAACTGTTCTAGATACCTAGCCTACTGGAGGTGCAGCTTGATTGCTCATCCACTGAGGTGGAACACCTCGGAGAGTTGGAACATGAGAGTTGACAGCTTAGACAACTACAACTCAGGTCAACAGACCAGTACCAGGGCATTGAGGGTTTGCCCTTGATCAACTCATAAAATGCAGAGCCTAAAGGGACCTTCACTGTTGTTATTGCTCACTCATTTTCAGTCACGTCCAACTCTTCGTGTCCCCATCTGGGGTTTTCTTGGCAAAGAGAATTGTTGGCCATTTCTTTCTCCAGCTCATTTTACAAATGAAGAAACTGAGGCAAACAGGGTTAAGTGATTTGCCCAGAGACCTACAGCTAATATGTGTCTAAAACTATATGTCAATTCATGAAAATGAATCTTTCTGATTCCAAACCTAGTGCTCTATCCACTGGTCACCTAATCCATCACACAGTATTACAAAAATTGGGACTCAAACGCAAGTACTCAACTTGGCCAAGACCAAAGACCTCTAGGATTGGGGATACCCAGGTGCCCTGACCCCAAATGTAGAGCAGTTTCCATGTTGCTATTTAGTATCTACAGGAAAACTGTTTATAAAGGACATCAGGGGCAGCCTTGAAAAGGCAAAGCAAAGATGGCAACAGTGAAACAAAATAGCCTTGTGTTGATCCAGAAAAGAATGAGAGAAGTTACTATGTGGAGAATTTATTAACTTGCCTCAATTCCTTCTTTTCTGTTATATGCCAATTGATACATGGTTTCCTCATTCCAAAGGTTAAAACTTTGCTTTGAGGTTTCATTGTGGTTTCCATGCTTCTCCTCTTCCTCTCCTCTTCCTTCTCCTCCCTCTTTCTTCTCCTCCTTCTTATTCTCCCTTCCTCCTCCTCCTCCTTCCTCTTCCTCTTTTCTTCTTCCTCCTCATGCTTCTTCTTCCTCTTCCTCGTCCTCCTCTTCTTCTTCTTCCTCCTCCTCCTCTACTTATTCCTTCTCCTCCTCCTCCTTTCTTTTTCTTTCTTCTGATCTCCTGACTCCAGAGCCAGTGCTCTATCCACTCTATCCACCCAGCAACCCATTCCTGTTTTATGCCAGCCTTATCTCTCCATGGGAGATTTGAGAACTCTGATCAACTCTGATCAACATGATTGACCTTAATTCCAGAGAATTCAGGAAGAGCCATACTGCCCACCTTTCAGAAGAGAACCAATGACAAATTGTACAGATGGAGGCTTGTGTTTTGGGATGTGAGTGACTTTGGAATGGGCTTTAATTCACTATACATGTTTACGATGGTTCTTTGGTCTTTTCTACTGTCTCAGTGGTGGTAGAGGAAGAATTAAAGGAAGAGAAAGAAGATGGATCTTTGTTTAAAATAAAATAAAAAATAATTAAAAAAAGACAGCTTGTGTACCAATGTCTTTAGGAGGCCTTCCTCTAACCCTCTGAGATTACTTTTCATCCACACTGTATATAGAGATGAGGAAACTGAGGTTATTTTAGTATATTCATAGAGTTCTGGCTGAGTAACTGATTTTCATGGCTGATGGGAAGGACTCCCTCCATCATACACCCCCAAAGGATTGTTACACTCCCCTACACGTAGTCTTAGACATACCTCCTTATAGGAGGAGCGATATTGGTGACTAGGAGGGGATGAGAGCAGGAAGCTCCAACAGCATTTCAGTTATGACTGTAATAGGAAGAGATTTGCATGGTGATTCCTGCTTCAGCTTGAAAGCTGAGTGCTAAATTGCCTTGACCAGTTGGAAAGTAGATTTGATAGCTCCAAAATGCCCTCAAGGGAAACTGATAAAGAGCAGGTTGTCATACAAACCAGGTTCCTAGGCTTTGACTCTCACCCATGGGACTTCGCATCCCAACCTACAAAGCAAGGGGCAGGCAGGTCCTCAGAGAACTCTTCATGCTGTCCTCTCATTCTTGCCCTCATCTCTCCACAGCAATACTAGAATGGCTTCTCTTAACTGGTTTCTTGGTAGTCATACAAATAGATGATATACTAGATATACTAGACCCTTAATCAAGGGGGTTCAGATCCACTTTAGATAATTCTTACTGAGTAACTAATCCCTTTGAAGCTCAGTTAATGAAAGGGTCTCTTCTGCCACTAAATCTAGGTTCCTAAGTCTCTTCTTGGAATCCCATTGCCTTTATAAAGTTCTTCTGGATTGGTCCCAAATACTGGCTGCTTGCCCTAGCTCATTCAGTTCCAAGTCTAACCTGGTAGTTAGGTATGTGTTATTCGGTTTAACACCAAATACTTCCCATTTGGCTGGAACCAAAGACTGTATTGTACATCATTACAATTTTGAACAGTGTGAATCTGAATATATGTCACCAATTCAGAGGATTTATTATTTTTTTGTGCTAATCAGGACCTGGCTGCATATGATCTGACCTCCTGATATTGGTCTTTTGGGCATCTGTCTCTACCCTTTTAATTGAGCCACATTCTCAACAACCATGACCATGGTCAGAGTGTAATGCTAGAGTAATTGAGGCAAGACAGAGATTAATGTTTTTAATATTTTAATGGTGGTGTAGTGGATAGTGAAATCATATTAGCTATAGCCAGCTGGCTGGATTGGACTCTTGTCTCAAAGGATCCAGTAACAAGCAAGTAATTTGAAAGACTTTTATAGGGTTCCAACTATCAGGGAAACAAACACAAGAGTGGGGAGCAGAGCACTGGGTGAGTGAAAATTCCAGAAAAGGATCATAACTTTTAAATTCTGATAGGTTGGGAGTCAAGGAGATGGTTGAGCAAGAGACAGGAAGTCTGGGTCAGGAAAGATAAGAGGATGCCATCTAGGTATTTGAGATAAACCATCTAGCGTTTTATGACTCTTTGGAATGTCAGAGTGACCAGAGCTCTTCAGCTCTAATTATCTCAGTCCTAATGGCTAGGAAGGGGGTTTGCCACCAGGGAAACTGAGGCAAAACAATTCAGGGAAACTAAGGTACTATAAGAGCAGAAATCATCTTAGAAATCATCTAATCTCCCATTTTATATGGGAGAAAACTGAGTCCCAGAAAGGGGAAGGGACTGATTTGAGCTTGCACAGCTTGTTAATGGTAGGTTTGAGGCTAGATTGCAGGGAATAGCAATGCATTTTCATGCATTGGAGACAAAACACCTAGGTCTGGGTTCTTGGTTCCATTGACTTTGAGCGGTCACTTAAACTCCAGAGTGTCTCATTTTCCTCCTCTGTAATTGAAGAGGTTAAGCTAGATGGCCCCTGAGTTTCTGCCCAGCTCTAGATACAGGATCTATGAGCTTTGTGCAAATTTCAAAGGTCCAGTGGAAGTGGCTATTATCATTCTAAGCATGTCCCCCTCTGCCTCCAGCTTAGATTGAAAGTTTCCCCAGGGAACGGGAAGGAGACAGATCCCTGTAGTTCATTGTATACTGCCATTGTCTAGGCTATGCACAATCTAAGCTTTCATAAAATCATTTTTGTTGATGATTCCAGGAATAGGAGGGGTGATTAACTTGTCTTGTGACCATGTCCTGGGACTGGGAAAATTGTCCCTCCCAGTCCTAAGGGAGTCCTAAGGGCTACTAGAGCCACTGGTCCAATGTGTCCTGAGGTCATATCTAATGATAGCCTATACTGGCTGCCAACACAATTTCCTTTGTGGATTACATCAGAGAACTTCAAGTTGGGAGACATTGTGGAAATCATCTAACTTAAACTGAAAAAACCGAGACTCAGAAAGGAGGAAGGGCTTTCTCAAGATTACTATTATTGGGTAACAGAACTAGATTTTGAGTCCAGTGATCCTAACGCCACATGTAGTGCACTCTCTCACTTTCCGCCTTCCCATTTTATAGATGAGCAATTGGAGGTCCAGAAAAGAGACCTTTTCTGTTTGCCCAGAGAATTAGTTTCAGTTAGTTTTTATACAAAAAAATATGTTTTTCAAGGCAGGGACTACTTTTTTCTCTGTAACCACAGTCCATTGTGTGACACAGTAGGTACTTAATAATTGTTTATTGATTAGAATTCAGGCATCCTCTCAGTTTCTGATCCCAATTGCATTGGAAATAGGATTCTTTAATTCCATCCTAGTGATTACTGAGAAGTCCTGAGTACTGTGAAGGTGAGGATGGGGAATCCCTTGAGATGGGTTAGAAGACATTCTCCTTAACCATCAAATTCAGACTATTTTAGAACACTGAGGAGTGTTCAAAACTGGGGATCCTCATTTAGAAAGAACATATTGCTAAGGCATCTTGGGTGAGCTAATCACCTAGCATTTTTGTTTTCCATTTTCTTTGTGTGCTAAAAAAAATTCATTCATATACTTATTCATTCTTTTTTCCCCCTGAGGCAATTGGGGTTAAGTGACTTGCCCAGGGTCACATAGCTACTGTGTTTCCCTGATAATAAGACACTGTCTTATTATTTTTTTGGACAGAAAAACACCAGAGGGCTTATTTTCAGGGGAGGGCTTATTTTAATGCTTTCAATGGTGCCAGCAAGCAAATCACTGGGAAAGAACAGGATGACGTGCTCACTGTTGCAGCTCTGATTGGATGCAGCTCGGAGCGCGCGTGCGTTTCACGGTGGGGAACGGTGCATACAGAGAGTACCGTAATGTAACGTGTAGCGCAGGGGATCACCTTCACTACAGTAGCAATCTCAATAGGGCTTATTTTCGGGGGAGGGCTTATTTTAGAGGAATCTTACACAGTAAGGGGAGGGCTTATTTTCGGGATAGGTCTTATTATCGGGGAAACACGGTAGGAAGTGTTAAGTCTCTAAGACCAGAGTTGAACTCAGGTCTTCCTGACTTCAGGGCTGGTGCTCTATCCACTACACCACCTAGCTACCCCACTAATTCATTCTTAAACACGTATTATTACATGCCTACTATTGTGTTAACAGCTGGGGGAAGGAGAGAAGGTATGGAAATATTCTAATATAAAATTATATTGCACATTAGAATATGAAAACCACATACTTGAATACTCTTTGCTATGCAACATGTTTCTTTGTCTTACAGGATTTTTTTTTTTTTAGCAACAATTATTGGCAAAAATCAGTCAACTGGCATTTATTAAGAGCCTATTGTATGACAAGGGATAAAAAGAAAAACAAAGACAATGTCTTCTCTCTATGGATTCACACTCTAATGAGGGAGAACACTCTATACAAACAAAATATAGACTGAATCAATATAGGCAAAGTCTCAGAGGGAAGGTACGAGAATGAAGAAGGATGAGGAAAAACTTTCTGAAGAAAGTGGGAGTTTAGTTGAGTCTAGAAGGAGGCCAGGAAAGCTAGAATGAGGAGAAGAGAGATTTCTAGACATGGAAGAATGGCCAGTGCAAAAGTCTGGAGTCAGAAAAAGGAGTGTTATGTGCGAGGAATTATAAGGTAGTAGATGGAAGTGAGTAAGGTTTGAGAAGCCATTTTTTTTTTGAATGGGAAATGTGCTTATGCAAGAGAAACGAAGTTTTGGGAATGACCTTCAATTTTAGTATTTCATTAGTCACTCTAACCTGTGTCTTTGCATTAAAATAAGACAAAAACTCAAAAGGGAATGATAAAGGGAGCCCAGCATTGGGTAAAGAAAGAACCTGGACCAAAAAACTGGTTCTGGATTCTCACTCTGGATCTACTTCTCACTATGTACTCTGTAACCTTGGACAATGTCTATATCTCAGTTTATTCATCTGAGAAATGAGTGGTTTGAAAAATCTGGCGTTCAGCTCCAATGATAAAGCATGTTTCCCTTCCCTCCGCACAGAGGTGATGGATTAGAGATGCATTTTCTGTCATGGCTAGAATGTGAATTTGTTTGTTTGCCTATACTGATTTTTTGCAAGAGAGGGATCCTTGTTTTTGAAAGAGAGTGAAGATTCGAGGGAAGTAGAAAGGATGGTGACAATGAAACCAAAAAAGAAGAAAAATGTGTCAATGAGAGTACGTAGATATTCAGAAAAAGATACGGGCAACCGGGTCAGTGCTGTAAATAGTGTTAAATTTAATGCACACTTTAAGAAATGTAAGCTGTATATAACTGAGATTTATGGTATCGTACCATCTTTTTCTGTTTTTGGATAAGGAAATGCTCATGTTGACTAGTGTTTGTCAAGTTAATGTTATCTTTTTAAAAATTATAAGAAATAAATGTTCTTCATGGTTCTAGCCCCCAATCCTCTGATATACATGAATATCATACACATATCATATATATGTATATCATGAATATATATACACATGTGTATATGTGTACATATGCATATCTGTATATGCATATATGAATATGGGTGCATATATGTATATACATATTTGTATATATAGGTATATATGAGTATACACATATATAAACATGCATGCATATATATCCATATAGGCATGTACCACATATATGTATATATGTGTATACACATATGCATATGTATATATGTATGTGTGCAATGTGTATGTGGGCATAAGTGTATATACATATGTGTGTGTATATCTATCTATCTATCTATCTATATGTTAGGGGTGTGTGTATGTTTGTGTAGATATATGTACATATACTTGACCACATATATCTAAATGGATAGAGTTGCTCTGAGAGATAGGAAGTTTAGGGTTCAAGCTTTTTGTCTAATGCTTAATACTGTGTGTTTTGGGGCAAGTCACTTAATGTCAGTTACATCCCTGATCTTCTTCCCCCTTTCCCTATTAAGGACCTTGCCTAGGTGAAGGGCAGGTCAATTTTCGAGAGCTTCCACAGCTGTGAATCATCACACTTGAAGGAGTTGCAGAGCAGTCTTTACTAATGCAAATGTTCAATGTGGATTGGGAAAGAAATAAATTGGAGGCAAGAAGGAAGAGGCGAGAGATCAGAGAACGTAACTGCCTCTCAGTTGGGAGGTCAGAGAATGCAACCGCCTCTCAGTCTCCTTGTATTGTCATCATCCTCTCACATGAAGAGATCCATTCTACAGGTCTGAGTTAGACCTCCAGCAGCCACTGGCAGGTGGCTCCCATATTACATTTCCCTTCCTTTTCTTCTCCAGTGTTCTAAGTTGCCATATAGGTGCCTGTGAGCATTTTCTACACTAATGATTGCACTGGACCATCTATCTCTCCCTTAGGACTTCTACAATATTGGTTCCTGAAACACTCTTCTCTCTGCTTTGTGGTCATGTGGTCATGTGGACATGTGGTCATGTCATGATGACAGAGTTCTCACAAAGACTGGGATTTGGCAGCTTGGGATAATGAAAAACCATCAAAGCTCCATTTCCTTAAGATTCTAGCATCTTACCAATAATAGCTATTGTGCAATAGGGACACAGTAACCTTACTGATATGAGGGCTATATATTCAAAAAAAGCAGGGGATATCATAGAGGGAGATATCATGTCTCAGTGGAAAAAACACTAAATTCAGAATCATGCAACCCGAGTCCTGATTCTGGTTTTGCCTTTTACTCTGTGACCTTGGAGAAATCATTCACTCTTTCTGGACCTCAGTTTCCTCATCTGCAAAAATGACAGGACTAGACCAAATCAGAAAGGTTAACACTTCTGAGTGAACCTATATCAGAGTGTAA
The DNA here is from genome assembly GCF_016432865.1 of Antechinus flavipes. Classification (NCBI taxonomy): domain Eukaryota; kingdom Metazoa; phylum Chordata; class Mammalia; order Dasyuromorphia; family Dasyuridae; genus Antechinus; species Antechinus flavipes. The sequence goes on from NC_067401.1 coordinate 19,188,471, forward strand.
TTGGGAAGTGTTTAACAAAATAAATAACAATACAACATAGATAAGGCTAATTTGTGGTCTTCTAAGTTAATATTTAGCTCATAGGGTTCGATTTCTATATGAGTTTGATATTACTGGACTCAATTACCTTTAAAGCTTCTACTAGATCTGGGATTCTATGTAAGCAGAAGTAAGGGCTAAAATACGGAAAGCTTAGGTACTATACTATTATAGGGAAAATATTAACAAATATAAAGGGAGGTTTTCAGGATGCAAATCAGATTTGCACTGGTGGAGAGGGGTCCAGACAGACATAGATGGATGGATGGGTACATGGAAGAATGAATGGGTAGGTAGATGGATGGATAGATACGTGGAAGAATGAATGAATAGGTAGATGGATGGATGGATACATGGAAGAATGAATGGGTAGGTAGATGGATGGATGGATATATGGAAGAATGAATGGGTAAGTAGATGGATGAATGGATACATGGAAGAATGAATGGGTAGGTAGATGGATGGATGGATACATGGAAGAATGGATGGGTAGGTAGATGGATGGATGTATGGATAAATAGGTAGATAGAAAGATAGGTGGATGGATGGATACAGATGATAGACATATATATATGGATATCTAGATAGACAGATGGGCAGATAGCAGATATATCACACCTGTACTGAATACATAGACAGTGATCCAGAATATGGGAATACATGGATGAACTGCCATGTAGCCAGTACTGAGTAACTCCCACTAAGGAAATTCCTTTCATCAATCCTCATTACAATCTGCCTTTGGCTTACAATCATAGCACATAGACATACAGTTAAAAGAATGCTCAAAGGAATTTTTTAAAGGTACAATCTCCTCATTTTACAGATAAGTAAACTGACTAGCCCAAGGTTAGGTAGTAAGTGACAGATCTCATTTTTACTGATAAACTAGAGAAGGGTTATGTGATTGGCTTTGGATCTAAGTATTCTAGTCCTTACTCCCAGCCTTTTCAGGTATCTGGTAAATACTTGATGAATTACATTGATATTGAGGTATATATTCTGGCTATCATCCAGAAAGTATTTCTCTAATGTATAAATCATAGTTCACCTCAGAGGCCCCTCATAGAGGCCTGGAGAGCCTCAGTTTTGCTCCTAACTCAGCTCTGAGTCAGCAGCTCTGCTTATCTGGCTCTAGTTACAAGCCGCCATCACTCATACCTGACATGCAGTGACCCCAATCACACTCAGATCTTTTGCTTCTTTCATTTCCCCTTTTCCTTGTTATTGTAAATGATGCCCAACAGAAAGACTTTGGGAATGGAGGACATTTATCACCTGACCATCAGGGACCCAGGGATTGAATGAGAAGAGCAAGAATAGAAGGTTTCCAGAGTCTCAGAGCTAAAAAGGGCATTTAGTGTGGCCCCTCTTTAATGAACACTTTCTCCTCTAAATATCTCTGCCAGCTTCTGCTTGAACAATCCAAGTGATGGGACACTCCTTACTTCACACTGCAGCCCCTTCTGCTGGGGAAAGTTCCAGCTGTAAAGTGGAGAGAAGACTAATGACAAGAATTTTAGGCACCATGACTCACCAGGAGAGGAGATACCAAGCTGGTAAGGAATCCAGATCCCTTCCAATCATTGCATGTGGGTGTTTGATGACGTGTGTGACTCGCCACCTCTGGAGGCCTTTGTTATTACTAGGATAGATGCAAAAATAGCCCTTGGGTAACACAGAAGGGAGTGGGGTTTGTCTTAGATAGATGAGACATCTTGTGCTATATTGGGGAGCCTTTAACCCTAATTCCTCTCACTTTCTCCTCTAATTCGTTTTTCATGATAGTGCTAGGCAAGGAAACTGAGTCTCAGAGAAGAGAATTATTGCAATATTCAAATAAAGTAGGAAGTAAAATTGGAAGTTTTGTCTTCAACCTTAACAGTTGATGTCTTTGAGACTTTAGGAGGAGATCCCCAAACCAGAGACAAGATCATGTACCTTCTCCCCCCTCTCCTTACCTCCCATCCAAAAACCTGATAAGAGTCTATTTTCTAATGTCAAGCACCTCTTAAAATTGCCATTAGGGAGATTTTCTATAGAATGAATACTGATAAGTAGCATAAGTAGCATTGTAGAATTTTAGGATCTTAAAGTAGGAAGTGACCTCAGTGACCATTTAACTCAATCTGTGCAAATTTGAGGGGGAGAGCAAGGGAGGGAGAAAAGAAGAAAAAGAGAGAAAAGAGAGAGAGAAAGGGAGAGAGAAAGAGAAAGAGAGACACACAAAGAGAGAGACAGAAAAGAGAGAGACACAGAGAGACAGAGAGACACAGAGAGAGAGATAGACAGAGATAGAGACAGAGACAGAGAGAAAAAGTGAGAGAGAGAGAGAGAATGAGAGAGAGAGAGAGAGAAAGAGAGAGAGAGTGATGAGAGACTGAGACAGAGTCTGAGACAGAGAAACACATACAAAGGTATCAGAAATTAGAGAAATAGAACAGAGAGGATGGTGGTCCTGTTTATTACCTCCAAAGAAGAGAGAGCCCTCTTCTGGGTGCTATTGGGATGAAGTTCCTTTTTTGTTACTTTTGATCTTGATGGATCCACATTCTAAGTTTTAGGCTTTATCTGGACCAGATATTGGGGCATATGATAAACAACAACAACAAAAAAGGAGGGTGGCCTAGTGGGTAAAGGGCTGATCTTGGAGTCATAAAATATTAGCTTCAAGTCTTGCTTCTGGGCATTCTGACAGTGGGCAAATGGGTAAGACATTTAACCCCATCAGTGCTTCAAATAAATCAGAATCAGGCAAAAGTTGTTGGTCTACATGGGTAGCAGCAGTTTCCAAAGGGGGAGTTTCTTGCAAGAATGAAATTGTCAAATGTCCCTGGTGTCCTCCTCCTCTCCTCTTCCTTTTCTTCTTCCTCTTCCTTCCTTTCCCCTTCCCCTTCCTCTTCCTTCCTTTCCCCTTCCTCCTCCTCCTCCTCCTCCTCCTCCTCCTCCTCCTCCTCCTCCTCCTCCTCCTCCTCCTTCTTCTTCTTCTTCTTCTTCTTCTTCTTCATCTTCATCTTTCTCTTCCTCCCCCCACTCCTCTTCCTCTCTAGATATTTTCTGTATGTATTTGGTTGGAAAATAATCCCTTATCCAATTCTCTTAGAATTCTCTTTTTATTCCTGGGGCAACAAATCCTCCTCATCAACAGCAACCAACATAAAAGGGCTCCAGGAAATGACCCACCTGCCACACTGCCACGGACATATATTCAGGCTTCTCATAGTGTCTAATCTATTTCTGTACTTTAGTGGACTCTTAACCCTCCTCTTACAAGTACTAGCTACGCAGCAAGTCCCATAACTTTTCCCAGCCTCAGTTTCTTCATCTGCAAAATGACAATGCCCACCTCCCAGAGTTATTTGAGGATAAAATATGATTTTGTCTGTCAGGTTTGGCAAATCTTAAAGTGCTAGAGAGAGTAGCTATTATTTTTAAAAAGGTAAATAAGATGTTAGTCATTTAGTTCAGGTGCATTTCAATCAGCAGATTCTTCCCCAGAAAGAGTGCTTGTAAATAGCGAGCATTTAATGGCTAGCTTTTAGATAGCGCTTTAAGGTTTACAGAGTGCTCGACACACGTTATCTCATTTCATCGATCTCTCCCTGTGATTATTCATTGAAAAATTGGACTCCTGTTTAAGAGGATTTGAGGCATCAGGGAATGGGCAGAGAGGGATTTTTCAGCCTGGGGATCTTCAATCACGCCATATAGGGAGCTGCCTCGCCAGCAAGCTCAGAAGTGGCGTGTCAGCTTGACTGGTGCATTTCAGTTCTTGGGCCATCTGCAGCTGTCTGTTTGTTGCTTCCAGTTTATAAATAAAGCCGAGCTCTTGGGGTTTCCCAGCTTCTTTAGAACCCTTGGGCAAAATCCATCTGCCACTGTCTTCTCCACCAGAGGAAGTGATAGATGGCATTGGAGGAGGGGGCCCCTGATAAATGAAGACCATACATTACTGGTACCAGACAAGGGACTCTTAAGGGAAGGAGGGACGTTGTACTAAGGGAAGAGATCAATGCTTTTCTTTCTCCATGGAGGACAATACAGCTTTCAACAGAAGTAGAGGGAGGGATGTTAGGCAGAGGGGAAAACTTCCACTTTATTACAACTGGGAGGTATGGGGATGCTTTACTGAGTGAGGTTGTTATTAACCCTCTTTTACTGGCAAGCTTTTTTTTTTTTTTACTCTCTTCTCCTTATTTTTTCTTAACCGATTATTTGGTAGCTATTTTTTTGGGGGGTATAGTATTTGCTGGTATGGTTTGAAATTCATGGGATCACAGAATTTCAGGGGCTATAGAGTCCAGCTCCCCTACTTTACTGATGAGGGATGTAAAGGTCAGATGTGTTTTAAGTGTGTTGTTCAATAACAGATGGTCGAGACTGGAATGGGAAAACCGAGAGGCCTGAGTGAACTACTGATTCTCTGGCTGAACTTAGGGAAGTCTCTTCATTTTCCCCAAAACTTGTCCTGACCCAGCCTCTGATTGAACAATTTCAGAAATGGGTTATACTTTATATTTCCATATGTGCTTATTATCTCCACTTTGCAAACCCTTTCTGAAGAGAAGATGTTTAATTTGTTCTACTTGTGTGTCCAGTTCTCAAGACAGCATCTAGAATACAGTAGGAGCTTTATCAATGCTAGTTGATTGAGTGCTTTCTTATTAGAGGCAGGTGTGATATGGTGGGGAACCCACCCTGGAACCCAGGGAACCTGGATCCCAATTCTGTGCTATTTTCTAACAAATCACTTAATTTCTTGATATTAGATGAAGGAGTCTAGCAATCCTCATCTCTCTGTGTGGGGAGAAAGGAGACCTGGGTGTCAGAAGTAAGAAGTTGTGTTTGAAATTGGGAAGGAAGGTCAGGAAGAGAGAGCTGGAATGAGGGAGGGAGAGCCCAGACTCTAGGCCAAGTCTGAATAGAACAATGGGTAAGCAGGAATGGGACTGACTGGTCTTCCCACATCAAGACCAGGAAAGCCAAATCCAATCTGCAAACAGATTGGAAATTTAGGGCTATCTCTCAAAATGGTATCCCAATTAAATGGCAGGAGAAGGGCTAAGAGCAAAGAGACCCAGGTTTTGAATCCAAATTTTACTGCTCTCTGTGGTGTGATTTTGGACTTGTCTTTTAATTTTTTTTGACTTTCAATATACTTACCTGCAAACAAAACAGGAGTGGTCCAGTTGGTAGTGTGGTGGTAATAAATATTTAACAACTGTCTTTCCCCCTTAAAAAAGTACATATGGCAAGGTTTTAATTTTAATCTATATCACTAACATTTTTCTATATCACTTTCTCTTTTTTTATATCATTGCACACAATTTTAGCATCTAAATTCTTAGTATTTTGTTTTTCTTCAGTTATATATAAAAACAATTTTTTAACATTTGTTTTTACAACCTTGAGTTCCAAATTCTCTCTCTTCCTCATCCTTCCCTTTCCTCCAGTAAGAAGGCAAGCAGTTCAATATAGGTTGCTCATGTGTAGACATGTAAAATATTTCCATAATTGTCATGTTGTACATCACTTTCTTAAATCTAAAAATCAACAAAAAATAAATCATTCTCTGATTTGTGGCATTTATTGATTTCTGAGGTATACATGCCCATATTGAAAATTCACATGAACTGGCTCCAGCATACTCTTGGATGCAGTGGAAGTAGCAAGATGCTCTGTCTAGAACAGTGTAGACACTTCAATGTTTGTTGTATGGGTGTGGGGTCTGAGAACCTGGTTTCAAATTCCAGTGGGGCCTATTTTGTGTGACCATAGGAAAGTCATTTTAGTTCTATTCTCCTCAGTTTCTCCATATGAGATATGAGATAACTCATGAAAGAATGAGCACTGGGTTTAGAATTAGAGGTTTGTTATTATTCAGACATTTTCAGTTGTATCTGATTCTTCATAACTTCATTTTGGATTTTCTTGGCAGAGAAACCAGAGTAGTTTGCCATTTCTTTCTCTAGTTCATTTGACAGACAAAGAAACTGAGGCAAACAGAGTGAAGGGAATTACCCATGCAGTGAGTGTCTTTGGCCAGGAAGCTGAGCTGTGTACCCACTGTGTTAGAATTGGAAAACCTGGATTCAAATCTTGACTTTACTATTTCCCAGCTGTGTGGCCATGGTCTAGTTACTTGAGACCTCAGTTTTTTAAAGCTTGAGGTCCATGATCCCCCGAAGCTCCTTTTGGCTTCCAGGCCATTATCCTATGATCTCCAAGGACCTTCTAGCTTTGAATCCTTTGAAAACTTGCTTCACCAGGAAGGTTCTGCCCCTTGTGGTCACTTTGGAAGGCACTGGAGTGTTGACAGTCTTATTACAGAAGCTCCTGACTTAAGATGTCCAAATAACTGCATGGGAGCCTATGCAAATGGGTCCACTTGTTCTCTCTCAGTGGGGCTAATGTGGGGAGCAGTGCTGGGTCACTAAACTTAGTGAGCACAGTGAGAAAGTTCATTGTAAGTACCTTTTCTTCCTTCTTTCAAAAACCATCAGCTCCATTGAACATATGCAGGCAGGATTTTCTAGGTGGGATCTTCACTTTCAGTCACTTTCCACTTCTCTCTTTCTTGACTATAATCTCTGTCAGGGATGGTTTCTTTTTATAAACAAAGAACAAATCTCTCTTCTCTCTTCTTCCCCCTCCTCCTTTGCCTCCCTCTTCATACACTCCCATCCCTAGGAGGTACTTACTAATCCCTTATGGATTCATAGAATAAATTAAATTAAATGGAAGGGACCTCAATTACCATCTACACCAAATATTACTATTTAACAGATGAAGAAACTGAGATCAGAGAGGTCACACAAGAAGAAGAATTCAGATTTGAATGCAAGTCCTTTGATCCCAAACCCAACACTCTTTTCTCTTTTCCATGACTTCAGGCATTGTCAATAGGTTCCCTCTGGGCTGAAGGGTCTTATACCTTACCCAGAGTTCCCCCACTATCTGTGGCCCTCTCCACAACTGCATCATTTCTCAAAGCAGAGGTCTAAATATGGCACACACTCTTTCTTATAAAACTGTTCTCTCCCTACTATCTCTAGGACCAAATATTAAATCCTTTTTTTGGTGTTGAAAGCTCTTTATAGACTCTTTATGCCCCTCCAATATTTCTGTTCTTCTTATGTTTATCTCTCTGCCATATAATCTTTATTGGAACACTTATCATTCTTTTTGCAACGCATAATTTTTATAATGCCTATTTCCCATGGCCATGCCTTTATACTGTTGGTGCCTTTTCCTGGCGTGCTCTCTTCTTCCTCTTAGAAGCTCTGCCATTTCTCATATGCCTCAGACTCAGCTTATATGCTATCATCTTCAGGAGGCTTTCACTTCCTAGCCCCCTCCCTCCTTTTCCTCTAGGATGATGTACATCTCTCTCTCTGAATCTTGTACGTACAAGATGTTGTCTTCCCATCTTGAATAGAAGCTCCCAGAGGGGAGAGACTCTTCACTCTTATGTCTGCATCCCAACATGTAGCACAGTGCCTGGCACCCAGGAGGCATTTAATAAATGCTTGTTGGTTTGGTGGCTTGCTGATGCCCTGAGAATTCTGATAATCCAATCAGAAACTTCATTGTCCCCATAGACACACCTGGCCACCTACAGAGGAAACTGCATTTAAAGGTGATTGTTAGTGAAGGAGAAATAATTGGGATTTTCAGAAACTGTAATTAGAAAATCAGAAAAGGTTAGAGTGTGGTGTTTCTATAACTGTAATCAAAAGCTTGATGTGAGCTTTTCTAATGTTCAGTTAATTAACTCATCATTAGAAGGTTACTCTCTCAGCTGAAAGAGATTTATCAACCAAAAATCATTCCTAATGAGGAGTTTCAGGAACTTAGAATGGGTGGGCTGGAAAGGCAGACTGCCTCAGAGAGATGGGAATTTCCGATCTCCTTCTTGCTCGGACATTCTAGGACTCTTGATCGAGGTCATAAGGAGCTTGTATTTTTCCCACCTGTAACACAATTCACAAAATGAGATGGTGGAAAGCATCAGGAAAACCACCATCAGAGTGATGTTTGAAGATAAATTCAATTTTCAGGAAGCTGACCTGGTGTGGGACAGACTGGACTCATCAAACAATTTCCCATTTTAAGTAAAATAAATTATTTATTAACAATTTATTAGTATGTATTTCTTATATATATATTAGAATATATATTCTATTCTCTCTCTCTATTATATTATATTATTTCTGGGCCCTAATATTATTTCTGCTGAAAAGGTATGAGACTCTCTGAGACAACCTCCCTATCAATTCCACTTAGTTGTATTCTAATTTTAGGTTTTAGGATCACAGTACTCTGCCACTGGAAGAGACTGGGTAGTCTAATTCTCTTCTTCCATTTCACAGATGGGTAAACTAAGGCCCTGAAAAGGATGGTGATGAGTCCAAAGTCATAAAGAAAATAAACATCAAAGCTGGAATTTAAACTTAGGTTCCTTGATCACGGCCAGTTGTTCATTCCACAACACCACACTTTTATGTTGCTCTTCTGTGCTCTGATTTATTCTTATTAAGAAGAGAACTTACATTGGTGAAATACTATAAGGCATTCAAGAGTCTTGTGGCCATTAGATTAGCCTTTGTTTTTAATTGCCGTTTATCAGTAGAGCTGTTACTGCAAATGATGTCACATTTCACGAAGACTCTGAAGGCTGTTAGAAACGTCCTAATGGTACCACAGTGAGTCTGAAGCACCTTCAGTGGGATTACTTGGTGCTCGGGAAAACAAGTCTTTTAAATGCTACCAGAACCTCCTGGGATCCTTTAAGTCATTTGGTTTCATCTTGCAACTCTGCTTCTAATATGCCTGTTTAAGGTGAGTTCTCCTGGGCCAGCTGTTTATGTTTTATACTCAAAGGCACTGTTCTCTGTTGCTCTTCGGGGCCCAGACTTGGAGAGAAAACCTGCAAAGCCCCTGGAAGCTCTTTCCAATGGACTTGACAGTTTGGAGAGAACTAAAGTGACCTGGGATCAAGTGAACTCTGGGACTAACTGGCCTTTGTGACTATGTCACTTAAGTTCTCTCTTTCAATCAACAAATATTTATAAAGAGCCTGCTATGTGCCAGGCACCGTGCTAAGCATTGGGGATATAAAAAGAGGCAAGAAAACCCCTGACCTCATGGATCTTGGAATTAAATGCAAACAAAGTAAGCTATATACAGGAAAAATTTCTTTACTGATCTCTTTAAGATCTAATTCTATAATTATTCTTATTCTTTATTCTATATATTCTTTATTCTATTATTCTATAATTCTTATTCTATAATTCTATATTTCCTATTCTATAATTAGAAAAAAAAAACAAAGCTCTATCCAAAATATTGCCCTATTTTATTTTATTTTATTTTTTGCTGAGGCAATTGGGATTAAGTGACTTGCCCAGAGTCACAGTCAAGAAGTGTTAAGTATCTGAGACCAGATTTAAACTCAGGTACCCTGACTTTAGGCTGGTGCTCTATCCACTGCACCATCTAGCTGCCCTATTATTCCCCTATTTTTAAAAAAGAATCAAAACCCAGAGCAACTCTTAAGGTTTTCCACATGCCCAGTAAAATGACTAAAATAAAACAAATAATAAAATAAAAAATTGGGGACAGACAGAAGCGGGGGAGCTACAAAAAGCCAGGTAGACTGAGGAGAGTAACTGTGCATCAAACATTTTAGGTGATTTGAGATAAAAAAGGACTACAATGTTCATATTCTCTAACCCAGAGATCCCACTGTTCAACATATGTCTCTAGGGAATCAAAGATGGAGAAGCTCCATATATGCCAAAATATATTTATAGCAGCATTTTTATGACAGTTAAGAGTTGAAAACAAAGTCGATGTCCATTGATTGGACGGTGGCTGAGCAGACCGGTATTGGTTTGACATAAATGGTGAATATGAATAATTCAGAGAAGTAGAGGAAAACTTATATGGACTGATGTTAGGGTAGAACTAGGAAGGCATATAATGATGGCAGCAACAAAAATGCAATGAAGACATTTGCCTTTGGCACAGGTGACTAGGACTCTAATGGAAAGGAAAAAGGGGATAAAGAAGTTTCTCATTTGAGAAGGAAAGGCAAAGAGAAGAAAGACTTGTAGAATGCCTTTCAAAAGGATAATAGGAACAAAACAGGAAGAATATCCATTGCTTTTATGAAACCATGGACCATCAGCAGTTAGAATGTCTTTTTGCGAGCAGTCCAGTTCACCACACATCAAGGAAGGCATAATGGAAGTGGAGAAGGTTCAGGAAGAGCCATAAAAATGACCTCAGGGATGAAGAGATTTCCTTGTGAATTTTCACTCCTCCATACCGCCCCTCCCCAGACATCCAAAAAAAGGGAAGCATATTCTTCTGTTAGCGTGAATAGAACTGCAAAATAGGTAGGGACATATGGGTTTGGAACATGACACACACTATTGGATTTAGTGGATAGTTTGCTTTGTTTTGATGAAACACATTTTCCTCTGCTTCCCTTTTTTTTTTTGTCCTGGGTTAAAATGGATCCCTGTGGAGAGTTAGAAAAAGGACATATGGAGAGATGAAGATAATTAAAAAACAAAATCTATGAACACAATGATTAAAAACAAAGAATACATTCATAGAAGCAGCTAGGTGGCCCAGTGGATAGAGCACCAGCCCTGAAGTCAGGAGAATCTGAGTTCAGATCTGGTGTCAGACATTTAACACTTCCTAGCTGTGTGACCCCGGGCAAATCACTTAACCCTAATTACCTCAACAACAACAACAACAAAAAAGAATACATTCATAAAAAAGAAATCATCATTGGATTACAAAAGGCTTTTATGTCTTTCTAGGTCCAGCTAGAGTCCTGTCTTTGATTTGAGGAATCAGAATTGGATTAGAGGTTAAGGGACCTGAATTCCACCCCTAATTCTGCTATTTACTATCTTTGGAACCTTGAACCAGGTCTTTTTCTGGGCCCCAGCAAACATCTCTGCAAAATGGCCATGTTGGACTAGAAAATCTTTCAGGTTCACTCTAGCTCTGAATCCTCTGGTTCTTCAGTTGCTCCAACCTCATTTACCTTCACTTTTTTTCATTTCATAGACATTTGAAACTGAGACATGTATTTGATTTTTGAGAGATTCCCAGAGGTGGAAGTAAGCTCAGAGGCATCCATTCCAATCCATATCTGGAAACTCAGTTCAAGTGCTACTTCCTACATGAGAACTCCCTCATCTTCTCCAAACTAATAGTGCCCCAACCATCCTGAAATCACTTTGTGTGTGTGTATGTGTGTGTATATATATATACACAAATAGAAATATATGTGTATATATGATATGTATATATACATGAATAAATATATGCTTATATATGTAGGACATACAGATACACACACATATATGTGTATATCTATATCTTTATCTATCTATCTATCTATAGAATGTCCTTTTGCAAGCAGTCCAGTTCACCACACATCAAGGAAGGCATAATAGAAATGGAGAAGATTCAGGAAGAGCCATAAAAATGACCTCAGGAATGAAGATACACACTATATGTCCTTTAAATACATATACAATTTTAATTTATGCCAATTGCTTCCCCCTCCCCCGCTAGAATGTAAGCTCTTTGAGGACAAGAAGTACTTTATTTCTGTCCTTATTTCCCTAGCCCCAAATCCAGGACCAGTGCATGGTAGGGGTTTAATAATTATTTTTGATTTAATTGGTTGGATGGGAATCTCTTCTATTACACTCCCAACAAATGGCCATCTCATCTTGGGGTGATGACTATTGCTGAGGACAAACACATTACCTCCTGAGGTAACCTATGGACAGCTCTAATTGGTGGGAAGTTTTCCCTAATATTGAGCTTAAAGTTACCTTTTTTGCAGATACCAGATATCAAAATCCTCTCTGGAGCTGAACTGCCTCACAGAGAGAATGACTGATGTTTTTCATGGCCTTGTTATTCAAATGCTTAGTTTATATTTGCCTAAGAGACTTATTTTATGGGGAGCTCACATAAGGCGAGCCCTCAGATGAAGGACAGATAAAATGATATAAAGACACTTTCAATGTCTCTCTGAGGAACTTTGAGCATGAAGGATCAACCAATCAACCAACCAATCTCTTCAACTTATTCACTGCGCCTGATCCTTCTTTCCAAGATCAATCCTGCCTCAAGTCTCACTCCACTCCAATTCATCTTCCATTTGCTCACTATTTTCCAGAAGCACATGTCTGATCATGCTACTTCTCGACCCAATAAATCCCAGTAGATCCTTATTGTCTCCAAGATCAGATACCAAATTGACTATTTGGTATTCAGAGACTTTCATAATATATCCTCCTCCCTTCTTACACAAAGTCCCCAACACTTATTCTTTGATCCAGTGATCTGACTGTTTCACTAACAAAACACTCTCTCTCTTGGTTCTAGCCACTTTCTCTGGCTGTTCTCCATGCTTGAAATACTCCCTTTAAATTTCCTTCCTTATCCATGTGTCCCTACTGATTAGATGAAAAAATGAGCAAAAAATGAAATGGGGAAAGAGCAGTAAGAGCTGAAGCCAGGAAGGGGTGAGGTGGGGTAGGCTTTCCTGAGCTTTCATCTTTCTCCCTTAAGTGAGCATCCACTGGTCTCCAACTGCACAAGGAAAATGTCGATCTAAAGAAGGCAGGCTGCCCTGATCTGGTCACACAAATACTGACAACAGTAGTTGTTCCTTTGCACTGATCAGTGTCATGAGTGTCTTTCCAATTACCATGAATTGCAGTGGCAAACTAAAATACAGGCACGATGCCATTCTGTCTAAATGTGGGGCCTTCAAATGATCCTTGAGGATGGCCTTTTTTTTTTTTTTTTTTTGATTATCCTACTACCACCATCTCCATATGACCTCATGTTTCTTTTCCATTCCCAAATGTGATAATAAAACAACTTCAAAGGCTGCCTGGTTCTCATTTAAGATTTAATTCAAGTCTTTGGTTCTAACTCATTCTCTATCTCTCAACCAAAGAGACTCTGGAGATTTCTATCGGAAAGAGTCATGTTGACTCAGATGCAGGTTTTGCTTAGGCCCTCAGGGCCTGGGGACTGGGGGAAGCCTGGGCAAAGATCCAATTACCTTTGTGTCATGGAGCTCCAGGTAGCTGAGAATTATTTCACAGGCTCTGAGAGTCCATATGCACAAGTATTAAAATAAGTAAACTAAATCTTAGCCTTAATTTCTTCACCTGTAAAGTGAAGGTATTAGAATATATGGCTTTCAAGTCTAAGTCTATGATCCTATGTGTCTCTTCCCAACACTCCAAAGGATGTAAGCTCCTTGAAGGCAGGAACTGATGTTTCACTTTTATTTTCATCCCTAGAACCTAGCATAATTGCCTGGCACACAGTAGATACTTTATTGCTTGTTGATTGATTGATTGATCCTAGAGCTCAAGCTAGAAAAGACATTAAAGATCTTATAGATTCTTCACCTTTTTAAAAAAAAATCATGTTCCCCTTTGCGTCAGATTGATGAACCTGATGGACACCTTTCTTCACAATGATATTTTTAAATGAAGAAAATAAAATATATAGAATTACAAAAGAAACCTAATTATATTGAAACACAGTAATGCATTTAAAATTATGCTCACAGACTCCATGTTAAGAACTCCTGATTTAATCTAATTTTTCATTTTGCAGACGAGGAAACTGAGACTCCAAAAGTTGTGTGACTTACATGGCCCCACAGATAATAAGTGGCAGTGATGGGATTCAAACTCAGGTTTTGTGACTCTTTTCATTCATTCATTCATTACTCTTTTTTTTCTTGCCAGCATATATTCCTTCTATAGGCTGAAGAAATAAATAATGTCATAAACTATATGTATCATTACTTTTCAAATATTTACAGGGCTGGAGGTGGGTAATAATATGAAATTCATGAACTGGATCCAGAGGCAATTTCTCTCATTGAAAATTTTCTTAATCAACAGATATAAATGGCGTTTACTACAATGTGGGAGCACATGACTGATTTTAAAGCTAAAAGGGGGTCTGTGTGCCTGCCAAGGAAATCAAAGACAGGAAAGATGGCCCCTGTTAACCAAAATATTCATAGCAGCACTTTTTTTGTGGTGGTGAGAAACTGGAAATGAAGCAGATGTTTATTGATTGGGAAATGGATAAAACATATCATGGCATATGACTGTAACAGAATAATGAGAGTCAGCATGAGCTCTAATTAATTCCATTGACAAATCTTGGTCCTTAGATATCTACTGAACTGAAATCCCAGTGGAGAGTTAGGGACTCTAGGTGTGGAATATTGGATAATTGGTCAGAAGCATTCACTCTGTTGGCCAGTTTTGCTTGACTGTTTTTCTTTGCTACGAGATGGATTCAGTGTTCTCAGGATTTGCAAAGTAACTGGGATGTAAAAAAAAAGGTTATTAATAAACATTAAATTAAACTATTAGCAAAATAGCAAGGCATTTATAGAACTAGATGATAGATTGAAAACTGAAAGAGACCTCTAAGATCAATTTATCCAACCCCATCCAGAGAGATTAAATAACCTTTCTTGGGTAGCACAGATAGAGAGAATTTGAATCCAGATCTTCTGATTTTAGATTCAAATTCTTTCCCCTGTACTGCCACCTAACTCTTACTAATTATGTGTCTCCTTTCTTTCTTCTGGGGAAAGGGGTCAAGTCTTATCAGATTGCTTTGTGGGATATAATGCAAAAAATGCAAAAGTGGTTTAGAATTTTGAATTATTCTTGTTCTCCCATTACATGAGCCAGGCCAGTCACTTAACTTTCTGGGCTTCAGTTTTTTCAAATCAAATAAATCAAATGAAAGAAATCAAATCAAATAAATTAATGATTCTTATATTTTTTCTTATAAGTTAAGTGCCTTATAAAGTACTCAAAAACATAAGTTATTAATTTATTTCTTCCAACCCCAAATAACTATCTCATAATTGCAGGGGAGAAAATATGAGGATGACTAAGCACATTTTCCTCCCACCTATTGGAAAAATCCAATCTATAAGCAAGCATTTATTAATTGTCTCCTTCTGAGATCCTGCTCAAGGCAAAGACACAACATAAAATTAAAAAGTAATCACTGTCTTCAAGGAGATTATATTCTACTGTGGGAATGGAGAATGTAAGCATTTATGTCTCCATATTTGGTAATCCAAAAGAGAGGGAAAAGGGGAATTAGCAAATAGATCAGAATGGCTGCCCACAGAAAGCGAAGACTAGAGTCTTGAAGAACGTCAAAGATTTTATGAGTCGGAGACAAGAAAGAAGCACTTTCCAGATACTACTTGTACAAAGGTCAGAAGGCAAGAGACAGCAAGTTTTAGTTGAAGCATGTAATTTGAAGTGAAGAGTGTGTAAAGGAGAGTGACAAATGTTACACAAGCAGCATTAGGATAAGTACTGTGTACTTTCCTTTTCTACCAAGGGTGGGTCACACTTGTGCCCAAACTCTACAATGTCATAGAAATCATAGAGTCACCCTCTATTTCCATGCCCCCAAATACCATTAGTTCCTTATTTTTTGCATTGAATAGAAAACAAATAGAATATTTACTCAGGAATCAAGAATTGAAATTTTGTACCATGGACAGCACCTTCATGTTCATATACCAACAGTCCCTAGACTCTATTTATTTCGCTTTTCTTTCTTCATTAATATTCTTTTCAAATCATCGACATCATTTACTAAAGACTCTTACAAAGAAGAGTCAGCTAGAAGGCTTGGCCTGGAGATAGATATAGAGCTGATTTCAAATCTGGCCTTAGATGTTTACTGCCTTTGTGACTCTGGCCAAGACATTTTATCTTCATTTCCTTTCCTGTCAAATGGGGACAATAGCAGCACTTATATCCAAGGGTGCTGTGAAGATCAATGAAATGTTGTTTAAAAACATGCTTAGCATAGGGTCTGACACACATAGGTACTTAATAATTGCTCATTTTTTCCTATCCAATTCCCAATAGAACCCCTTGTCCCAATGAGTCTGGAAAGTGGTGTCCTTTTTTTTTTTTTTTTTTTACCATACTGTAGCATACCATTTCCCTATAGAAAAGTGGGAGAGCATATTTTATTATTCTTCTGAAATGCAACTGATGGGAATATTGATTGGAGTTCTGTAAAGCTGACAGTGGGAAAGGAAAGTACTCATATGGTATATATTTTAGACCTGAAAGAGATCCTCACATTTTACAGAGGTGGGTGAAGGACTTATAGAAAGGTAAGGAGCTTGCCCAAGATCTCATAGTTAGTGCCATTACTCCAGTATTAGAACTTCAGGTCCAATATTTGTTTCATTTGTGGGAGAAGGCTTCAATTTCCAGCCCAAGAATATAGATGCATTTGTATTTCTCCTTACCTCCTGTACAATTAATGATGACCTAACAACAGAATTTCTTTTTTTTTATTTATAGTTTTTTATTTATAAGTTGTATGTGTGGGTAATTTTACAGCATTTGGCATTGACAATTGCCAAACCTTTTGTTCCAATTTTCCCCCTTCTTCTCCCCTCCTCCTCCCCTAGATGGCAGGATGACCAGTAGATGTTAAATAAAGAATTAGACTCTAAAATATTGTACAATTAGCCTGTGAAGGAAATCCAAAATTCAGGCAAGCAAAAATATAGGGATTGGGAATTCAATGTAATGGTTCTTAGTCATCTCCCAGAGTTCTTTTGCTGGGTGTAGCTGGTTCGGTTCATTACTGCTCGATTGCAACTGATTTGGTTCATCTCACTGCTGAAGATGGCCAGGTCTATCAGAATTGATCATCATATAGTATTGTTGTTGAAGTATATAATGATCTCTTGACCGGGCTCATTTCACTCAGCATCAGTTCATGTAAGTCTCTCCAGGCCTTTCTGAAATCATCCAACTACAGAATTTCTTTATCAAATACTGATCCTGTAGCTATCACTTAGGGAAGATCACATGGGATGTATTCAATTATATTCTTTTTACCTTTCTTTGGAAGACAGTTACATTTTGTTGTTGCTTTAGAGAACAGATCTAGCAGAGGAGATAATTTTCAAAATTCTTATCTTTGTAACTAAATACCTGGAGGAAGGAAACACTAACTCATTTGTGCATCTTGGAAGATTCAATAATTGCAAATAATATCAGTGCTATATTTGGGAGCCAGAGAACTCTAGCTCCAGTCCTGGCCATGTCACCAACATACTGGGCAAATAGAGGGAGTCATATCATCTGAAATAAGGAAGTGATCATTTCATTTTGTACTACATGAGTAGATATCATTTGCAAAATTGTGTTTTGTTCTAGATCCCTCAATTTAAGGATATTAATAAAGTGGAGAATGTGCAGAGGAGGACAATTGAGTGATCAAAGATGTTCAGTTCTTTTGATGTTAAATTGTGTAATCATTTGTTTAGAGCTAAAAGGGATGTCATAGGATGCCATCTAGTCCGACTCCTCTCATTCTGCAGATGAGAAAATTGAGACAGATAAAGGGAGGTGACATCTAACATCACATGGGGAGTAAGTAACAAGGACTAGTTAAAAGACCTTGGTATGTTGAGGTTGGAGAACAGACAACTCACAGGAGATTTGAGAATTACTTTCAAGTATTTAAAGGGCTGTCATATGGAAAAGGGATCAGAATTGTCACTTGGCCTCAGAGAGCAGAATGAAGGGCAGGGTGAATGATTAAAAGAAAACTTTTCTAACAATTACATTTATCAAACAGCGGAATGGAATGCTTCCAGAGGTAGTAAGTTTCTCTTCTTTGGGGGTCATCAAATAGGGGTCAGATGACCTCTTGTTGGAAATGTTGGAGTGAGGATTCTTTTGAGTATGTGGATGGGCTCGTTGACTATTTATTTCCCATTCAACCCTGAAATTATATGATTTTATGATCCTGTGATAAAAGACTGAAAAAGACAATATTGTACAATGGGAGGATCATGGGCTTTGGAATAAGAGGATCTGGGTGTAAGTCTTGTCTGTTGTCACTTATTACCTGTATGATTACAATCAATCCATTTGGCTTTCTGGGCTCATCTGTAAAATGACTGGGTTGGATTTGATGTCTTTTTATGTCCTTTTTAGTTCTAAATTCATGGTGCTATGATGAGATGAAGACTAAAGTGAGGCTTAGTATGAAAGAGGTCATTGGAAGTCTTCCAAAAATAATTGGAGTGGAGCCATGGAGATAAATGGTAGATTTATGTGTGTTTAGAAGAAGAAAACAAGCAGACAAGCTGTAGAAACTGTGTATAATGGCCAAATAATTAGGAGTCTGATTGGGAAAGAAAGGAAAGTTAGGGGTTGGCTGGTCATCAGAAAGCATATTGTTGTCAAGAGAAGGGATTTTTAAAACAAGGGAGGCCCAATCATGAGTTGGGAATAATTAAGGCCTGGAGCAATTGAAGATACTAGAGAAAAGGGATATTTGTGGGTAAGAGGTTCTGGAGGAGATGGAAGAAATTAAGTGTATAGGATCATAGGTTCATACCTCTAAAGTTGGAAAGATCTTAGAGACCACCTAGACCAATCCCTTCGTTTTATAAATGAGGAAACTGAGGTTCAGATAGTCTGAATGATTTATATGCATAAGTAGTTTGACCTAGAAATGGGCTTTAGAAAGAAGGGAAAACTTAAAGAAAAGATAGTGATAGATGCCTGGAGAGTGATAGGTGAACAAAACGATGAAAATCTTTGAAGGAATTCCTGACAGGTAAAAGTAGGAGGTGATAGCAGTCACTGAACACGAAAGGAAACTGAGCAATTGGAAAATTAAGGTGAGAGGAGAAGATCAGAAATAATGGCTAGAGACAGCACGCTAGGCAGTAAATCAGAGATGGCTTTGTGGGTAGTCATACAGTAGTTGGAGAAGGATTGAACCAACCAACATACATCTAATGAGTAGGCTTGTTACTTCCCCCGGCAATGCCTTAGAGGCCATTCTCTGACTCACTTCTTACGTAGCCTTAGTCACTGAATGAGTGTTGATTCATTCAAATAGACCTGTTAGACCTTAGCTTAAAAAGACCAAAATCTCCCACTGCATCCAGCGTCATCTCAGTTTCCTCATCTACAGATATTGTTCAAGTCAGAAAATAAGATACATTAGCTGCTTGGAATTTGACAGTCACTTATTTTTCTTTTTAGTGGAAAAGGAAATCAACACTTGGGAAAAGCTCATTTAGAATGGTTTGGGGATGGGGGAAGAGCGCTGCAGCTGGGACAGAAGCATTTTCCCCTTTGATTCCTTCCCTTTCTAGGCTCAGAGGAAGGAACACCAGCAAGTGGATATTTGGGCAATTAATGGATGGTCACTCCCCATTCAGTATTAGAGATGAGAAGAACAAAGTGTCAGGGCTCAGCATGAGTGTGACTCATCAGTCTACTCCATAATCAGAGGCATCCATTGATATTACTCACTGTTCTCAATTGTTATCACCTTTGACAAAACCTGCACAGTACAGGAAGGAGTGGGCAGAGTGTCAGGGGCCAGTCTACATCACTTGACCTTAAAGTCCTCTCTGTTGGTCTATATACTTTAGCCAAGATGGATTTCCCATGTGCTTCTTCCTAGAGTTTTCTCTAACGCCAAGTTCAAACATCATGGGTCCTTGGGAACACTTGTTAAAGTCTGCTTGGTTTCCATAGATACTTGGAGCATACTGCATCTTTCTGGGAAGCCTCATTAACTTGGAAAGCTGGGAAGGCAAGGGTTATGTATACAGATTGCACATGAATGCAAAATCCTGTTTTATTTTGTATATACCTATCCATGGGTTTGTCCCATCTCCCCCCTGCCCCCCCCCCCCTCGCCCCAACCTTACTTCCACAGAATGTAAACTGTGTGAGGGCAGAGACTATTTAATTTTTGTTTCTGTATTCCCAGAGTCTAGCTCAGGGCCTAACAGGTTTTTTATACATGATTGTTTGGACTCGGGTAGGGGGTGGGGGAAGAAACTAAATGCTATGGAATTATTGTGATCAAAGTTGGCCCCAAAAGAGATATGAAGAAAATGAAGTTCCCTTCTTTCTTGGCACAAGGTGGACTATTGAATAATTCAGTCACACTTAGCTGAATATATTTCTTAGTTTTACTAAACTATTCTCTTCTTCTCCTTTCTTTTAGTATCCCTAGTATTTAGCACAGTGCTTGGCACATAGTATATACTTTATAAGTGTTTATTGAGTGCTTTCCTTTTTTATTCTTTGTTATGAAGGATAGATGGCTTTCTGGATGGAGGAGGGATATGATGAGGGATATGAGGAGGAGGGATATTATCTCTATGTAATATAAGATATTATACAAAATAATACTGTGAATAACTGAGGAAGAAACCCCAGTGAAAGTCTGAGAGAAGGAACAAGGTACATACATCCTCCCTCACAGAGAAGACACAAAGACTACAAAAGCAGAAGAACATATACATGGTCAGACAAGCTTTTCACCTTAGTATTTTTTTCCTATTAATTTCTTTTGTCACAAGAATTCATTCTGGGGCTGGGTATGGTGAAGGATCTGATGCAAAGACAAAAATCAGTAATAAAAATACTTAAAAAAAGACTGCTGAATTGAATTGGACTAAAGTTAGCTTCCTGTATACGCCCTGGATATATACATTACAGAACTCAAGAAATCAGCTGGGATTCCCACATATCCTGATGCCTTCTGTGTGAAGCTTTGGGGCTTCTAAGTCCCTTGGTACCACCACAGACTACATTTCCAGGAAAAACCCAACAACCTGCGCCATTCTCTTTGGTCAGAGCAGGAGATTTATGTGGCTTTCACTTTAGCCAGTTAATAATTGATAAGGCAGGGCATATTAAAATTGAACAAAAAGAACCCACAGTGTAGGTGTCCTGGGAAGGTTGCCTAAATCAATAAACACTCATGAATTTTGAGTGCAAAAGGTTGAACTGAAAAAGAAAACAGATTTAGACCCCCCATTAATATTTGAAATGCACTCTCCATCCTGAGAGCCAGGCTTTAGATACTGCGGGTTTGTTGTTGTTGTTGTCGGGGTTTTTTTTTTTTTTTTTTTTTTTTGAATCACAAATCTAATCTATAAATCACATTTTAAAAATATTGGATCATGTAGCCAAGTTCACCTGTGTGCTTATGTATCCATTAATCTAATCCTCATGTCCTCCTCCCCCCAAATGGAAAGAATAATTCAAATATAATTTTAAAGGGGTATTTCCTTTAGCAAAGTAAAATAAAAAAAAGTAAAAAGAGAAAATAAGGAACTTATTCCCTCCATATTTAAAAAAATAATAAAACCATGTTAGGATTCTCAGGGTACCATTAAAAAAATGAAATCTTTCGGCCAAATGAGAATTGAAAGATACAAATACACAATTATATACACATACTTCTATACTATGTACATCTATCTATACACACATCTAGATTTATATATGCATATATTTATACATACATGTATGTAGACATACACATTTGTTGCTGTTGTTTAATTATATTGTTTGTGACTCTATAGAAAGACCATGGGATTTTTTTGGGCAAAGATAGCAGAGTTGCTTGTGATCTTCATTGTGTCTCCATTTTACAGATGAGGAGCTGAGGTAAACAGAGGTTAAGTGATTTGTCCAGGCTCAAAGAGCTAGCAAGTATCTGAGGCCAGATTTGAACACAGATATTCCTAATTCTGGACCTGATGCTGTATCTACTGAACCATCTGCCCTAATATACACATACACACACAATATACATTTATATGTGTGTATCTACATTTGCACATATACATATATATTACATACAAACATATACACACACACACACACACACACACACATACACACACACACACTAAACCAAACATTCAGCAGTACTCTCTTGAAAAGCAGTCTTTGGTAATATTGATGGTGTAAGAGTCATTTTTAACCCAGTAAAATGGGGAAAAAACAGACTGTTGAAAACAATGGGAAATGTGGACCCAAGGTAGAGCAGACATCTGTTGTTGAGGAAAGGAAATCAGCACATATCCATGAAAAAAGAAAAGGAGTCTCCTTCCTTTCCTTATGCAGAAATACAAACTACTGTCTTCCAGTGATATATTGCATAACAAAGGAGCCAAGGTTACCCAGTAATGATCTAGTCTTACAGAAGCATTCCCCCAACACATGCCCTGCATCACAATTCAGGATTTGGATGTTTTCTTCCTATTCACCATGCACCTAACTTTTAATGTGTAGTAATGAGGGAGAACCTTGTTAAAATGGTTGGGGGCAGCATACTCTCTGTCCAAGTAATTGGTGATTTCACATTTGGTTTTTCCATCAAAATTGGCTGTTAAATGACCTAATGGATACAGTGCTGGACCTTGAAATCAGGATATATGAGATTAAATCTGCTTTCAAAAGTCTACTCTACTAGCTGTGTGAGCCTGGGCAAGTTAAAGTGACTTCTGTTTGCCTCAGTTTCCTCATCTATTAAATGGAGATCATAACAGCTCTGACCTTGCAGCATTGTTGTGTGTTTCAAGTGAAATTATAAATATAAAGTTCTGGCATAGTAAATGCTATCATTATTATTACTGGGCAGCTGGAAGGAATGGTGCATAGAATGCCTGGCCTGGAATCAGGAATATCTAATTTCAAATGTGGTTTCAGTCAGTAACTGTATCAACCTGGACAAGTCACTTACTCTGTGTGCCTCAGTTTCTCTTTTTGTAAAATGAACTGGAAAAGGCAAAGGCAAACGACTCCAGGATCTCGACTAAGAAAATTCCCAATGGTTTAATAGAGAGTTGGATACAACTGAATAATGACAAAAAGTTATTATTAAAATAAGCATGTTTTTTTTTAAAGCTCATCAGAATTTAAAGAAAAAAAATCAAAATTTCCCCAAAGCAATGAATCCATTTCTAATTTCTCAGAGTCAAATGAGAAATAGTCACTTCTCACTGATTAGACCAATTTTCCTTCTTGAATGGATAAGAAATGTTTAATATAAGTCTTTTCTTTCTCACTCTGACATCTAATCAAGTCCAAGGGAAAACTATTATGATTGGTAAAAAAAACTAATTTTATGCACTGCCTTCTTTTTTTTTTTTTAAAGTAATTTTAATGTTTTAGGAAAATGCTTTTATGTTTTCAAGTTTGTGATTCTGAGTAGGATAACATTATCTGATAGACTAATGGTCAGCCAATCATTGTAAAAGTTTCTGTTGCACTGGAGGCAGAGGAGGGGAAGATTATCTTCCAAGAACTTCGGTTTTCCTCACCAGAAAGCCAGAGGCACATTTTGTTTGTATTATGGTGAATGAGGGTCATGAAGTGATCTGGATTGGTTTTTAACTTCAGTAAAAGTTTTACGTGTTAAAAGGGTGTTTTTGTTTGACCTACAAATTTGGCAAACGATTTGCTGATGAGATTCACAGACTTTGAGTTTGCTCTGATATTTAGACATATGGGAATTCTTTACTACATCTTGAAATACCATTTGAAATTTTCTGGATCCTGAATGGCTCCAAGTACTTTGGGGTCACTGAGAATCTCACTAAGCTTTGAAATTCCTGCCATCCTGCCAAGAATGACCTCTCTTATGCCATGCACACCTCTAAAGTTCCCAACTATTCCCTCAGGAAAACCAGGAAAAGAGCCAAACTGGGGTTTCCCCAGTTCTCTGGACCTCTTCCTCCTTCTGGACCAGCCCATGCTCTTCTTGAGTTTCAGTTGCTCTTTTTTTTTTTTCTCGCTCTCCTTATATTTTCTTTCATATTTCACTGATGTTTACCAATCTTCTTGTCCCTTATATTTATATTTCCTTCAGCACAGCACTAGCATCTTCATCATAGTCCAATTTATAAGCTATAGCAAGATCAGGGGCCAACTCTTTCCAGTGGCCAAGGAGTCTTTCCTTTGACACATGTGAGACTGAACAGAGTCAAGGTTTATTTCAATTTCTCTCTCTCAAGCTCTTCCAGCAGCATTGCATTTTTGTAGTTTCATAAACATATTAGCTCTTTTCATCAGTTTGATACATCATTTTTCTTGTTTTCTCTCATTTTTTTTGAGGGAAATCCATGTCTATTTCAATCAATCATCATTGATTGCCAATTTCATTGTCAATTTCTCCATCTTTTTCTCCCCTTTCTGGTTCTTCTAGCTTTAGAAGTTCTTCTGGTTTCTTATTCTCATTTTTTTTCCTCTTGATTCTTTCTCTTGACTTAGTTTTATGTGAAACACATGGGATTTTGCCATCCACCCTCTCCATCCAATCTGGTCCATGTGCAACAAGTCAGGATCCTTCTGGCAGAGCCTGATAGGGTCTTGGAGCTGATTAAATTTTCTGCTGTCCATGTTGGGAGGAGGCAAGGGACAGGAGACTAGATACTGTAGTAAATGAGAGAGCCTTAGAGAAATCACTTCTGAGCCAACAAAAGAGGAGACAGAGAGAATTTTCTCAGCAAATAAGATGCCAGTGAAATTTATCTTTATTGTATTCCCAGTTGGGAAATGAATATTAAAAAGAAAAATGTCTAATTAAAGTATTTTCACCAATTAAACACACCAATATGTCACCTATGCAATTTACCACTTGCTATTGCTGGAAAAGCAAGGGAATTCTCCAAAATCTTTCCTAAGTAGATGAGATATATGTTAGCCCTTCTGATTATGCTTCAGTAGAAGCAGGGAACAAGTCTTAATATTTGATTAATCTAAACATTTTCTAAGATGTCAAAAGAGGTTTCTTTTCTAATACCTTATAGACTTACAGACTAGGCCAAGAGCATAGCTGATTGTGATAATAGTGCCATCATTCACAATTCATGCCTGTACCAGAACAGAGTTTCCTTTGAATGGTCTCGGCATGGAATGCCAGAAAAATTAAAATCATGGGGTGGGGGGATTCTTGTAGTAAGTGAGTTTTTTTTTTAAGTGCTAGAAATAATGGCCATTTTTTATATGTATCATAGGAAGGGACCTCAGTGCTCTTCTAGCCTAAAAAGGTTAAATGATTTGACAAAAAGCTCTAAGACAATGAATGTCAAATGGGGGGGACTTGATTCTAGTACACTTACCCAGCTTAGACTCAAGATGGTATCTTCTTATCCTCAAGAACATATTAGAAACCAGTGGATGAAATCTTAATGTGGAATGGACATTGGAGAGTCATCCTATTCAACCTTCCATCCAATTTGGGTTTTTTTCCATCTCTCTCTTCTTTTCCATGTGCGTTCTAGTCATCCTAACCTGGGCTCCTATTAATGTTTACCACAAATATTGTAATAGCCTAATCCTTCTGGGTGAGTGGTTCTCTGTTTGAACACTTTCCATACCAATGAGCTCATCACCTCAAGAGTTAGCCCATTCTTCTTTTAGGTAGCTCTAATTGTTCAGAAGTTCTTCCTCATAGTGCATTGAAATCTGTCCCTTTAGAGCATCCTTTCATTAATCTGTGCCACAGCTTAGTGTACTGAAAGAAGAACTAGATCTGGCATTATATCCTCCTGAGCTCTAACTCTTTGAACCCTCCCTGACCCCATCACCTCAGGTCATACAGATGTTCTTCCTCTTCAGTGTCCTTCAGGACACATAATGGATGGAGGCTCCCTTTCTCAAATCAATTAATATGGAGAGTTATTGGGCATGATTGTTGATTCCTACTTTTATAATTCTCCAGGGGAGCTACTTCCACAGAAGCTGATCGCAAAAACTGCCCTCTTCTCTTCCTTAGTGTATTTAGACTCTTTCTTGGAATTTCTGTCTTTTAAAAAATGTACATTGCAGAGGCTCTTTTATTAATGAAATTTTTCACTTGGCAAATGCAAGGTGAGCAGAGCAAACGGTTTCACTCCAATTAAGAATCCTAGAAACGTCTGAGCTGCTGCCCACAGACATTTTCAAAGGGGGTTATGACACTGAAGAGAGGAGATACTTCAATATGGAAAACACCTGCCTTCTAACCAGACTATCCTGATGGTAGAGCAGGTCCGTGGTACAACTCTATAAATAGTATTAATGACAGTGATAATGATGGGGATAATAATGATGATGATAACGAGAATAATAATAATGATGATGAGAATAATGGTAATGAGGATGAGAATAATGATGATGATGATGATGACAAGGAGAAGAATAATAATGATGATGTCGATGATGAGAATAATAATGATGATGATGGTGATGACGATGAAAATATAATGGTGATGATGACGATGATGATGGGAATAATAATGTTGATGATAATAATGAGAATAGTAATAATGATGATGATGAGAATAATGATGATAACACAATAATAATGAAAATGATGGGGTTTATGGTAAGAATAATGATGATGATGATGACGATGAACATATAATGGTGATGATGATGCTCATGATGAGTATAATAATTATGATCATGTTGAGAATAATAATAGTGATTATGACAAAGATAATAATAATGATGATGATGTATATGACAATAATAATGATGATGATGAATATGTAATGCTGATGATGAAAATGATGATGAGAATAATGATTCTATTAATAGTAATAATGACAGTGATAATGATTGGGATACTGATGATGATGATGATGATGAGAATAATGATAATGATGACAATAATAATAATGATGATGATGTTGATGATGAGAATAATAACAATGATGTTGATGATGAGAATAATAATAATGATGATGATGACAATGATGATGAGAGAAATAATGATGATGATGAGAATAATAATAATGATGTTGATGATGTCAATGATGATGAGAATAATGATAATGATGATGAATATAATGATAATGATGATGAGAATGATTTTTATTTATACAGTGTTCCCTTATACACATTAGCCCACTTAAATTTCCCAATATCCCAGTAGTACCATGTTAGTCTGTCTATCTCCACAAATATTGAATATATGAGAACAGTCCAGTGGCAGCATGGTGCAGTGAAAAGTCAACTGGATTTGGAGTAAGATTACCTGAGTTCAATCACTTACCAGCTGCATGACCTTGTCTTTAACCTCTTGACTTTAGATTTCTCACCTCTAAATGAGATATTTGGGTAAGCAGATATCAATTAAAGTTTGTTGAATGGAAATAAAAAAAAACCAATCCATTATTCAATCAACAAATGTTTGTTAAGCACCTACAATGTAGTAACTGTTGAAAATACAAAAGTAAAATAGATCTTGTCCTCAAAGAAATCACATTTTACTGGAGAAAGTCAAGAAAGCTCCTAGGGGTGTGTGTGTGAGTGTGTGTGTGTGTGTGTGTGTGTGTGTATGTGTGTGTATTCATGGGCACACATACATTATATTAAAAATCAATACAAGTTCAGGAAAACACTAGGAGCTATGATAAAGTAGAGGTGTCTAGGAAAGATATCAGTTTGGATGTAGAACTTGAGCTAAATCTTGAAACAATGTCTGAATGGAATCCCATTATTTTTTCATTTGTTTTATCAAGTATAGAGGAATTTTGTGGTTCTGATTTTGAGCAGAACTGTTATAAGATCAGGCAACTGGGGTTTTGGCCCAGAGAACCACATCTAGAGCAAACTAAGTTTAGAGGCTGGCCACCACTTCTGACTTAGTCAGCAGGATAGAAATAGTTAAATTTAGTACCTTATTGGCCAAACAAATTAGTTTAAATGGGAAGATACTAGCTGACATGATAGTATAATCTTCTCGTTATTTCACCACCTTTTCCCAGTCATGCTTCATTTTGCTGGCTTTGGGTACATTTTGGGCTGACTGTCCTAAGTAGAAAAATCCCTCATCAATCAAATGAAAGGGTTGTCAGTATGTGACCTTTGAAGTCAATCCCCACTCTAGAGCTATGTGGGTAAAGGTTAGAACTTAGATCTTGTAGTCCTGGTGAGAAAAGGTATAAGTAGACCAGGATGCCAGGTCCTTAGACATTGTTCATGAGGTTCAGGTCACTGCTGGTGCATTTTGGAAAAGAGAATGGGGGGAAAGGTAGTCTCATGATTCATGAGAGGGGAAGGGAGCCTCACCCTATGGATTGGCACCATCTTATCTCAGAAACATCCTATCACCTTGAGATTTTGATTCTCAATCCTTCAAGTTCCCAAGATCCTTTGAGGCCAAATGTTTAAGCAGGATCTAGGACTTGAGATGAGTCTTAAAACTGAATGGAATCCAATTATTTTCATACGTTTTATCAAGTATAGAGGAACTCTGTGGTTATGTTACAACCTCATTTTACAGAGAAGGAAACCAAGAAAACAAATGACTTATTCAAGATCATAGTTAATCAGGAAAGCAAGCAAAACTTGAACCCAGATCCTCCAGTTCTCACTGCAGTCTATACGGATGTACAAGGACTGCTTTTAGGAGGACTGGGCAAATGAACTATTCTAGTCATAGCAGATTCCTTCTGCCTACGCCCTTCTACCATAAAGCCCAATCACTAACTCACTTATTTGGAAATTAGCTGAAATGGGTTGTTGTCAATGAGCTCATGGCCACCTGTGCAGATCCCAGCTGCTCTGAGACCTGGAGGACTTGATTCAACAAGTCATGTTGTCTAATTATTCAAGAGGGACCCTAAATGGAAGCAACAAAGACAAATTAAATTGGCTTGTGAAATAACTCTTGGCTGCAAAATACTTACTTGCTGTTATTTGCATTATTGTGCTGGTCAGCTCCTGAATGGGAAAGCTAGGGTTCATTGGGGATGATAGCAAATGCAACAAGGGCTTAGCTGGAGTTGTTGGAAGAATGGATGGATCAATCCTGGGGTATACATCATGGAAGTGGCTATTTTATGATGGGATCCCTTCTAAAAGAAGGCAAGAGGGATTTATTGGACTAGGATGCATTTAATTTATATCCACTGTGTACATCATCCATGCCATATGCTTTTGGGGGAAACATGGCGGACAGTAGCATTTAACACATGGATTAATGCCTCAACCTTTCTCAATTCCTAAGCACTGGTGATGAAAAAGACTTAGTGGGTTATAGATGCAAAATATTTGCTGTTATCAAACATGATCAATGTGTTGGCTTACCTGCTTCTCCTTGTTATCAGAGAGGATGCCATGGTAGGAAGACAATTATTTGGAAGCAATGGTAATACAACAAAGAAAAGAAAAAGAACATCAATGAAATATTAAGACAATATGAAGAGATGTTTTTCCTTGGGTTTGCAGTTCATTATCCTCTCTTCCTACTGATTTTAACTTAGAGTGAGCAAACCATTGAACATATATTTTTGTTGAGACACCTTTATATGAAAGCCCATGGTTGTTTCCATCTTGGTGAGGATATGTGCTGCAGTGGGATGGGTTGCTCTAAGCCATCCTCATCTCTTTGTCTAGTACCTCCTGGTATGGCATATAGTCAAGGGAATATTATTAAATGTTTTAACAACCAGCTCTCAAGAGAAAAAACACACACTTTTAAGTTTAAGTTTATGGTCTTATTCTAATACCAGATTTTATTCATTTAATCATTCTCATTGCCTGGTGATAGTAGGGATGTGTGTGTGTGTGTGTGTGTGTATTGGTAGGGCAGTGAAGGAAAAAATAACATTTATCTATATCTTCTTTCCAAAGTCCAAAGGATGCCGCCGGAGTGGTGAAATTTTGCTACCTTGGACTGGTCACAGCTTGTTTCTCAATCTTGTAAATGGGGTTGACAATAAGATCTGCCTCACAGAGTCATTGTAAAGATCAAATAAGAAAAAATGGAGACAGAGCTGTAATTAGTATGACGATGCTATCCTTTCGTGCCTCTGAGCCTCAGCTTTCGCATTTATAAAATGGGGCTAATAATACTGTAGCATCTACTTCACAGGGCTGCCTTGGGGGCTGAAATGAAATCATCTTTGGGAAGTACTTTGCAAATATCAAAGCCCTTTATTAAAGTTAGCTGTTCTTCTTGTCATTTGATTTCCAGCAGAGCAAAGCTAATATAGTTTCCATGTTGGGTCCTAGCTCCAAAGCTGGAAGGAAACTTAGACATCATTTAGTCTAAGCCCTTCATTTACAGATTAGGAAACTGAGCCCTATAAATATTATGTAACTTGCCTATGGTCACACCACTGGTATGACATAGTAATAAGAGGAGCTAACATTTATATAATGTGCCAGGCATTGTGCTAAGCACTTTACTTGATCCTCACAACAACTCTGGAAAGAAGGTGCTGTTATATCTCCATTTCATAGTTGAGAAAACAGAGGCAGATAGATGTTAAGGAGTGGTCAAACCATCAGTAAATACCTGAGGCTGAATTCAAAGTTAGGTCTTCTTGAACATTTCCTAGCATTCTATCCATTTCATCAAAGTATTTGAACCATACAATCCTGCCCCTCCCTGAAGCCTTCTCTTCTCCAGACTGAATATTCTGGAGCCAAGTTTTCTGACCTCTTCTTTAATCAACTCATATGTCTTTCTGCTACAGCATATGACTTCTTGGACATCTGGGTCTAAAGCATCTAGTGGTTGTTGTCTGTAATACTCCCTTAGAGGGAGACTTCTCCACCCCCCTAACCTCCAGCACCAAAGCCTTGACTCTAGAGCTAAAGAGGTAGATGTTATAGTCTCACCCCTGGCCCGGACCAGAGACTGAGTTCAGAGACGATCAGAGCTGAGCTGAGCCCAGAACTCAGCTAGTCCACGTGGCTCTGTTTGAACACCAGGGCCCCTTTGGAGTCTGTGTTTGTGATGGGTTGCCCAAGCTGTCATTCTGAACTTGGTATGTTATTATTTGTCTTTTCCTTCTTATTAATTTAGATTTATGCAGCTCACACTCTTACATTAGGCACAGTGGGGGAGAGCAGATGGCATAGTACCATCATTTAAAAGTGAAGAAGACACTTGCCATCCATCTTGGTGAGAATATGTGCTGCAGAGGGATGGGCTGCCCTAAACCTTCCTCATCTCTTTGTCCTGAACCTTCTGAGACTGATGGCATATAGTCAAGGGAATACTATTAAATGTTTTAACAACCAGCTCTCCAGAAAAAATATACACGCTTTTAAGTTTAATCTTCATTATTAGTATTTCTCCATCGCTTTAAGTCTAGATAAGCAACAAAACAATAAATCAAGCCCTGAATTGTAGTGTTTGCTGGTTTCCAAGGATTACACGATCACATTGGAAATTTAACAATCTGGAAGCTGATACAAGCTGATTCTAGCATACTCCTAGATCTATGATATTCAATCACCTTTAGAACTTGAGTTCTTAGTATCATGTCCACTGATGTGAATAAGAAAATCTAGTTCCATATGTAGGAGCTTGGACATGCTAGGGCACTATGGCACATTCTGAGTAATAGGATTTGATAAATGGAAAGGACTTTGGAGGGCATCTGGTCTAACTTGTAGCTGCCTAGGAACCTCTTTTTAAAAATCCTCAGAGGTTGTCCAGTCTCTGCTTGAATGCTTTTAATAATGGGGAGGCCCCTACTCCCCAAGGCAACCCATTTCACTTTTGGGCAGTTTTTTTTAACAGGATGACTTCTCTTATATCCAACTGAATTCTATTTTTCTGCAATGTCCACATGTGATTCTGGTTCTAACCTAGAGAGTATAGTTCCTTGAAGACAGGGATGAGTTCATTTTTTGCATCCCTAGTACCAAGGACAGCACCCAGCGCATCCATAGGTTATCA
The DNA here is from genome assembly GCF_016432865.1 of Antechinus flavipes. Classification (NCBI taxonomy): domain Eukaryota; kingdom Metazoa; phylum Chordata; class Mammalia; order Dasyuromorphia; family Dasyuridae; genus Antechinus; species Antechinus flavipes. The sequence goes on from NC_067401.1 coordinate 19,220,127, forward strand.
TTTTGTTGGTGATTGATAGGTATTCTAACTCAGATGTATTTACTTGCCTCATACCATGTGGTAACTGGATTGTTAGAAGGAATAACAATCATTCCTGAGAGAATACAAAATGTATTCCCTTAGCTGAGGGGGTTACGGATTTTTCTCATTACGGATAAAGGACAGGTTGACATCATGGTTAGAGGGTTATTTTTGGATTCCATGTTGACTGTGCAATCGTGGGCAAATCACAAGCTCTAACTGCCTTCAGCCAATTCACTAAGTGGGGTCCAAGGCTTTAATTTGCAAAGACATGGCTTATTTGCATCAATGGAGGAAATCTTCATACTGGGACTTCACCATACTGACAAAATCACAGGTGCGCATCCTCCTCCTCCACCCCAACCCCCCAAATCCTGGAAATGTTCAATTACCATTAAGTAATGCCTTTAAAAGTCTCTCTACACTTAAAATTGGTGGTTTTATTTAATTTCAACCAACTTGTAGCAGCAATTAGATCTGTCCAGATAATTAACTCCAATTTGTTAGTACCCAGCTGGTAATTAATTGTTAAAGCCTCCTGAGTAAGCTTTTCTGTAGAAAAGGAAAGTAGCACCAAGGAGAACCTGAACATTACCCTGGGTTTCTTATAGATCATGAACCTCCTGGAAATCTCTACATTTAAGACCTTCTCCTGGTCAATGCTACAACCAATAAGGGGAATATTGATTTTTGTCTCGAGCTCTCAGTTGCCTAATTTTACAAGAAGGAATTTTTACCTACTTTAAAAGGACTTGGTGAGAATAAGGTGTGATAACTGGTTTATTAAGCACCTACAGTGTGCCGGGCCTAATAATATTGGTGGCTTTGGATATAAAGAAAATAAATAAATCAATAATTCCTATTCCTGAGGAGTTTACATTCCACTGGGAAAGATGACAAGGACATGTGCATGAACTGAGTCTTGAAGAAAGAGAGTAATTCTATGTTTGAGACAAAAATGAGAAGGGATTTCATTCAAGAAATGGAGGATGGCTATTACAAAAGCCTGGAGATGGGAAATAGAATGTAGAGAGGAGACCATTTTGACCACATTATGAGATAAAAAGGGGGGCACGATACACAATGAAGCTAGACAAATAGATTGAGTCCAAGTGACAAAGGACTTTCAAAATTGAACAAAATAGATCATATTTAATGCTGGTGGCACATTGGAGCCTCTGGAGTTGATTGAGGGAGTCACACAATCATAGCTGTGATTAAGAATATCATTTTGGCAGATGTATGGAGGATGGGTTGGAGTGAGAGGATACTTGATTTGGAGACCAATTAGGAAGCTATTGTAATAGACGGGGTGAAAGATGATGGAGGATGGGTTGGAGTGAGAAGATACTTGAGCCAGAGACTAATTAGGAAGCCATTGTAATAGACGAGGTGAAAGATGATGAAGGTCTGAACTAAGGTGGTAGCTGTTTTAGTGGAGAAAAAAGCATAATATAAGGTATTATGAATAGAAATATCCCAATTTATCATCTGATGGGCTCTGTAGGATGAGAGGGTATGAGGAGTTGAGAAGAATGTCAAGGTTACAAACTAAGAGCCTGGAAAGCAGTCATTTTAACAGAAATGGAAAAGTTGGAAGATGGGAGGGCTCGGGGGAAAGAAATTGAGCTAGAATGACATTTTGTTTGAAAGGGGGCACGGTTACAAGATATTCTGATTATTTATCTGAATTGCTATTGAGCACATCTGTCCAGGATAAAAGATGCTGACTCCTTCCATCAGAGGATCATTTTAGGTGGAGATGACCAAAATTGCCGGCAATATTCTAAGCTCTATGATAGCAATTGTTGTTTGAATGGTGGTTAAGTGCTGACTGGTTTGGAATAATTGGCATTTTGTGGTACTTATAAAGTTTGCCAAGTGCTTTTGGAGACATTATCCCATCAGGACCACAGAATGACTCTGATTAGAAGGTACGTTGGATATTATTATCTCAGTTGTATAGAGAAGAGAAACTGGGGGACAGCAAGGTTAAGCCACTTGGCCAGGACCACACAGCTAGCTAGTCATTGGAGCTGGAATCTGAAGACAAGCATTTGTGACTTCACTTTCAACACTCTATACATTTTGCCACAAATAGTCATTTTTGAACTGGTTTGGATAATAGTCTCCCCTTCAGGTTCCAGGGAGGTGTTATATTATGGAAACAATTGGGCTTGGAAATAGGGGGAAAAAGGATTTGAAACTCAGCTCCGAAGCTTACTTTCTGCATAGGGGAATGAATCATTTTTTATTTCCATGCCTCAATTTTTTCACCAGTAAAATGGGAATAATAATTGTTGTACCAGTCTTGCCAAGAAATTGTTCTGCAAACCTGAAGGCATTATGAATATGTAAGTAGATCTCATTAATATTAGAACAAGAATTGAACTTTGTTTGGCTTAGCCCTTCATCAAGATAGACTTTAGTCTTCCCTTCTAGCACTTATTAGCATTTCTTGGGCTGGGAACTATCCAGCTATCACCATTTTGGTCTCCATTTTCCCAAGAGTCCTGCATGAAGGGCAGCTCTAGCTTCCTCTCTAGACTCTTATGTTTTCAGTAGAATATAAGTTGCTTGAGAAGGGTATTGTTATTTTTTATGCCCACCAATTAGTATAGTGTGGGTGTGTGTTATTGTTCAACCATATCCATCTCTTTATGACCCCACTTTCAAGTTTTTTTGGCAAAGGTATTGGGAAGGTTTGCCATTTCTCAGTCTTGCTCGTTTTACAGATGAGGAAACTGAGGCAAACAAGGTGACATGACTTGCTCAGGGTCATACAGGTAGCAAATGTTTGAGACCATATTTGAACTCAGGTATTTCTGATTCCAGGACCAGCACCCTATGTATTGCTCTACTTTGCTGTCCAACCAACATAGTATCCATACCTACTCTAAACATTGTCTTGAAAAACCCTAACCCTTCAGTTTTGCCTGAAGCTATTCTCCCTCTCAGAACTTTGGTAGAAGATTTTAGGAAACTTTTGTTTAAAATATTGCTTTCACAAATAGGGTCCTTATATCTTTGCTCTTTGGAAAATATACATACATACATATACATATATATATATATATATATATATATCATATATCATATACCAAAATACATTTAAGCATTTAGTCATTAAAGCAAACATACATGTAAACATACATGCATTCAAATATGCATCTACCAAAGTACACACATCTCTATGCACACACACAAACCCATGAAAGAACATGTATATAAATCCCCAAAGGGATCCTAAGCAATACAACAATAGTAATAGTAATAATTATCTTAGCCTTTATATAGTACTTTAAAGTTTCATTTTCTTTCAGTTTCCTCATCTGTAAAATGAACTGGAGAAAAAATGTCAAACCAGTCAAGTATCTTTGCCAATGGGAGCACAAATGGGAGTCACAAAAAGACCTGAATGATACGATACTCCATGATAGAGGATACCCTCAAAATTAACTCTTACTTATGTTGTTCCTGTAACGGAGAGCAGGATCACACAACTAAAGAAGTGTCTGATTCACATTTTGAACTCAGGGCTTTTTTAACGCCAAGCCTATCACACTCTCGACCATCCTATCTGGCTACCCATTACAAAATGCCATGTGCCCCAAGTCCTTCCTTCTTGGAAGGGGAAAAGAAGTCAGGATAAATAGATCCGTGGAAGGGAGAGCAGCAAGAAGATGGAGGATGAGCCTGCTCTTCTAGGGAGTGTCTGGTGTTGGGATCATCCTTTCTCGTGTACAGGAGAATTGGACCCTCATCTCTGTGATTACGGGCATTGTTTCCGTGGCAGCCTCCTCTCAGTTAACGACTCAGATCAGGCCTTCCTGCCAGCCGCAACCTGCTAGAGCACGCATTTTGTCTTGCGGTGACACCCTGTCCCACTAGTTTTGATCCACAGCCCCCAAAGAGGGCGGGGGATCTTCCCGGGAAAGGCAGTCTGCGTGCAGATGAGTTGGGCAAGTGTTGGAGTGAATGCATAAGCATGATTTTGCATAATGAGACCTGAGGAATCCCACTGGAGGTTGTTAAAACAGCAGACAGCCTGTGGTAAACAACTAGGAAGGTAGGCTTTGAAAACAGATGGCTTTGAAAACCTGGCTGGGCCTTGTTTCAAACTAAAAAAAAAATCTTTCCTCAGTGCCCGACATTTTCTTCTAAAAAAATTGTCAGTGCATATTTTAAAGCTCTGTTTTAATAATAAAGTCTGTGGGTAATTGAACATTAATTTAGATCTTGCTGGAAACATGTTTTGAGGACAGGAGTGATGGATTGATGGATAGTGGCAGCTCTGAACCACATTTGTTACAATAGCATAAACAAGTATCTCAGCCCTCTGCCAAAGGAGGACATTTCTAAGTCTTCTTTATAGAAGAAGGCCTCCCAGCTCTCTGTCTAATCTACTGTTCTTTGACTATTTACTTATGTTGACACTTTTAGCATAGCTGTTGACTCTTTTGGGGACACCATCCAATCCAATGCCCATCTTTAATGCATGGCATTAAATGACTCAGGATCATCATTAGCTCTAGGGTTGGAAGGGACCTCAGAGTCTAACCCTTTCATTATACAAATGAGGAAACTGAGGTTCACTGAAGTTAAATGATGTGCTTCAGGCATCCTATGGGTAGTAAGTGCAAAGTTGCTATTTGAACTCATGCCCTTGGATTCCATATAAAGCACCATTTTTCATTACACCATGTTGAATTTAAATTAGGTGGATAAGGTCATTGGTTATGGAAATGAATCAGTTCTGGATTTATTGGGGGATTTATTGCTTTAACTCTTTTGGCAAGAGACTTCCATCCCAAAGTCCCTCCACACATTTATTTAGGAATTTATCTTGGAAAATAAAGGTCCTTTTACTGGATTGCTCAGGAGATAATGGTGAAAAATGGGCTGCAGATATCTAATTGTCCCTGGAAGAACCCCCTCCCTTTCTCTTAATGCCTCCCAATTCAAGTCCCTTATGAAATTTTCATTTGTGCCCTCCCTACCCTACCTTCATTGCAAGTGGTAATCTGGGGAGGCAGGCTGCACAAATATATCAGAAATGAAATGAAAATCTCATGTTAGCAAGCTTCTAGGGACAAAGTGTGAGATGCAGCTTGCTAGAGTGTTAACGGCATCGTGCAAGATTGGGGATTGGGATGGACTTCTTAGAGATTTTTATAGTTCTAAAAAGAAGAGTGTGTGTGTGTGTGTGTGTGTGTGTGTGTGTGTGTGTGTGTGTGTGTGTTGAGTCTAGGGGCTCTCATCAGGAGGCACCATGGAAGGCAGAGAAACAGACAATTGGAAGAGAAGGACAGAAGGCTAGAAAGATAGCAGTACCACAGGTCATGCTCTACCACAGGCAGCTGGGAAGGCAGCAACCAGAGTAGGAGAAGTCATGAAGGGAGTGAACTCCTCCCTTGATTACAAAGCCAAGAAACTGAGGAGAATCTTTCTCTTTCCTTTGCTCCCCTCCATCCTTACAAGGGAACTTTGACTCTGGATCTTTCTACTTTATTTATGCCGTTCTATTGCAATGATATCTGCTTGATTCATTTAGATAATGAGGTCATCCTCCATTTTCTTGTTTAGTCAAATAAGATAACACATGTAGAGTATCTCCAGACATCAAAGTTTGATGTAAATGTTGGCTATCATTGTAATTGCCATTATTATTGTTATTATCATTAGTGACCTTGAATGCTATGGAAGTCTGCAATGATTTGGTGTTGAGATTTTATATTTTCAGAATGTTTAAATTGGACTCCATCCTCCAATTTGGTGGTTTAAGACTTACTGGGAGTAAGTCTTTATTTACTCCCAGGAAGTAAACCTGATATTGATTTTATTTTTATGTTTAGAGATAACTAGATAAATCTCATAAACTGGCAGAGAACATTAGAACAAAATTAGAATTATTCACTTTTCCTGTGATACAGGAATCGAAACATTAATTTTTCAGTGAAAATACTTGTCTTTCCTAATAGATTGTAAACTCCTTGAAAGCAGGGTCATGCTCCTTGCCTCCTCCCAATTTTCCATCTGCTGTAACTAGAGCATAATGGACATTGAAGAGATATTTGCTGTTTAATTGTGATCTTTCAATTGAAGCATTATAAGGTTAGGAATTGATTCATTTCTGTCTTTGGCCCAGAATGGGGCAGCAAAGTGACTCAGTGTATAGATAATAGTTCAAATTGCATCTCAGGTAATTACTACTTGTGTAACCTTGGGCCTGTTTGTCTCAGTTTTCCTCATCTGTCAAATGAGCTAGAGAAAGAAATGGAAAAACACTGCAGTCTCTTTGACAAGAAATACTGAAATGGGGTCACAAAGAGAGAGCCACAACTTAATTGAGAAGATAACAAATATGCAGCACCTGGGACAGTTCCAGGCCCAGAAGGGACACTTAATAGATACTTGTCATAGATTAATTTATGCACATTGTTTTTTATTCAGAATTATTTATTCAGGTTAATCTCATCTCTCCAATAAGACCAGAAGCTCCTTGGAGGCAGGTCCATGACTTGGATTTTTTTGAATAAATGAGAGTAGGCACAGAAAAATGCTAAATGAACACTTGATGACTGATACTCTTAGGATTTTCAGTGTTTCATTCATCTCTGAGTGAATTCTTGTGGAATCATTATTGCTTGGGGAAAGTCTCTTTGTCAGGGGATGGTGAAGGAGAGTCCATGTTCAAAAGACTATCAATTCCACCTCATCCAAAATCCGTGTGCCCCTTTACCTAGCTAGCCCCTGCTTTTTGTCTGAAAATGAAAGAGTTGGAGTAAATCTTTGAAGTCCCTTCAAGCACTACCTCAGTGATCAAATAACAAGATGGATTTTCTATGCATAAGAACTTCCTATATGGAGAACTCTTTCCAGTTCCAGAAAAATCCAGAAAATTGATTGGTATTTTCTTTACAGGGGTGGATTGAGCAGGTTAAGTTCCTTGTCTAGAGTTATACAACCAGCATTCATTAGAAAGTGTGTTAACGGTGAGCAAAGAGCTGGCCTCTGAGCCAGGACATTGCATTTTGTGTATCCAACATCCAGCATGATTTCTGGCACATAGTAGGTGTGCTTGTCGATCGATTACAGACCTTATCAATACATTATGTCATCCTGCCTCCTAGGGACCTAAAATTCTATGGAAATAGGATTCTACTTTCACTTCCTGTTTTCTCTCATTTTTTGATGAATTGACTGATTTTTGGTAGGCCGCTCTTGTTGCTAGTTTTTTCAGAAAACTAACATGGTCTAATTGCTTTCTTATCTCCTCAGCTCTTACGTTCATCCCAATAGCTAAAATCCTTTGCATGGAGAGCCCCATCTTCTCTATCTCCCCTAGAACGTAAGGTCCTTGAGGACAGAGGCTCTTTGCTGTTGTCACGGTATGCACAGTGCCTGCCTGGCAGGCAGTAGTCATTTAAGAAATTCTTATTGAATCAGAGGCCTCCTCCTCTGTGGTATTTTCTCTGCCTGTGGAGTCGGGGCCAGTGGGTGTTTGCTGGAGATTTGATCTGGTTTCATCCATTTCCGTGGGTATTTTCAACAGAAGGATTTTTATGTTATGCCTGTGAGCAGCAAGTGATCCTATTAGAAAGCATAATTACACAAGAGGGCCTTGACCCAGCCTCGCTGGTTTGACTAGGGATGCTAATCTGGGTCTCCTTTTTAACATAAGCCAAGAGCAATGAAGAGATATGGTACCCATGCTTGTAATTCTCTCACTGAATGAGAAGTTTATTTTTAAGGGAACTGGTTTCTCTTTGAGGAGACAGAAGAGAAAGGATGACTAGGGAGGGTGACTGTTTTTAATATTAGAACCTGTATGTTTTAAATTATTATTGATGCATTAAAATATCACTCACTTCTCTTTGTAACAAAGAGAAGAAATCAAACAAAGCCCCAAATTCAGGACATTTCCCTGAAACAAAGAGAAACGACAGCAAAAATAAACATCAGCTTCAAGTACAATACAATCCACATTTAGTACCTGTGGCCACCATAAAACAAGTGAGTAGCTGAGTATAATCTGAATGCAGGTTTTCGGATTCCAAATGCCCATTCTGTTGCCTTTCATGCTGCTTAATAATAGCTAATAGTAGTATTTATGTAGCACCTACTATGTGCCAGGCACTGCACTAAACTCTTTACAAATACTTTCTCATTTGATCCTCACAAGAACTCTGGGAGATAAGTATTATTCTCTTCTTTTATAAATGAGGAAACTGAGGCAAAAAGAGGTTCAGTGACTTGCCCCAGCATTTAAACATATGCTGAAAAGGCATTCAGGAGAGCATGAGGAGATAAAGATCTTGCTCTGTTACTAACTGGCAGAAGATCTTGAGGAGGGGGGAGACAGCCCTCAGTGTGCCTCAGTTTCTATCTCTGTAAAATGGGGGAGGGGAGAGATGGATTAGAAAATCTCTAAGGACCCTTCTGCTGATACATCCTGATCTGGTCTATAAAAGGAGGCTTTTTGTGTGTATAAAACAGAAAGGAGAAAGCCCCAAAGGGGGAGGAAAGAAGAAGCCATTTGGGTTGGGTAAAGATCCTAATTGGGTTCTGCTCTCTTTGATCTGGGATAAAGAGGATTTTAGAAAGTCCATTTTCTCCTTCTTAAGGGCTTTTTGCCTTAAAAAGAAAAAAAAATTCGGGTGAGCCTTTTTCTGTTTCAGAACCACTGCTAGCAATGTTTATTACACAGGAGGGCAGTAGCATGCCATATAGACTCCAGGCAAGCTCCTTCACCAGAGCTGATTTATGGAGCCCAAGTGTTTAGTGGAAATTTTAACTCCAGTTAGATATTTTCCGTTTCATATCTGCTGGCAAGAAATATTACTTAAGAAAAAGTTGGAAATAAATTAATAAGAGAACAGTGCAGAGGAGTTTATATTTGCCATTCTGCCCCAGTCTGTGGATTTTAAAATTCACTTTCAATGTTTTCAGATCATATTGACCAAGTACCCGGCTGAATGACTCAACTCTCCCGTAAGAGTGTTCATTAGAAGAGAGGATTTCAAGCTGGAAGGACCCCAAAGACTATCTTCCCTTTATAGATGAGAAAAATGAAGTCTAGAGAGGCAAAGGGACTGTTCTAACAAGACAGCTAATACATCTATTTCTACATCTACATCTACATCTATATCTATATCTATGTCTATATCTGTATTTGTATTTATATCTATATCTCAAAGCCAGGATTTGAATCCAGTTCCATGAATATGATTAAGTATTCATTTTGTAGCACATCATCTCTGTCTTTTCTGAAGAAAACAAACAAACAAAAAACTTCATTTCCTGATTCTCCTATCCAATTGGGACTTTTGAGTATATTATGGAGAATGTATATAGAATTTGTGCCTCTCTGTTGTCAATTACAAAGCTTTGCCAAAGTAGGTGCTTAATAATTGTTATTTGTCTGGTTTTGTTTTGTTTTTGGTGAGTCAGTTGGGTTTAAGTGACTTGCCCAGGATCACACAGCTAGTAGGTATTAAGTGGCTGAGGCTGGATTTAAACTTAGATCCTCCTAAATCCAGGGCCGGTACTCTCTCCACTGTGCCATTTAGTTGCCCCATAATTGTTACTTGTATTGAGTGAAGTGTAATAGGATTAAAGGGTTTCCATATCCTCTCACTTTTGGGGAATATGCCCATCTGGGGGAAGAAACTCAACTACCTTCTATGCATTCCCATTTTGGGACTTCAAGAAGCTTCCCCCCGGAAAAAACTAAGAAAGGTCAAGGAATACTTAAAACAATGTCTTGATTAGGTACGCATGAATCAATTAATCAAAGTCAAAATGAACATTTATAAGCACCTATTAAGTACTGGGCATCAGACCAGGTTAATGGGCTATCCAGACAAAAGTCAATTATTCCTTGCCATCAAGAGGCCTGAGAAGGAGACAACAACCAGGTTGGTCTCTGGGCCACAGGTATGGTAGTTTTCAGGTCATGACAAGAGTGGAGAAGTCTTTAACAAAAGTCTTCAGTGAGAGGTCACCCCAGGAAAGGTCAAGCTTTTCCATCCCTATGAGTAGTTAGAAAGCCTGGGTCCATAGACATCAGGGCAATTTGAGAATACAAGCCAGTGTCATAGATTCACAGAGAATGGTGAGCTTCCATTTAGGGGGAATATGTTTTGTCCTCTCAGATGCTCCATATAATTTCAGAAAATAGAAGGAAAATTGGGGGAGTGATTATAGCAGAAATAGTCAGCAAGAAAGCCTATTAGAACTAGATCTCAGGACTTGAACTCAAGACCCCAGAATTAGAATATACCCCAACTCAAGAGGTATTTTTTTTTAAATGATGACATCATTTTATATCAGAGTGAAGGTAGAAGGAAAAATGGACAGAGTATTGACTCTGGACTTGAATTCAAATTCTGTTACTCATGTACTCTGCTTGTATGATCTTGGACAAGTCACTTAACTTGCCTTGGTTTTCTCCTCAGCAAAATGAGGAGGTTGGCATACATGGTCTCTTTGGGTCTTTACATCTTTAGATACATAAAGTTATTTAACTGTTTTGGACTTCAGTTTTCTCATCTGGAAAATGTGGAGTTTTGACTAGATGCTGTCAAATGGTTTTCCGGTTCTAGAGTTGTTACTCTAAGAACCAGAAAATTGGGAAAAACCAGATCTCTAAACAGATAATCAGCAGTTTGGAGTAGGGTTAGGAGTGTTCCCTCACTCCAGCTAAGGGAATGGTTTGATTCCATCTCCCATTCTCAGGATCCCTCATGCAAGAAGGAAAGGAAGGAGAAAGGAAGAAGTCATAATCATTGAGACTTTAACTCTGGTTCAGCGAAGGCCAAAGGTGAGCAAAAAGGTCCAGTCTTGAGCCAATAGTCAATTTCTCCTACTGGCAATGTCAACTGGATTTTTAGATCTGTCTCCTGACATGTTCTACTTAGGGCAAGGAGAAAGCACAACTAAAAGGTTTCCGGGCAAGTGATGGAATACCCATCCAATCACCCCCAAAGAAGAAACCAAGTAAGACCCAAGACTACAGAAGGAGAACAATCAAACTTTCTTGCACCCCAGAATCCTGAGAATAAACAAATTGGCAATTGAAAAACTTCCCCAGGCTCAGTGATTATCAACTACATCTCAAACAGTCAACTCAGGGGGAAGGATTTTGAAGAACTTTTTGAAGCAGTGTCATGTGGGTTAAGGAGACTTCCTTTTGGCCTCCGAGACCTTCACCTCTCCTCTACAATTTGCCTTTCCAGTTTTTCAAACTTTCCCGCTCACAGGAAGTAGATGATTCTAGGGCCATATTGTACCTGAAAGAACTCACAACGCACCTTCCTGCTTACCTGCTGACCCTGAGTTGTGTGACCAGAGGCTGTTGCGGCTCTGGAAAGGTCTAGACTGGAAAAAGATTATATTTCAATAAACCATTGGACTTGGGGTCCCGAGATCCAGATTCTAGTTCCTGCTTAACCTCAGGGTCATCTTCAACTTAGAGTCTTAGCAAATTGACTGAACGTGGTGGTAGATTTAGTGATTTGCCTGTGGTCTCATAGCCAGTCTGGATCAGTAAAGTCTTGTACCAAGGTCATCAGGACAATCTCTAACAGAGTTATTATGAGGATCAAATGAGATGATGTATAAAGTACTTTTGCAGACTTTAAATGGCCAAGTATTATTATTCATTACCAAGAATTATTAGAAAGAAAATGCGGGTGAATCTTTTCATCTTCCACTCCTACCAGATCATCACAAGGTCCTCTGGCAAGGGAACTGGCTGTAGGATCTTTGTCTTTTCCCCATCCTATCCCTTGCCTAGCATCCAATATTTCTGGTCCCCCCAACTAAGGTGCTTTTGGTTTCATTAAGTTTTCTGTCTTTTCCCTGAGGATTTGAGGGGTAATGTTTGAGGTGCCATCATTCAAATAAGAGAGACATGCTCATTCTCTTTCAGGGAATTTCAGATAGGGCAGATCCAAAATCCAAGGGAAGGGATTATGATTTTTAGATTAACTAATCAACAAATTAGTATATATAATGTGACGACTGAGAGAAGTACCTTTCTCAGGGTTTCGTGGACATGATCATTGTCTTCAGTTATTTGGAGGACCATCATATGAAAAAGAGAGATTAACTAGATTCTGTTTTTTTTTTTTTTTAGTTGACAGATTGTCTAACCTCTTTGGGAATCAGTTACTCATCTATGAATGGTGGGGTGGAAATAGATGGATTCTAAAGTCCATGGGAAGAACACTGGGTCTAGAATTATGAAGATCTGAGTTCAAATTCAATCCCAGACACATATGACCCTGGGTGTGTCATTTACCTCTGTTTACCTTAATCCACTGCAGAAGGAACTACTCCAGTATCTTTGCTAAGAAAACCCCAGATGGGGTCAAAAAGAGTTGGACATCATTGCAAGGTCTCTTCCTGCTCTAAATATTGGGTAAATCAGTGACTTTGAACAAGAATCAATTTTTTTAAATGTATTTTTTTTTTTTTTTAGAAATTTTATTTTTGCTGAGACAATTGGGGTTAAGTGACTTGTCCAGAATCACACAGCTAGGGTGTATTAAGTGTCTGAGACCAGATTTGAACTCAGGTCCTTTTGACTTCAGGGCTGGTGTTCCATCTATTGTACCACCTAGTTGCCCCTGAACAAGAATCATTTTTGAACAACTTGTGATTTTATCAATAATTGGGAACTCTAGGAGAAAAATTTTTTATTCTACCATAGAATCATATTTAAAAAAATAGGGCTAGAGGGCATCCTAGATGTCATGGAACTCAAACTCTTCATTTTATAGAAATGGAAACCGAGGCACAGAAGAGGAAATGATCTGGAAGTGGAGATGATCAAGTTCCCTCCCACCCCTCATAGCATCATTGCCCTGGCAGCATGTTAATTGGTGGATACCAGCATTTATCAAATAGAGCATTTCCCTGGGTGCAAATCCAGGGTATAAGACCAAATGATGCAGTTGCATGACCGATTCCACACCCCCACCTCCTGACAAAGTTGCTCCTGGCATAATGTCTCAGTTACTGAGCTCTCAACAGTCTGGTTGGCAAGACAACCTAAAATCCCATAATCCTAAAGGTTTAACCAGATTATTTGGCCTAATTCTTTAATACAACATCATCAGATAATTTTGTTTCAAGTGGGCAACTGTAATGGTGAAGATGACAGTAGCTGAATTTTATCTCAAGTGCATTAAGGCTTTCCAGAGTTCAGCATTTTTTAATTAACATATAAATGTAAAGAGATGTTAGCCGATTAGCATTCTCATAATTAGCAACAGAGAAACATTCACGGAAATTGCTAAAACAGCGTCTGGAGTGTATCTGCAAAGGAAGGCCTCGTGTAAACAGTGGTAGGAGATGGCAGATTTCACAGGTTGGTCATGGGGAGGTTTGTTAATTTCACAGTTTATGAAAAATTCATAGTAAAGGCAATTCAGTGCAGCAGAGGGGGCTTCGTTGCTTGGAGAGGTGGCTTCCAGTAACCAAAAGGAAAACGGAAAAGAATCCGGGGCTTTCTCTGGAAAGGAAGCCGGCTGCTCCAGCCCGTCCTGAATCTCTGAGGGGGAAGCAACCATTCCAAATCGGGCCTGATCAGGACATCGTCCTTTTAACGTTCAGACAGGTGTCCGTCCGTCCAGTCTATGTTTTGAATTCCTTCAGGGAAGGGGACCTCATTACCTTTTTGATAGTCTTTTCTTTTTACTTTTGGATAGTTATTATTGTTAAAAAATTGCCACTTATATGAATTAAAAATGTCTTTCTCTGTTGCCTGGACTCATTGTTGATAATTCTGCCTTCCAGGCCAAACAGGAATTTATTTATTTGTTTGTTTGTTTATTTATTTATTCATTCAGTCATTTATTTATTTATTTATCTATTTATTTACTCATTTATTCATTCATTTATCTATCTATTAATGTTTATTTATAACTCATTATTTATTTATTTATTTTTATTATAGCTTTTTATTGACAGAACATATGTATGGGTAATTTTTCAACATTGTCCCTTGCACTCACTCACTTCTGTTCCATCTTTTCCCTTTTCCCCTCCCCTAGAGGGCAGGCAGTTAACATGTTAAATATGTCACAGTATATCAAACAGGATACATTTAATCTTTTTTCTACATATAAGTCCTTTAGATATTTGCAGAAAATTATCATGTCTTGAAAATTTCTTTTCTTCAAACATTATCACCACTTTTCTCATCAATCTCTTCATCTTCATTCTTTTCCTCATCACCTCTAGTTTTTATATATAGTGCTTTAAAATTTTCAAAGAGCTTTACTTACATGCATTAACTCATTTTACCTTCACAACACTTCTCCAATCTCTTCAAAGGAGAGACAGGGTAACGACTTCTCCCTGTATCCTGCTTTTCCCATTCTAGCTGCCTACCTTCATTGAAAACTAGATTAAAAGAGTGTCAGGGTGGGGGGGAGTGGAGGGGGAGACAGGGTTCTGCTAGCTCAGTCATTATAGAATCCTGAAGTGTACACTCTCTTTAAATATTGAGGGAATAATAGCTTTAGAAGGGAACTTAGGGGTAATTGAGTATAATTCCCACATTTTACAGATGAGGAAACTGAGATCTAGGGACAATGAGCAACCCACAAGTCACACAGTTAATAAGTGTCTTAGATGGGATTCAGTTCCAGGACTTAATGATTCCAAAACTAGCACTCTCTCCCTCACTCAACTCTGCCTTTCCGTATTGAGATACATGGACTAATGGGCTGTCTCACAGGGACCTTTGCCAGAGTCAGAGACACTATCTCATTCAATAGAATTTTCATGTCTTTGGATTTCACCTCTTGATTAAAACATGGAAGTGAGGCGGATTTGGCATGGCCCATTGGAAATGCAGATAATAATAACAAAATCTACAGCTTCCACTATGGAAAGTATTACGTGTTTTTTCCATTAAAGATTTGCTTTGCTAATGATGTGGCTTAGGTTGACTGACAGCCCCGGGAGAGGATGGATGGGGAGAGGGGATAAGGAGACGACTGCCAAGAAACTAAGAAAAAAGTCAAACTGGTTTTAACCAATAGCTGTGGACAAACCCTGATGGAATGGGCCCCTCCCTGGCTAGTTGATATATAGTTATTAGAATTGTCTCCGGGGGGAGGGACTAAAGGCTTGGTTGGACAGTTCTATATGGGGAATTATCAGGAAACCAAAGACAAGAGGGTAATAGCCTGGCTAAACATATATGCACATTTCAAACCCAGTCTTTAAGAAGCTTCAAGTCCCTTTCCAAATCCTGAACCCCGGATCAGAGCTCTGATTTCCATTAGAATTAATTGATGCTTCCCCAAGTGATTCTGGGGAATTCTAGCCTTCCCTTTTTATTAGTCCTCTTTTATTTAATGTTTTTGGAACATTTTGCCTATTAGGGAATGAAAGTTAAAAGATTTCTTCTTCATAACAAAAGTGTGGATGCCTGAGCAGACATTTTACATAAGTGGAAATGATCTTATGACCCCCAATTCTGAAGATGGCAGCATGTTCTATGCTCAGGTACCAACCTCTGACAATTATTAAATTTTCAGTGTGAGCATAATTCACCGTTTGATTAATTGTTTTGTTGATGGTCCGCACTTAAGAAAATAAAGGAGGAAATAAGAGATTAAATTTAAAAGTGTGTTGGGAGCACATTTGTTTTTCTTCGGAGAGCTGATTGTTAACTGTGTACTAGCCCACTCCTCCACACACCTCACTAAAGATTGGACAGTGGTTCCCATCCAGTGTCAAGGTGTAAAGAGAAAAGAACAAAGAACCAGGAGACATACCCTTATAAATATAAGGTTAGGGGATAAGAGACCTACCTTTGGCATGTAAACAGTTTGGTTGCTGAAAGTATAGGAAAAGAAATTTGTGTGAGGAAAACCAATAATATTCACTTGTGAATAAATGATTTCTTAGATCAAATGTTGAGGAGCCATATAAATGGTCTTTATGGTCAAATAGAGAGGTCTTTAGAAGAACCAGGCTTCCAATTTCTGAGTATCATCTTACCATGGTGTTGACACTCGTCCATTATCCCCATCCTCTTTTCCTCTGTCCCCCGCTCATTCCAGCTTCCCTTTTCCTGGCCCATGGTAAGCACTTAATAAATGCTTATTTATCTTAACTGTCCTGCAAGGACAGTTTAAGGTCAGAGCAGTGACTGATGATTGTAGGATATTGTGACTCAATTCATTTTTATATAACTGTTTTTAGAGTTTTAAAGCTTGCAACCGACAAAATTATAAATAAAAACTAAAAATGGAATTATTTCAAGTTTTTAAAGCATGAAGATTTGGTTTCATTGGAGACTAATTTCCATTTTACAGATGAGAAAATGGAGGCAAATGATTCACTAATGGTCACACAACAAGTAAAAACCAGAATTGGGATTTGAATGTAGGTCCTTTGATTCAAATTGCATGCTATTTTTAATATGTCAATGTTAGCTCTTTGCTCTGTATAGTGGCTTCCAAGACTCTCAGAAAAATAATCTTGATACAAAGAGGTGAGGATCCTGGATAGTCTGCAACCATCTTCTCATCTATAGGAGAGTGTGTCCTTGGCTAGCTTTACTCCATCTTCTAGTTCCTCCTACAATCCTATGTATACACCAATCATTGAGCCAGTACGGATAGTGGAAAGGACCATTTTCCAAGCATATGCCCATAGAGTATCGTCCAATCAGTAGTTGGCCTCAAGTGCTCAGCAGTCCCCACCTCAGTGCATTGAATACAATATTTTCAGCCCTCTACAATGGGGGATACTTATTCTCTTGATTTTATGGTTTAGCACCCCTTCTTTTTTATATGGATAGGGGAATGGAGACCAGAAAATTTTGAGTGTCACCGTAGGGCAGTTGAGTGATCAACCCTTTTCAATCATTATTAGACAACAAGCATTTTTAAAGCTTTTTCCTGCCCATGAAGAGCTTACATTCTAATGAGGAAAGATGATATATAAATGCATGCTAAATGGGTGGGTATTTGGCATAGGCCATGGTGGAGAAGGAGAGTAGCCCGGTGAGAAATAAACAGCTGGATAGCTTAGTGCCTTTCTTAAATGGAAGTTTGGGAAGGAGGCATCCAATCAGAAAGAGGAGCCTCCTGGGGTTAATGTGCTTCCAAGGTGTGCATTCTGGGGCTGAAATAGTATTCCTGGGAAGTGTGGTAGTATTGGTTTGATTAATGAACCTCAAACAAGATGTAGAAAGCAGGAATGGGGATAGGCTGGGAAAAAGGGTGAAGGACAAAGTGGCAAGGGTGAATGAGTAGATGGACATATGAATCTTGATCTGGTCTGGTGGTGTGAAATCAGCTTTGAGGGGGTCAAGAAAGGGTGTGAGTTCCAAAATTGAACATTAATAAACACCTCCAGAGACTGGAGCAATTTCCTCCCACCCCAAAGATGGACCAGTGTCATACCAGGTGGAAAGGAAAGGGCCATTATCAGTGTTGATGATAAAGGTATCCAAGTGAGATGATTTGATGAGGTCTGAAGTATACAGTTAGATTCACTGTCAACATTTTAAGGCAAAATATCCTGTAACAAATTAAATGATGTTTCTTGTTGCATATGAGTTCATAATTAAATTGGCTCATAGTCTCATGGGATCATAGATTTGGAACTGGAAGAGACCTTATAGATCATCTCTCCCCTACCCTAATCCATCTGATAAAGAGGAAATAGAAGAGGAGGAAGAGGAATTGATTTCCTAAAGCTTATAAAGTTAGCTCATGGCAGATCCAGGACAATAACCCAATCAATCAGCAATCGTTTAAGCACTTACTGTATTTCAGACACTATATTAAGCTCTGGGTATACAAGAAAAACCAAAAGCAGGCTCTGGATTCAAGAATCTTACAATTCCTCCATTTGCCTTTCTGAGTTCCATCTCTATGAAGTGCCATCTTTCCATTTAGCTGTGATTTCTTGGAGTTTCATTCATATCAAATTGAATATGATCTGGTTCATTTAACAAGATATCAACTCATTGGTTATTGGACAAAGAGCACATGTTGCGGGTACCAGCAGCCTCCTTAATGGTTTTAGGCAGCATGAGGACTATGTGATGCTTAGCAACCCTTCTTCAAACAGTAACTGCTTCATCACTATTTTCTTTGAAGAGGTAGAGGGACTTGGACAATTTTCATTTTATTTTTTAAAATTTGATTCAGAAGACCTGGGTCTATATCCTGTCTCTGCTCTTAGAAAATATATATCCTGCCAAATGGTGAGATTAATCATTAGACAAGGATTTATTAAGCACCTATTGTGTGACAAGCACTATGCTAAGTACTGGCCCTACAAAAGCAAAAAGGGGATGGCGGTCTCAGTTTATAAGGACCTAAATTTACAAGGGTTTGAATTGATTCTGCTACTTCTATGTGAAAACTTGGACAAGTTACAGCATCTTTCTGGGTCTGCTACATCATTTGTAACAGAAAGGATTTGGACTAACTGGTCTTGAAAGACCCTTCTAGTGCCAGGTCCATCCCATTGCTGTGATTCTCTGGGCCACCATGACCAAAGCACATTCTTCTCATTGTTATCATTTTCAGTCACATCCATCTCTTTGTGACCCCCTTTGGGGTTTTCTTGGCAAAGATACTAGAGTGGTTTATAATTTCTTTCTCTAGTTTTTTTTTTTACGGATGAGAAAACTGAGTTAAATGACTTGTCTGAGATCATGTCTTAAACAAATTTTGAACTTAAGAAGAAGTCTTCCTGACTTCAGATCCAGCACTCTATCCATTAAACTACTTAGTTGCCATAAAAAAGTTTTTATATGTTGATATTGATCTTCTTCAAATTGAGCTCAGCGGATCATCTGAAAATAGGCATCCAAGCTGTCATTACAGCCTTATTTTTGATCCTAAAATAGTGTGAGATCACTGACTCTGATAAAATGCCACTGGCTGTGGTCACTCCAGTGCTTATTTCTTAATAACAGCAATGAACAAACCAAACAGAAATAATTTCAAAGGGCAAGTCAATTGATGGTCTATTGGGTTGTTTCATAGTCACAGACTTGCTCACTAACAATAAAAAATGGGGGAACAATTGGATTCTGCTACAAGTCTTAGAATGTAGGTCATTGTTAAAAGTATATAATATATATGGAAAGATTATATCATTGGATGGAATGCATGGAAAGACATTTATTTAGTATATGTTATGTGCCAACCAGTATTCTACATTTCTGGAAAGACAAATCCAGAAAGACCATTCCTATGATCGAGAAGCTTGGACTCTAATTGGATAAGACAACACAAATGAAACAACAATGACTAGTGGAAGGAGTCTGGGTTTGGGTAGACAAAGAAATGCTGAATGGAGCCCTCTCAATGACTTGGGGCAAGTTATTGGTGAAACTATTAAAGAATTTTTAAAAAAATAACTTATTTAATAATAAAATGAATTTCATCTTATTGGGCTGCAGTCAGAGCTTCAGAACTTTCTACTGGAATCCTTCAGTCAGATAGACAATGACCAAGTAATCACTGTCCTTTGAGTTTATCCTTTTAACCAGTTCCAAATCGATTGGATTGTTCTGTAGCCAGGTGGCCTCCCTCTAGCTTCTGAAAAATGATATTTGGAAACAATTTAGTGACTCGTTTTCCTATCCAGTTCTTTCAGGGCCCTGAAGTTTAGTTTTCTTAGATCTGGGAAGTCAAACTCAGTGAGCATAATAAAGTACTCTCCAACTTCCTAACTTTTCTTAGATCTTGCCTCTTTGATACTCATTCCTCTTCTTCCTTACATCCATTATGCCTCTTGAAAACTCATTCTATTTCTTAAGTAGGACAGAAGCAAGAGATAATGCATAATAAATTTTCCATAATGAATGGCCTATATAATTTTGGATAGTCCCCAACTCCTAATTCAAGACCTCGTGTATAGTGAAGAGAATGCTGGCCCTGAAGTCAAAGAACTTGGTTTCAAACCTCACTCTTAACAAAACACCGGAGTAACCTTTGGAGATTAGTTTATCTCCCTGGGCCTCAGTTTCTCATGGATAAAAACAATGTGGTTGGGCAAGGTGACATCTGAAATCCTTTTCACATCTATAGCCAGGATCCCATAATACCTCTGACCATTATACAATTTTCTTTCTAGAATTACTTTATACCAACCAATACCAGAAACCTTTCCTTCCTCTTCCCTTTGACTCAATGGTATATATAACCTGAATCAATATCAGTTCATGGAACAATTCATATTCCTATTTATATTAATGATGAATTCATTCAGTGAAAAATAATTAGCACCACGTCTTGACATTATTACCAACCTCATTAATTATACTAAGTTTACTTAACTGACAGCATGATGTCAAGTCAATAATGATGACTAATTAATAAATATCATGGATTACCTTAAAACAAGCCCTGTAAGGCACCCAGATTATAGTTTTTTAAAACCCTAATATTGTTAAAGCAAAGTCAGGTACTTTTCCAGATCACTGATAATAGAGGCTGTGCTTTGAGAGGAGAGGGTCAAGCTAGGTGGTCTCTCCAAGGACCCTTCAAGATCTAACTTTCTAATATTCTAAGTGGATCTTGGGGTAAACCATGAACCCTGACTTGGACTATATTTGTACCATGTTTCCAAGTGTGGTCTCCGGGTCTTGTGTACCACCAACATCCTTGGTAAGATGCCATGGCAGCCATAATAAGATAAAATGATTTTCGGGTAAATTGAGAGAGTGAACCTTCCAGAAAGGAGTCATCGGTGTGACCTCCCTGGGTTGCCATTTCTTTATAAAATGAGATCAAGGGCTAGAGAACCACTAGAATGGTCCCTTCCCACTATAGATGAATGAAGAAGAATCAGACTTGATTCTAGATGAAGGAACTAGGAGAAACTAATAGAAATGACAAAAAAAAGATATAGATGGCGATGTCATGGAAGGTCCATTTAGAAGTGTCTTAATAGAGATGGGCTGCCTTAGGACACAGTCTTCAAACAGAGGCCAGATGACCATTTTAAAGGGCCATTCTAGAACAATCTTCATTTTTTGAGCTGAATGAGATCTCAGTGGCCATCTAACCCAACCCCCTCATTTTATGGAGGAGAAAACTGAAGCCCCAAGAGGATTTGAACTCAGATCCTCTGACTTGCCAGTTTAATACACTGTTTCCCAAGGACTTCTGCAACCAGTGAATGAAACCCCGTTTTACAGAGAAGCAAGCTGAGACCCAGAGAGATAAACGGCTCCTTCAAGATGGCAGAATTTACCTCCTCTCTGCTCCTCATGGCCTCATTTGTTCCGACTTTTGTTCAGTTATAGGTTACAGCAAATGACCTCTGAGGTCCCTTCCAAATCTGAAATGGTGTTCTTTTGTCCAAATATTTGGAGGCCTCACAGTGAAAAGGCCTTGGGGATTAGCAATTAATTACCTGCCTGCTGTGATTTTTATTGTTTTAACCTCCTTGCCCCATCCTGTTCTCCAATGTGGGCTGGCAGGGGGAGGTAATAGAATGGAACAACTCTGGCTTGTGCCGCCTTTAAACAGTGCGATTTATTTTGAGCACACAGCCCTAAGCAACAGCAGGGAAAGCTTAAGTCTACAAAGAATCAGAATTCTCTGTGAACATCCCTTCCTTTGAGAGAGGAGCGGGAGGGGAGGTGGAAAGGGATTTGCAAGCAGCTGCAGAGCGAGTCACCCTGAGGTAACGTTGGCAATGCTTGCCATCTAAGTTCATGTGGTTTTTGAAGGGGGAATGGAGTTCTCAGATATTTTCACTGATTGCTTTGGCAAGGCACTGATGATTTATTCTTTGAGTTTGGGGCAAATCCGGCTTGGGAATGTCCTTACAAATAGAAAACAGGAAAGATACTGGATGAGTTTGCCATTGCCTTTCCCAGCTCATTTTACATATGAGGAAATGGAGGCAAACAGGGTTGAATGACTTGTTTAGGGACACACGTCTGGGGGGGGTCTCTGGGGCTAGATTTGAACTCAGGAGGATGAGTCTTTATAACTTTAGGCCTGGTATTCTATTCACCGTACCACCCAGCTGTCCCTTAAAATCCCTAGATTTCTTCAGATTTCACCCCGTAAATAACCTTTTAATTAATTTGTATTTTTAAAGTATATATCCTTAAATTTGTTCCTATTTCTTGGCAGAATGGAAAATCCTGTTTCATTTGTCATTGTGTGTCTAATGTCTGCCATAGTGCCTGGCACACAGAAAGTGATTAATAAATGCTTATTGATTTAAAAAAAAACCCCAACTGGACAGCATAAGTGGTTGCTTGTGGACTGTGATGTCAGAAGCAAAGGTTGTTATAGGTCTTGGCTAAGACCTGGTCACTAGGAAGATGTTTGGATCGGTATAAAGGACCTGAAAGGTCTAATCCCCTTGGCTTAAATCCCAGGGAGCTGCTCAGAGAGGCTGACTTGTCTAAGGTCACTTGGTGCAATTAGGTTTCAGGTCTTCCTGTAGTCAACTCTATCTGCTGCAATGCAGACCTTTCTCAGGGCTCGTGATTATAGGTTGTCCGAGCTCTGGACCAGAGAAGAAGGCAGAGGGAGGATATTCTGGAAGCAGGGAACGAGGACCAGTCCATAGGAGCTGGGATTTAGGAGTTTGGCTCCTGTAAGAATAGGGGGATACAAAAGAATAGGGGTTCTGGCATCTCATAGGGACAAGAAACCAAGGTACTATCTCAGGCATTCTGGAAACAGGACACAAGGCAAGGGCTCGGCCATGGAAGAGCCAACCAGGAACCCGGGAAAACTGAGTTAGAAGGTCAGAACAGGATCAAGAGCAGGCTGACAATGATGAGCCTGAGCACTTAGGCCCATTAGTCTCTGAAATGATTTTCTTGCCATTCCCCATAGATTCCCTGGCTATTCCCTAACCATTTCCCACCCCTGTGCACAATTGTCCTCAAACCGTATCCTCAGCTCCTTTTCTTAGAATCCCTGACATTTCCCCAGTGTTTGTCATTCATGATACCAAGGCTTGTTTAAAGCCACTTGGGAAAGGAAGGGGGAGGAGAGAAAGATTCAGTTTCTTTGCTTTTAATTAAAAAAAAATGTCAGAAGATGAATTTGAACCTGATTTCTAGCCTAAATCTATGGAAGATTCTTAGACCTTAGTGGCCATTGAGTCCAATCCCCTCAATTTCTATAGGAGGAATGATTGAATCCCATAGCTAACAAGCATTAGGGGCAGTATTTGAGTTCACATCTATTTCCCAGTGTTATCTCTACTGGAAGATAGTCATCTCCCAGTCTCCTGCCATGGCTATCACTTGACAATACCATCAACGCCATAATATTCTCTCTTTCTCTCCCTTCCTTCCTTCCTTCCTTCCTTCCTTCCTTCCTTCCTTCCTTCCTTCCTTCCTTCCTTCCTTCCTCCCTCCCTCCCTCCTTTCCTTCCTTCTTCTCTCCTTCCTTCCTTCCTCCCTCCTTCTTTCTTTCTTTCTTTCTTTCTTTCTTTCTTTCTTTCTTTCTTTCTTTCTTTCTTTCTTTCTTTCTTTCTTTCTTTCTTTCTTCTTTCTTTCTTTCTTTTTCTTTCTTTCTTTCCTTCCTTCCTTCCTTCCTTCCTTCCTTCCTTCCTTCCTTCCTTCCTTCCTTCCTTCCTTTCCTTTCTTTCTTTCCTTTTTTCTTTTTCTCTGTTTCTGCCTCTCTCTTATGCTCACTTTCCAACTCATCAGTATAAAGGAATTCTGATAAAGAAGCTTTCTCCATCATGAATGAAAGCATACCTGCTGAAACTTAAAGAGGAGCCTCTTTGTATTTTTGGCAGAGTAGTAGTAAGTCAATTTATCCAATCAATTTACCAACCAATCAATCAACAACTAATATGCACCACTTACTGTGAGGCACTAGGGATAAAAAGGACAAAAAGGAAGCAGTACCTGCCCTCAAGGAGATTATGTTCTTCTGATGAGATGTAATATGATGACTGATGGGTAAATATAAGCTATTGACATAATAAATACTCAGTGATTTTTTGTGGGGGAGGGTGGAGTGATGGGAGTTATACACTTGAAAGAATCAGAAAGATCTCTTGAAGGAAGTAACATTTTAACTGAGCCTTAAAGGAAGCCAAGCATTCCAAGAGACGGAAATGAGGAAAAAGGAAAATGAGAGAAAGCATAAAAGGCATGCATCATCTGAGATAAGGTATTGAAGCAGGAGATTGAATGTTATGTATCCTGTATAGGGAACATCAAGAATATCATTTTGACTAGAACATAGATTGTGCCCTTTTCTAGATAGGGTCATGGACTCCTGAAGGGAAAAGTATGTAACTGGTCTGAACATATAAGCTGGAGATCATAAATGAGGGTCTTTAAAAACCAGAAAGAGAAGTTTGGATTTTATTCTAAAAGGTAAGAGGGAATCACTGATACTTCTTGAACAGGGAAGCACCGTGGTGAGGTCTTGGCTTTAGGAACATCAATTTGGTGGTTGCTTAAAAGATGGATTGGAGCAGGGAGTGACTTGGAACATGGAGAATAATTAGGAGGTCTGTGCAAGAGCAGAAATGTTGAAGGCCTGGACTGGGGTGATTATGGTCTGAATGAAGAGAAGCAGATGTTTGGGGAAGATGGTCATAGAGGAAGAACTGACAAGGTTTGACAATTGATTGATAATAGAGAAGGGGATGAGGGAATGTAGAGGCTTGAGGTCATAAACCTGAATGATTAATGGAATAGTGTGTCCTTAACAAAAATAGAAGAGTAAGAAGGAAGAGGGATAGAAGTTAGGAGGATCTGGGTATGTTTGAAGGTAGCAGGGGAAAAGTCAGTGGATGAGAGGTTGAACTTTAGACAGAGAGGGGATGATCAAAAGATTAAGGAGAGAACTTGGAATAGGTTCAAGGGAGATGGTCCCCAAAGCCCTTCCAGACTGTTTCACATTAGCAAGGAGGATTTCCATGAAATAGATGCACCCTGGGCTGAGGCACAATAAGGTTTCTTTTTCAGTGAAATATGAGATAAGATGAAGAAAATTAGGTGGCTCAGTGGCTAGAGCTCTGAACCTAGAGTTAGGAAGCTCTGAGTTAAAATCCAGCATCAGACATTTATTAGCTATGTGATCTTGGGCAAATCACTTACTCTCTGGAGTTGGGAGAAGAAGGAAATGGTCAACCACTCCAGTATGTTTACCATAAAAACCCACGTTGGAGTCAGGGCAGGGAAAATGTGTGTTATATATATATATATAAATACAGAATAATACAACCATCTTTAAAGGTCTAGGTTTGCCATTAAACAGTTTGACCGGTCCATCAATAAACATTTTTAAATCACCTGCTCTGTGCCAGATACTGTACTAAGTCCAGGGGACATTTTTAATAAGGGCAGGCTTTTTTTTTCTATAGAAGTTGAGGGGGTTGGACTCAATGGGCACTAAAATCTAAAGATCTTCCATAGACTTAGGCTAGAAATCATGTTAAAATCCATCCTCTGACACTATTTTTAAAAAATTAGAAGCAAAGAAACTGAATCTTTCTCTCTCCCCTTCCTTCCCCAAGTGATTTTATATAAAAGGAAATTGGGGATATAGATCACTATTATGATGCTACTAAAAAGAAAAAAAAAGATAAGAAAGAAAAAAGCAGCAAGGAATCATTTAAAAATGACCAGAAGGGAGAAGCAAGTTCAGAAAGGGAACAGACAAACAAGGACAGAGTTCAGACTACTATGGTAACTGTGAATTATATAAGAAAGCTTCTAAAATGTATGTAGTTGGGAAAAGTGTGGGGGTGAGGGAAGATAACATCTCAGAGGACCACTGTTTCATACTTAATCTCCTTTTTTGTTTTGTTTTGTATATTGAAATGTTCTTGTTAGTTATCTATTATTCACGATGCAAAAGAAAATTTAAACAATTCAGTACACACTTAATTGCTAATAACTAAGATTCTAAAATAATGTATGATAAATACATATCAAAGGACATTTCTGTTCTATTTTTTTCTCTTGTATTTTCTGAAGATATTCCATTTGTATAAAGGGTCCTGGTTCTCTAGTCAGGGACATTAGGATTTGCATTTAAATTCTGCCTCTGACCCTGGCCAAATAGTGTCTCAAGTTCTTGGGGCCTTGTTTTAAATGAATTATTTGTAAAATGAAGGTGTTGAAATAAATAGTTTCAGAGATCCTTTCCAACTAGAAATCTATTATCAATAAAACTAGCATTTTATGTTCTTATTATGTTCTATGTTCTAGTACTGTGCTAAGTTCTTTACAATTATTGTAAATAATTGTAAATTATTTGATCCCTCACAGTGATCTTTTAAGGTAGTTGCTTGTTGGAATACATGGGAGCCACCTGATAGTGGCTGCTGGAGATCCAATCCAGACCTGCAGAATGGATCTCCTCTTGTGAGAGGATGATACAGGGAGACGGAGAAGCCATTGCATTATCTGACCTCTCTCCTCTTCCCTCTGCCTCCAATTTATCTCATCCCCAGTCTGTAACCCCTGTGTCAGCAAAGGCTGTCCTGCAGCTCCTTCAGATGCTATGATCCACAGTTTGGAGGCTCTCAGAGACTTGACTTGCTCCTTAACAGTTGCTATTATTATTATTCCCATTTTACTAATGAGGAAACTGAGGTAAAGTGACTTGCTCAGATTTGCACATTTAGTAAATTTCTACAGTCAAATTTGAACTCAGGTCTATCCTGATTTACAAGCTCCAATTATCTGCCCCCAAACTATCATCTTATTGTCCTAATTTTATGATTAGTTAGGCTTAAGAAAAAAAAATTTGGAACATATACTACGAAGAGTATGATAGAGTTAATCAAGGAAGAAGAAAAGCATTGCCTTGCAGCAGTGAGAGCCCTATGGAGACTAGAAAATATAGGTTTATAGTGGACCAAATTAGCAGGCAGTGTGAATGCCTCTAAAACAAGGAGTTCAGCAATTTGTGAACTGGAGTGAAAGGGACCAATGGCGGGAATGATCCAGGACTGGTGTTTGAAAAGGAATGGCATCAATCGGCCTTCTTCTCCTGGAGCTGAAGGGATTGGGATAGCCCATCTCTTTCTGCTGTGATATTCTAGGGTTCTTTGCTTGCTAGACAAAAGGAAAAGGCCATCAGAGAGCCACCAGCCTTCCTTAGTTCCAAGATACAGAAATCATGGTGCACAAGCAAAGTCAATAGAAGGATGGTAGATTCCAGAGGAAATTGTTATTAATTTTGAACGTTCCCCATCTTTCCATATTTAAACCAGCAATATCTTTTCCTGGCTTCCATTGGTGGGCACGTGAGCGATGCTCCATCCTTCTAAGGTAATTGGGATATGAGCTTTGAGTTCCTGGGGAAGAGAAAAAAAAAACCCTAAACAGCAGCAATTCAGTTTGATTTTTTTTCAAATTAATTCTCCTATCATCTGCACTGTTGTGGAGGTGCTCCTGCTTGGCCCTGCATATCTGAAAAGCCTCCAGCTAATGACATGGAAACCTGTCCCACTCGGCTAGTGAGTGTCAAAGCTGCCTTCTGCCTGCGGCAATCTCACATTCCCTGCCTGGCTCATGGAGGATCCGGGAAGCAACTGGAAGAAGCCGAAGTTTAATTGGGTCCCTCATGTGATTAAGAAAGGTTGGCTTGCATAGGATGTACTGGTGTTTAGCTCGTCCCCGATCCCTTATTATCCAACAGACCCTAAATGCTGGGCTGCTGTTAGTGCTGCCTGCTGAGTTTCTTCAAAATGAAATTTTAAATCAAAGGGTAACTCCTATTCTGGAAATAACTTTATAGTTCATCTTAATATAATCATTAAAAATGTGATAGATCAAAGCAGTGTTTCTTCCCTCTTTCCCTCCCTTTCTTCTTTCCTTATTTCTTCCCTCCTGCCCTCTCTTCTCCTCTCCTCTCCTTCCTTCCTTCCTTCCTTCCTTCCTTCCTTCCTTCCTTCCTTCCTTCCTTCCTTCCTTCCTTCCTTCCTTCCTCCCTTCCTCCCAAAGAAGTGTTTCTTCTCTTTCCCTCCCTTTCTTCTTTCCTTATTTCTTCCCTCCTGCCCTCTCTTCTCCTCTCCTCTCCTTTCCTCTCCTTCCTTCCTTCCTTCCTTCCTTCCTTCCTTCCTTCCTTCCTTCCTTCCTTCCTTCCTTCCTTCCTTCCTTCCTCCCTTCCTCCTCCTCTCCCTCCCTCTCTTTCTTTCTTTCTTTCTTTCTTTCTTTCTTTCTTTCTTTCTTTCTTTCTTTCTTTTCTTTCTTTCTTTCTTTCTTTTTTCTTCTTTCTTTCTTTCTTTCTTTCTTTCTTTCTTTCTCTTTTCTTTTTTTCTTTCTTTTGGCAATTGGGGTTAAGTGACTTGCCCAGGGTCCACAGCTTGAAAGTGTTAAGTGTCTGAGAGCAGATTTGACCTCAGGTCCTCCTGACTTCAGGGCTGGTGCTCTATCCACTGCACTGCTTAGCTGTTCCTAAGTCATATAATTTCTTACTCTCAATTTCCTCATCTTTAAAATTTAAAATAACACGTGCATTCAAGAGATATTGTAAGAACCAAGTGAGATAAAATATGCAAAATTCTTGGAAAACCATAAAAATGCTAATTATGATTTCTAATAATTTTGGAAGCTGGTATTCCATTGAAAGTCTAAGACCCTCACTCAAGTCTATGACCAGCTTGGGGTCTTTCTCCCCCAGTAATTCCCTTTCTGGGAACGTGTACATGGATTCCCTAATGTACAAATATATTTGTGTGTAAATGTGTATGTGAGTATGTGCTCGTGTGTGCATGTGAGTGTGTATGTGTATGTTTGTGTATGTGTGTATTTCTGTTGGGATGGGGTAAAGAGGTTCAAATAGGCCAAAGGAAACTTCTTAGATCCTGAACTTCAGAAAATTGGACTTCTCTGCTGTTGGTGACACATCCTAATCTTACTCTTCAGGTCTTGTTTTGCGTGTGAGCTTGATGATATTCTCTCTTTCAACAGGAAGAAGAATTTGATGGTGCATTTGAAAGGAGATCCATCATCCTCTCCATCTAGGTCGGAGCACATGCTAAGATTTATTAGTCTTCTCTAGGCTAGTGTAGTTAGGTGATGCAGTAGCTTAGAGAGCCGAGTCTGAAATCATTAAGACCTGAGTTCAAATCTGACCTCAGATACTGGTAGATTTGCCTCGGTTTTCTCATCTGGAAAGAAAGAAAAAGCAAACCATTCTAGCATTTTTACCAAGAAAACCCCCAATATCACAAAGAGATGGATATGACTGAAATGATTGAACAACAAAAATATTAGAGTAGGAAGGAGCTGTTGCCAGGAATGAAAAAAACCTGATTTCCGGAGTCCTGATTCTGTCACAAATTAGCTTTCTACTTTGTGCAAGTCCTTTTCCCTTTGAATCTCAATTTATTCTCCAAAGAGAACCATGTGCTCTTGAAAGTTCCAGTCTCTTTATCTTTAATCCTATGACCCTCTAAATGTGATGTCTTAAGATCTGGGTTTAAACTCTAGTTCTGTTTTTTTATTTTCTATTTAACTTTACATGGTCATTCAGAGGGACATTGTATCCTTTCTTTAGGCCTCAGTTTCCTCACCTGTGCTCTGTGAAATCATAGGGGCTGAATTCAAATGCTGACTTTTCCCCTTGGATAAATGCGATACGATCAGGGCTCTGGTCTGAGAGTCCAAAAGACCTGATTTGAATCCTGCCTCAGACACTGTGTGATGCTAGGCAAGCCTCTTCTCTACACTCCTGTTTCCTCATCTATAAGATGAAGAAGTTGAACCAGTGGCCCTCCAACGTGGACTCCAGCTCTAAACCTGATCCTCCTGTGGTGTTTCAAGCCTGAACTTATTCTTAGTTTCTATCCCTTGAGAAAGGGATCTCTCACTTTGTCCCTCCTCCTAACCCCAGGGATTGTTTTAAGGGTCCGATGCTGGAACACATTAAATACACAATTTGGTTCCATGCAACAAATATGCATAAAACAGACACGCAAGAGACTTGGCCAGGTACAAAATAGATTCTGACTCAAGCTTTGTTCTCATGAAGCTCCTAGCCTAATTGTTCAGTCATGGCCTTAGAACAGATTTTCTTACTAGATACTAGAGTGGTTGGCCATTTCCTTCTCCAGTTCATTTTACAGATGGGGAAACTGAGACAAACAGGGTTAAATGACTTGCCCAGGGTCACATTGCTAACAATGTCTGAGAACCAGATTTGGACATTGGGAAGATGAGTTTTTCTGACTCTTGGCCCAGCACTTTATCCTCTGTGCCCTCTCGCTGTCCCAGTCTGGAAGGTATATGTGATCAAAGCCTAACTTATAGAGTATAGGCCATAAGTCTCACCTAGATTTGGAGAAAAGAAACATTAGTGTGTGATCATCACCAGATGCAGATTTATTGAGACCCATAAATACCACTCTCTACAGAGAAGTATTAAAGGTGGGAATGATTGGGGAGGAGGTAGAAAAGAAAAAGAGAGAGCTGGAAAGAGATTTGAGTGATATGTTCTTCAGCTTTTCAATTCTGTTCTTTCCCTGCCACCCCCTTCAGAATTCCCCTTCCCACTCTCCTCTCTTCTTCTTTCCTCCCTTTTCTTTCTCTTGCTTTCTTTTCTTGTTCTCCCCATTATCTTTCTGCTATTTGAAAACCGAAACAGCGGGCAAAGCATTGAGTGGGAAGGAGAAAATCATTCCAATTCCTGTCTTCTCCTCCTCAGGCCCAGCTGTTCCAACTAATTGAAGCCTGTAAGAGCCGGTAAGTAAATCTGACTCCTACACCCAGACCAGTAATTAAGCAAACATGTGCACGCATGTCATTTACTGATCTCCCAGGGAATGCTCACAGCAAGCAAGAATCATTGTATGTTGGAGCTGGAAGGAACCTGAAGACATCTTTCCGTTCCAACCGTGTCATTTTGTGGAGGAAGGACCTGAGGTCCAGAGAGTATCATTTCATCGCCCATGGCCACATACCGAGTGAATGGCAGGACTCTGCTCTCCTGACTTCTAGCCCAGTGTCGATTAGCCAATCCAAAGCCTTGGCTTCCTTCCTTTGCTGGCTCTCTTTGTTCTACAATAATTTCCACTCGTAGGTATGTGGCTCTCTGAATGTTCCTTGTTTCTTAAACAATGCTTACTGAATGCAAAAGGGAACCAATATGGCAGCCCGGAGAGCATGCGGGAACCAAACCTTTTTGAGGAGGCTGTTCCACTATAAGATATAAGGGAAATGAAACTACTTCTATTCACCCACTGGGTCCCATTAAGGTAAATCATTTCCTGTATCTAAGAGATACAGGAAAAAGAGACAATCCTTGACTCATGCTCCAATTGGGAAGACGAAGCATATACCTTTGAAGCAATGAAATCGCAAGTGATTAGACACACAGAGCCGCCATTAATGAATCAGTGTCACCTTTTAGGGTGGTCTGTCTGGGAATTCTGAGGGGATCTGTTTTTGACCATGTTTTATTAAACACTGATGACCATAGGTTAGCCAAGGAACATTTGTTTCCATGGTCTGGGCTAAATACTTGTGATGCAAAGAAACACGAGAACTCAATCCCTTCCCTCAAGGAACTTACATTTTAATGAGGAAGGCAACCTCCAGATTACTGTATATGTAAGCTACATGTGGTGTAAATTAAAGGTAATCTCAGAAGGAAGGCACTATATAATGAGAGGGGAGAAGAAAGGACTGGGGGAAAAAATGCCATTTCTAGAGTGGGACAGGGAGAGGAAGGAAAGAAAAAAAGAGAAAAAAATTACACAATAACTTTAATAGATATTTAAAAGGACTAGCAAGTTGTTCACAATAAATTTATAGTTTCCTGTTCAATCATCTTCTCCTCCCTCCATTCTACTATGTCATGGAAATGGTTGTTCTGTTTCTTAAATTCAGAATAAAATAAACAAAATTTAAAAAAAAAAACCAACTCTGGTAGAAAGTTGCATTTGAACTGATTTTTAAAGAAAGCCAGACTATTTGTTCATAGATTGAGAGCCGAATCTTAGTCCATTTAGACGTAGACTATTTAGTCCATTCCCCACAGTTTATAGATAAGTAGACTGTAACTCGGGTTAAGAGATTATCCAAGATCACAGGTACTCAGTGGAAAAGTGGAGATTGAATCCAGGTCTGCTGATTTCAGATCAAGCACTTTTTGTATGGGCTTATCAAGTTTGGAAATGACATAGGAGTTGGCTGTAATTCTAGCTCTCTCTCAGTTCAAATTCAATGTTCAGTTGAAATGAAGCACTCAAAGGGAGTCAGTGAACTGGTAACAAAAGCAGGCTTTCTTTGCCCTAAACCGGCAAAGATATGTTACAAAGATACGGTGATGTTTAACTTCTCTGGACGTAACCCTATCCCTCCCACCCTCCCGATGGTCAGCAAGGAAGGATATAGCAATGGACTCTTGTTTTCTTCAGCAATCCACCAAGTCAGAGAAATCCAGATTCTATGGGACTGATACTTTCTGCCCTTATACGACCAGGAAGCTCCATCAAAGAAGCCGGGCCCGATCAGATTTCCCAAGAGGGGCAGCTTTGTTTTAACTAATATGAGGAAGAGAAAAGGAGATGTGTCAGAGAAACATGGCCCCATAGCAATGTGAAACTGGGAGGGGATGGAAAGGAAATAATCACATGACATAGGATCTATGAAGATTTGGGGAAGCTTGAATGAAGGGTGCAATCAAATAAGACGAAAAATAAAGGATAAAATATAAGTACTCATTGTTCCTATAAAATGAAATTTCTCACCTACAAATTTCAGACCCTTGGCGAGTCCAAATCAGAACCAAAATGGTTTTTCAGAGCACACTGACAAACCCTACGCTTTTTAGCTAGCAATTTGCCTCTTCCACTTGGGTGATAACTATCAACTTAAAAGGATCCTAGAACTAGAGATTTAAAGCTGGAAGGAACTTAGAAATCATTAAGTCCAACCCTTTACAGATAAGGAAACTGAGACCCAGAGACTGAGTGACTTTTCCAGGGTCACACAGCTACAGGAAGTGATAGAGGTGGGATTTGAACTCAGCTCTTCTTGACGACAAATTCATTTTCTTAACCACCATTCCGCTGTCTCTCTCAAAGTGATGTGCTTTCCATTCATCCGACGGTCCCCAGCTAAGTCGGTTGAATGGCTTAAAATGAGCTAATAAAAATAGCATTAAAAAAACAAGTTTAAAGTATCTTCCCAAAACCAATTTATTTCTTTAGTGTTAATAAGAAGATGCAATCTCCTTAATAGCAACTGGGGCATAATTAATGCCACTGTAAATTTCTAGGAATGAGCTATAATTGAAAGGGAAGCTATCTGGAATTGCTCTGCCCCGAGCAGAGGTGCTAGAGGCAACCGAGTGAAGGGCTCGGCAAGCTTTATCCTCCTCTCCTTCCAGCTCCAAGGGAAACTCGGAAGTGGCGAACAAAACAAACGACGGAGTAATTACATAGGTCTTTGGTTTGGTTAATATGCAATTAGGTTCCCAGTATAATACATAGCCACCCGATTCATGTGCCACTGGCTACTTTATCTTCAGCAAATGATTGGTTGATTATAACTGTACTAATATGATCTTCCCTTTAGATCACTGTAATCAAATCCAGAGGAAATGCTGAATTATGTGTTCTGGGCTCAGATGCTTATTAGAGAGATGGGACCACTCTTTACTGTGCATGGAAGGCAAATTTCCGGATGCTTCCTGCTGTTCAGAAGGAGGATACATTGGATTAAGTGGAGGTGGCTGGTTTGTATTCCCCTGTCATCCCAATGGAGTAACAGCGTACCCTGCTCTCCTTGGGAGAGGACAGTGTGGGGTAGTAGATGATAAACTCGGAAATCACCGAATCCCGATTTCATTCTCAACCCCTCACTGAATTTCTAGCTGTGGGATCTTTCCCCTTTCCAAGAGCATCTTTCCCTCCTCTCGGTTCATGGATCAGAGATTTAGAGCTAGGAAGGACCTGAAAGTTTATTTAATCTGATCACTTCATTTGACAAATGAGGAAACTGAGGCTGGGAGAGATTCCTAGGATCATAAACTTAGAGAAGAAAGCATAGGATTCTCTCATTCAACCAATGAGGAAACTGAGGCACAAAGCAGGTTCTCCGAGTCCAGCCCTTTCATTTTAGAATTGAGGAAACTGAGATCTAGAGATGGTGACCTACTCAAGCTCATACCTCTAGTAAGTGTCAGAGCTACAGGGCTTTCTCCACCCAAACAATCCAGATTTATTTTGTCCTGATTTAATCACACATATATTATATCTCCCTGGTAGCACTGCAGGTTCCCTGAGGCCGAGGGCAATTCCATTTTTGCATTGCTTCCTCAGTGTACCTGGTAGCCAGCATGTACTCAATAAATATAAATATAATATAAATCAATAAAATAAACCTACTTCCCATAACCTCTCTGTTCCTCAATTTCCTCATCTGAAAAATGAGGTGCTAGTGTGAGGATCAAATGCCATTTAACACACACACATAGGTATAAATTAACATATAACACACACCCATATATGTACACAAAAATATACATATGTCCATGGGTTTGTGTGGACTCGCAAACCTGAGAGCTATAAGCATGGGAGCTATTAAACAGTAAGTGCTAAGAATCTTGGGTAAGTGGAGCATCAGAAACTATAATCAAGAATTCTAACACATTTGCCTTGAAAGAGTTTAAAAATTTTTTTTAAAGCTTCTTTCTTTTTCCCAGAGAAGATCTTTCTGCAGCAAGAGTCATGCTATCGGATTTCAGAACAGTTGAAAGGGATGAAATGTCCCTTTGTTACTCAGAGTTGTCTGGGAAACTTCAATTCACATCTCTAAGAAAGAAGAAAATTCAAGAGATGGGAAGCAACAGGAGACCATTTTCTTGTTAAGTGGCCTGCTCTAAAGCAGAAGCTGCTGTACTTGTTCTGACCCCTCAGTGATGAAGTGCTGGGCAAATGTATGGCCGGCCTTTTATTTTCTGGGCAGCAGCACTCTGGCAGGGATTGCTCCTCTGAAAAAAGCAAATGGACATCATGGAGAGCTACCGAAGGAGAGGAAAGAAAGTGCTTTGGCCTGGTGACCAGGAGAGAAATGGCTTCAGATCCTCCTTCTGACACTTACTGGGTTTGGACGTGAAGGGATGAATCATTTCACCCCTCCAACCCTCAGTTTCCATAACTGTAAAATGGTCATACTGGTATCCTGTTTGCGTGACTCTGGATAAGTCACTTAATCTCTGGATACTCTAGGCAGTTCTAGAATTGACAAAAAAGGAGTCAGTTTACATTCATAGAGGGAGCTCCTTCATCAAATGAAATCACCAGTCCAGTCTCTACCCAATCTCTCTCTCTCTGTCTCTGACTCTCTGTTTCTTCATATCTCTCTGTGTTTTTCTGTTATCTCTCTCTTTCTCTCTCTGTCTCTCAATCTCCTTTTCTCTCTATGTCTGTCTTGTCTATCTCTCTTTCTCTGTTTCTATCTCTGTGTCTGGTCTCTTTGTATCTCTATCTCTCTCTGTTTCTCTCTCTTTCTCTCTGTCTGTCTCTATTTTCTCTCTCTATCTCTGACTGTCTCTTGGTTTCTTTCTATATTTCTCCCTGTTTTTGTCTCTCTGTGTCTCTGTCTCTATCTCTGTCTCTCTTGGTCTCCATGTCTCTGCCTCTCTCTGTGTCTCTATCTTTATCTTTCGATATCTCTATGTCTCTATATTCCTATCTTTCTGGCTCAGTCTCTGTCTCTGTCTCTGCTTTTTTTCTGTCTCTCTCTCTCTGTGTCTCTGCCTGTTTCTTTGTGTGTTTGTCTCTGTTTCTTCTCCTCCTCCTCTTCTTCCTCTTCCTCCTCCTCCTCCTTCTTCTCCCTCCCTCCATCCTTCCCTCCTTCCCTCCCCCTCTCCATCTTTATTTCTCTTTATCTCTCTTTCTCATTCTCTCATCCAGGCAGTAACCTTGGCCCTCCTACTAGTTGAGAGTTGCTAGGATGCAGCAAGATATGTGATGCTGCCCAAATATTCAATCAATCAACAAATATTTATTTCACTAAGTACCTGCCACTCTGCTGGGTATTTAAATTCGAAGACAAAGACAAAATAGTTCCTGCCCTCAAGAAGCTTCCATTTTATCAGAGGAATTAACATTTATTCTTGTCAGGAATAAAGCTGTGTTTTATTGATATAAGAATTCTAGAATGAGCTAGATGGTGCAGTAGATGGAGCACCAGGACTGGAGCCAGTCACCCTGAGCAAGTCACATCCCTTTGCCTCTGTTTCCTCATCTGCAAAATTAGCTGGTGAAAGAAATGTTAAAGCACTTTAGTACCTTTGCCAAGAAAACCCCAATGGGGTCACAAAGAGAAAGACACGAGTGAAAAAGACTGACCGACAGAATGATGAGTAAGGTACCTTAGCTTCTCAGTAACTTAGATTCTTAGGCAGCTGCCCAGAACACTGAGAAGATAAATGACTTTCATAGGGTCACACCGCCAGTATCTGTCATAGGCAGAATGTAAATCCAGGCTTCCTCATGACTCAGAGGTCGGAGATAATATGTGCCTCCCTTAACTCCCAGAGTCTCCTTGGCAGAACGTGGTATCTTGGCACTGGGGAGAAAGCAGAGGTCATTGGAGAGGAATTTACTCTCTATGATTCCACTTAGAGTGAAAACCAGACTCTTATTTCTATGGTTCAAGAAAGGGGTATTTCCAAAGCTACCTGAAGAGTACTTTTTGTGGAAAGTGGGATGGGAATAACTTAAGTGCAAAACAGCAGAAAGTCAGGAAATAAGTATTTATAAAGTACCATGATGTCCAGGCAATTGACTAATACTGTGCTATTTGATCCTCAGAACAACCCTGGGAGGCAGGTGCAATTATTATTCCCATTTAACTGTTGAGAAATGTTGTGTTCTGCTTTCTAGAGCCCCAAGTTGGGCTGACAAAACAGACCATGTTTTTTAGAGCCTCCACACCGGGAGTGATTAAAATATCCTGCTTTCTAGAGCTCCCAATTTGGGGTGACAAAACATACCATTGCTTTCTAGAGCCCCCATACCAGGTGATTAAAATATACCTTCCTAGTGGAGAAGTGATGAGGCGGGACTCCCAAGGATGGTGGGAAAATGGAGTTCCTTTATTTCAAGGACTTTCCCCTTTTTATACTCTCATATCCTTATGTAACAAAAACCCCAGGAAATGTGTCAAGTATATACTGTGCAAGTGGGGCCACATAAACAACTTGCTATTGTGTGTAGGTGACTCTTTGCCACCTGATATCACTCTGCTTCAATCACAACACAGGTTGTCATGGTCCCCTGATTTCTCAGGAAGGCCGAGAGCCCTTAAGGGAGATGGGAGTCTGACCAGACATGGTCAGCAGGTTCCCTCTGGGCTGAAGGGGCTTATATCTCACCCAGAATTCTCCCATTGTCTGTGACCCTCTATAGAGAAAATCCCTGTTGAGGGATTAAGTGTCAAGGTCACAAAATTAGTGAATGTCAGAAGCCAGGTTTGAACTCAGTTCTTTCTGACTACAGACCTAGAGTGTTATCCATTGTTATCAACTAGCTGCCAGCTTAAATATCCCAGGGATACCCTGGAACCAGGAGGCATCCAGATAAAGATCCGGTGATATTTCCATGTGGGACCGCTGCTTGGGAGCTGGAGTGGAGCTGTCCACCAGAACTGGCCAGACCAGAACTGAATAGAATGGGGTAGCAAAACTTCCCGAGGAGGGAAACCAAAGGTCACTGATAGCTGAAGACTCTTAATAAGGAAAAAATGGGAAACTCAGGGGTATCTACTCCCTCTCCCCATCAATGGGGAAGCAGTTGCCCTTGGTCATGCGGCAGAGCCAAGATGTCTCTGGGACGATGGTTTATCAGCCATTCACAAATCAGCATGAATTGGCTCAAATTGACTTTCTTCAGAAATCTATTAGCCAACATGGCCGGAGAGAAGAGAAATTTGATGGAAGGGGAGGGACATAGGAGAGCTGATTTTGAAGGTAGGGTACTTTCCAAAAAGACAAGCTTGGGGGCAGAGTGGCCTGGAAGTCTGAGGGCCAAAGAAAGAGAGATGGGCTTATTCTAAAGATGGCTCACCCAGGAGGAAGGTAGGAAGTTGATGATTCTTGTTCAAGGTTCTGAACCTCTTCTGATCTCCTGACGTCAGCTTGGTATCTAAAGGGAAGGGCCGGAAGTCCAGGGTTCAAATCCCACACCAGACTCACTATCTGTGTGAGGTTGGGCAAGTCAATTTCCTCAGCCTCAGTTTCCTCATCGGGCCAAGGAAGGGATCGGACCAGATGGTCCGAGGATGCAGGATCCTATGAAGGTCTAGGTTACAATTTCAGGTCTTGAGTGTCCCTGTCATTCACCCGTGAGCCCCTTGTTTGTTCATATCTGACATCCCCGATGTCAAAGAACAGCCTCCTCCTTCCAGTCTTCAGCCCAGAACTCCAGGTTTGAGTACAATTATAATAACTATATAAGGAATTAAGGGCTTACTAAACATGAAATTCAAATGTATGTAAATTAACATGCAACATTGTCTAACAATATGCAAATACATGTCCCCGGATTTATCTGGTAACCTCAATCTGCTCATATTAGCTCAGACATGATCTCGACTTGATGGCAACTATTTATGTGGTGGGGAGCAGTGGGTGGGGGGGGCTGTTAAACATCAGCCCTGGAGGACCCTTAGAGATCATCTAATCCAACCTTCTCATTTTACAGAGGAGGATACTGAGGAACAGAGGGGGATTGACTTGGCTAAGGTCACACAGCAAGCTTTTGAGACATCGGGATTATAACCCATATCCCTTGACTCTAAGACCAAGATTCTTCCCATCACAGCCTAAGTCTTTGTGAGGGGGTTTCTTTTTGTTTAGTTATTTCTTTTTAGTGTTTTGCTTCCTCTTATGGCTTTAAAAAGCTGTGCTTTTATTGAGCAAAATGGAACTAGAGAGAGCATCTTCTATCCTGAGCTGGTCCTAGGTTGAGGTAGGGGGAGAGTTTCCTTGGCTAGCCAGGCCTGTGATTGGGGCCTTTAAAGATGAAATTTCTTTGTTTCTGGCACTTCAAAGCAGAAACATGAGTCTCCAAGGGGATCTGGGGCCTCTCTCTCTCTCTCTCTCTCTCTCTCCCCCTTTCTCCTTTCCTCCCTTCCCTTTCCTCTCTCTCTCTCTCTCCCCTTCCTTTTCTCTCTCTCTCTCTCTCTCTCTCTCTCTCTCTCTCTCTCTCTCTCTCTTCCTCTCTCCCTTCCTCCCTTCCCTTTCCTCTCTCTCTCTCTCTCTCTCTCTCTCTCTCTCTCTCTCTCTCTCTCTCTCTCTCCCCCCCCTTCTCTTTCTCTCTCTCTCTCTGTCTCTGTCTCTGTCTCTGTCTCTGTCTCTGTCTCTCTCTTTTTCATCTCTCCTTCCCTCCCCCTCTCTTTCCCCATCTCTCCATCCCCCCTCTTCCTCTCTCTCTCTCTCTGAAAATAAAAGCCTCTCTTGGCAATCTCTATAGTACTTCTAAAGGCAAGAATGAAAGGGACAGAGGGAAAGTAGAACAGGCAGCAGCCTCAAATGCCAGCAATCCAATTAAAGACATGTTTAACCTTTGTAAATAAAGCCCCTGCCTGGGCTGCCTCCCCCTAAGGAGGCAGAGGCGGGGCAGAGAAAGAAATTACCTGATTTATGATTAGACCCCCAAACTGGAGTGGAGGGTATGTATGTGTTTATAACATCCTTCCGGGACTAATGAGTTCTGCCTGCTGTTCAGAATCATCCAGTGTAGAAGGTCATCAGGGAAAGGGATTCTGGGAAGCAAACCAGCTGATCTAGGTGATAGATGCTAAGTAGCAGAGCCATAACTAGGGTGGGGTGCCTGGAGCTCTGCCCAAGGACACAGAATTTAGAAGGTGCCAAATTTAGAGACAGCTAAGAGCACTTGAAAGTCTATTAGTAGGTAAAAAGAACAGATTGGCACTTGGGCAGAATAACTAGTGAAAATAAGATCGTGCACTAGAACAGGTTCCTCTGCTGTCCCACCTTATATTCCTCATTCCTTCAATTT
The DNA here is from genome assembly GCF_016432865.1 of Antechinus flavipes. Lineage (NCBI taxonomy): Eukaryota > Metazoa > Chordata > Mammalia > Dasyuromorphia > Dasyuridae > Antechinus > Antechinus flavipes. The sequence continues at coordinate 19,260,141 of NC_067401.1, forward strand.
CCTTTCAGTCATTTCCTCAGTAGAACCTTGTGCCAGTGACCAGGGTTCCCTGTGTTTTCGCTGCAGGATGGTGTTCTACAGGGCTTGGCTCTACTTCCCCTCACAATGCTTTGGGACCAAATTTCTAGCTGAAGATAGAGAACTCCCTTTACCTGGCAGATACCTTTAGCTTCTTTTAGAAACAAATCTGCCTGGGGCCAAGGTTCATGTGTCAGCAAGAGCCAGGGGAGTTAAAGGATGCCTGGTTCTGGAGCTGGAAGATCTCCAACAAGCCACTCATCCTCCCTGGGTCTCGTTTCCCCCACTATTTCCCGTAATTTGGATTTCATATTTCACAACTTTGGCACAGAGTTTGGATTAGATGGCCTAGTGGGACTCTGATTCGAAATGGTGATTCTTTGTGTAACCTTAGCCAAGTCACACCTTTCCCAGCCTCAGTTTCTTTATCTGTAACATGAATTTCTCTCCTAGCTTTGAGTCTGGGATCTGACTGGCTATGCTTGCAGCTTTTCCCATCCCTAGAAAGCAGAATGTAAACTCTTTGTGAGACCAGAGATGGATTGACTGTTTGCACTTCTTCCCTATGTCTGGTAGGTACTTAAATGTTCGTTGATAGATTGATTGGGCCATATTTCTACATCTGGAAGATGAGCTGGTTGCCCTAGATGGCCTCTAATGTCCCTTTCAGTTTGAAATAGTCCTGACTATGTTAGCTTGGGAAAGTTGTTGTTAACCTCTTTCAGACTCAGTTTCCCTAGCTATAAAATGAGAGGGTTACACTAGAGGCTTTTGGGAGTCTCTTCTACTTCTACATCTATAATCCTAATATTGTTTACAGCAAAGCTTCTTAAACTGTGGGTACCACATGGGGTTGTATAACTGAATGTGAGACTCACAACATTGTGATTTCTTATCAGTACGGTTTGATATGTATACCTATTTTATATACCTGTATCCCTGGGTCACATAACATTTTTCAGCTAAAAAGCAGTTGAAAATGGAAAAAAAATGACTGGTCTAGAGACTAGATTGGTTTTCCCATATCCCAATTCTGCATTTCCTCAGACTTTATTAAATGCTCAGTTCTTTGCTAAGAAAAAACAAGGGAAAAGGGTGAGGAGGGATGGGGAACTAGTCTTTAAACATTTTTTTAAAATAAAATTTTATTTTACTAAGTACACATAAAGATTTTTTCTTTTCTTTTTTCTCTTCTTTCTTTCTTCCTTTCTTTCTTTCTTTCTCCCTTTCTTTCTTCCTTCCTTCCTTCCTTCCTTCCTTCCTTCCTTCCTTCTTCTTCCTTCCTTCCTTCCTTCCTTTCTTTCTTTCTTTCTTTCTTTCTTTCTTTTCTTTCTTTCTTTCTTTTCTTTCTTTCTTTCTTTCTTTCTTTCTTTCTTTCTTTCTTTCTTTCTTTCTTTCTTTTTCTTTCTTTCTTTTTTCCTTCCTTCCTTTCCTTTTTTTTTTTTTTTTTTTTGCTGAGGCATTTGGGGTTAAGTGACTTGCCCAGGGTCACACAGCTAGGAAATATTAAATATCTAAGGCCAGATTTGAATTCAGGTCCTCCTGACTTCAGAGCTGGTGCTCTATCCGCTGTGCCACCTAGATGTCCCAAGATATTCAATATTCATCTTTGGAAGACTTTTGTGTTCTAAGTTTTTCTCCCTCCTTACCTAAGACAGCGAGCACTCTGATATAGGTTTAATATGGGCAATAAACAATTTCCATAATTGTCATGATGTAAAAGAAAAATCAGACCAAAAGGGAAAAATACAAGAAAGGAAAAAAAAAACAAACAAACAAAAAGAAAAAAAAAGGGGGGGGGATATTATGCTTTGATCCACATTCAGTTTCCATAGTTCTCTCTCTCTGGATGTGGATGGCACTTTCCATTCCATTTATTGCCTTAAATCATTCCCTTGTGGAGAATAAACGAGTCCATCACGGTTGATCATCACATAATCTTCTTGTTTCTGTGTATGATGTTTTCTTGGTTCCATTCCACTTAACATCTGTTCGTGTAATTCTCTCCAGGCCTCTCTGAAATCACCCTGCTGACCATTTCTTATAGAAAAATAATATTCCACTACATTCATATACCATAACTTATTTAGCCATTCCCCAACGATGGGGACCATTCAATTTCCACTTCCTTGCCCCTACAAAAAGGGCTGCTACAAACATTTTTGCACAGGTAGGTCCTTTTTCCTCTTTTATGGTCTCTTTGGGATACAGACCCAGAAGGGACACTATTAGATCAAACTTTTATAATCCTTTGGGAATAGTTCCAAATTGCTTGGGAAGGAGCTAGTCTTGTAAATCTTGTAAGAAAGGTAAGAAAGGAAAGCAAGAAAAGACCTCAAAACTACTCCTTCACCTCCAAACAGTGAAGTGTCAGTGAAGGATTCCCATGGCCCAATTGGAAAATCCCCAAAGTTTTTCCTCAGATGAGGTGGTGCTCCTACTGTGAGCTCCAAATAAGCCTCGTGTTCAGTAGAATACCCCATTTCTGCCCTTAGTGTGACTGACTGGTCCCAGAACCTCATCTTCCGGAGTTTATCATGTTGTAGTGGAAAGAAGGATGGCTAGTTGGAGTCAGAAGCCCTGGCTGTTAGTCCTGCCCATGCTGATTCCTACCCACATGATCTTGGGCAGTCATATAATCTCCTTGAGTCTTTATAAAATGAGGAGTGCCATAGGATCCCAGGATCTATAGCTAGGAGGAAGCTTTGAGGTCATCGTGTCCAAACTCCTCATTTTTACAAATGGGTAAACTGAGACCTAGGGCAATGAAATTACATGCCCAAATTCACACAAGCAATAACTAGATCATCTTTAAGGACCCTTCTACTTCAGAGATTCTGTGACTTTTCTATTTTAATCCTTGTCTTTTCTCTTACAATTTTGTACTTGGATTTAGGCATCAAAACAAGAGTATAGGGTAGGGGGAAGAGGGCCAGGCCATCTGCCTGTATGGTCTTCTTTGTCTTTGTGGGGGGCTGTCATAGTGTGAGAGAACACATCTCACGAGTCCTGTGGTATCTTAGACTAGTGAGGGACCAATGAGTGCTGGAGGAGACAAGGAGGGTTTTATAGAGGAGATGGATAAAGCTTGGATGCATTAATAAGGGAGGAGGAGAGAATTTCCAGATCAAGGGGGGAGAGTCTGAGTTAATGCAGAGAGGTAGGAATATTGGGATTGGCTGGAGTGGGAGGGATTTAGAGAAATTCACAGGATCCCAGATTTAGGGCTGAGAGGGACCTCGGAGGCCAGTCAGTCTGTCATCATGGATTACACACTCACTCTTTGCCAGGCACTGGGCTGAGTTGAGTGTACAAAGAAAGGCAAAAACACCCTTCCTTCTCTCACGGAGCTCATATTCTAATGGAGGTGGTGGTGGGTAGGGAGACATATGCGAATAGGTACATTATGTACAGAGCAGATGGAAAGTCATTTTCACATGGAGGTATTAGCAGTCTGGAAACTAGGAAAAATCTCTCACTGAAAGGAGAAAGTAAGACAAACCCTCCATTTTACAGATGAGGAAACTGAGCCTCGAATGGGTTAAGTGACTGGCCAACGTCAAAAAGGCGAATGGGTACCAGAGATGGAATTTGAAGCCAAGCACTTGATTGTTCTCTCCACTAGTGACAGGGAGTTGCTGCAGACACGGGAATGAAGGCTACAAGTGAGAGGCTCTGTGTTATGGCTCATTTATGAAATCTTGTTTTGTTTCAGGCACTATACTAAGTACAAGGGACAGAAATAAGAGGCAGACCCTGTCTGCAAGAAGCTTGCATCCTAATGGGGAAAGAGAGACCAGCAAAGGTGCTTGGGATGCTAATAATTATGATGACTGGATCAGCAGAGAAAGAACAGAGTTCTAGTCCGAAGGCTCGGCCTCAGTTCTCCCATCTGTACAATGAGAGGGAGTTCTTGGAGTTCTTGACCTCAGAGACCCCTTCCCACTCTCCACACCGGAGGAATCCAGTCTCCTCTTGACTCCTCTCACTTCCCATCTCCCCCAGCCACTGACTGAATAAGGGATAATCCAGGACTCCATCATTTCCTCTCGGCAGATTGCGGTGGCCACGGCAATTTGCTCTCTCCTGGGTTAGCGAGCTGGTAATTGAAGAGGAAGCTGATGGTTCTTTGTCTTCTCTCCCTCCATTTGTCATCTGGTAGCAGCTGGCTGATTATTCCTTATTTCTAGTGCCAGTGACCCAGCCTCTTTCTACATGTGCTGCCCGTGCAGATGCAATCCCTCCTCTCCCCTCCTCCTCCTCTTCCTCGTCCCCTCCTCCTTCCCTCCTCCCCCAAGAAAAGGTCTATAAAACCCCAACGTGCTTTTAATGCAATCCAGCTTGGGAGAATGCATAATTGGAGAGCTCCAGAATAATTAGTTTATTATAGTGGGCCTGTAAAAATGAACTTGCATCTCATTTATGAATCATTAGATCCCATATTCTACAAGCCTGATTGTTGTTAATGTCACCAGCATATAATTTAGCATTCTTCATTAAAATACATCCCGATTGAGCATCCCCTGCTCCCGGATTCCAGGCCCGGAGCCTCCAAGGCCTCCCTCCCTTGGTCTGCAGAATCCCTTTCAGAATCCCCACCCCCTCAATCTTGTTTTCACCCCCTCTTGTCTGCCAGATTGCATGGCTCCCATCCACAGGAGGGTCGGGGACCCATTTCTTCGCTTCAGCGACAATCCATTCAGCTTCCTGCTCAGCAGGGGAGAGGAAAGGGGGCAGGGACAGGAAAGAGAGAAGGAAGAAGAGCTGAACTCATGGGGGAGGGCCTCATGGCAGCGGGAGGGAAGGGCCGTGTGGCAGCTGAGTGAAAGAGAACTCTATGCTTCTATTAAAGGGATGAATGAGTTTTAATAGTAATAAAAAAAATAAGAGAAGGAAGGAAGGAAAGAGATGGCAGTGTAGTTTAGAAGGAAGAGGGGTGGATTTGGAGCTAGGGACATGGCTGGGTTCCAGTCCCAGCTCTAAGACTTGCCCAGGAATTGGGCAAGTGACTACTAATACTATCCTCCAACTTCTTGTTCTTCCTTTTCAAAATGATTGGGCTGGACCGGACCAACTGGACAAGATCTATGGTCCTATATCTTTCTAATCTTATAAGTCTATTTTTAGCTTTCCAGGCTTAGTTTCTTCATCTGTAAAATGAAAACTAAATGGTCTGATCTGGGTTATCTCCCAGTTCTAAATCTGAGAACCTAAGTGAAATTTTTATGAGATTGTTACTCAGCTGGATGAGATAAGTAGTGAAGGTATTATTATTCCCATTTCACAGATGGGAACTAACTCATCTAAGAGAAGCGAAAGGACTTATTTAAGTAATTGGCAGAACCCAGATTCAAACTCAGGTCTTCTGACACCAGTCCCAGGGTTCATTTTACGAAATTCCACTGTGGCACAGGGCCAACTCTTAGCCAGTATGAGGTATCAAAGGAGAACTTTTTGGGGGTGAGTAGGTGCTTAACTAATCTTTGCTGGAAGAAGAAATGGAGAGAGAAAGAGAGGAAAGAAAGAAGAAAGGAATAAAGGAAGGGAAGAAAGAAGAGGGAAAGGGAAAAGGAAGGAAACTTGGAAGAAAAGAAGGAAGGAAAGAAAGAAAGAAGGAAGAAAGAAAGAAGAAAGGAATAAAGGAAGGGAAGAAAGAAGAGGGAAAGGGAAAAGGAAGGAAAGAAAGGAAGGAAGAAGGAAGGAAGGAAAGAAAGATACTTGGAAGAAAAGAAGGAAGGAAGGAGAAAAGTAAAGAAGAATACTTGGATGAAAAGAATGAAGGAGGAAAAGGAAAGAAAGGAAGAAAGAAAGAAAGAAGGAAGAAAGAAAGAAAGAAAGAAAGAAGGAGGGAAGGAAGGAAGAAAGAAGAAAGGAAGAAAAGAAGGAGGGAAGGAAGGAAGAAGGAAGGAAAGAAAGAGAGAAGGAGGGAAGAGAGAAAGGTATGAAACAGAACCTTCATTAATGAATTTCCTGCTTGTTTTCCATGCCACAGGCCGGTAATCTTTGTTGCTTTTGGGGGGCTTGTATACACACCCACATCAGCAGAATGAGCTGCCTCCTAGCTTCCCAGCAGTGATCTCCTCAGCTCAACAGCCAGCTCCGACTGAGGAATTTACACAGGAAATGAAATGTGATTTCTCAGGGGCCCGGTGTCCAAACTGATCCACGCTGGGGTTGCAGACGAGCATGTCCCGCACAATGCTCAGCTAGAGATGGCTCTTCAGAATGACAGCCGACAGCCCGATGATTATCTTTTTAATATGGGTCTCAGGGTATCTTTCATTTTCTGAGAAATATTTGCCTGAGTGATGATAACCAAAGGTCGTAATATCATCTGCGGCCTAATCTGGGATGGAGTAGGAATAGAGAAGGCAAGAGGAGAACACAAAATTGGACTTTAAAAATGAAATAAAATAAAAATCAAAGCAAAATAAAGATTTATCGAGAATTGCTGCATGCAAAGCTGATTGCTAGAGGGGCCAGGGCAGAGGATTGTTGTGGGGAAGCATAAGGCCCAGGCTTCATTCTCCCTTAGGGAGCTTATAGGATGATAAGATTTAAAGCTGCAAAGGGCTTTTGAGGCCATCTATTCCATTTGTATTCCTCATTTGACTTAGGAGGAAACTGAGGACTAGAGAAAAATAACTGACATGGGATCTAAAACATAGAGTGGAAATAGTCTTGAATTTGAAGTTGAAGGTCCTGAGTTCAAATTTGAGCTTCTCTACTTATTAATTATTAGTCATCAACTTATTGATTGTTGTTGTTCCGTTGTTTTTCAGTCATGTCTGATTCTCCATGACCCCACTTGGGGTTTTCTTGGCAGAGATATTGGACTGCTTTGCCTTTTCCTTCTCCGGTTCATTGTACAGAACAGGAAACTGAGGCAAATAGGGTGAAGTGACTTACCCAGAATCCCACGGCTAGAAAGTGTCTGAGGCTGGATTTGAACTCGAGAAGATGAGAATTCCTGACTAAACCTGGCGTTGTGTGCCCTATGGTGCCCCCTAGTGCCATTACCAGTGTTACATTGGTTAAATCACCTTCCTCATGTGTAAGATCCCATGTCATTCCTATATTCATCCTATGTGCCCACAAAAGTTCTCATCCTGACTGAGAGTTGATCCTGTAGGATCAGATCCTAGAAGTGAGGAAATATATGTCTGACTCCCTGGTTTTCCAGAGGTTCAGGAAAGTGAGACAACCTCCCCGAAGGTCATATGGATATTAAGCTGTGGAGACAAGATTCAAACTCAAGTCCCAGCATCTGAATCCATTGCTTTCTCCATCCCGATGCACTATTTTCTAGCCTGTGAGGTCAATGAGCCAGGGAAGCGGCGACCCTTCCAAAGGGTCAAAGTTGAGGTCCTGGAGGGAGGGAGTCTAGAGCTGACCTCCAGTGGACATCATTTCAGAAACCGGTCCAGCCCACCCATGAGGGTCCAGCACACTTATCTCTACAGCTGCCATCATGGGATCCTGCTGTGGCAACACCATATCCTGAAGGGAAATACACTCGAGGTTCTGCCCTCTTCAGGAAAGGAGAAAGCAGAATGGATGGTTGTGGGATAAACAGGGGGAGCCATTGGGCTGTCTTAGTCTGTTATCCAGGAGAATCCCTCCCACCCCAAACACCTACCTCCTTTCACTTAAAGCTCCGTAATAAATATAATTTTAAATGCAAGGCAGCACCGGGGACAGGCAGAGAAAGGCATACATTACCCTCACAGCTCTTGAACCCTCATTTATAAGACAGATTAAATTTGGCTCCAGACTGGGGAGGGATTGACTACATATTTAAGGAAATGACTCACCTTCCCCATTAGCGCCGATTAGAATGTGGCAGTAGGAGCATCGGGCATCCCCCTGTTGCCATGTGTTGTTAGGAGAACAATTACTTCCCTCCTGGGTAAAAAATCATATTGAGAGGCTAATGTGGATGCGATGGTAAAGAGCTGGAATCGGGGCAGGTGCACCTTGGCTGGGGGCATGGCTGAATATATTCATTTAATCCACTATTATTACGCTGTAAGAAATGATGGGCAGGACAAATTCAGAGAAACACAGGAACACGTATGGATTTGTGGAGGAGGAGGAGGAAAACAGACTAGAGAAAAATATACAGAATGACCCCAAAAATATATATTTTTTAAAGAGAGAAAGCTCTAAAAGAGCATAGAATCTAAATGAATAGAATGGTAGATTTTGATTCCAATGAGTTGAGGGAGAAATAGTTTTTTTTTCCATTTTAGTAGAGAAGTGGTGGAAGATGTGTACAGAATGTTGCATAGAGTCTCAGGAATGAAAAATGTGTCCACTTGTTTTCCTTGTTTAGAAGGGAAGTTTTGCTGGAGGTGGATTTGAGGAAGTTACTCTAATTCTAAATATATTGGTTTTCTTATGTTGGGCCTTCATCCATCTTGGTTGGCTCTCGGCCAGGGCCCTCCATAGGTTCCCCACAAGAGGCTCATTCAGTGTATTTGAAGCTTTTCCCAATTTCTCTCAACATCCTGAGGATAATGTTCCAATGGAACACTGAATTCCTGTCATCTCTCATCCACGCCATGTATCCAGGTCATCTTTTCCTACACTATATTTCCTTTTTGCTGAGGCAATTAGGGTTAAGTGACTTACCCAGGGTCACAACTAGGAAGTGTTAAGTGTCTGAGACCAGATTGGAACTCAGGTCCTCCTGACTTTAGGGTTGGTGCTCATCCACTGCGCCACCTTACACTATATTTCTTCCCTCATATCTTTCCCTTCTGTTCTTCTGAGGATCTTCCCATTCATTATGTGCCTTAGCCCATTCACGCCACCCATGAGGCTCTCTGTTGCCCTCTGTGTGGTACTTATTGAGACTGTTCTACTTCATATCTTGGTACTAATGATGTAGAAAAAACCCAACACTCTCAAAAAACAAGGAAAAAACCCAACAAGAAAGACAAACCAACCCCAAACTCCAATCCCTGAAGCATCAACAGAACATTGTCAAGATAAAATGAAAGATGCCATGGCCCAGATTTTGCTGACACCAGGGCAAAGATCTCACCGGGCTGCAAGAAGCTCATTGGCCCCTTCTCCGGCATACATCCCTCTATTTGTCTGCACGTAAAACAGAGGCTTGCCCTCGTTTGTTGAGTGGAAGTTCTGCCCCCTCCAAACCTGAGAAAATGTAATAAGGATTCACAGTTCAGAGGTTAAGAGAGAATTGATCTGTTCACTTTCACCAATCCCCCACTTTGCTGCTCTGATCCCTAAAGGATAAATCTCCTTTTTAGATAAATCCAGATTGCTTGTCCAATAGATTAGTTTCTTGGCCTCCCTCTGTTGAGCCGTACTTGGCCGTAACCTGGCAGTTCTCCTGTAACTCCCAGGAAGTAATTTGTAACATCTGAGGTTAATTCACTAAACAAGGCATCGGCCTTTCTCTCAGGGATAGGTTAAGACAGGGCGGAAAAAAGGCCAGATTGTTCTTAGAGGAAATTCCTAGGGGCGCCTCCCCAGCAGGTATACCATGCCCTGCTGCAATAAATAATAAGCGTTCTGACATTTATATGGCACCTTCTAGTTTCTGAGTGTTTTGTCGTCCATGAGCTCATTTGAATCTTACTTATAACCTGGGAGGCAACCAGAAAGATGGCTTTGATCTCTTCTGAATTTATAGGGAAACTAAGGCACAGAGATATTCGATTCAATCCAATTTATCTCATTTAAGGAATTCCAATTAGGGGCTTGCTCTGAGCCTGGAGAAATACCCCAGCCTTGCAGTCAGGAGCACCCATGTTTAAGTCATCCCTTTGATCCCATTTTTTTCCTGTGCAAACCATTTCTCTACGTCCCAGGCAAAATGCTAAGATAGCAATAATTCTCAGAGCAGGGGCCCATCTATATTGGTACCAATCCACAAGAATGTTTCTGCGTACTGGGGATTTTTTTTTTAAATGCTTGCCCTCGAGGAGATTCCATTTTTAATGAGAAAGCTTCATAAATCTATAAATATGAGATAAATCCAGAATAGACAGAGTGCAGTCTTAGAGCAGAAGGTGATAGTAACTTAGGAAGTGGGGCTGGAATTTCCCCTCAAAGAGTCCCCTCAGAGGACCCCCTTACATTCTTAAAAACTACTGAAGAGGGCCCCTAAAACTTTCATTTATGCTGGTTATAGCTATTGCTATTTACAGTGTCGGAAACAAAGTGATAAATTTAAAAATATTTATTAATTCATTTAAAAATAGTGATTAATCCATTACCAGTTAATGTGAACAAGTGCATTTGCATGAAAAATGATTAAATTTTATAAAACAAAGAGAATTGAGAGAAGCGTTATTGTTTTAGATATTTTTGTAAATCTTTTAAATGGCTTTTCAAAAATTAAAAAAAGGCATTTTCGTAGCTGCCTCTGCATTCAATCTGTTGTGATATGTTGTTTTGGTTGAAGAAAATTGACCTCACGGAGCTATACAGTTGGAAGAAGGAGGAGTCTTTTCATAGGCAACTGATGTTCTAGTATTGTTATGAAAATAGTTTTAATTTGGCAGAACCCCGAAAGAGTCTTAGAGATCTCCAGTGACCCGTGGGTCACTGCCCTATACCATAGAAGTCATATTTCCAATATCCCCACAAAGTATCAGAAATTGAGGATACCGAGATAAAAATGAAATCGATAAATGGATTCGTTCTTCCCCTTAAGGAGTTTATATTGCCTGGGGTTGGGATGGGAGGAGTACATAGTAACAATGATAAAATAATTTAGGGGTTTATCAAGGGGTTTATCAAGGAGAGCACTGACAACTACAAACATTAGGAAATAGATTAGGAAAAAAAAACTAACCCAATAACATTCATTAAAAGCTTCCTGTGTGCCAAGGACTGTAACAAGAACTAGAGATACAAATGGGAAAGTGAAACCATCCCTGTCCTTCATGAGGGGGACAAAACCAAAAGAAGGTGTAGTTGTGGATGGATGGCAAGGGCTAGGAGTCCTTAGGGAGAAAGGAAAGGCCTCTTGCAGGATGTGAAGATTAAGGTAAATCTTGAAAGGAGTTGGGAATGGTTCTTTCCTCTGACGCTACTTTATTTTATATATATCCACGGGCAACTAGACGGCCTCGTTTGTACAGTATTGGACATTGGAGTCATTAAAACTTGAATTTCTATCCTCCTCAAACTATATTACTGTGTGACTCTATGCCTTGGTTTTCTCAACGATAAAATAGGAATAATAATAGTACCAGCCTCCCAATGTTTTTGTAGATGTAAAAGGAGATAGTGTGTACATAATAGAAGTATCTTAAATCCCTCAATCTCAATTAATATAACTGACAAAATGCTCTATACTCAATATGTTTCTGGGGTGAGATTACTTTAGAAAGTCAATCACTTTTAAAGTAATTAAATTGGATATAACTAACTTTCTTTATTTCTTTGAATTCTTCCCATTTGTCACAGGGTCATACATTTAGGCTAGGTGATACCATAGTGCATAGAATGCTGGGACTGGAGTCAAGACTCAGCTTCCTGAATTCAAATCCAGTCTCGGACACTGTCTAGCTGTGTGATCCTACACAAGCCACTTAATCCAGTTTACCTCAGTTTCCTCATCTGTCAAATGAGCTGGAGAAGGAAATGTGTATTTTTGTCAAGAAAAACACAAATGGGCCCATGAAGAGTCAATTACAACTGAAACAATTGAACATCACATACATTAAGGGGTGGAAAACATCTTAGTGGTCATCAAGTCTAGCACATTTTACAGGTGAGGAAACTAAGGCACGGGGAAGTTAAGCTAGGTGGTATAGAGAATAGAGTGCCAGGTCTGGAGTCAGGAAGACCTGAACCTCAAACACAAAACAGCCATATGACAAGTCAACCCCTGTCTATCTCAGGTGTAAAATGAATATAATAATAATAATACCCATTTTGCAGGGTTTCTGCGAGATTCAAATGAAACCATATTTGTTAAAAACAATACCAAAAAATAATTAGAACAGTGCCTGACACACAGTAGGTGCTTAATAAAGATTATTTCCTTCCTTCTTACTGTACACAAATAATCCATTATATTATTCATGTACCATAGTCTAAACCATTCCCATTGGCTGAACTCCACTCTACAAATCCCAACATTTTGTTTCAATGCTCAGCACAATGCCTTTAGATTTTGTATCTTTCTCTCCTTGCCCGTGAGCTGTCCTTGTCCTATACCATTAAGGAGCCATCGAAGGGTACTTTTAATCCGGGTCTTTCTGATCCCAATGCTGTGCAGCAGAGACCATTTGGTAACTACGGGAGTATTTAGTGCTAAGACCTCATTGGGCTGTTCCATCTACAGGTTGAAGACATCTTAGCTTCATTAACCCTTTAACTTCAGGTCCTGTGGCTGCCCTGAATACTACATTGGACTTTTGGTTTGACAAAGGACCATGTTCCTGCCTTGACCAGTTCCTACCTGAGCCAGTCTCCCAATTCATTTTCCTACCCTTCCTACGGTGCTTGATATTTTGTATATCTTTGGATGGTACTTTGTTGGCACTGATGACTAGCTAGCCAAGACCTCATGATTGAAAAGCCTGCCTTTATAAGAGTTATTTTGTTTATGTTTACATAATAATAGCAACTGGGTAACAAAGGGATTGAGACACTTACTATCTCTACCTTCCCTAAGAGATCCCTCTCAGATTCGGACCCATACATATTCTTAGATCAGGCTTTTATCCTTGAGTAGCCTGGTCTCCAAAAAGAGTGGTAAGAGTTTTCTTGCCTGTAACCTGGTTCTCTGGGGGGAAATCACTTAAAGCTCATATCTAAAATGGTACACAATGATACAAAACTTGAACTTCTAGCCTCCTCACACAGCCTCTAGCTGTGTGATTCCCTATGCCTCAGTTTTCTCAACATAAAATGGGAATAATAATAGTACCTGCCTCCTATTGTTTCTGTGGATGTAAAAAGAGATAATGTGTACATAGGAGAAGAATCTTATATAAGTATATTATACTCTCTCTATATACATAAGTATATATAATATAAGTATATTATATATACATATATGTATATATTATATATAGAATATCCCAAGTATAGGATAACTATTTATTTCCTTTATTTACCCTCCCCCACAAAACTAGGTGCAATTAATCAAATAATATAAACAAATTATATACAAAAATATAAACATCAGCAATAACAATTCCTGTTGTTATCACCAAAGAAGCTGGAGTCTAATGGGGATTGTATCACATGGAGCATGCGTAGGAACGGATCTTTGTAGACTTCCATGGCAATTTTCTGGGACACATACAACTCAATGTCCAAAGAGTTCGATGCTTTGGGATGACAGAGAGATCCCTTAACTGATTAATGAGGAAGAAGAGTCACTGATTCAAATGAATCTTTAAAAAAGAGTGACTCTCTTCTCAGTCTTTTTCTTCTTGTTTGTTGAACATAGCAGGAGTTCTAGAGAATCTTGCTTTGAAAACACACACACACACACGCACACACACACACACACACACACACAACGTTTGTACATAGTCATGTTGTGAAAGAAGAAACAGACCAACCCCTCTCCCCCACACCAAAAATACTAAAGTGAAAATATAATCCTTTGATCTGTATTCAGACTCTATCAGTTCTTTTTCCAGTGGTGGATAGCATTTTTCATCCTGAATCCTTTGGAATTAATCTTGGATCATTGCGTTGCTGAGAATAACTAAGTCATTAATAGCTGATTGCCGCACAATGGTGCTGTTACTGTGTACGATGTTCTCCTGGTCCTTCTCACTTTGCATCAGTTCAGGCAAATCTTTCTAGTTTCTGAAATCTACATGTAGAACTTCTCACTTAAAGGCTTCGATTAGAGTCTTTCACTAACTCAGACTGTATGGTAACTTTGATCACATAGCAGCTAATGCACATGTCTTGCCTGGGTAAGGCCTGTATATATGTGTGCACACATACATGTGCACACACACGTATGACATACACACAGGAACACAAATCTGTGTTTCTCTATACATATATATACACACACATACACACATACATATACATATATACACATATACACACACATACATATACGCAGTGCATATACACCCATACATATACATATATGCATATATACATGCAGTACATATATACACACATACACATACATATACACAGTGCATATACACCCATACATATATGCATATATACACACAGTACATGTATACACATATACATATATATACAATGCACATACACACACACTACACATATACGCACATGTATACATATATACATATGCATGTGCAACGCATATATACAGACTACATATATGCACACACATACATATATACATATACACATACACAGTGCATATACACACATATACACATGCATATACATACACACATACACAGTACATATATACACACATACATATACATATATACACATACACACATATACACAGTGCATATATACACATATACACATACAGATACACACATACACAGTACATATATACATACATACATATACACAGTACATATACACACATACACATACATGTATACATATATACATATAGTACACATATACACACATACACACATACACACATACACATAAATATATACATGAATACACACAATGCACATACATACATACACACATATACATACACATACTACACACACACACACACACACACCTGTATGTGTGTGTATTTGAGCAGTAATTCTGAGATGGCCATTTCTAGCTTTGGAGGTATCTTTGTGAATTTGAGTGATCCAGCGATCTGGGACCTTTCAGTCACATCCCCGTAAATAACTCTAGACCTTTTAGAAAAGGATGAGGATTAGCAGGCAGATGTCTTGTGAGAGACTGGGGCCCTTTAGGGAATTGTTGGGACAGCATAAAGACAAAATGAGATGGAAATTGCTTATTCAGCAGTCCGGCAAATTGATTCATGTTTATTTAAACCTCAGTCTCTCAGGAAAGCATAAAGGTAGTTATGTTACTAATATTGCTTTCTAAGAACATGTGAGAGTTATGCATATTAAATATTTTTTTTAGAGAGAAAATAAATAGCTGTCAAATACATAACTGACATTATATCCCGGGTATCTTTCCACTCTTTTCCCTTTTGGGAGACCCTTGGCAAGAGGTGAACTTAAGCTTCAGGGAACCTTTCCTAATGGACTGGTGCAGCCATGAAAAGCATCCAAAATTATGAAGAGACTAACTCCTCTCTTTGGAACAGGGGCCCTTAAAATGTGTGCGTAACAAGGATCTTGTTGTAAAGTTCAGTACAGAACATGGACTCTTATTCAGAAGAATTATTTTTAAATTCATAATATAAACCACCTAGGATTACAAAGAAAAACCAATTCTATTGAAATAAAGATGTATTTTTTTCTTATCCTTGTTCGTGGATACCCTGAAATCTATCATTTCCCCTCTCCCTGTGGGGATTAGAACCCTTGTTGCTTTAGAGGTCAGCCTCTCCTCTCACACTGAACCTCATCTGAGTGAAGTGGTCTAGATTTGAGAGGGGCCCATGAAGAGAGAGACAGAGACAGAGAGCAGAGACAGAGATAGAGGAAGAGATACACACACAGAGAAAAAGAAAGGCAGGGATATAGAAACAAGAGAGACACAAGAGAGACAGAGAGAAAGAAAGTGCCAATCTCCTTGCCCCATCATTGTTGTTATTATTATTATTATTTATTATTATGTTTAATAGTATTTACCAAGTGAAGGCCTCATGGAGTAGTAATAATACAAGTGTTATCACTGATGGGGAAACTGGAACTCTAGCAAATGAAAATACTTTCCCAAAGTAATGGACTTTGGTTTCTGTAGACATTGAGTTTATTGGCTTTCCTGAGGCAGATATGATACTGCCTACTTTTATCTTCCATGGATGTCTGATTGGTGACTATTTGTATTATCCTTAGATGTCCCATTTCATTCTCAGTACCAGCATTTATTTAGATTGTAAGTTCTTCAAGGACAAAGACTATTTTTTTCTTTTTTGTGTGTCCTCAGAACTTAGCACAGTGTCTGACACATAGTAGGTACTTAATAAATGTTTGTTGATTGATGGGTTGATCCCTGTTTTTTCTTTTTCTTTAAACTCGAGTCCTGTCTTATAACTTATCAGATCTTTGAGTTTGGGGGATGTTCTTCTTTTCTAGTTGAGGTGCCCCATCAAGGGCTCCCCACCTGCCACTGCCCATAATTTAAAGTGGCAGTGCTTACCAGAGTTCATTTTCAACAATTCCACTGTATTCTGGGAAAATGTGGACCAGGTGCTAAATACCTAGCTCTTTTCAAAGCATGAGGCAGGTCCCTTTAGTGGTACTGAACTTTATCTAAATTATTCATTTGGGGTGATAAAATGCCATGTTAAAATGACATCCTTCCCTTACTTTGTAAGTGTCAATATTTAATGTATTCTGAATGCCCACCCAGCGCCATTAAATATTTTAACTTTAACACTGTGGGAACATCAAATGAAATATGGAATCCTCTCCTATCATCTTCTTTTCTCTTCTCTCCTCTCTTCTCCTCTTCTTTCCTCTTATCTTCTCTCCTGTCTTTCCCTCTTCTTTTCTCTTCTTTCTTTTCCTCTTCTTTCCTTTTTTCTTTTCTTCTCCCTCTCCTCTCTTCTTTCTTCTCCTTTTCTCTCCTCTCCTCTCTTTCCCCCTCCTCTCTTCTCCTTTCTTGTTCTGCTTCTTCCCCTCCTCTCCTTTCTCTTCTCTCTTTTTTCTCTGAGGAAGATGGGACCAGAGGGCAGGTGTCTTAAAAGTTCTGCTTTTATTTTCCCCAATACATTATTTGAAATCCCATGAGCCATTTCGTTTGTGTGTATAAATGACTTCAACTCATCGAAGTCTTGTAGAATCTTCAATTAAAGACACTGGATTGTCTCCAAAGTTTCCAATTCCCCACTGGCTCAGGCAAAGCGTGATAACGACTTCTTGCTAATATAGCCATAAAGCTGTTATTTGCATAAGTAATACGAAGCTAATGTGTGGATGAAATGAAACTTTAAAATGAAATATTGTTAAAACAAAACGGTTAATGAATGTGGACACTTTCCTGAACAGGTACATCTGACAGCTGGTAGGAACAGATACGTTTAATTGGCCGAGTCGAGGCAAAATCAATATTGAACATGGGGGAAGGAGGTGGAAGGGTTTGGCCAAACACTCGTTGCCGTGCTCATCACCTTCCCATCTGCACTGCTGCTCATCCCCGGCCCAGAGTTACACGGGCTTTCCAAGCACCGGCTGCAGAATTTCAGCACACCAGTGGAGGAGGGTCATTAGCGCTTTCCTCTTCTGGGCAGAGGAAAAATATGAAATGTCAGATCAGGGAAAGGAAAGCGAAAAAACATTTATGTATCACCCACTGTGTACCTGGCACTAACCCATGTACTTTCCAAATATTATCTTAGTGACCTTTTGAGAGCTGGTATTATCCCCATCCCCATCTTACAGGGAAAGAAATAGGGAAACAGGCAAAGGAGTTGCCTAGAGTCCACACAGCTCCTAAATGTCTGAAGTTAGAGTTGAATTCAGGTTTTCTTGATCCTAAGTCTAGTGATATATCCGCAGAGCCACCCAGCTGCCTCAAGGCAGTGCCTTTTCTGTCACTAAATCAGAGACCCTTCCTGCCCTCAAGGGGAGTTTTGTTCTGTCTCTGTATCCCCCAGGATTCAGGATAACATCCTGTGCTTTGAAGGCAAGTGATGAATGTTTGCTGTTTGTGTGCCGAGAACTGGGCTAAATCTCAGGGGACAAAAGCCATAGTCACTTTAATCAAACTTTCATGCAAATGATTTTATGCATAGAACATTCTTGCTAAATATGGAGAAAAGGGGAAATAAGGAAGGAAATCAAGAAGGAGGGAGGGAGATAAGAATGAAGGAAGATAGGAAAGAAGGGAAAGAAGAAAGAAGGGAAGGAGAGAAGGAATGAAGGAAGAGAAAGACAAAGGAAGGAAGGGAGGGACAGAGGAAAGAAGGAAGAGAGGAAAAAAGAAAAGAAAAATGAAGGGGAAGAGGAAGAAAAGAAGAGAAGGAGGAAGGACAGAAGAAAAGGAAGGAGGAAGAAAAAGCTGAAGAAAGGAAGGCAAGAGGAAGAAAGGAAGGAAGGAGAGAAGTAGAAAGAGAAGGCTGAAGAAAGGAAGGGAAGAAGAAGGAAAGAAAGGGACAAAGGAAGGAAATACAAGAGGCAGAAGGAAAGGAAGAAGGGAAGAAGGAAGAAATTGATAAGAAAAACACAACTGGGCTAAAAAGAGAAACTCTGTGTCACAGTATATGTTGTAGAGGGCATCAGCATCTTGTGGGCAAGCCATTTCTTCTCCTGGGTCTTTGTTTTCTTTTTTGTAAAATGAAGCTAGACAAGTTAATCTTTGAAGTCCTTTATTGCTTCCTGATTCTGTGCCTCCATTGTAACCAGTCTTAATGTGACTTTATGTGAATTAGTTTACTTTAATGTGAATTAGTTCAGTCAGATAGCCTTCCTTTCAATACCTTTTTCAGAACAGGTACTAGATAAATGTACATCGAATCAAACAAAACCAGAGAGCCGACGCTCTCGGAAGGGATGGAAGTTTTGGATGAGGAGGCCTGAATGGGGCCCTTGGAACATGGAATGAAAAGGTTGGGGTTTTGGCAAAGAGAGAAGAGAGGTGATGTTTGGAGAAGGATTGGGGAAGATGGGAGAGAAGAAGTCAAAGATAAACCTCATCAGTTGGGCATTTTGCCCAGCCTTGACTCTGATGTGCCAGGGATTGGGTGGGCGGTGGGAGGGAGACCTTGCTATGCTATTGGCTGCCGGGTTTAAAGGAGTGATGGCCCAGAAATGTCCATTCTCTCTGTTGATCCCTGAAGTGACGCCACCTGCCCCTTGCCCTCTAGGACAGATGGCGTTCCATTTGCCAGCTCTCCCCCTCAGCTACGCTCGTCTGGAAAAAGCAAAGGCATCCGGTGCTTTTGTCTTTGTTCCTAAACTCCAGAGTGATCCAAACTTTCTGATAATGGCCCACTCGTTGGTCCCTCCCATAAGCTACTTCAGCCCACAGCCACCTAAGGGGTACCATCTTTTTAAAAAAAAAAAACTCGCAAGCTGGCCAGTGGGTCCCATCTGTATCCCCAAAGGGATTCCAATTACAACTATATTTTTAGAGCTGAAAGAGATCTTAGGGGCTAACGAGTCCAAACCCCTCATTTTACAGATGAGTAAACTGAGGCTTAGAGATTTGAACTAACTTCTTCAGAATCACACAGCTTGTAAATATCTGAGGTGGGATAGGAACCTGGCTGAGTCTTCTTGTTTCTAAATTCAATGCCCTTCATATTACAGCACATATGGAACTAGTTGTCATCCTTTTTCTGATTCAAGATTAACAGCCAAGGGATCCTCACTATTGGTGTCATGGGCCAGGATATCCGGGATCAACTTCAATAGTTAGAAACTTTATCTTTGTCTGTTAGCCAACATTAATATGCCCCCTTTCTGTTTATGACTATTTGTGAGTCTAAGTAGAACCTCAGGCCAATTGGTACCACCTTCTCCCCAGCCCTCTTCATTTTGAAATGAAGTGACTTGCCTAGAGTCACTCCAAATTTAATGCCGTTTATTGGGGCCAGTAAACAAAGGGATGAACCGTCAATAAAGAAGGATGATATGGCTTCTCTTTTTTTTTTGGCTTGGACCAAAAAAGAAGTCAAAGATGAACCTCATCAGTTGGACATTTGGCCAATGTGTGTTCTACAGAGACACTTGCACCAGAGGCAGAATGGGGCTGTTCTCACCATCACCTTCTTTTATTTAAAACCAACAATGGAAGAAAAATCTTGAAGAAGTGAGTCCACTCCCAACAGTGTGGGAGTGTGGGACTAAGGGTTAAGGAGTGGAAACTTGAATGATAATAATGATACTTAACTCATAGATCTCTTTCTTGTTTAAAAGGTCCTCTACTTAATTGATCTCATTGGAGCCTGTAAAATAACCAGGAGGTGGATCATATTATCCTCATTTTCCAGATGAGAATTCAGAGAAATGACTTGGCTAAGGTCACAGATATGTTTATCTGTGAGCTCCCAGATATTCATGGTTCACCGATGCTTGGATAGTTGTGATTAGTTATTATTGAAGGCAAGAATCTTTCCTTATTCCATGGACTTGGAAAAATTGGAGAAATAACAACACATGATACGGGGGAGGATCCAGTAGCTACTTACAAAGGAAATCTTGAGGTGGAACATAGCCTAGTAAAAAGAAAGCTAGCACTGGAGCCAAGGAACCTAGATTAGACTTTCTGATCTGCTCATTAATCACCTGGATGACACTGGGCAAGGCATTTAACCTTGTTAAACATCAGTTTCCCCCTTTGTAAAATGAGAGGATTGAACTAGATACCTCCTAAAGTCTCTTTTTGTTTTAGAGTCTTTATCCTCCAATCCAGTTTTTAGCAAAGTTCCTGGAATATAGTAGGCGTCTAATAAATGCTTGTGGATTTGAATGGACTTGATTTGACTGTGACCAGATGGCCACTGAGGGCCTTTCCAACTCTCCATTTGGGATCCTATAATCCCATGCTATGTTAATTGCAATTCTATTCACTCAATTCTATTCAATTTAGTATATCTAGGCACTGTTTAAACAGTTCAAAACTCAGTATAGATCAAAATGAGTATTTATTAAATGCCTACTATATACCAAGCTACTGTCCTAAGTTCCAGGGATACAAACACAAAATGTAAATAGTCCGTAACCTCAAGAGCAGTCAGACGGTGCCATTGTGCACAGTGCACGAGAGTTAGGAAGACTCCCTTAAAAACAATCTTCTTCCATGGTTTATCCCATTATATTCCAAACAGAGTTTTGCCCGGGTCTGAAATCATTGATAATAATTGTATTTTTCAGTTTCACCTTTCCTCTCCGCTTGCCAAATGCTCATTTCCTCATTAAGCTTGCCTGAGATGGGATCCCGTGAAGCCGCTAAGCTGAGATTTAGGGCATGTTTAAGTTATTATTTGGCTGGAAGATATGAGGCAAGTGGAATATGAAGGGCTCTGGTGCACATAATAAGAGATCAAGGTTTAGAGTGGTATTTGATAGCAGAATTTGTTTCCTATTTCCCAGGGGTCCCAAGGGCTGCAATAAGGATGTAAAAGGAAAATTGCCAAGTATCCAGAGCAAGAAAGGACCATTTTTTCAAGCCTTCAAAGAAGTGACCGATCAGATGACCCAATGCGATGATGATACTCAGACCTGCAACTAGGGTTAGGTGATGGGAGCTGTATTTGCAGGTGCCAAAATGTATAGGGTGCTAAAAGCATTCCAAGTCTTTCAATAGCTTGGAAAGCAACAACAGCAGCAGTGGCAACAACAATATCAGCCACTGAGCTGAGCACAAAGTTAAAAAGAATAATGACTCTAGGTACCAAAAATGTTTGTCGTGGCTCCGGCAACACTCAGCCCTGAGAGACCCATGACACTGAAGCCCCAGATGACCAAAGCTGTCCAATAAAAATTGAATTCTTTATATTTCTCTTGGGATTGTGAGATCATAGGATCACAGCTTTAGATTCCAGTCCAGTGTCTTCATTTTAAAAACAGTGGAGCTGAGGCTGAAAGAGAAATCAGATGATTTATCTAACATATTCCAGGTGGTCAGAGGCACACCCAGAATTTGAACCAGGTCCTCTGAATCCAAAGGCAGCAAGCGCTCTTTCCACTTTATCATATGACTTCTTGATGGGAAAAGTGTTTTGGGCCACAGAGATGCAATTTAAAATTTTTATTATTGCATCCTGGGGCATTTTAATTTGTACTAATACATAGATGATCCAAAATGGATTCTTAATTTTAACTATGCATGGCATCATTACGCTTGAAAAAAAAATTATGGTTTTGGAGCCATTAAAAAAACACAGATGGGTGGCTCTGAGACAGGCAAATTTTGGCTTGATATTAGGAAAAACTTATGAATAATTAGAGCCTTCCAAAAGTGGAATAGCCTGCCTTGGAATAATAATTGCTGCTATTTATATAGCACTTTAAGGTTTGCTAAATGCTTTATACATGATTTGATAATAATAATAATTTATATGGAGTGCCCTAAGATTTTCAAAGTTCTTTTTACATGTGATCTCATTTGATCCTCCTAATTCCATGATATAAATGTTATTGTTATCTTATTTGAACTTCATAATACCACGATGTAAATTCTATTATTGTTCCCATTTTACATGTAAGGAAACTGAGCCTGAGAGAAGTAAAGTGACTTTCACAGTTAGAAAGTATCTGAGGTTAGATTTGAACTCAGTTAGGACCCTATGATCTTCTTTTCTGTCTCTGGGGGTCATGGTGCAGGGGAAAGAACAGTGATTTTATACTCAGAAGACTGAAGTTCAAAATACGACTTGCACGACCTTGGAAAAGTCAATTTCCCTCTCAGGTCTCAGTTTCCCCATCTGGAAAACGATCAAGGTCCCTTCCAGCTTTGCTTGGAAGCCCAAGAGAACGCTAAGGCAGGGTCTCATTATTTCTACTTTTGTAAGAGTTGGCAGCTGCCTAGAGCACGCATTACTCTCCAGGACCAGACTAATTTGGGGTCGGCCGGTGATGTTTTCAGTTTGTGCTCTCCACGGACAATTGAGCCTCTTATTAACACGTTGAGCCTCTCCCGTTCCATCTGAGCAAGGTGGACCCAATTCACGCTTGGCTTCCCGGAGAACCCTGTGTGATGCAGAACTATTCCCAATCTAGTAAAGTCTCTCCTAATGTTGATCTGAAGGGTAATTTTCTTGTCAACGGTGTAATTAATGTGCCATGCATTATGGTAACCCATTGTTATTCTACTTCTCTGGGTTATATTTCAAACTGAATAGCTGTTTAACCAAACACGAGGCAGACTTATTACCCTTAGGTGAAGCCTCCGTCAGTCAGCGTTTTCACACATTGAGCCTGGAGGAGGCAGAATCAATTTTTTGTATCTCTTCTGTGGAAAGGAAAGCCTTCTGTAAATTAAAAATTACTAGGATATCAGGACTCAGCTTGGATCCTGCCTATTAGCGGTGAAAAGAGAATTGCCGTGGTGAGCTCTTGGGCCCGGCTTTGCAGCTAAGGCATTGTCTGCCACTTTTAATAAAGCTAGAAGATGAGCATTGCGGTTACGCTAAGAGAGTGCCTCGAATGATAGATAAGCCTGCCCGGACTTTGCTTAACAGCTAACGGTTCTATTTTGCAGCTGCCTCCCTCTGGAAGGATTCTGAGGGATGGTTATGCAGGGACAGTCATTAGGGCAGGAGCCAGCCGTGGCCCATTTGACATCTCTGGGAAGTGGGAGGGGGAAGGCGATGGATGGGTTACAACCCGATGGGGATGGGGCAAGGGAATGGCTCCCAGATGCTGTTTAGAGGATGAGAGCTCCTTGACTCAGTTATTAGAATTAGCTGGGAAAGCAAGGCCTGGGGAAAAGGAGAAAAAGATTCAGGGGGCAAGCAAGCGCAAGCTTGCCACTCTATGTTGGCCGATTTGCCGGCTACTTGGGTTTCCTGTCCTTAGCACACCCCCTCATCACACATGTTCCCGATTGGCTGATTACAGTTCCTTGATGTCTAGAACGGTGATTTCCAAAGTGCAGGAGGCATCCTGCAAATGGTTACTATCGTTTGTCCTTCAACATCAGAGAGATGACTCTGTGATATACAATTGGCTTGGATTGGAGTGAGGGAGGTTGGGTATGGTCACCTGCCCCACAGAGTGGCCAGATACAGGTCAGATGATTGGAGATGGCCCCAGCTGCAGTGGTTATGGGTAAATGCATGAATAAATCTATTAAGTTAGGTGCAAAAGGTCAAGGAGAGGAAATGATAGACCTCATAACAGCACAGACCCCCGACAACCCCCATTTCTGCTTCTCATCTGCCCCTGCCTATGGCCAATGCAGGCAGACGCCCCTCTTCATCCAACGCTGTTCCCGTCCTTCCTCCCCACCCATCTGGAGTGGACACCCAGTTCTGATTAGCAGTGGCTTTCATTGCTCCCCCCTAGGGTTTTTTTTTCATCCAGATGCCCACTGGTTGGCCGTGTGAGAGTCAGGATTCAGGGTCAGACAAGATGGCTGCTGAGATCTCTTTGGACTTTGAAGGATAGAGGTTTACACCATTCCCAGGAGGAGGTGGGAGCCCGGGAGATGGGAGCTCCATCCGTGTTAGTGACAGGAAAGGGGTAGGGAGAACAGAGGCTTCTGCTAGCAAGGGGGAAGAAGCCACAGCTGCTGCTGCTACCAGTGTGCCTGGGGCTCCAATAGCCAAGAACTGGACTCTTTCAGAGCCCTGCTCCTGGGATCCCCTCCTCTTAAACCCGAGGATAGCTCGGAAGCAAAGGAAGAAGGCCATTCATCCATCACTAAGTAACCAATGTATACCTGGGCTCCTGTGGAGCAAGACTAGACTTGTCTTGACCGGCCTCCTCCTTCCCCCAAACATTAAGGATAATGGAAATTT
This sequence comes from Antechinus flavipes, assembly GCF_016432865.1. Classification (NCBI taxonomy): domain Eukaryota; kingdom Metazoa; phylum Chordata; class Mammalia; order Dasyuromorphia; family Dasyuridae; genus Antechinus; species Antechinus flavipes. Next base: position 19,284,679 of record NC_067401.1, read on the forward strand.
ACTAGCTGAATTTCAACAAAAGCCTTCATATAATTGGTAATAGGATGGAAAGAGATCATGATTTAGCAAGCGGGAGTCAGCAATAAACTTCTCACACTTGCATCTAACTATCTTTAAGAAGAACCTTTTATAGCCATTCGTTGTAATCACTGCAATGAACTGAGCTTAGGCCCAGAGCTTTGACTCTCCGGATCCTGAACTGGTGAGCTGAGATTTACAGAAAAAATAATGAAGCCTTGTTTGATCACAGTGATTTCAGACTTCCCTGATCCCAGAATGTAAATTTTTTTGGTAGAGAGGGGGAAAAAATGGTTCTTTGACATGTTAATAAATGGGATCTAATGAAAATGTTTTTAAAATTATCTCATTTATTGCATCCTTTTTACATTGTCTAGTGTGGGGCCATGTTTTGTAATTTATATATTAGTACAGCACCAATCAATTAATCAGCCTTTATTGAATGCTTCCTATGTGGTAAACCTGGGGATGCTACAGAAAAACCAAAGTTTCTCCCCTCAAAGGAGGAGAATACTTATCTATCTACATATATAAAGATATTTTTACATATATATTTATATTGATATATAGTTGGAATATATAATTTATAAATGAACAAACATATATTTGGAGATGCACAGACAAAAAATATTTATTGAGGGGGCAGCTAGTGGATAGAGCACCAGCTCAAAGTCAAGAGGTTTAGAGTTCAAATCTGGTCTCAGATTTAACTTAACATTTCCTAGCTGTGTGATCCTGGGCAAGTCACTTAACCCCAATTGCTTCAGCAAAAAAAAAAAAAATATTGAAAGAGACATATCTTCAAAAAAAAAAGTCTGGAGATTTCTGAGATGGTCTTTTGAATTGATATAGTATAAACAGTTGAGTTCTGGGAGTTGAGTCCCTCAGAGAAAGGTTCTATTTCTATGATAGATACAATATTTCTATTGCTAGGCCCATATGAAGGCCTTTCCAAAGTGATATGAGTCTGTATCTCTTTGAAAGCCTGAGGTCAACTTCCTGCTCCAATGAGGCAGTGAAAGTATCCTGAACATGATGGGGTAGTTCAGAAGATCTTTCTTTATCTCAAAAGGCCTTGGAACCAGTGCTGAAAATCACTTATTATTTATGGAAGGAAAAAAAAAGAACAAACTGAGAAACCAGAGGATCTAGGTTCTTTTCTTTTCTTTTCTTTTCTTTTCTTTTCTTTTCTTTTCTTTTCTTTTCTTTTCTTTTCTTTTCTTTCTTTTCTTTCTTTTCTTTTTTCTTTTCTTTTTTCTTTTCTTTCTTTCTTTCTTTCTTTCTTTCTTTCTTTCTTTCTTTCTTTCTTTCTTTCTTTCTTTCTTTCTTTCTTTCCTATGAACTCATTGCCCAAACAACTTGGGCAAACCATTTTTCCCTCTTTGAGCTTCTCTACAAAAGTGAAGTATCTTCTCTTAGTCTCCACTAACTTGGGCAGTCTATGCTTCTGCCATCTTGGTGAGTCCCCAATAATAGCATTCATAGTACTGAGGATGGCATCCTTTGAAGGGGATGATGGTGCTCAAATACCCACTGCTCTTTGGTCCCTCATTATAAATGCTGAGAAGATCCATTTAGGAATCAATGAATACAATTTTCAAGCTTTATTCCATATCCTTTGCCAGGTAAAATAAATGAGTATGTCCAAACTTGATTTTCTTCCTTGGATAAGAAGCCATATGGATTTTTTTTAACCAGCTTCATTTATAGTCACAGGATGAATAATCTCTTTGTTCCGGGGTCCCCTGTGAACTTCTCCCACGAAACGAACAACATTAAAATCTGTTGTGCTGTTTCCCAGAAGTCTTCTATAGGATGCTCTCTTCTCATATTTTTCTCATCGTTACTCAGAGGAATAATTGCTCACATTTCTACATGACTTTAAGGTTTATAAAGCACATTGTTGACATCTTTTCTCAGTCACTGAAGATGATAGGGTATTTGATTTAGAGGGGGAAATGACCATGTAATTCAACAGAGTCATATCACATATGAGGAAACTGAGGACCAGAGGTCCGAGATTGACTGCATAAGTCTTGGATTCAAATCCAGAACCTTCGTATCCAAAATCGAGGTGTGGTTCTGTTAACTAAAGCTCAGTTCCTCTGAAGTGGTCAGTTCTTTCTCCACAAAATCTTTTTTTTTTTATCATCCCCTTCTTTCCCTCCCTTGGCCATTACCCTCCTTCACCCTTCTTCCTCACCTCTCAATTGACCCATTATAATGTCCTTCTAGCAGGCCTACCTTTTCCTTCCTTAAGTTTCCACTGCTTAGCACAATATCTGGCACATAGTAGGTCTTTGATAAATACTGATTGATTGATTCCTTGATTGCTTCTATTCTCTCCTCCTTTCAATTCATTCTTAACACAGCTGCTAAAATAATTTCCTTAAGGCATGTGTCTGATCATATAATTTCCTGGCTCAGAAATCTTCATTGGCTTCCTTCAGGCTCCAGGATTAAATAAAAATATGTTACCCTGGTATTTAAAGATTTCCATAAATCAACCTGGGAGCTATTTTCCAGACTTTTTTCTTCACATACTTACCTTTCATTGGGTCCAAACTCTAACCAATTTGGCCTCCTGACTGTTCTTCAAACTTGACAAGTTATCCCCTCCCTCTGAGTTCAAGCTATTTTCCATCCCTGGAATATACTTCCTCCTCATCTTATCCTTGTAAAATCCTTGTCTTCCTTCAGACTTCAATCCCGGTGTCATTTACTACTGGAGGGCTTCGAGAGTAATTATGTTGTGCATTGGAAAGAGGACTGGGTCTGGAGTCAGGAAGACTTGAATTCAAATCCAGCTTGGGACACTTAACAGTTTGAGACCCTGGACAAGTCACGCAAACTTGATTTGCCTCAGTTTCCTCTTCTATAAAATGAAGATAATAATAGCACCTACTCCTAAGACTGTTGTAAGGACAAAATGAAAGAATAACTGTAAAGTGCTTAGCACATAGTAGGTACTCAATAAATGTTACCTATGATTATTATTAATCTTAGCACCTAAGGATCATAGATTTAGAATTTAGTGGTCTTCTCATCACTGTACAGATGAGGAAATGAGGGCTTAATGAAGTAAAGTGCTCAAGATCACACTGGTAGCAAGGGGAAGAACCATGATTCCTTCTTTAATTAACTCGAGTTCATGTACATATACAGATGTACTGTTAGATCCTCTTCTACCCTACCAAGTGCTATGTAAACTCCTAAAGGGTAGGGATGGTTTTGTCCCTTGTGTCTTGCACATAGTAGGTGCTTAACATATGCAGTATTTGTTTTATCCAACAGAGATATACAATGCAAGATGGACCAGCTTTCATGAAATAATGGTTTTGTGTTTTGTATCCTTGAGTCTTTGGCACTATCAAATGGTTTATCGTTAGAAAAAGAATTCTTTTTTTCCCTGATTCTGAAAAAATTGTAGAGAAGATTTATTACCATTTTCTTTCCCACCCACCCTAATGACCCCAGGAACTTTCCATCTAACTTGTATCTGAAACATCCATTGTGTGTTTTCTCCCTCATTCAAATATGAAGTCCTTGAGAATAATTACTTTTGTACCACTTTGTTGTTCCCTCAATGCTTAATACATGGTAGACTCTTTTTTTTTTTTTTTCCTGAGGCAATTGGAGTTAAGCGATTTGCCCAGGGTCACACAGCTAGGAAGTGTTAAGGTTAAGTGTTTGAGGCCAGATTTGAATTCAGGTCCCCCTGACTATCCACTACAGCACCTAGCTGCCCCCACATGATAGATTCTTTTATTCATCATTCATTCATTCATGGAATTTCTTCATCTTGACTCTCTTATCTCCTACCTGCGTGACCTGAAGGCAAGTCATTTTATTTCTCTGAGCCTCAGTTTCCTTAAGCTTAAAACAAAAGTGTTGGACAAGCAGGGTACTAAGACCCCTTTCTGCTGTGAATTGATGATTTTGGAATCTCTCAGTGGGCGACGATCCTCGTCCCCCTCAGCTAAGCTGGTCCTCGGACAATAGACTTGCAATCTGTATTCTGACCAGTAACTAGACACAGAGGTAACTTCAGCTGATGGCATATAGGATTTAGCTACCAAATAGCAGAAGAACCAGCACTGTCCATAGAATATCATCATAAGAATCCAAAGAGCATAATATTTACTTCCCTAATCAATCACTAGAGAGAAGGGCTCTTGGCACTTACACGGCTACATATAAAATCTCCAGTTAATGGGAACTCTATATACCAATCTCTCAAGTAGCTATGATATATACACTTACTTTGCTAGGCTGAATTTCCTCTATGCCTTTCGACTTTTCTGAAATGGTTATTTTTCTCTGGGCATAGGGATTGTAGTATTGTATTAAGTACGGTAGAGAGATATTGTGGTATTGTAGTAAGGATGGTAGAGAGGGCAGTTGGACTCAGGAGAGGCTCATTATGGTGATGGAAACCTTGGAATTGCAGTCCAGGGCCAGATGAAATAGCAGGGGAAAGCCATCTGATGCCTTGGGAAAGCTGGAGTAACCTACAGAAAAAAAAAAAATAGAACATTTTTGTTTCCACCCCTCCGCAGGGGAGTACTGTGGGACAAAGCCCCAGTCAATCGCCCTTGTTACATTTCTGAGTCTGTCACAGGCAAGTTTTCTCCCTAAAACCATAAATATAGATGCTAACCAACTATCCTGATGCTACATTTAAGACTTGCCAACAGCTTTCACTCCAGTGCCCATTTCTTATTTATAAAATTACCTATTGGAGATTCTTTTACACTAATCAAATGCAGCCTTTGAGAACTACAACATGGTAATTTGGAGGATAGCTCAATTAGGGATCTGTTTTGATTATTTTGTGTTTATTGAATATTCCTGTTTACTAAAAATAAAATGATAGAATGAATATATCAAGGAACAGCCCTTTGAATTAAGACACTGGTTCAAATATCTTACTTTTTAAAGGTCCCGATGAACCATATGTATATATCAGCCGCCTCCAATGAATAAGTTCCTCCTTTGATAGAATGATGAAAAGGAGAGAGAGATTGCATCAGGTTTAAGACGAGTTGAAATATTTCCTTTCATTATGATTTTATTATGACCTGTTTCCTTGATCTAGACTGAAATCCCCAAATCCCTTCCCACATTGTTGTCGTCAGTCGTTTTCAGTTGTTTCCTACTTTTTTGTCATGTGGTCTCCTTGGGTCAAGGGCTCCTTCTTAACTCATTTGAGGCTACAAATCTCATCACTTGCACTGAGCTCATCATCGTGTCCTTGTCCCATTCACAAGTGATTACTAGTAATGGCTCTTCCACCACTTGGTTTCTGCAACAAAATGCAAATGCCCAACACCAGTGCATTCATGCATGTGTATGTTCTCTCTCTCTCTCTCTCTCTCTCTCCCCCTCCTTCTTTCCCTCTCTCCTTTCCTCCCTCCCTCCCTCTCCCTCCCTCTCTTCCTTTCTCTCTTGACAGTAGAGGGAAAAGCAGCTTACCAGTCTTACACTTTAGTCTATCCCACCCCCTTGCATTTAATATCTTCATGCAGGTGCTGAGAAATGAATCATTCTTCCTACTCCTCCAAAAAATGTCCCTTTCATGTTTCCTCAACAACAGCTTTGCGGGGGCATTGTCTTTGGCAGTTATTTTCATAATTCATAATTATCCGCGTTCTTCAAATGGAGACGTCCATTCACACGCATGATCCAATCTCGCTTGATTGCCACCACATTGTACTGAATGTAATTACCACTCATTGGGCTTTTGAGGCAGCTCAATGAATTTTCCACATGAGATTCCTTAATTTGTACATATTTTATTGCTATAAAATAGGTATTGGCAGCCTGCCTAAACTGGAGTGGAGGCCTTTAATTCCTATCACTCTGCGATAAAACAAATTGAGTGCAAGCTGAGAGGCTTAAGAGAGAGAACCTTGGGAATGTCTTGGACTTTTCCAAGCTAAGTTTCTCCAGGTGTGACACACAGGTAAGATTAAAAAGGTTCAGATTAACCTTCGATTCCAGGACTCGTTTCAGCGTTCATCAGAGAGTAATGCTTGGGCAGGATCTTCATCCTCTCTCTTCTGTGACCCATGATTCCTTGGGGGCATGTGAGGGGGAAGGGCAGACACAGCATGCTTGCATCTATGAAGCCATTTACATTTTTCATGGAGAATCAGAGAAAAATTAGAATATTCCTGACCCAGAGATCAGCAATCCATAAAGTTTTGGGGTGGTGGCACACTGGGGAAGGAGTCAGAAGTTCCCGGCTCTAGTTTTCTTTTTTCTACTAATTCTACCAAGTGGGTTTCTATAAGATTTTTATTTTTTCTGAGTTTCATATTCTTTATCTGTAAAATAAGGGAGGAAAATTAGCCAACAATGGTGATAGATACCATTGCTTAGAGGAGCAAGCGTTGACCTCAAAATCATTGAAAACTGGCATAAAAGTATATTTTTTGAACTTTGATTTGTGAATAGGATTTAGGTAAATTACTTCCTCTGTGGGTTTCCTGGTCAAATCCCTAAAAGTATAAGTACTACTCCAAGTCAACCTGTACTTTTTAAGTGCCTACTATGACCCAAGAATTGTATTGAGCTTTGGGGATACAGAGAGAGAGAGAGAGAGACATACAGACAGATAGATAGAGACAAAGAGAGAGAAAGAAAGAGACAGAGAAAAAGAGACAGAAAGAGAGAGAAAGACAGAGACAGAGAAAGAGAGAAAAAGAGAGAGACACAGAGAGAGAAAGAGAGACAGAGAGAGACAGAGAGAGACAGAGAGCAGATGCCAAGAATTCTATTGGTAGAGATTTTCTTATTGGGAGCTATCTACATCAATGAAATCACAGATTCAAACAGCCTCCTCATCTAAATTTGTGTTTCTGATATGGTAAAATGGGTGACAGTCAATCTAAGAAGTATCCAAATAAAAATATGTATAACTAAATTCTAGACCAGTTTCCCTAAGACATTTACAGAAAGCTTAATCAGTTTCTTATCAAAAAGCAGGAAGAACATTGACAATTTTTTGGTAAACAGGTTAAAAACTTAAAGAAATACTTTTAGAATAAATAGTTGTCACTTAACAGAATCTTAGTAAAAATCGACTATAAATACCTAACATTGGATTCACAGAATTTAACTGATATAGACTTGCTTCTATATAGATTCTTTCAAAGGGCTAGAATTCAGTTTTGGAATCAAAAGCCCCTCTATGAGTAACATCCATGAAACTCAATCCTCAAAATGCCAACAAACAAATATTGAACAAATTCCCAAATCATGCAGATTTATTTTCATAAAAGGAAGAATTTATGAGATTCATGTAAGAAAAGGTCATTGATAGCAGATATTTCAAAAAGGCTTGTTGATGTCAATTTTATAAGTGAATGGTAGAAATTATAATCCATAACTGCAGGCTGTAAACATTTATCACCTACCAAATATGTAGAAACATACAATCTGGTGGCCAATACTGCAATCTGAAAGCTCACTATTCTTTGTAAATCAAACCAAATCAAACTTGGTAAACCAAATCAAACCAAACAAATCAATTTGGTTTTGATTGTAAAACTAAATCTCTATCCTACAAATATAAGTCCTCCAGCTACCTTCATAATTTCAAAAAATAAATGGTTCTGGAATGGGGAGAATTATCCCAGACAAAATTGTTGCCAGGAATCACCCAGACATGATAATGATCCATCAAAATCTATGAATGGGAGAAAATAACTTCTCAAAAGATAGACATTAGCAGAAGAAATTGAAATCATGTGAAAACAAGTTAAACTTTGTATTGTCCTTATCGGGTTTTTTTTTTTTTTTTTTTTTTTTTTTGCCTGTAGAAGGTAAATTTCTATCTCAACACTTGTTCAAGTATGAAAAGCAATCATCTTATCTACCTGCTCAACAATCCATTGAACATTAACTAGAAAAGAATAATAGTATCATAGTGACCTGTTCTAGAACCATTTCTATCTGAACTCCATCAACAAGATGAGACGAGAAAGACAATAACAGTAATAACAGCAACAATCACAGTACTATCAATAATGATAAAATAAAACTATCAAGGAGAAAGCTATAGCTGTGTACATTGAGTTTTATTAGCATTCTGCCATAAAAATTAAATGGAAAGTACCCATTTAAAGCAATATACCTTTGCTATACCAATCTTAGTCCACACTTTCAGAATGGCAAAATGGATCGTAACAGAATTGGAAAATTATTCTAGTAAAATTCAAATACAACATTAACCAACAACAGAACTCATCCCTCCTAAGGCATAAATGAAAGATTTATGTTTCCTCAACAAAGGGAGGGTAAAAATTGATAAATATTCTATACGAATATAAAAAAATAGATTCCCCAAATACCCAGAAATACTATTAGAAGAAGGCGATATCATTTCACTGAGCAATACATAGGAGTGGATAATAGGCACATACTGCTGAATTTATCAAATGTAAATGGAACGAGTTTACCTCAAAATGGAGCTAATGAAATGACTAAGATTTAGGAATGGAATAAAAAAGTTCTCTGAGGGCAACATCAACAAAAATTCAGTCAGCAGAGTTCCAACAAAAATGGGTCAGGCAAATGATGGAGGCATGTGGATTTATTTATGAAATGGGAGGCATTTGCCATAGGTAATTCAGGACTAAATCCAGGATACTGGAAATTGCAGAAATGTATTCTTTAAGGATTTTGGAATCAATTATTAAGAGAAATAGTGAAAGGACAAGAAAGAACTTGTACAAGATGTTATTGTAGGCTGCAAGCATGTAATAGTAAGGCATGACCTGGTAGAAAGAATTAACACTACAGCAGCTCATTTCCTCCAATAGATTGATGGAAGATAAATCCTCATGCTCTAAACACAGACTTCCAATTATTCCAGAGAACTAAACTAATACTAAAACTAACCTGTTATCATTGTCCATGAAGATAGCAGAGTGAGGAATGTTTTTTTGTGTTCCAGTGCTACAAAAGGCAAATCTATGAGAATAACTCAGAAACACCCAGATCTTGGAAATGTTTCAGTGTAGATACACTGAGAATCATAGTGAGCAAGTTACAAGTGAAATTCAATGAAAATACATATTCTTTTTGAATCTTTATTGAATTTCACTTATAGTTTATTATATGCTAGTGTTATATCAACATTGTGAATGGATCTCACCAGAGCTTTATACTGTATTTTGTCAATTACAGTCTCAGTTCTAAGTAAAAAATATTTTGCCAATGTAGAGAAATTAAAAAAAAATTATCCTTAAGTCTAGATTAGAGTATATATTTATATTTATATATATTATATATAATTTATATTTATATATATGAACAAATATAATTTATATTTGTTCATATCTACATATATATATGTGTACACCTCTCTCTCACACACATACATATACACACACACTTTCTCTGAGAGAAATGAGTTTGTTAATTCATTGAATACTGCAACAACTCGGTCTGATAAATGCTATTATTTGCATTTTACAGTTGAGGAAATTGATGCAGTTATAGAGGTTATTTCCCTGGGGTCATTTAAGCAATAAGTGTCTGGGGTAGGATTCGAACTCATGTCTTCCTGATTCTAAGCCCTATGTTCCAACATTTGCACCACCAAGCTAAAGCTGGAAATCATCAGGTCATTGAAAATCTTCACTTATTCCATTGAAAGTTATGTGTAATGGTAAATTTATACCCTAAATGCACCAATGTATCAGTGAAAAGGGAATGGGCATACTTGGATTGGAATTGGGGGTGGGGGAGGTTTGAGTTTGACTGCAAAATCCAATTAGCAAAAAAGTGGTAAGTGCCATAATCTTTGTACATGAACACATATTTCCACAGCATTTGACAGAAAGTATAAAGCTTTTTTTTTTTTTTTTATCTCCTGCTCAGTGTTATATATGGCAGATATCATGATCCCTGGATGTAATTGTTTTGTCATTTGTTTCATTAATGGCACACAAACTTTCTGTTTCTCATTTCATCTAATTTATGCTTTCATTGTGTTAGACTTCCTAGACACAGAGAGCAAGACATTTTCCAAATTTCTCTCCTTTATGGTTTTTCTCTCATCTCTGATTTCTTTACTTTATGAACCTTTTGACTCATGTTAAATTATTTAGTTTCATCTTTTCACTAATATAACTCCACATATTTTTCAACTTTTTTACTCTTTGCTTTCAAATGCTAATTGGGGAATCTAGAATTTCTGATTTTTCCCTTTTGTTTACCTTTTTTATGACTCCTTTTTGTTGCCTTTAATTGGCTAACACGGCATACCAATGTTCCACTGTGTGTACTAGCTAGACATTATACAACACTTGAGTGATTTTCTGTACTTAATAGTTTCCTCAGGTTGCTTTTGTCATGGCATTATTTTATGCTTATTTTCAAGCATATTCCTCAATGGTTTTTTCTTTCCTTCAGTGACTATCATATATTCTACTGAGTCACTTCCTATCTTGATTTTCCACTTGTCAAATATTGTGGGGAAAATGTATCATGAATTGCTTTGCTTTTTTGCTATAACCTGTCTTCTGTTCTTGAATTCATGCCATCAAACTCAAAAGGGGCCGTTTGAAATTCAAATCTAAGGATCCTTTTCCTGCATCAAAATAATTTGATGTATCAGGTGCTGTTTTTAATTGTATTTCATTATTAGGTACAGTTTCTGGAGTTTTCATGGAGGGGAGTTTTTTTAGTGAACTCAGAATCCACAGCTTTTTATTCTTCCAATTTTGATAGCTACTCAATTTTAGTCTCTTATAATCTAGACCTAAGAATGAACATCTGTAATAGTTTTCTCATACTGGCAAATACATTGTTGTGTGACTTGGATTTTAGAGTATCATTAAATTTTTTTTGGGGGGGAGGTCTGTAATTGGTAATATCTTTTTCATATTTTTTGTGGTCTAATTCTGGCACAGAATGAAAATATTCCTGTCTTCATTCCATTCCATGTGGACTTTTAGGTTGTCTGGGAGAGTGGTCAGCACCATCTGCATTTCCATCAGGACTATTGTTTTTATTTCTTGATTATTGCAATATATCCATTTTTCTTATGGTTCCAGAATATAAGGGAATACCAGTCTTGTAACTGTCATTTGTGTCAAGCCAAACATGATGACAGTTTAAAATAGTCAGTTAAGAAGTATCTAGATTGTGCAGTGGATTTAAATGTTAGATATTATCACTGTTGCTACTGCTCCTGCTGCTGCTGCTCCTGCTACTCCTCCTCCTCCTCTTTCTCCTCTTCCTCATTCTCCTCTCTTCTTCCTTCTCTTCTTCCTGCTGCTGCTACTGCTACTGCTACTACTACTAATACTACTATTACTACTACTACTTCTATTACTACTACTACTATTACTACTATAACTACTATAACTACTACTGCTGCTGCTGCTACTTCTATTGTTACTTCTACTAATGTTATTGCTATTATGATTATTATTACTGCTGTTGCTCTTGTTGCTACTATTACTATTGGATTTATTGCTACTACTATTATTAGTATTAATATTATTTAAAGGCCCGACTGTAACTCTATGCTCTCTCATCTGTTTCCTCCATTCAAATAAATGGTTTTATCACCCTTACTCATACCCAGTCACTAATATCACTAGAGCCTCAGAGATCAGAGGTTTATAGTTTTTGCATGGTATTCACTACTATCATGGGGGTCTTTGGGCAAATAAAACTTCTGCCATTCATCACTCTGGCTGGTATTCCTTTACTTTGATGTTGTTCTCTCCTCCTTGTTACATGGCCAATTTAATTAGTGGGTTGGACTTTAGAGTGATTTTATTATAGGTGTTGATCTTATCATCCTTATCATCACCATCTTATGAAATTTTTTTTTTTTTTTTGCTGAGGCAATTGGGATTAAGTGACTTGCCCAGGGTCACACAGTCAGGAAGTGTTAAGTGTCTGAGACCAGATTTGAACTGAGGTCCTTCTGACTTCAGGGCTGGTGCTCTATCCACTGCACCACCTAGCTGTCCCCATCTTATGCCATTTTCTCATTTTAAGTGAAATTCAGAGAGAAATGGTTATTATCATTTTATATTAATGTTTGACAGATTATTACACAGAAGTAGAAAATGTCTGCTTATAGAAGGCTATGGATATGCAATATGTATATGTGTGTGCATAAAATTATTAGGACATACACATAAGCTTAGGCTGACCAGAAACATCATGGAGCTCTATATAAAACTATAGCGATCTGAGCATCTAGCAAGTTACTCTTGAGCCAAACTTCTGAGAGGTAATCCCTGGTGGAGGAAGATGGAGAATGCCTTAACCTCATTCAAGTCTCCTCTTCCCCTCCCTTGATCAGAAGAGGCTCTTGGGATCTTGAGAAGGTCAGAGGATTTTGAGACTTCCATTTGATATCTTAATTTTAGCTGCAACAACAACTATCCCTAGAACATCAGATAGTTTCTGTCTGAAGAGTTGAGAGCAAAGAAGATACTCAAGAAAAGGTTGCTTTAGTACTTCACAAGGAGTCCAACAGAAAAGTGCTATCATTCTAGGTATAAATATAGAAGTACCCCACAAAGAGGAGAAAAACATATCTAGTATCTAAGAGCTCCAAGTAACTTCTTTGACATGATCTCTAAATTCAAGTTCATTTTCTTTTCTTTTCTTTTTTTTCCTGAGGCATTTGGGATTAACTTGCTTAGGCTCACACAGCCAGGAAGTGTTAAGTGTCTGAGGCCAGATTTGAACTCAAGTCCTCCTGACTTCAGGGCTGGGGCTCTATCCACTGTGCCATCTAGCTGCCCCTCAAGCTTATTTTCCCTTGGTTTCTGTATGTATTAATGGGAGAGTGTATCAGATTTTGGGGGCATATTTTAGTCACATTTTAGTAATGGGTTGAGGCTTGAGTTGATTCATTGAGGTCCCAAGCACATGAGGCTAAATAGTAAATGGACTATACTCTATTAATATATATGCTCGGAGAAAGAATGGTCCCCGCCCACTCTTAGTGCAAGTCCTGATGTGTTTTATAGGAAATGACGATTTTGGTGGGTGGAGGCAGGGAAGTGGAAAGGGAGACTGTCGGCTGGCGTCTTGTGACAGCTGCTCACATTGCTATCACGACCCCCCTTCACCTCCGATCCCTCTTTCACCTGCAATCCCCCTTCACTTCTGCTGGCTGGCTTCCTGTCACAGCTGCCCATATTGCTATTGCAATCCCCCTTTACTTCAAAAAGAATAAAGATTGAAGATTTTTCCCTTAACCCGAATTCCTGACTCCTGATTTTAAATATGTGATCATCACAAATACTTCTTTCTATGAGCTAATAAAAACTTATTGGCAAATTAAAATCACTAATTATCACAGAGAAAAATACATGCATGGGGACCATGAGCTATAGAATTAGAAAGACACTCATTAACCTTCCAGGACCCCAAAACTCTGAAGGGAACTGTGGTAGATGGACTATGAAGCCCCATGTTGCTTCTGAGAGCACTTCCAGAGCATGAGTGACAGGTGTCCTTTTTTCTCCCATCACCTTTATTTCAGAATATATTCCTCCTAGCTTTCTTTCCCTTATAGAGACCCTTCCCTTATCAGAAAAAGTTAAAAATGGGGGAAAATTCAGCAAACCCAAAGAACACTGAAGATGTTCATGAACATTATATACAACAATATATGTATATGCTAAAATACATATATATGTATATAAACACATACATATGTTCCATACCCATAGACCTCCACCTCTGCAGCATAGAAGAGTGAAAGAACTTACTTTCTCTGTCTTTGTCTCATTTTCTGACTTTATCTCTGTCTCTCTGTAATAATGATCTTCTAAGAGTCATAATTAGGAATTATAACTCCTGGGGCAATGCGAAGTTTGGCAGGAAGGGGCTGTGAAAGAGAGAGAACTGTTATTGTAGGAAAGGTAAGGGCATTCTGTCATCACCCCTGATCCTGAGCACTAATAAGCTAATCAACACGCATCTGTTAAGTGCCAATTGTATTCTGTGCTAGGCTCTAGGAATGTAAAGCTATAAATGAAACAATACCTGACTTCAAGGAGCTTGCATCCTCCTAGGAAGAAACTGTGCACTCCTAGACTTCCATGAACTGATGCTGAGTGAAATGAGCAGGACCAGGAAATCATTATATACTTCAATAACAATACTATTGGATTCTTCTACTTCTATTACTACTACTACTACTACTGCTGCTACTACTATTACTACTATAACTACTACTGCTGCTGCTGCTACTTCTATTGTTGCTAGAATGACCAATTCTGATGGACGTGGCTCTCTTCAGCAATGAGATGAACCAAATTATTTCCAATAGAGCAGGAATGAACTGAACCAGCTGCATCCAGTGAAAGAACTCTGGGAGATGACTAAGAACCACTACATAGAATTCCCAATCCCTCTATTTTTGTCCGCCTGCATTTGTGATTTCCTTCACAGGCTAATTGTACATTATTTCAGAGTCCGATTCTTCTTGTGCAGCAAAATAACTGTTTGGACATGTATATTTATATTGTATTTAACATAGACTTTAACATATTTAACACATATTGGACTACCTGCCATCTGGGGAAAGGGTTGGGGGAAGGGAAAAAGTTGGAACAAAAGGATTTGCAACCGTCAATGCTGAAAATTACCTACGCATATATCTTGTAAATAAAAAGCTATAACAATAATAAAAAAGAAATATAGAAAAAAAGAAACTGTGCACTCCTTCAGCCATGATCTCTCACATGATCTCTGTCTCTGTCTCTCTGTCTCTGTCTCTATCTCTCTCTCACTTTCTTTCTCCTCTCTGTTTCTGTCTCTCTCTTGTCTATCTCTGTTTCTCTCTCTCTTCTCTGCCTGTCTCTCTATCTCTGTCTCTTTTTCTCTCTGTCTCTGTCTCTTTCTGCCTCTCTATTTATCTGTCTCTTTCTCATTCTCTCTCCCCATATATGTATATGGAGGGTGTCACTTAATTGACAAGCATCTCCTACCTGGAGCATTTTGTGGTAGACAAAATAAAAAACAGCTTCTTTCTCTACGTCTTGCCCAATGCAACAAGGCCCAGCATGGTAACAGGTTGCCTGTCCTGCTGTGCCGCAGCAGTGCTGACTTAGCGCTAGGAGGTCTTCAGAAGACTCTTAGGTGTCCGGAAGACCCCAAAGGGCCCAGGAAGATGGCACTTGGCAGGGTGGAGCCAGTAGAGGAGCATCCGTGAGAAGAAGCCTGCTTCTCTCTCCCCCTGTAATAGCCACCTGGAAAAACTCATCATTCCACGCTTGTTACAGCTCTGGGCCCCCTCCTCCACCCAGCCTAGCCAGACAGCTCTTTGGTGAGAACCTAGGGTGCCGAGAAGTGCCCGGGGAGACATTACGCATCTGAGCAATCAATCCCTGGAGCAACAGGCTTTCATTTGGGCTTCTCCGATGCTTCAATGCCTCACTCCTCATCCCTCTCTGGCAACCGTACTACATTTATTAAAATATAACGCCCAATTGATTTTCCCTTGTTTGACTTCAATCAGGCCAGAATCATTGCTGTCAGATAGGTGTGAGCGACTTTTTTCAATGCTTTATCACCTCCCCTCCCCAATCCGGATTGACCTTTCATCCCCAACAGTTTGAAAAATGAGTTCCCGGGTCCTATGGGAACAGATCTGCCCTCCCACCCATCCTTCCCAGAACGCCCTCCCAGGGTCTAGCTCGAGATATTACTTTCTGACCATGCACTCTCTCCTGGGGAGAAAGGTCCTGAAACACAATTTATTGTAAAACACACAGTGGTTACAGAGCTACCACACTCAATGATATTCCTTTTATTACCACTCAGATGAGAACAGAAAATGACATTGGGAAGCAGTGAACTCCCCAGAAGGGCAGAGAGAGCCATTACATGCAACACGCATCATATTTCATAATCAGAATCCTGCCGTCAGAGCTGCCATTGCTGAATGAGTTTGTTGCAGTCATGATAATATAAAGCCCGCTGCATCTGCTTCCCTCGGTCCTTTCTTTGTGGGCTCTTGCAAGGTATGGACCATTAATCATGGTGGGGGGGAACAGGGCAGACCCTCACACCCGGACCGCTGAAATGGAAAAAAAAATCAGTGTTAACAGGGAAAGGGCCTTCACTATATCTCTATTTTGAAGTGTGGCCTTTAAAGAGCAGCAATGGTTTTATGGTGAGTGACCTAATTGGGGATGTCTCCCCAGTTTCATGATACATAGAGACGCTACCAGGATGCCAGTCACAGCATGAGTGTGGAGGACATATGACCCAGTGGAAAGAGAGCAGGATTGGAAGTCAGATGAGGTGTCTGCCATTGGCTATACATGCGACCTTGGGCAAGGGAAGGAGAGGGAGGGAATGAGCATTAATTAAACTCCTACTGTGTGACAGGCGCTATGCTAAGTGCTATATAAATATCTCATTTGGAACTTACAATAACTCTCTGAGATTTTACACTTGAAGAAACTGAGGCACATAAGTCAAATGACTTGCTCAGGGTAGCACAGTAAGTATCTAAGATTTGAACTCGGGTTTTGCTACTCTGGATCTGTCTTTTGGGAGAGTCACTTAACCCAAATCTCAGTTTCCTCACTTGTAAAATTAAAAGATTGAACTACAATGGTCTTGAAACTCCCTTCAGCTCTACATCTATGAGTTTATGAACTTAACTTTAACTGGCTCTCAGGGGCCTCATCTGTAAAATGGGTGGATTAAGTGGCCTTCATAGCCTCTTCTACTTGCAGATTCATGAACCTCCATTTTCTTATCCCCTCAGTGAGAGGTATTTGAGGTTCTTTCATCCTTAGATCTAGGATTCTTAGCCTCAGTTTCCTTGACTGTAAAATTAAGGGAGCATACTAGATAGTCTCTTAGATCTCTCCCAGATCCAAAGCTGTAATTTCTCATCAGGGAGAGAATTGGGGGCCAGGAAATTCTCTTTGGAAATGAGGGACAAGGCCAGTGGGGAAAAGTTGATGCTACTAATTACAGGTCCAAGCTGGAAGAAGCTTCATGGGCCATTGAGTCCAGAGATCCAAAGAGAGGAGAGAACTAATGACCTCCAGAGAAGAGATCTGACTCACTTAAAGATCAGGCATTTAGAATTGGCAAGGAGTTCAGAGGTCATCTAGTCCACTCCCACTCCCCACTTTACAGATGAAGAAACTAAAATGAAATCAGTATCAGAAGCTTTTTTTTTTAAAACTCTGGACCTCTGCTCCTAGAGGCAGCATTCTTTCCATTGCATTACACAGGCGCTTCTACCATGGTCTCTGCCTGAGTAGTGGAGATGGGATTCAGACCCCAGACCTAGGATTCCAAATCCAAGGTTCCTCTCGTATCACATTGGCTCTCAGGACAATGCTACTAGGCTGCTGAGGCTACCACAAAGCAAAGAAGCAAAGGAAGAGAGGAAGCAATACAACCCAAAGGTCTGAAGATTTCAAATTTCTACTTAATCCCCCCTCTATTTGTATAACATGGCCTCAGTTTCCCCATCTATAATCATCATCATCATCACTAGCAACTGTGCCATGTGTTAAGGTTTGCAAAGCACTTTGCATCATGTAATCACATTAGTTCCTCATTGTACCCTTTGAAATAAGTATGATTATTATTACTCTATGGGGTCAGGAAAATCTGAGTTCAAATTCTGACTCAGACACTTACTAACTGGACAAGTCACTTAAGCTCTGTCTGCTTCAGTTTCCTCAACTGTAAAATGGGGATAAGAACACCTCCCTCTAAGGTTGTTGTGAGGATCCAGTGAGTCCATATTTGTAGATGGTCCTCATCGATTGGTCCCATAGTTACGGCAACATATGGAAGGTCAGAGAAGCTACTTCCTCAGCTCTTTGGGGCAGTGGGGTTCAGCTCTTCACACTTAACAAGCTATGGCTTTTAATTAAATCCACATTATTATATTCTTTTTGTTGAAGAGCATTTTAAGAGGCCCAATTTCCCTCTGTCTGCAGCTTTGATTTCCTGTGCTTAATTCTAATTTACTGTATCATTTAAATTATGCCTCCTTCTGAAGGGTCTGCCATTTAACATAGCTAAATCATTGCTGATCCCAGGCCTGATGACACAGGAATTTTCTATAAAGCTTTGAGTGATCTTTCCGACTGCATAGGAAGGTGCAGATTGAGGAGTGGAGAGGGGGACTCTGAAAGTTCTCCAGAGCCTATGAACTTGTGCTTTGGGGGCCAATAGGTAGCGTGGCTAAAGAGTCCATTGGTCAGTTCCTAGACAGTTGGTCAGAATATTTATTAAGTGTCTACTTTGTGGAGAGTACTGTGCTAAGCCCTGAGTATACCAAGAATAGGAAAACCCAAACCCCAAACAGTGCTTGTCCACAAGGAGGTTTCAACCTAATGTGAGAGACAGCAGGCCTATAATTACATACAAATAAGATATATTGTTGGTGAGGTCTTCTGTGATGTTTTCTTTTCTTTTTTTTCTTTTTTATTTTATAATAACTTTTTATTGACAGAACCCATGCCAGGGTAATTTTTTACAACATTATCCCTTGCACTCTCTTCTGTTCCGATTTTTTCCCTCCCTTCGTCCGCCCCCTCCCCTAGATGGCAAGCAGTCCTATATATGTTAGATATGTTGCAGTATATCCTAGATACGATATATGTTTGCAGAACCGAACAGTTCTCTTGCTGCACAGGGAGAATTGGATTCAGAAGGTAAAAGTAACCCGGGAAGAAAAACAAAAATGCAAATAGTTTACATTCATTTCCCAGTGTTCTTTCTTTGGGTGTAGCTGCTTCTGCCCATCCTTGATCAATTGAAACTGAGTTAGGTCTCTTTCTCAAAGAAATCCACTTCCATCAGAATACATCTTCATATAGTATCGTTGTTAAGGTATATAATGATCTCCTGGTTCTGCTCATTTCACTCAGCATTAGTTCATGTAAGTCTCTCCAGGCCCCTCTGTATTCCTCCTGCTGGTCATTTCTTACAGAACAATAATATTCCATAACATTCATATACCACAATTTACCCAACCATTCTCCCATTGATGGGCATCCATTCAGTTTCCAATTTCTAGCCACTACAAACAGGGCTGCCACAAACATTTTGGCACATACGGGTCCCTTTCCCTTCTTTCGTATTTCTTTGGGATATAAGCTCAATAGCTGGATCAAAGGGTATGCACAGTTTGATAACTTTTGGGGCATAATTCCAGATTGTTCTCCAGAATGGTTGGATTCGTTCTGTGATGTTTTCTTGACAAAAAATGCCATTTCCTTCTCCAACTCATTTTACAGATGGGTAAACTGAGGCAAATGGGGCTAAATGACTTGCTCAGGGTTACACAGTTAGTAATTTTCTGGGAATAGATTGGAACTCAGGTAGATGAATCTTTCTGTATCCAGATCACAGCATCCTAACTAGTGAGTCAGTAAGGGGGATTGAGAAAGACTTCCTGTAATAGATGGGATTTCATCTGGGACCTGAAGAAAGCCAGAAAGTAGAAATGAGGAGAGAAAGAATTTTATGAATGGGCTGAGGGAGTCTACAATCTGGAGAAAGTTGGATTTCAGCATACAGAGAGAGAATTAAAAGAGACAAAACAATTTGAAAGGGTAGATTTTGGCTGATTACTAGGTCTTTCCTCACCTCCTTAGTTTTCAGTGAACTTCCTCTTCTCAATTGTATAGATTTTCTAAGGTGGGTTGGGTGGTTCAGTGGAAAATGGCCTGATTTTAAAATGTAGGTGTGTTGCTCATTGTCTGAGTGACCCTATTAAAAGCACCTCATCTTCTCATTTCCTCTTCTCTAAGACTGGGGAAATTCTGAACCTATCCCTTTTCTGAACTATTGCTGTTGAGGGCTCCACTCTCTTGGATTAAACGGGGCTCATTAGCAAGGCCAACACAGACAATGGTTGGAACATCAGTGTTTAAAGTTTCTTTGTTGTTCTTCACATAAGATAAGACGTTTCTAGATTTTGGACATTTTTTCCCTGTCACCCACCACTGGAATTCTCTGCCTCTTTGTCTCTGCCTCCTAGCTTCCTTCATTGCTTTCCTAAAATTCTTCCTTTTACTGAAAGGCCTTGCTGATCTTCCTAAGTTCTAGGGCTTCTCCTCTACAATTAGCTCCTATCTCTGTTTTTCTGTCTCTGTCTCTGTCTCTCTCTCTAGCTATATCTTGTTTGTACATAGAGATTTGAAATGTTCTCTTCCTCATTACACTGTGAACTCCATGAGAGTAGGGACTACCTTTTGTCAATCTTCACGATCTCAGTGCTTAGAATGGTACTTGACACATGGTAGGCACTTAATTAATGCTTAATTATTGATCGGCTGGTTGATTACAATCTTCTCACCAAGTCATCATCTAGGTTTTTCTTTAACACCTTCAGCGATCCAGCTGACTATAATTCATCTTTTTAATAATTCCTATCAACTTTTTATCAATATCATGATGTTATTTGTTGAATTTTGCATTCATCTGTTGTTGATATAGGGTATTGTTTACCAGGAAACCATTCATTTTGATGCCATTAGATCCTCCCAAATATTGAGGATCAAGCAAGAGAGAATGCTCACTTTTCCAACTCTTGGAATTAACCAGACAAATCTAAAATAGTATTTTAAAGGAGATCTTCTACTAGATTCCTAGATTAAAAAGAAGGGACTTTGGAGATCACATAGGAGGGTCTTCTCAACTTCTTGGGATGATGGATTCCTTTGACAGTATGGCAAAATGTATGTGACTAATCCAAAGTCACATGGCTAGTTAATGACAGAGCCAAGCTTCTGCCAGTACATATTCCATGACACCATAGCACCAGCTTGATATTTGCAAGACGGAATCTTGCCACATTGCTAACATGTGGTATCTAAGAATCTAAGCTCACTGTCTTATGGCATTGGTTCTTGAATTAAACCTTTAAGAACAGATGGCATGTCAGCTGGTGCTTTATCAGAAAGCATTTTTAAGTAGTTCTAATTGATTTCTTTTGACCCTGTGTGTCTTTGACTCTTTATACCAATATGTCTTTCATGTTGCTTTTTGAGATCTGTGAGAATACTATAAAGGATTTCCAAAAGCCCGTAGCCTTGGGGAAAAAAAAGAAAGGAATAAATGCAATGGATAAAAACACAAAGGAACAACACATACATGTAAAGATATTTATAAAAATAAATAGGAAGTAGTTATAGAAGAGTTATGGAAGAGACCTTGCCAAACTCAACAACCCTGCTTTGGATGTGTTAATTACCCCTGATAAAACATAATAAGTCGATGGATAGATGAATGATTAACTTAAGAGAATAATATCGTTAAAGTGAGCATAATCAATAGAACATAAGCTCCTTGAGGGTAGATAATATTTAATTTGGTCTTTGCATTTTTGAACTGGCAGATAGCACATGCTTAATAAATATATGTTAGTTGATTGATGTAGCTCAAAGGAAACTTTCTTGCTATACCTTCATCATTCAGTAAGTATTTATTAAACACCCATTCAATGTAAGGAACTGTTCTAGGTGCTGAGATTTTAAAGACAGGCAGATGACATGACCTCTGTATTTAAGTAATTTACCTTCTAAGTGAGAAGAGGGGGAAATATGTAGATAGATAAGTATAGTGCAAAATTAGCAAAGTTGGGAGGAAAATATTTTAGAAAAAATGAAGAGGGAAAGGACATTTTTGACTTTGGGTAGAATGGAGGAGGGATTTCTCAGAAGAGCCTTCTAAAGTTATCCTGGATAAGAGAAGGATCCTGAAAAACAGAGATAGGAAGGAATCAGTTCCAGTGATGGTACCCAACATGTGTCTTCCTGAATTTGACAGTTTCCCTATCTATATCCCAGAAGCAATGGAAACTTGACATTGGTCTCCTGGCCCAATATGAGCTGGTCAATCAGACTCAGTTGAATCCTTCTCAATAGTCCTGGCAGAAGTGGCTTTTCAACATAGGCAGACTGGAGATGGAGTGGGGAGCAAGCCCTGAATTGGACAGTTCCTCTGTGGAGAGACAGGGAAGCTGATGAGGAGCCATCAGCTGTTTAACCTGGGGTATCTAGCTACCTGAGATACCTTTGTGGCAAGTGAGCTATAGCTCCTGCCACCCTGGGGCTCCAGCAGGGAAGACAGACTTTGAAAGTTCCTTTAAATGAATTCTGCCAACTGAAAGCCATCTCGGGCTGGCAGGAGGGAGGGAGGATGAAAATATTTCAAAGGTCTTAAATAAGACTGTAAAGGACTGCCTAGCAGGGTATCCTATGCCTGGGGACTGGTGGCCTTAATTGATGTGACAGTTCAATTGAATGACTGCCTAGTGGATAGACAGATAAGGAAGGAGCCAGAATGAGAAGTCCTAATAGAGCTGGTTAAGGCAAGAAGTCCTGATTCTGGTGCTAAAGGGCTTGGGTTCAAATGCTGTCTCTGTCACTATCCAAATCACTTTGGGCAAGGTATTTAACCTGATAGATGAAAGATTTGTCTCTATGGCCTATGAGATCCTTTACATTTCTAAATCTATGATCTTGAAATCTCTTAAATTGTTTCATCTTCCCTTGACCTCAGTTTCCTGGAAATCCTGTAAAATCAAAGGGTTAAAACGCTTTTAATATCTTATTCTAAGAATAGTGATCGAATTTAGCCTACTGTTGCATCTTGAAGAGGCTCCATGTCATCCCTGTGATTCCCCAGACAAAACAAATAAACAAAAATAAATCCCCAAGCAAACAATAAAAAACTTCTCTTCCCTGGTCTTTCTTCTCTATAGACAGCCCATCAGGTTCCTTCCAATCTGAGATCTAGGATGCTGTGATGCAGCAGATATGCCCTGAACTTGTGAAACTTAAGATCAGTCAGAAATCAATTCCCCCGTTTGTTGGTGGCAATGGGAGTCAGAATTCTAAAGGGATTTGCTTAGGAAGGCAGGAGAACCATGGATCTGGACAAGAGGAGATTAGGTTGTGATTTCAGCCTTCTGCATCAGGGATGTCAAACAGGCTCACTGAACCATACAAGTAGCCTTGTGGACACATATTGACTCATTTAGAATTTATTTTGTATTTGTTTATTAACTATGTCTTAATTGTATTTCCTGGTTCTGCTGCACTTAGGAGTGTTACAGACCAGAAGAAGGTTGAGTGTTTGATATACCTACGCCACTTAGGATTCATCAAGAATTGATTGTTTTAGATTAGAAGTCTAAGCAGGAGCAGCTAGGTGGTATAGAAGTAAGAACACCAGTCCTGAAGTCAGGAGGACCTGAGTTCAAATTTGACCTCAGAGACTTCCTAGCTGTGTGACCCTGGGCAAAAAAAGAAATCTATAATCACCTGATTCAGTGGTGTAGTTAAGAACTGGCTAATGAAACTAGGTCCACAAGAGAGAGAAAGAAGTTCTAGAACTGTGGAGAAAGCTTCTTCGGAGTTTGTACTGAAGGGACTCATTGCCTGAGGTCAAGGGCTAGGACATACTGAACATTACAAGTCCTGATAGATTTGGGAGTTTTAAGGAATTCTATTCTCCCTCACTTTCTAGTGAGGTAGGCCACAGTTCTTTGGCTCATCAATGTCCCTTAAGGAGGCTTCAGGACAGAGGCTTGGCAGGAAACCATTCCACTGGGTGGACAAGAGGACTTTTAGGTCTGATGTTTGGGTCATCAATGTAGCCTTGTCAGGGCCACTGTTTAAGTCACGTAGTTCAGACTGCACACAAGCTCTTAACTCAAATGGGCCTCAGAGTATTGAACCTGAAGATGAGCAAAGAACTATTTAGATGGCAGGTACAAAAAGGATTCATGGGAAGCAATAAAATGCAAGATACACAATAAAATTATGATCATGGAAACTATAGAGGGACCTGATTCAACTTTCTTGTTTTACAAAAGAAGCTGAGAACTCATGGGAAATTATTGTATAACAAATCCAATCTAGAAATACATTTCTGGACTGAGATCTGAAAGGGATTTCAGAGGTCATTTAATTCTGAACCTCTAATTTTACAGGGAGAAAAAGGTGGAACAAGGAAGGTAAACTAAATCTATAAGTATTTATTATGCATTTTACTTTATTTCCAGAGGGTAGTACTAATATTAAGGGACTCACTTAAATTAGGGGACTTGTCCAAAGTCTTGCTTAAAGTAGCAATTCTCTATAGTGGGACTTTTACCAAGATCATCTGACTCCAGAATCAAGGCTCATTTCACTGTACTATGTTATCTGAAATAGCTGAGTTAGCTTTTGAATGTGGGTCCTTTGGTTCCAAGTCCATCAGTCTTTCCACTACCTCATGTTGAGATACCTTTTCTCAGCCAAGCTCATAGGGACAAATCTATCTCTCTACAGTTTCTACTGTAGAAACTGTAATCTTGACCCAGGAAAACCCATTTTATATTTATTTATTATTCATCCATCCATATATCTATCTATTTATTCATTTATTATTCATTCATGTACTTATTTGTTTTTTCTGAGTCAATTGGGGTTAAGTGACTTGCCCATGGTCACACAGCTAAGAAGTGTTGAGTGTCTGAGGCCAGATTTGAACTCGGGTCTTCCTGACTTCAGAGCTGGTACAGAATAGACTTTTAAGTTCAAATATCTTACATACTTTAGGAAGATTTCATTAAAAAATGCTTTGGGATCTAGTGATCCAAAGACAGATAAATCAATAACTGGAATAAAATACTTTCTTCCCTTGGGTTGTTGTAAGGATCAGATGGAATGACAGACATAAAGCTCATTGCAAACCTGAAGTATGTATAGATATCCCTCTCAGAATAAGCTCATCACCTTTTATATCACTGCTAACTCAGCCTTGATTGACTATCTGTCTCTCAGCCTCCTCTTCCTTCTGACTAAACCGGCCGGGAGAGCAATGTGCTAAACTCCTCCCAATACCATCCTTTATTGAGAGCAGAAACTGGTCTCAGCTCACTCCACTTTGCATGTGATGCCCTGTCTGATTTCAATTCCATGGAACAAGATATTGCTGGTTTCCTGTCCATCAATTTCCTGCCTCCATTTGTGTCTCGTCTCCCCCATTAGCTTGTAAAACTGTCGGAAGCAAGGACTGTCTTTCTTTCTATTAATGGCATCACCAGAGCCTTGCACAGTGACTGGCACATGTATCAACGTGTATCAACAATCCATGTTGATTGGATTGGAAGATAGGGAATAGTAGGATTCAGGCATGCTGGATGAGACCTTATATGTAAGTTAACACTAAGGTGAAAGATGGAATAAGGAAGAAACCACTATGTGATTCCAGAGAGCGAAACCCAGATTAGCTGAGCTTTCATTGAGGTAGAGCTTTTTACTTCCTTTAGAATCAATGTTTACCATTGCTATTGTCTCCAAAAGGGTAAATATTACTATCCACCAACAGGATCCTATTTACTAGGATTCGGATACCGAAACACCATTCCTCCCTGGGAAATAGTTTTTTTTCCTTTCTTTTGAATGGATGCAAAAGGAAAGAATGAAACTCTATGTTTCTAAGAGTGTGAAATAACAATAATTAGGACTGAAACATGTTTGAGGAAATTCTACAAGCATTTACTGTGTGATAGGTATTCTATGGGACGCTAGCAATACAAACACAAATATGATGATTCAAACCCTCAAGGAACTTATTGTCTATGATCCTTCCAGGTCGATGGAGAAAAAAGCCGTCAGCTAAATAGAAGGAGAAGCAGAAGAGAATAAACATCCAGGGAGGGGAGGGGAGCCACCAGTGTCAAATGTTGCAAGGAGACCAAGAAGGATGAGGACTGTGAAATGGCCATCAGTATTGGTAGAGCGTGGGTAACCTTGGTTACCTGTGTTTCAGTGGAGTGCGGAGGTACGAATCCAGATAGTGAGGAGTTTCTTATAAAAGCTGCTTCCAAAATAGAAAGCTATATTGTTTCATGGGCACTTAAGAGGGAAAAAACGTCTCCATGTTTAATGTCAGGAGCACCTCATCTCATTGATTTAAGGAATGAAACCCTGGTGAAAGGTTTTCTGTTAGGCTGATTAGGAAACGCTCCCACTTTTACTCCTAGAGTAATTTGTCATATTCTTACTATAAAAGAACCAATTTGGTAAGAAGCTACATCACCTATTAAGTCTTCTGCAAACTCTGAAGGCCTGAGATAAAAATTAAGTGGATTAGTTCACAAGGCTCAGGATTGCTTTGCAGCATGTCAGCCACTGATGACTATGTGGAAAATATAGTATCTGCTCCTAACGCCAACTGAAGGAGAACTCTGCCCAGAGGAAAATTGCAGTGAGCTCCCCAACTGAGCAGAAACCATCAATGCCTTCTTAGCCCTGCTGCTACTGGTAATAGTCATGATCACACGTCCAAAACTTGAAAAGACCTTAAGTGTGTCAAGCGCAACTCTTCTGGTTTACAGATAGGGAAATTGAGTCTCATAGAAGT
This sequence comes from Antechinus flavipes, assembly GCF_016432865.1. Lineage (NCBI taxonomy): Eukaryota > Metazoa > Chordata > Mammalia > Dasyuromorphia > Dasyuridae > Antechinus > Antechinus flavipes. Next base: position 19,311,100 of record NC_067401.1, read on the forward strand.
TAGAGGTCACACAGCTAGTAAGTAGGTAGGGCTCCTTATATTAATTCCCTAGTCCAGTTCTCAATCTCCAAGAGCTGCAGATTTTAGAATCCCATTGAATCAGATTGCCAGTCCCAGACTGAATTTCACCTAAAATAACATGATAATAATGTTAACAACAATGAGTATTATTTATAGGGTACTTTTAATATTTAATGGAGAATGTGAATGGATAGGCAAGTATATGGACCAGTGGATAAAGTACTGGACCTGAAGTCAGAAAGATTCATCTTCTTGAATCCAAATCTGGCCTTAGATACTTACTACCTGTATGGCTCTGGGTAAGTCACTTAACTCTGCCTCAGTTTCCTCATCTGTAAAATGAGTTTTTACTTTAGTGGTTTTGAGAGGCTGGAAAAACATGGAAAACATGGCTTTATATGAGGAAATCTTACATTTTTAATGTGTCAAATTCTTGGACTGTCTGGTGAAAGTTATGCACTTCTCTGAATAATTTTTTTTAAAAATGTATTAAATTTCAATTAAAGATTTTTTTTTTGCTGAGGCAATTGGGGTTAAGTGACTTGTCTAGGGTCACACAGCCAGGAAGTGCTAAGTGTCTGAGGCCAGATTTGAACTCTGGTCCTGCTGACTTCAGGGCTGGTGTTCTACCCACTGGGCCACCTACCTACCCCTCAGTTAAATATTAGTGAAAATAAGAATAGAATTTTTTTTCCATCCAACTTAGGGATCTCCTGAAATTTATCTGCCAGCCCAAGTAAAATCCAGGTAAAAAAGCGTTGCTCTTTATGTTTCCATTTTTAGTACAAAATTTTAAACAAATATTGTAAGGTAGCAATACCAGTGCAATCACATGCCTTGCCATTTATTTCATTCTATTTCAATGATCTTGCTTAGGACAGATCCTTAAAAATGAAAATCAGGAACAGATGAATTTCTTACCATGACTGTGATAAACCGGCAGAAATAGAAGAAATCTGATAGATTGTTCAGTAGAAGCCTTTAAATTTTACACAGGAGGCAGCTGAGATCCAGAGAGGGAGATTACTTTCCCGAAAGTCATTGAGCTAGTTTGGTGGAGAGCGAGGATTAGAATTTTAGTTTTCTGATTTCTGGACCAATCTTCTTTCCAGTTCTTATAACAAGTGTATTTATGAATGTTTAAGACAATTTTTCTATCCACCAGGGGGCACTGTTTCCTTGTGGAAAAGAAAAAAAAAAATCTGATGGGGCTGTCTCGACAGCCCCAATTTTTTATGGCTGGGAATAGCTACAGCATTTACTCTGTTCTAAGAAATATTCTGATTGGAGAGGGGAAAACCACCTAATAGCTTTATATATATATATATATATATACACATCTATCTATATCTATATATCTAAATATCTATATGGAGAGAGAGAGAGAGACAGAGAGAGAGAGAGAGAGAGAGAGAGAGAGAGAGAGAGAGAGAGAGAGAGAGAGAGAGAGAGAGAGAGAGAATTTATTTATATAAAACATTTTATCTCTGTTCAGTAGTCTTCTTACCTTGGAGAAATCTTGGCCCTGCCAGCCTGTTTTCTTATTGATGAGTCTCTGGTTCTACAAAGGGACCAGCCTATGTTCCCTTCTGTCTCCAAGTCAAGTGAAATGAATAAACCTTGATTAAGAACTTCCAATGTTCCAGGCCCTGTGCAAAGCCTTGGTTCCACTCACCTGTTGGACTTCTGCATCTCCCCACCAGTATCCGCTTCTCTCCATTCTCCTTTCCAGCTCCCCCAGTAGAATGTAAGCCCCTTGAGGGAAGGGACCATCTGTTTCGTTTGTATGTTTGCTTGTGTGCCAGTCATTTTGCCCAATCCACAAGTATTTAGGAAATTCTGCTACGATATCTGTCACAAAGTTGTCCTCTTTTGGCTTGAACACTAGCCAACGGTGACCCTAAGTAGAGATCACTCTGTTTAGCCAAAATTTGCTTCTCCAACTGCCATCTGTTGCTCTTATTTTTGCTCTCTGCTTCCAGGCATATTTAATTGTCTTTGCTACAGGAGCCTTCTTCAGATACTTGCAGAGAACTTCTGTAGGTCTTTTCTTTCTCTAGATTAAGCATCTAATTCCTTCCAAGGATCCCCAGATGGCAAATATTCTGATTAGAGAGGGAAAAAACCCCTAATAGCTTTACATATATACATATATATTTATATAAAATATTTCTGCTTTTATCTCCATTCAGTAGTATTCTTACCTTAGAGATACCTTGGCCCTGAGGGCCTATCTTCTTATTGGTGAGTCTCCAACCATTTTGGTCATCTTGTTTGAGATGCGTTTTCACTTTACAGAATCACATATTATTCATGGAGTCAGACAGATATTGGAGCCATAACAAAGCTACTAAATGATTTTGGATCCTTTTCCTTTTATCCAAAGAGAATTATCTGATTAGGTCATGTGTCTAGATCTCCACAGATGTTGGTAAAAGATTTTCTCTTGACATTATCTGAGTACCCACAATTCAGTTCATTTATTACTTTTTTTTTGCATATTCTTTATTTTAGTCAATACAGAAAACTCAACAAAAGACTTAGAAGAACCTATAAACAATGAGTTCAATTCTTTTCTCTTTCCAGTATCTTCTACTTTTTCATATGTTCTTCAAATCTTCCTTACTCAGCACTCAAGACTCCCTTTGGGAAAGAACTAAGCTTGGGGTTTCTAGACGAACAACATTCTTTCTAATTAGCCTTGTGTCATGAAGAAAGCTCATTATAAAAGAGGGACAAGACTCAGATCCTTTGTTCCTTCTTGTTGCAGCTTGGGTAATTTGTAGCTGCTCACTTTGGCCTTGGAACTAAGTGCTCAATCCTCATCAAGAGGTTTGATGTTTGGGTCATTTGCCTTCTTTTGACAGAAGGTGAGCCCTTTGTACCCTTGATCATGTTGGCTTTAAAGTAGCCACCCAGATTAGTATCATTCAGGAAATCTTGCCCCTTCCTCTTAATAAATTATCAATGGGAAGGGTCAGTGGTATCAAATTCAGACAGACATAAAGGTCCCTAAAGTGGAGTAAAGGTCCCTGTGAGCCTTTAAATGTAAGAATATCTATGTTTTATCATCTTTTTTATTTATTCTGTTAAATATTCTCCAATTACATTTGAATCTGGTCATACTTGGTAGTGTTGTGGGCTGACATTTGACACCCTTGGACATGGTCACAACCTCCAAATGGAGTTGCTTTCAAAAGCCTCAGAGAAAGGTTCATCACCCTGCTAAGCTCCATAACCAAATCAGAATTGGAAGAAGTTTACAAGATCATTGTATAGGAATCCCCTGTAGAAAAGCTCACTCATTGGCCAACTAGTCTTTATTTGACTATGTCTAGAAAGGGAGAGCTCCCTATTTCCTGGCATGGGCATTTTATTTTTAAATAGCTTTAATTATTAGTAAGCCTTTTAAAATACTAAAGCTAAACCAATTTTCTCTGCAATATTTGCTCACTGGTTTTAGTTCTATCTTCTGGAGTTAAGCAGAATGGTTATAATTTCATTTTTATGTGATGATCCTTTAAATAATGTATGGCAGCCCCCATGGCCACCTGAGTCACTGCTCTTGTGGCTGTTATTTAGGACTGTCCAACTCTTTGTGATCCCATGGATGATGGCTCACCAGGTCCTTCTATCCTCCACCATCTCTCTAAGTCTGTCCAGGCTTATCTATCCATCTCATCTTCTGCCATCCCTTTTTCCTTTTGCCTCCAATCTTTCCCAATGAGTCCCATCTCATCATACGGTCAAAGTATTTAAGCTTCAGTTTCAGTATTTGACTATTTAGTGAAAGGTGTGAATTAATTCTTTTAAGTATTGACTTATTTGATCTCCTCGCTGTCCAAGGGACTTGAATCATTGCTTATTTGTGGTAAAAACCCTTTAATTCCTTCAATTAATCTTTATGTGGGCGGATCTTCAATCCCCTATTTATCCTGTTTGCTCTTCTAGGTTCCCAGACTCAGAGCTTAGGCGTTATTTAGTCCAGGGCTTCTTAAACTTTTTCCCACTCATTACCCCTTTTCACCCAAGAAAGTTTTACATGACCCCAGGTATATAGGTACACAAAATAAGTGTATAAATCAAACATTTGTTGATAATAAATCATAATTTTACAACCCCTACATTCAATTACAAGACTCCATATGGGGTTGTAAACCACAGTTTAAAAAGCTGGGATCTAGTTCAAACCCATTTCTTGTGGGCCAGGGTACTGGTGCAATTGGGAAGATATGAATTAACATCTCAACCCCCATTTAATACTTCTACAAAACTAGACAGGACTATGAGAATTGAAGAAGTTGTAGATAGTAGTATCCAGCTATGCATCTTTTGGGGCAAGGAGAATATAAAGTCATCTCTTTGACAGGGAACTCCTAAGACCTCCAGGGAATAGACTTTATGAATTGCTTTTTAAACATCTCAGAAATGGCTTTAACCATGGAGGTATTTTATTACTTTAAAAAAATTGAATCCTGAGGATTGAGCGACCCATTGTATTAGACCATGGAACTACTAGTAGAGGACCATTCATTTTTCAGATGAGAAAAACTGATGTCCCTAATAGAAAGGGACATACTACAACTTGTCCTTTTTTGTGAGGCAACTGGTGTTAAGTGGCTTGCCCAGGATCACGTAGCTAAGAAGTGTTAAGTGTCTGACGCTAGATTTGAACTCAGGTCCTTTCTACTTCAGGCTAGTGCTCAATCCAGCAGCAATCCAGCTGTCACATGTCCATGTTCTTCTTAAAATATGACCTAGAATTTAACACAATACTCTAGAAGTGATTTGATCAGAATAAATCAAAACTATTACTCCTCATATGCTGCATTCTATTTCTACCTTCATATAACTTAAGTTCATTCATTAGACTATGGTATAAAATGGTTGAGACATGTAGAACCAACTGACTTCTTTTTTTTAATATTTTATTTTATTTTATTTTATTTAATAATAACTTTATATTGACAGAATCCATGCCAGGGTAATTTTTTTACAACATTATCCCTTGCACTCGTTTCTGTTCCGATTTTTCCCCTCCCTCCCTCCACCCCCTTCCCTAGATGGCAAGCAGTCCTATATATGTTAGATATGTTGCCAACTGACTTCTTTTTAAAGGACAAACTAAGATCATAGATCTATTTCTACCTTCATATAACTTAAGTTCATTCATTGAACTGTAGTGTAAAATGATTGAGCCATGTGGAAACAACTGACTTCTTTTTAAAGGACCAACTTTGATCATAGATCTAGAACAGGTTTCTATGTAGAACTCCCTTGGGAGAATTTCTGAATAAAACAGAGTCTTATAAATATAAAATAAATATAAATATAATAACAGACTGTATAAATAATCAAAGTTTTTCACATTACTTTACATAGGGAGAAACTGAGGCTAGTAATGGACTATTGGGCCAAGAGTGATCTCAATGGGTTGTACTTGGTTTCTTCCTTACATGTTTTTAGGTTTACCTTTTTGTAACTAGAACATACTCTCACTTCCTCTTTGGTCCTTTCAGCTGGAGGGGTCTTATCACTTCTATAATCATGTTTTCTATAGCCATGACCAAGTCCATCTGACATTAAACAGAGAACTTGCAGTCTTCTCCCAAAGTTACCCAGTAAGAAAGTAGGGAAGCCAGGATTAAAACCCAAGGTGCCTGTCTTCTAATTCTTTTCTTATAGCATGTCACCCCTTTTGGGCAAATTTGCTATAGGTCTTGGGAAAGGTCTATATTGTCAATGTTTGATTAGTTCCATGTGCACACACCATTCACTGATACATAGATACCATATTCAGGGTGTGTCTACACAGACAATTGTGTTCAGTCAAACAATGGAGAGAGGTGTCTAGTTATTTTGATTCCTACTCAATTTTCTCCAGTAGAATACAAGCATGTGGAGGGCAGATTTGGCAATTTGGTAAAGTAGAAAAGCACAGATTCTGTAGTCAGAAGAGGTAGACTCACATCCTACTCTAACACTACCTATTTCACCATGGAAAAATTGATTAACTACCCTGAACCTCAGTTTCTTTATCTGTAAAGTGAGGTGGTTGAAGTACCTTCTGAGGTTGCTTCCAAGTTATTTCATGACTATTTTCCTTTTCAAAATGTGTCTTCTTAGGGACTAACAGAATGTCCAAAGAGAGATTTCTAGTCCTTTGTTTTCTAATAGGACTAGTGACATCACAGGATGCTGTCTTGACTCTTGAGTGAATTGGATTTAAGTGAGACAGAGTTGCACAATGTCATTGAGTTCACTCTCTCTTCCAGTCATTGAAGTGGCAAGACAAAAGTCAAGATGACTGACAATGGCCTGGGATGCAGTGGATGACTTTGGTGTCTTTGACCAAGCTCTAAGAGCTCCACAGTCCCTGCTTTAGCCACTTTGGGAACATATTGTTTTCATCCACCTTTTCTTCAGAGGGGAAGTCTACACATGTTTGGGTTAGACATTCTCCTAACTCAGGGGTTTGAGGACTGTCAGTTACTCTCAATCTGGCGCGGCCCATTTGTTGACAGTCTCACTGGGGTACGTCTGCTGTGCTACGACTTCTTGGAGCTACATTTGAGAGCCAGATGGATCTCAAAGGGGCCGAACAGCCCTGAAAAGGACTCGGCAGTCCCTCCTAGCAGAGGTGCTAATCCTCCTTGAACACTCCATGCTTCCTGCAGGTAGGAAGCACTTGATAAATGCTACATAGATTGAACCGAAGAGCAGTTAGCGTTGCAAGCTATCTCCCTATCATCGCTGGTAGTTCCTAACTCATTTAGAGCAAGTTCATTTTTTATAGGGCATCATCAGCCAAAGAACTCAGCAGCTTAGCTTTACGGAGAATAATGCTGACAAGGGGAAGTTCACAGCTGCAGGGATGATGGCTTATTAGAAGCATTGGGAAGCAATGGAAAGAGTGCTGAACTAATTTCTGTGGTTGTTAGTAGCCTGAGTTCAAATCCCAGCATGACCTGGCATGATCTTGGGCAAGTCACTTAATTTCTCTGGGTCTCAGTTTCCTTCTCCGTAAAAAAGGAATACTACTAGATGGTCCGTAAGATCTCTCCCTCCTCTAAGGCCATATGCTTTTACGTTAATTTTGCTGCCTTATATGTGAAGCAGTGTGACGTAGATAATGTAATACTTGGAGTAAGGAAAACTGGGTTGAAATCTTGTCTCTATCACTTACCAGATGTGGATCCAAGGACCAGTCATTTAAACTCCCAGTACTTCAGTTTCTTCATCTGCAAAAGGAGATAAAAGTTCCTCCCTTACAGGGTTGTCTTGAGCCTCAAATGAGATAATGTATGTAAAGTGCTTTGCAAAGCTTAAGGCACTAGATAAATGTCAGCCATTATAATTCAGCAGTGCCTGTCGGGAGAGAAGTCTATGGTCTTTTGTGAAGGTAAGAGAAGGATGGAGAGGAAGGGGATAGTTGAAATACTCCCTTTCTCTGAGTCCTGATCAATAGTCCTGTGTCCCAAACATAAAGAACTTCCTGCTGTATTGACACACACTGCCACAAAGAACTGTTTTAGAGGTTTAAACAGGAGAGAAGAGTTCATGTATTAATGAATGATTATATAGTATGCATTGGCCGGAGTGCCCTTTCTGAGCCTCAGTTTCCCCATATATTAAGGAATGATTTTGATGATCTCTGAGTCTCTCTCCTCCCTCTCTTCCTCATTTCTCTCTCCCTTTCTCCCTCTCTCATTCAAATATATCAATATTAGATACTAATATTGCAAGTTAGAAAAGAATAAAATACGCCAAATCTAAGAAATCTTTGTTGAAAATATTTTACAGTTACCAAATTATTTTTATGTCGAGTTGTTTGATTTGATTCTTAAGACTACTCTGAGATAAGCAGAGCAAGGGACAATGGAAAGAATGCTGGGATTGGAATCAAATGAGCCTGGTACATCACTGTTTGTTTGGAAAGTTTCTCAACCTCTCTGGGCCTGTGTTCTCATCTGTAAAATAGGGAGGGATGTGGTGGAGAGGGACGACCAAACTCTCTTCCAGTTCTTACGTGCTACTATGGGTAATGTTAAGTTGTTGAAGCTTCTAGCTGTTCGGCCCCTTTGGGATCCATCTGGCACTCAATGAGGATGATGATGATGATGATGAATACCTAGCATTTACATAGTTTGAATGTGTGATGCAAAAATGCTCTAAAATATAACATTTTATTCTTATAATGACTATCATTGTCTTATAATTGAAATTGAACAAATATTAAGTGACTTGCCCAAGACCACATGACTAATAAGGCTCTGAAGTTGCATTTGAATTCACATCTTCCTGAGTCCAGCTTATCCATTATACCATCTCTTGCCTAGCAAACTAGAATACAAGGTCCATTTTTTCCAAGGTTCCAGTGCCTAGATTGGGAAATAAGATATCTGTGGATGAAAAGTGATACACAGTATTATATGTGACTAATGGCTAAATGTGTGGTACAGAGGATTTTGTGTGAGTTCTAAGCAAGAAGTCACCAAGGGTTGAAGTATGGAGAGAAGTTTTCATGGAAGTGAACCTGGTCCTTGAAGAATGGATATGGTTTAGAAAAAGGGAGAAAGAGTCAGGAGAGAATTCTAGGCTCTGCGTACATGTATGTGTATAAGGGTGACATTAGAAGGAAGGGACAGTGAAGGGACAATGAGAACAGGACAAAAGAACTATTCAAGGGACTGTGGGAGCATAAAAGGAATATGGAGGAATGGGGAAGGGAACTGCTGCTCATTGTAACTTTAGAAAAAGCTTTCTTAGCTTTGAGGCTGGCTACATTGGGCTAGTGAAGGGGCTACTTTGAACAGAAGTGATTTTGTAAATGTCTTACTTGTCTTCACCTGTTAAAATTTAGTGGAAGGCAGGGACTGTTTTTTTTTTTTTTTTTTTTTGTATTATCATCCCTAAAACTTAGCACAACCATTTGGACCATGATCATGATTTAATAAATGAATTTAAAAAATTCACCCATCCATCAATTCATCCAAAAAGACTGATCAATAAAGCCAAACAACTCTCCTGTTAGTTTTTGATAGTTTTCGACAACCCACAGGAGTCTTGACATCATTGTAGAAAAACAAAGCTTAAGTAGGAACCCGCCTGTTTGCACATTGCCTTTGCCCCAATGTGTCAAATGCATCTCTAGAATAATAAGGCTCTTAACTTGGATGTAATATAAGTAGATCTAACCAATAAGACAGTTTAGCACGATGGAAAGAGCATTGGATTGACAGTCAAAGGATCTGGATTCAAATCCTAACTTTGCCCACTTAAGTAAACGCTCTAGATCTCAGTTTCTTCAACTGAACGAAGAGGACTAGATGACTTTCCGATAGAAAGTGACTTAGAAAAAAAGTTTGAAATTTAAATCCCTGGATGTTGGGTAATATATCAGGTGTCATTAGGCAGTTGTTTGCCTGAATTTAGCTGTAATTGTTTTTATTTTCTGCCCAAACTTTTATGTGCAGGTAACCCTATGCTTTGTCTAAAATACTAGGCTGGATAGAAAATGTTATCTTAGGGCTAGTACAACCAAGTAGCAAGCCCAATATCCCCACTTGTCTACTTTTTAATGTGGCTGCCTAACCAGCTGTGGAAGGCAGCAGGTGGGAAAGAAACATAGCAGAAGGCTTGGGATGAGGGATGAGGTGAGGGAATGACATGTGAAGGGAGGATCGTACCATTAATTACTTTCTATTTTAAAATATATAATAGAGTGACTACACACTCTGGATTTCACGCTGAGCTGGGTAGCATACATTGCATCAAATGGGTTGCCAGAGGGGTTGTGCACATTGGAACAAACATCACTTAGTGGATTTGTGTTGCGGAATGACACCAGAATATGTATGCTTGAAAATATAAATGCTATTTTATGAAAAAGACACATCTGAGAGTTAGGCAAAGTCTAGTGAGATGGTAAGCTATCATCCTCAAACTCATGACAGGAAAGGCTCTGTCCAGTGGAACAGTTTGGGGACACAGAATCTAAGGTTCTGCCCAGTGGAACAGCTTGGGGACACAGAATCTAAGGTTCTGCCCAGTGGAACAGCTTGGGAACACAGAATCTAAGGTTCCGCCCAATGGAACAGCTTGGGGACACAGAATCTAAGGTTCCGCCCAATGGAACAGGTTGGGGACACAGAATCTAAGGTTCCGCCCAATGGAACAGGTTGGGGACACAGAATCTAAGGTTCCGCCCAATGGAACAGCTTGGGGACACAGAACCTAAGGTTCTGCCCAATGGAACAGTTTGGGGACACAGAATCTAAGGTTCTGTCCAGTGGAACAGTTTGGGGACACAGAATCTAAGGTTCTGCCCAATGGAACAGGTTGGGGACACAGAATCTAAGGTTCTGCCCAAGAGAACACTTTGGAGATACAGAATCTAAGGTTCTACCCAATGGAACAGTTTGGGGACACAGAATCTAAGTATCATAATAAATACCAAAGGAGCTGGAACCCTATCTACTACATGTGGAGGTAGAGAAACTGCAAAAAACAAAAAAATGAAATTAATGAAAGATTAGTAAAGAATCGGGATCAGTGGACAGAAGTGGCAAATAGGAGAATTTGCAAAGTATACCACTTCAAGCACTTTATTTTACAGGTAAGCAAACCTAACACAAATTCTAGGTACTCTGTGGAGGCACTTCCATTAAACCACAGCTCATAAGCCCCCATTGATGTGTACATTTTTACTAGCCAACCATCCAGAGAACACACTTAGTTCAAAACAAAGACATTTTTAATGAAGTAGCATAGTAAGAAAAGTAGCCATAAAATACTTCCCCCATGGAGAAATGGGGTGTTCTCTCCTACAAATACGTGCAGCATCAGTAGGGAGGAAAAGTAGGTATGCATATGATCATAACCAGGGAGCTTACGTGTATTTACAAGTCATGTCTGGCCAGGATGTAGAGTAGCCAGGATACATCAGGGAACCTCTGTGGCCAACACACGTAAAAGGAGACGACTCCTTTGATGCATCAGGGATAGCAATATATTCTGATGATGTTGGTGTCCATTGGACATCCTATCTCTTTATTGTATCCCAGTGCTTTCTTCTCTGCCATTCTTTGCTTCTCTCTCCCTCCGTTCCCAACCATTAACAATTCCCTAGAAGATCACTTAATTTACCCTTTATGAAACTAGGGGTTCATACTTATTTGCATAGAAATCTCATCATTGGTAGAGATCAATTACTGGATGCTTCTATATGAGTGTGTATACAGATAAATGATTATGAGCATGTTATCTCCAGCATTAGAATGTGAGTTCTTGGAGGTCGAAACTGGTTTTGCCTTAGTCTTTAGCACAGTGGTTTGCCCATAGTAAGTACTTAATAGATGCTTGTTTATTGACTAACTTACTGGGGATAGTAGAAGGGTCTCAGATGAGATTTGGACTAAAAAATCTCTGGGATCCTACTATTTATGAGATTCTGTGAGCTTTTGAAAACTGCCAGAACTGGGCTTGGTGATACATGCCTGTAATCCCAGCTACTGGGGAGGCTGAGGCTGTTGGATTATTTGAGTTTGGGTGCTTCTGGGAAAGCAGATCAATCAAATGTCCACATTAAGTTCAGTATCAATAGCCTCCAGGGCTGGCTGTCTAAGGAAGAATGAACCAAATTAATTTAGAAATAGAGTAAAACAAAGCATAATGATCAGCAGTGGGATTGGATGAGTGATCCCTGTGCTTCTAGACTGGGCAAGAATGAAAGACTCAGTCTCCCCCTAAAAAAAAAAAAGACAAAAGGAAAGAAGAAAAGAAGAGAAAAGACAAGAAAAAAGTGTTGGAATATGAGAAGAAAATGTCAAGGGTCTGATTGTATGGGACCCCATTGCTTCCTTTCCTTTATAGAAGACTCCAACCTACCTGAAGTGCACAAAGGCAGCTCTTTAGGCAGTATGGAAACTCCCAGCGCAGAAATGATGAAGAATGAAAGGGAAAAAGGGAATTGCACACCTAAGCACTGGAGAGAGGATGATGGCCTTAACAAAGCCATAATATTGTAATATAATCACCTATATTTGAAAGTGTGTATGTGGCAATAGAATGGGAAAGACTAAAAATTCACCAGACCTGCTCAAAATAGAAACTTCACGCATCCTTGAAAATCAGGGAGCGTTCCCACTCATTCATGATTAGAAAGAAAAAAAGTTACAACCCAGCAAGCAAGTCAATCGATCCCACTGCTGAAAGTGGTTGGATGAACCTACTGGGGCATCTAAAATATTTTTATTGCTATCTTTAGTTTCTCTATCACCTTTGTTTCCAGACATATCCCTTGTTTCTCCTACCCAGAGAGCCATCACATGTAACAAAGAATAAAAAAAAGTGGGGGGGAAGGAGTTCAGCAAAAATGACCAATATATTAACTGAGTCTGATAGTATATGCAATGCTCTATACCCATATTGCCCCTCTACTGCAAAGAAGGGAGAGAAGTACACTTTTCTTTCTTTTTTTCTGAGGTAATTAGGGTTAAGTGACTTGCCCAGGGTCACACAGCTAGGAAGTATTAAGTGTCTGAGATCAGATTTGAACTCAGGTCCTCCTGACTTCAGGGCCAATGCTCTATCCACTGTACCACCGAGCTGCCCCCCAAAATACATTTTTAATTTTTTCTGGGACTATTACAATTGCATTCACATACTGGGGAATGAGGATATTCCAGGAACCCAATTGAATAACAATAAATAAATACATTTGAGGGGTAGTTTGGTGGCAAAGTAGATAGAATGCCATCAGGAAGACTCATCTTTCTGAGTTCAAATCAGACTCTTACTAGCTATCACATCACCCTCTTTGCCTCAATTTCCTCATTTGTAAAATTATCTGGGAAAGAAAATGGAAAAGCCACTGCAACATCTTTGCCAAGAAATCCCCAAATGGGGTCACAAATAGTCAGAAATGACTGAAATGACACTGCAGCAACAACAAAGTAAATTTAAGAGAAAAATTGGTGCTTCAAGATGAGAAAGAGATCTGTCCAAAGCTGAACAGCTAGACACAGGACTCAGACATGGGCTGGTTGCATCTGTTGCATTCAGTTGTAAACATTGGGTTTTTGTATGGACATTGAACAAACTGCAGAACATTTACATTCAGTTCAATTTGAAAGATATTTATTAATCAACTACTCTGTGCTCCAGGCAGTGGGGATCAAAAGAGAAGATGAAAAGATGGTCACTTACCAATAAGAGCTCCCATTTTGCTCGAATTCCGTTGCATTTTACTTGGACCATCATGACATGATTGGTTGAAGGAATGGGGGATATTTAGTCAACAGAAGAGGATTTAGGGTCAAGGATCATAGATTTACATCTGGAAGATACTTTAGATGCCATCTAATCCTTGTTTTCTTACTTTACAGGGAAGGAAAATAAGGCTCACAGAACTGCCCGAAGTTTCACAGACAGCAAATAACAGGAATGAAATTTGAATCCTAGTTCTTTCCCTCCCTCTCTTTCTCTCTTTCTCTTACCTCCCTCTTTCTCTTGAAGATATTGGTAGGCAACAGAGAAAGAAGGAATAAGTAAATAGGGAGATACCGAGGATGGGAAGACTGAAGGAAAGTTCAACACAATTCAACTTAACAAGTATTTACTAAGTGTCTACTACATGTAGCCAGCACTGTGGTGGGTTCTGAGGATTAAGAACAAACAAACAAACAGAAATGGAAAAAAAACACATCTTCCTAGCAGTCTTACGTTCTATTGAGGGGAGGTGATGATGAAGATAATGAAGATATATCAATAGAAAAGTAATACAATTATATACAAAGACAAAGGGTATTAGCAAGTGGGAGTATCAGGAAAGACTTCCAGTAAGAGGAGGCCATTGTGAGGAGCCTTGAAAGAAGCTAAGGATTACATGAAGAGGAGATAAGGAAAAGGGCACTCCAGGTATTGGAGACAGCATGTGCAAGGTCATAGAGACAGGAGAGGGAAGACCTTATTCCAGGAACAACAAGCAGGTCAATTTCCTGCCGTGACACAAGATTGCAAGGGCCTGGTAAACACGGGTCAGCCTAATGAAAATGTTATAGTTTGTTAAAAATGGTTATAGGCTTTGTAGCCCATCTTCTAGTGAGTGTTAGAAAACAGTCCTTTGGGCTATGAAGCTGTGATGCTGTGCGGAGAAGGCCAGTGGGGATAGAGAGGCACAGGGGAGAGACCTGTGAATTCAGGAGTCAGAAGACTGATATCTGGGTCACAGTAGGTTGCTCAATGGCTATATCACCTTGAATGAACTTTTTGAGACTCAGTTTCCCTATCTATAAAATAAGGGCATTGGGCCTGATTATCCCAAAGGTCCCCTCAAGGTCTGGATCCTTTGTTTAATGAGACTTCTTTCCCATTAGGTCCATGCACTCTCCTTCCCAGCTCCCCTCCCTCATATAACTGATTTACCTCTTCTTACAAATCACAAACCCCTGGAGGTCACCTTATCCAACCAGCACCTGGGTGATAACCCTCTCTACAACTTACTTGGCAAATGGCCATTCAGTTTATACCCTGTTGTTTCAGGAATGGTCAATCCTTCATGGATCTATTTGGAGTTTTCTTGGCAAAGATGGCAAGTGCTTTGTCATTTCCTTCTCTAGCTCATTTTATAAATGAGGAAACTGAGTCAATAGTCTGAAGTGATTTGCCAGATTTGAACTCAGGAAAATGAGCTCCCTTACTCCTGGTGCTCTGTGCACTATGATGCCTCCTAGCTGTCCTTGTAGTCCCTACTTAAAGACCTCCAGTGCTGGACGTTCGCTACCTCCCAAAGCAACTTGTTCCTCTTTTCAAAAGTCCTAACTATCACATGACATTGATATTTTTCCCTTGGCATCTTCAGGCTATTACTCCTAGTTCTTGAGCTCAAGGGCGAGGAGAATACGAATCCCTCTTCACATGTCAGCCCTTATCTCAAAGGAAGGGCCTTCAGAGAAAGACATCAAGAGGGGAAAAAAAAGGAATGGGACTGAGAGTCCGAATATTTCAGTGATCCTTCAGATCTTCCCACTAACTTGCTGAGTGGCCCTGGAATATTATGTAAACTCTCTAAACCTTCCTTTCTTTACCTGCAAAATGAATGGGTAGGACTAGATCAGAGGTCACAGTGACCCACAAAATTCTTGAATGTACTCTTAAATGAGATTAGAGTGAAATTGTGAAATATTGAACAAAATAAATAAATGAAAATATTATCCAACGTAGATAACGTTAATTTGTGGTTCCCTAAGTCAATATGTCACTAGAAGGGATATATTTCTATTTTAGTTTGATACTACTGTACTAAATCTCCAAAGTGCCATTTAGGAATAATATTCCTTGATTCTATTTTATCCATCTATCTATATCTATGTGTATGTATGTATATATTCATGTGTGTCATTCTAGGGGAAGGAAGGTCAGAGTAGGATAATAAGTCATTATGACTTATGACATTATTCCTTTCTATGATCCTCTATGATCTTCTCTAAGTCACTTCATTTTGTAGGGTTCATTTTCCTCTTCGGGGGATAGTGGTTTGGATGTCTTGTCAATCTCTCCCAGCTTTAAATTTAAGATTCCAGCATAAAATTCAGACTATATAAATTCAGCAGGACTCCAAGAAGATGAAGAGAAGTCAAACAAGACTGAGTTATAGCAAACATACCCTTGCTGAATTATAGATTTCCAGACCACTCCACTGGATTCTGTTCATCAGGTTCCAGAAAAGCCAGAAAGAGACTCTTATCCCCCTGAATTTTGAGCTAGGAATTAGGGGAAGGTTGAGAACATACATTTCAGAACAGTGAACAGCGATCTTTCCAGGAAACAAGATTTGTAAGCTTCCCCATAATGAAGATAAAGGAAGTGATCAGGGGCCCAAATATAGAAGCTGCTAATACACTACAGAGTTAACATGTCTTTTAAATGATTGCTTCTGGCAACTATCTCTTATCCTTTTTAGTGAAATTAAACCTGGGTGACAGTACTTGTTCTAAGAAGCTCAAGGAACATGAGGCTAGATTAATGCCTACAGACCTCCCCGGATGATGCATATGTATAAGTCTTAAGAGATATCAAGAAAATCTTTCCCAGGCTGAAGAAAGATGGTGGTGGCAAGAGTGGCACCCAATGAACCAAGCTCATCCCAACCTTCTTAAGGCAGTGCTATCTAATGGGTAGAATAGTGGACATGGAATTAAAGAGATCTAGATTCAAATACTTCCTTACTGGATGTGTGTCATGTCACTTCTTTGAGTCTCAGTTTCCTCTCCTGTAAAATAAAAGGATTAGACTAGATGGCTTTGCAGATTCAGAATCCATGACCTTATAATCTTTTTATGTGATTTTTGACCTTGCCACTTAATTTTCCTGGTTCTTACTTTCCTCTTGGAAATGAGTTGGTTGGAACAAATGCCCTCTGGGGTTCTTTCCAGTTAAATCTGTGCTTCAACAGTCTTAATAAGAAGCAACTTAACCACTCTGGTCCTCAGTTTTCTCCTGTGTAAAATGAAGGAGTTGGGCTAGATCAGGGGTCCTCAAATTACGGCCCATGGGCCAGATGCAGCAGCTAAAGACATTTATCCCCCTCACCAGGGCTATGAAGTTTCTTTATTTAAGGGCCCACAAAACAAAGTTTTTGCTTTTACTATAGTCCGACCCTCCAACAGTCTGAGGGACAGTGAACTGGCCCCCTATTTAAAAAGTCTGAGGATTCCTGGAGATGATCTGTGAGGTCCCTTCTAACCTAGAATCTATGAGCTTATGATCCAATTATTCTCTTCATTTCTAAATAGGAGGAAATCATAACATATTGGCATGAGTGACAGATCTAGAGTTAGATGTGACCCTAGGTTAGAATACTGCCTCTGCTATTAATCAAGCATTTCTTAAATGCCTACTGCAAGCCAGAAAGTTTATTTGGCACTAGGAATACAAAGATAAATATGACATAGCCCTTTTCTTAAGGAGATTACATTCTAATTTATTTATTTTAATTCTATTCCAACTTAATATAGTCTCATCCATCTGACCTTGAGAAAAACACATAGACTTTCCAGGGCTGATGGGGGTGGACTATACCAGCAGTGTCAAACAAATATAAATACATATAAGTGAATAAATAAATATATATGTGTGTGTGTGTGTGTGTGTGTATCTATACATCTATATCTATATAATAGACATTATATATCCCTGTGGGCCATATATTGACATAAAACTATGTATTAACAGCATTTATATTTTATATATTCCATATAACATCATCTATATGGATTGTATATTGATATTAAAACCACATATTAACATCAAATATATTCTATTCTATTTTTATTTATTTTTGTTATGTATCTCCCAATTAGTTCAGTTGCATATGGAAGGAGGAAGTTTAGGACTTCCAGACTCAATTACTCTTCTAGACCAAAATCATATGAGCCTAGATAAAAGATCACTTGTTACTCACATGACCATGACCTAGGGCAAATCATTTAATTGTTCTGACCTTTACTTTCTTTATCTAGAAAATGAAGGACTTTGACTTCATTGGGAGTTCTTAACTTGGAGTACATGAAATTTTAAAAGTCTTTTGAAAATTATATTTCAAAACAATTGGTTTCCTTTGTAATTCTACATGTTTTAGTTTATATATTTAAAACATGATTCTGAAAAGGGGTCAGTGAGCTTCCCCAGGCTGCTTAAGAAATCTATGATGCACAAAAATTTAAGAACAACTGACTCAATAATAACAATAGTAACAATAGTTAATGTTTATATCATGCCTACCATGTGCCAAGAACTGTGCTAAGCTTTACTTTACAATTATTATCTTATTTTGATCCTTACAATATGGCTGAGAAGTAGATGCTATTATTATCCCCTTTTTACAGCAAAGGAAAGTGAGGCAGACACAGAACAAGTGATTTTCCCAGGGTCATAAAACTATTAAGTATAAAAGGTCAAATTTAAACATCTATCTTGTGTCATTTGCTAAGGAAGAAGGATCTTGATTTCCCCTGTGATTTATGTGCTTCCAACTTTTTTGGAAGAAAAGATATGTTGAAATTCATCTAAATGTCTCTCTATTGAGTGTCTAAGAGAAAGCACAAGTGACTCAATAGTCACCCAGGTAGTGCAGGGCAGGACCTGAACTATCATCTTTTTTTTTTTTTTTTCCCCTGAATGCTAAGTCAGACTCAGGTAGGAGAAATTGACCCTTGATTTATTGGGTTGTGCTACCTGTAAGAACTTTTAAAAATCAATTAATAAATATTTATTAAGTGCTTATTATGGTGGGTGTGTAATAGGCACTATGAAGGTTTGGGGACATGAAAACAAGTCAAAATAGTCTCTGCTTACAAAGAGGTCACAATCACATGAGAAAGAAAAGAAAAAATGAGGAAAGAAGGAGAGGAAGGAAAAAAAAGCAGGAGGAATGGAAAGAAGAAAGGAAGAAAAGAAGGAAAGGAAGAAAATAAATGAAAAAAGAATGCAAGGAAACAGAAATGGAAAGGAAAGAAAGAGAACAGGAAGGAGGGAGGGAAAGGAGGAAGGAATGAGGAAAGAAAGAAGGAAAAAGGAAGAAGAGAAAGGAAAAGGGGGAGGGAGAGAGGAAAGAAGAAAGGAAAGAAATAAGCATGTATTAAATAATTACTATTATTAGCTAGGCACTGTACTAAGCATTTTGAAAATATGATTTCATTTGATGACAAGCAAACATCTATGCACAAACAATATAAAGGTTAAAGTGGAAATGACTAACAAAGGAAAGGTGTCAGAATTTAGGGGGGTCAAGAAAGACTTCCTATAGAAAGTGGGGTTTCAATTGGGATTTGAAGGAGGCTGGGGAGGCCAGTGGGCAGAGGTGAGGCTGTTCCAGGCTTGGATCATAGACAGCGAAAATGCCCAGAATTGAGAAAAGGAACGTGTTGTTTGGGGAACATCATTAGAGGAGGCCAGTGTCATTAGACGGCAGACTACAAGAGATGTTTTAGGGGTTTGGGTGCTACATTATAAAGGGCCACCCAGAGGATTTTAATGGAGCCACTGAAATTTATGACTGATAGAAGACTCCCTTCCCTCTTTTTGCAGGGAGAGGAATTAGGAGGGAAATAAGAGAGGAAGAAGAAAAGGGGGGAGGCCTTGAGAAATTATTGGCCTGTTAATTGCCACCCAAAAGCTGATGTTTTATTTTGTGGTACTTAAAGATTTTATTAGGGACTGGAGTTTTTAGTTAGTGTTCGTTGCCCCAGGAGTTTTAAAAGAACTGATTTTCTGTCAGAAAAGATTGGAATCAATTGCAGTCCTCCCTTCCAGATAGTGCTAAGACATTTATTTAAAGGTTTAGATGCTCAGCCCTCCTTATCTGTATTCTGAGGAGCTTGTCCGATGAAATAAAATTCATTCATGCCTTCGCTCCCTGTGTTATTGACAAAGTGTACGCTTTATGTGACTCAGATCCAGAATCCCGACTTCTGGGAATATTTCTCTCTAAACTTGTCTGGGAGAATTATTTTATTACATTTTCCCCCATGCTAGCTCAGATATGTCTGAATGGGAAATTCTCAAGGTAGAGGAAAAGTGGAAAGTGGAGGAGGGGAGGCTGAGCAAGGGAACTAGTTAGGTCACGAGGGCCGTGAAAGTGTTGGAATTAGCAAATGCACAGTAGGATGGAGATTGCTCTTGTTCAGACACTTGTTCTCTGTGAAAGCCTCCGAAGGTTAAATGATTTCTTCGTGTGTAATAAACTGTGTGTGACACCCCACTCTTGGGAAAAAAAATCACACTGACTTGTGTTTGCTCGTGCACTGCCATGTAAGCTTGGCAAGCGATATGTGGGGAGAGTCTCTCTCTAGGTCATCTTGGGAGGCTCAGGTACCATAGAGGGCAAAGGCCACAGCATCTTTGAGTCACCAGAAGCTGAGTAAAGTCTAGCTTCTGTTTGAGTTCCCAGATTGAAGAATGTTAACAGACTTGATACTTGACTCTAAGATCTTCTGTCTAGAGATTTATTTATGTATTTTTGTAAATTGAATTGGCTATTTGTCATGAAATCCACTAAAATTTCTGTTCAAAGCCCTTGTTTAAAAATACTGGCCAGAATGGGCAAGGAGCATGGGATTTTTCAGGGGAAAATGATTGTGAAGGAACTGTGAGTTTTTAATATAAATAATAATTGTTATTATTTGAAGCACCCTCTTATTGAGACAGTGCTAGAGTTTGGAAACAGCTTAGAAAAAGGTGGATGTTAATTAATTATTGTATGAACATTAATTAACATGCTGTTTAGGTAGGCAAGTAACAAGGGCTTATTGAACATTTACTATTTGCCAAGCAATTTGTTAAGTTCAGAGGATACAAATATAGTCAGACAGGTAGATTCCAATTAGTACGAATAATGAGTTCAGTAAAGTTAGTTGCTTATATTTAATTCTCACTATTCAGATTATAATTAACATCTGGTCATTGGTTTTAGCTCAATGGAAATATGCAATGTGGATTTGAAAAATGGGACCACTTCAAGAGTTTCTCTAAACAAAAGGGAATTGAATAACAAGAAGCGTGGGATAGAATAAAGATAACCATGCTGAGGTATGATGTTAAGGTTTATAAAATGAAAAACATATTGGAAAAGGGCAGATGAAGGAAGGTTGGTCAGGCTCACCTCCCCACCCCCTAAATGGAAGCTGTGAGAGAATGTAACCAATGGGAGAAGGGCATCTTGGTCTTATAGGATGGCGCAGATGAAAAGGCTCAAGAAACCTTCTCTAAGCAAAATACTAACTGAATCTGACAGTGTATGTGTCACATGTGTAGACAATCTATAATTATGTACACACACACACAGATAGTCAGAAAATGGGAGAGAGGGAGAGAGAGAGAGAGAGAGAGAGAGGAGAGAGAGAGAGAGAGAGAGAGAGATGTTTTTTCAAGGACAAGTTTGATTATTATCATTAAATGATACTTTGTAATCTATAATATATTTATAATTACAGGCAACCACTTTAGCCATTTTGTTGTTCTTTCCATTTATATGTGGAGGTTGACTTCTGCAAGTGCTCTGATCCCATTTGGTCTTTTCTAGGAGACTGAAACTTCAATTATTTTCTTTCTTTCTTGAATCTTTGACCTCTTTCTATTTACTACTTCTTTCTCTACTGCCTTTATACCTTGCCCAAGTGTTGTCCACCATCCCTCCCCCCAAACCAACTAAACAAGAAAACTTCAACTAGACATAATTATTCCTTACCCATCACAACTTTCCCCATCATGGTTCTGATATATTGTGAGCCAGAATAAGAAATTAAATAAGAATTTTTGGGGAGTTTTGTGGAAGTTACAAATAATATGAGGTTAGCAGATGACACAGATAAAGTTTAGAAACTCAGAAATGCATAAAATATATGTATAGTATTGTCTAATATCAACACAGTTTATCTTTTAACACCATAATAATGCATACTTGTATTCTGGTGTGAGGAGAGGGCCAAAAAATTATGTGGATTTTCTACTTCTAGGGGGTGCCATGCCCCTAATCCCCGGTTGTGAAAGGGATAACTGTATACCGTCCCCTCAAACTATCTTCTTAACCAACCCCAGCCTTTCTTAGCCAAATTTCTTATACATTGCTCTTCTCTTATTCATTGCTCAACTGTTTGCAAACTGCATTTTGGCTTCATTGCTCAACTGAGAAACTCCTCTTCCCAAATTACTATTTTGGACTTAATTATAAAATCTGATGGCGTTTTCTCAGTCATATTCCTTGACTAGCGTGTTTCATTTGATACTGTTGTCCATCATCTTTGGGTTACTTTTTTTTTTTTCTGACTTTCATGACATTATTACCTCCTGATTCTCCTGCTATCTATCTGACTGATAGCCTTGTCTCCTATATTCGCTCATCATACACATCACTTCAAATGCTATTCACATCAACTTATATTTGTGCCCTCAACATTTGGCATAGAGCCTGACACATATTAGATGCTTAGTAAATACTCGTTGGTTATTTGTTGTAGTTATTACAATATTGCTTCCTTGGTTCTTTCTTTTTTCATTTCCAATCGTTTCTTATGTTTTTACTCGCTCTCTGTATTCTTCATATCTATTGATTCCTACAGCAAAGTAATACTTCCTTACATTTGTCTACCACAACTTGTTTAAGCAATTCCTACTTGGTGGATACTTACTTTGTAACAGAAAACTTTTTTAGTTGGTCACAATGTATAAAGCTCAGTGTTAAATGCCTGGGCTACAAAAATAAAGTCAGGTAATTCCTCTAAGGAGATGATATTCTACTTTATATATAACTCTGTCTGTCTTTCTGTCTGTCTCTTCTTTTCTATATCTGTGTGTGTGTGTGTGTGTGTGTGTGTGTGTATGTGTGTGTGTGCATATGTGTATAAATATATGTGTGTTTTGGGGCAACAGCTGCCATAGAGGATAGAGTAATGACCTTGGAGTTAAGAAGATTCATTTTTATGAGTTCAAATCTGGCCTCAAACATTTACTAGCTAGATAATCCCGGGCAAATCACTTACCCCAATGATCTCAGTTTGCTCATTTATGAAATGATCTGGAGAAGGAAATGACAAATCTTTGCCAAGAAAATCCCAAATAGGGTTACAAAGAATCAGATATGACTGAACAAAAACAACTATATACATATGTATATATTTGCATATATCTAATATTTGTATTTATTATTTTTATATTCAAGCTCTAAGTACCATTTGCCTTTGACACTGAAGGCAAGTCCTATTTTTAATAAGTATTTGAATCTTTAGTATTTAGTACAGTATCTGGCACAAAGTAGGTGCTTAATAAAAGATTGATTGATAGAAAGAATCCTTAACTCAAATACAACCTGTTATATGAGGTCCTTCCTGAACTGTCCCACCCCAAGATGCTAATGCTCTTCATCCTTGGAAAGTGTCTTGTATTTTTGGACAAATTTTGTATGTACTTAATTGGGCACATATTGTCTGCCTCTTGAGGGCAGGAATTATTTCCCTTTTCTCTCTGTATCCCCAGAACTTAGGATGGCGACTTTTATATAATTGGCACTGAATAAATGCTTTTGATTGATCGATTAGCTTCTGGATGACTCTCTCTCTCTGACTTCCAAGGAGATTTGAACACCACGTCTCATGAATATATTGCGTCTCACAGAATCCACTGAGTTGTGACAAGGATTTACTGGAAGGCACTCTAAGTAACGAACTGGATGCTGAAAAAGGATGGGTAGTTAATTACATGGTCAATTGCACATCCATATTTACACAGTGATATTACAGGATTATTTTCACCTTGCAAAACAAATCCATCTGGATAAATCAATATTATTTCCCAATACAGTTCCTAATCTCAGCTCAGAAAGAATACCGAGAGCCAGGGAAATCTAATACTATTCTCTCAAAATAATTGGACAGATTCGTCCCCAAGAACAGTCCTTAAAGAAAGAGACTGGTTAATCAGTTTTTGACAGCACTCAGAGCACAGTGCTAAAGATTTAGAAATGGTCCCTGGAGGGGGTGCATTAATATCCTTAATGGGAGGTGAGTTTTTTGCTGCAGAGAGAAATCTTTTGGACTAGGCATTTCACATTTTTCAGTGGCAAATGAACTGTTTCTTGACACTTGAGAGAAAGTTAGCAAAAATTAATGGATTCTCCACAGTAACAACCAGTGACTCTTGAACTTTATCTATGTGCTTTAGGCCAGTGCAGGAAGTGCTGTTGTTTTCTATTTCAATCAGATAGAATGATAGCCACAATCTAACAAGTGAAATTGAATAGATATAAATGTAAAGTCCTGTCCTTGGGTTCAAAAAGCTAATAGTACCAGTATAGGATAGGATCTTTAATATTGTGTTCCACGTAGACACCGCAGTATGGGGGAGACAAGCTATAAAGTCTCTTGAGTAAGACCAGGAGGATGAGAATCTCATAAATTCAAAGCCACATCATTTGAGGAGTATTGGAAAACTGAGCATATTGAGTCTGGAGAAGAGCAGATATCATTGTCATCTTCACTTTATAGTTTGACATGATAAAAAGATGAGATTTACATTAGTATCTGGCAAGATTGGGTAGGTGGAGGGGGCAACAATCAGTAGGTAAAAGTAAAAGAATAAAATTTTGACTCTATAAGGCAAGCACACACACACACACACACACACACACACACACACACACACATATATACTTAATTTGGGATACCTATCAAAATGGATTGCTATCAAAAGTAATGAGTTCTCCATTACTGAAAGTGTTCTAGCAGAGTATGGAAGTTCACCAATTAGGATTCTTGTTGAAGGTAAATGTCAGAGGTAAGCTTTGAACTAGGTCTCCCTAGCTCCAAGTCCGGTGCTCTATCCATTATATGACATAGCTGCCCATCATTCTAGCTGGTGCTACAAAACTAAAAAGGGTTTGGGGATGGGTCTGGGAATGAACCATGTGTTTGTTCTTCAAGGACCATCCAAGCTAGAGGTTGATCATCAGAAAGCTGATTTTCAGGTGATTGATGTCTTTTTTTTTTTTTTTTTGTTCCAGATAATTCATATAAAAAAGTTTCCTCGCACATGTAAAGTATTATTCATACCAATGGAGTTCTACCTTTTAGGCAGACTGTCACAAGAGCCAGCCCAGATTTCATAGCCATCACTGGGGGAAGCAACTCCTCTGGAGAAGAGGCCACTGATTGCCAACCAGTTGTTGCTTATAGAACAAGAAAGTTAGCTGAAGCAGCTGAGAGAGAGACATGTCACTGGCTGGACCACCATCTTCCCTCAGAAATTGATGGAAATCCCCAGGACCCTAATCCCAAGAGTCTTGGGGAAAGCAGTGCTTCTAGTCCACTGGTCTCAGCCATCATCCTGGGAAGCAATCCTTGTGGACATGCAGCCACAGTTACCAAAAATAGAAATTTATTCTTGCTACCAAAATCTTTGGCACTGTGCCTAGCTCATCATCAAAGATGGGTATGCTTTCAGTAGTGGAAATGATTCTAAAGAAGCATTAACATATGCTTTGTCACTGCACCCTAAAGGCCATGGGACTTTTTGATCTGATTTATAGCTGAAACTTTCCATATGTGTTTTTTTTCCTCCACTATTGTGAGCTCCTAGAGATCAAGGATTGTCTTATTTTTATTATGTTATTTATGTGTATTCCCAGAAGTTAGCACAGTGCTTTGTATGTGGTAAGCACACAATAAAGGCTTCATTCATGCATTCATTAATTCCTGCATACATGCATTCATTCTCAGGAAGTTTTAGCCTCCACCTTAAACATGGTTCACGAATGTGTGCCATATTTTGGAAATCATGTCCAGACGTCACTATGAGCTGAAAAAAAAACCCAATAGAAATCCACACAAGACATCTCATTCAATATTTAGACTTGTTTGGGGAAGCATTTGGGCAAGAGAAAAAACATACACACCTGTCAGTTGCATTCCATGTGGACTGCTGAGTGGCAGATGTTATACTCCGAGATGGAGGGAAGTTTTTATAAAAATATGGAGGAGAGGGGTAATGATCAAAGTTAGCCATGACAAGAGAACTTAGAATCTATTCCAACCAGTGGAGCATTCTGGGACTTTTATGATGTCAGCAATGACTTCTTTACTTCTGGCACCGACTGCCCCACAAGGTTAAGGACCCCCCTTTACATGCTAGTTGCCCAGAGGCAGTTGTGGGCTGATTGAATGTGAGCTGTCTAAAGCAAGTAGCATGATCTCTTGGGAAGGCTGGTAACTTGGTCTAACAAGAGTCATGAACTCATTCACATTTCAGGCAGGGCCCCAGCACTGGTTTTCCAATGACCTAGATTACTTAGTGTTATTATATGTTTTTCCCCATGGCCCTGTTTCTCAAACTAAAAAAGCAAAAAGCAGAAAAAAAGAAAAGAAAAAAAAAATCCTAATCAAAGTCAATGTGTTGCTTTAGGCTGGCAGAACGACTTTGTAACATGAGACCTGACAAATGTTTGGCGGTAAAAATGCAAGGCAGAGATTTCTCTCAGAAAGGTATTCTCCCTGTAGGTCTTTTCTTTCTTTTCTTTTTTCCTGTGTGATCTTTCTAACACTGAAATAGGATAAGAGATACAAAAATAGTCAGTGAATTAACTCCCCTAGGCTTGATGCTAATACTTCATAGGTAGTCCCCAGGTAGCATAAATGCAGCAGTTAGATTGACTTGAGATCTGGATAATCAGGGTTAGGAAAGACATAAAGCATAATCTACTCACTGGTACTTTTTATTAAAAAAAATCCACTTCTAAGTGCTTATTTATCTTCCACATCTACGTTCTACTTGTGTGATGATTAACATCTCAGACTTGGGATTAAAAGTAAAACAAACTCCTAAGAATAAATTGAATGCACTTTTCACTAAAATGTAATATTGCAGGAATGGCTTATCCAAACATTTATTTTATGTGGTTCTACTTATCTTTTTTTAACTTGTAGTCAGGGACTGATTGCCCCAAACTCTTTACCCAGACTCCAACTCACTAACTACAAGCTATCCTAAGTTTTCTTGAGATTAAAGTAGAATTTGTTAGCTGGGATCTATAATCCTAGATGGATTACATGATTTTAAAGTCTGCTCTACAATTTGGAAGTACACCCCAAAGACAATCAAATTGTGCATATCTTCTTATACAGCAATACCACTGTTAGGTTTGTGTCCTGAAAGAGATTATAAAAATGGAAAAATGACTTATACGTACAAAAATATTTCTAGCATGGTTTTTTTGTGGTGGCAAAGAACCGGACATTGAGGGAATGCCCCTCAACTGGGGAAAGGCCGTGTTATATGATTGTAATGGGGTATTATTTTTCTATAAGAAATGATGAACAAGTGGATTTCAGAAAAAAACCTGGAAAGGCATGAACTGATGTTAAGTGAAGTGAGCAGAACCAGGACAAAATTGTACACGATAACAGTGATTCTGTGCATTGATCAACTATGTTTGATTTAACTCTACTCAGCAATACTATGACCCAAGATAATTCCAGAAGATTCATGCTGCAAAATGACACATTCAGAAAAAGACTATGGATTCCAAATGCAGATTGAAGCAGATTATTTTCACTGTTTTGTGTGTGGTTTTTCCCTTTTGTTCTGTTTCTTCTTTCAACATGACTAATGTGGAAATTTATTTAATATGATCGCAAATGTACAACATATCAGATTGCATGCTGTCTTAAGGATGAGAAGGAGGGAGAAAAATTTGGAATTTGAAGTCATTAAAATGTGTTTTGAAAACTATCTTTACATGTAATTGGAAAAAATAAAATATCACTTACAAAAAATAAGAAATTGATGGTGTGATTCAAGATAGACTATATCAAAGGTTCTTAACTTAGGGTCCATGACCCCTAAGGGGTTTGTAGATAGATTTCAGAGGATTCATGAACTTGGATGGGGAAACTGCATTTTTATTTTCACTGTTGTTTATCTAAAATTCAGCATTTCCTTCAGTTATTTAAAATAATGATTCTGAGAAGAATTTTGTAAGCTTTACCAGACTGTCAGAAGGTTATTTTTTGTTTTTTAAAATAGATTTATTGAATATTTTTCTCCAGTTACATTTAAAATGATTTTTACATTTGTTTTTAAAACTTTTGAAGTCCAGATTCTCTCCCTTATCCCCACCCTGAGCCCACATTAAGAAACCATATGTGAAGTTATGCAAAACATTTCTACAAAAGCCATGTTGTGAAGGAAAACATAGATCTCCTACCTTAATAAAAAACCCTCAAGAAAAATAAAGATATGGGTGGGGAAGAGAACACTTGTCTATATTCAGACACAATCACTTTCTTCTCTGGGTATGGATAATTTTTTTTTTTTTTATCCTAAGTCCTTCAGAGTAGTCATAGATCATTCTACTGTTGAGAAGGGTAAAATCATTTATAGCTGGTCATCTCAGAACATTGCGATTACTTTGTATACAGTACGTTTCACTTTGCTTGAGTTCATGAAGGATTTTCCAGGTATTTTTCCGAGAGGATCCTGCTCATGATTTTGGGGGGGGATTATTTTACCAATTTGCAAGGTGTAAGATCAAACTTATCTTGCTTTGTATTTCTCTTTCCTTCCCCACATTATTTAAATGAGCCAGACCATCTTTTCTCCAATGCGCAAAGGGCTTTGAGACAACAAAATTAAGTTGTCAACTATCTTTCTCTGTGTTATCTTCAGAACACATTAGCTAACAGATAATGTGTTTTTAACATTTTATTCTGCCTTATAGTGAGTGATCAATAGGATAATTGATATTAGTTTATTTATTGAGTCCCCCAGTATTTTCAGTTTTGATCACTTAAAGATTATTTGGAATAGCAGATTCATGCAATTTTGTGGAAATTTACTATAAAGGCTTTAATAAACTGAATGCTTTTCCAGAATCACAGGATAATAAAGAGGCCCTTGAGACGCTGTCCAAATCTTCTCATTTTAGTAATGAAGCAACTGAGATCCACCTAAATGAAGCACTTTGTCCAAGGTCAGACAATAAGTGGTAGAACCATCCTCAAACTCAAGTCTTCTGATCCCAAGTTCATTCCTTTTTTTGAAAATGTTTTGCTGACTCCTCAGAGAAAAAGGAAAATGAAACACTAGTTTAAAGAGCTGAGAGTGTAGAACCAAGGTTGTAGCTGCAATCCAGACTAGGTTTTGTGGAGGAAAAACCTGGTTGATTTAAAATGACTTGTCATTTTGATGAATAGGTTGTTTGAATTCAACCAGATCTTTTCAAACTGGTTTATGGGTCTAGACACAGCATAGGTAGATCATTCTTCAATTCTATAAAGAAAAAAAAATAAGGAAGAAAAACCTCCCTCTACACTGTGATTATGAATTCTGAGTGTGTCATCACCTATTCTCTCCAAGTCTTGTAATTGAAACAAGCCCAGTGACATACAGCTCTCCCATAAAACTAATGTGTCATTTCTAGGACTTTTCATTGTCATCAAGGAGTTGACAGGTCCATAAAAGGCTTGGGACTGAAGTGAAAAGAAAGGAGGAGCTGCTTGTTTAAAGGGTGTGGGATGCACCCATCTATCAAGACAGCTGGCATGCAACCAGCCTTTATCAAGGATTCGGTGGGCACTCAGCATCCGCCCTAGCTAGTTCTATGGGGGAAAGACATGTATGACAGCTGTCTGGAGAAATATGGCAGGGACTGGTGGGGAGTGGATAGGGAGGAAGCATGGAAACAAGTTTGAATGTTTTTAACTCTGATCACAGACTCTTGGGTTGCTAGGTAGTTCAGAAATCTCCTTCACATTGTATTGAGCCAAGAGTCTGTCCTCAAATTCCCATATAGCAATATTTTGCTTCCTCTTGAAAATGTCCATGGTGGAGTGGAGAGGGGAACTCACAATCTCCTAAAGCTTCCCATTTTACTTTAAAAGGATTTGTATATTTTTTTCTTTTCTTTTCAGCCATTGCTCTTGCTTTTCCTCTTGGGACGTAACATTAATTGCTCTTTCATATGATAGTTCTTTGAATATCGAAAGACAGGTATTATTTTCTCCTTCCTCTCCTCTAAGTCTTTATTCCTATTACATAAGAAGCTTTAGTTTATTTAACTGAGTTTCTATTGGCAAAATATCAGAACCCTTTCCAACCTTTTTCTCAACTTCTAGATATTCCTATGTATTTCTTAAAAGACATTGCCTATTACTGAGTGCCATCTTCCAGGCAAGCATGATATTGTAGGTTATCTGAGTTTTGACCTTGAAGAGCTCATGGTCTGCTTAGGTATATTAATAGATTCATAAGCTTATCAAAATATGGATATTCCCACCAATGGTACTGAAACAGATGAACAAAATTACAGAATGTGAGAGTTAGAAGAGACATCATCAGCTTTCAAATCCAATCCATACCCCAAGAGAATCATCCAAGCCTACTTAAAGATATTAAGAACTCAAGAGCTGCTGAAACATCTCATTACACTTCCAGGCTTCTCTAATTGATAAAATTAGTTTCCCCCTTTTCAAGACATCAAATCTCAATAAGCCTTTTTGAGTCTTGTACCTATTGTTCTGGGACAGCTAGGTGGCTCTGTAGAAAGAACATTGGACTTAAAACCAGGAAGATTCATGCTTAAATCCAACCTCAGACACTTATTAGCTAAGTGTGATCCTTCACCTTGTTTGCCTTAGTTTCCTCATCTGTAAAATGAACTGGAGAAGAAAGTGGAAAGCTACTTCAGTATCTTTGCCAAGAAAATTCCCACAAGGGTCACAAAAAGTCAGATATAACTGAAAAAATAACTAAACAATAACAACAACCCATTATTCCTCCTTCTATTCCCTCAGGTCGCATAGAAAAGTCAAATTCACCCTTCATTAGACAGACCCTCAAATACTCCCTGAGCTTTCTCAAATGGACCCAATTCCTTCAATCAATTCTCATAATTCATGAAAACAAAATCCTTCCAAATCCTTGTTATCCTGTCTTGGACACTATCTTATAAATGTCTTTCTTCAACTGCAATACCCTGTACTGAAGACAGTACCACAGATGATCAACCATTTATATCATTAGAGGGCCACCCAACATGCTGGCAACATTTCTTCAGATTTCTCGACATATAAGACAATATCTAGCACAGTGTTTGGCAACAGGAAGTACTTTACTGATTGGTTGATTGACCTAGATCTGCCCCACTGTGCCTTATACCAACATTCTTTTCATTTTGCCCTTTCTCCCTTTAGATAAATGCTATCAATGCTTTGAAATAAGAAATTTGCAAATTCTCCCCCTTTTCCTAGGGCAAACTTCCTACCCTAGAACTTAAACCCATGGGTGAAATAGAGATAGCCAAAACTGCAGATAAGAGTCAATTGTTAAATTCTCAGCATGAACTTTTATACTACCAAAATTAGCAACGATTATGAACCGGGGCTTGATTTATCATTTTTGTTGATTGTCTAAAGAGAGTAATGCAGAAAATATTAATAATACATATTAAATGTAAAAGTATGTGTTATGGTACTTTTTTTTGGAGAGCTGATCATTAAATATTTGCCAACATACTCCTGACTAAGTGTTAGTTGCCTTTCCCCAGTTGCAGTATTTCTAGTCTAATAAGACTACCTGAAGGATCTCATTAACTATGAGAATTTTTCTTCAGTTTGTTTTCTTTGTTATAGTTGTGTAGTTTATAGTTATGTAGTCATGTATGACTCTCGGTGATCTTATTTGGGATTTTCTTGGCAGAGATTCTGCAGTGATTTGCTATTTTTTTCTTCAGTGCATTTTACAGATGAGGAAACTGGGGGAAGGTGAAGTGACTTGCCCAGGGTTACAGAACTAATAAGTGTCTGATGACAGATTTAAACTCATGAACATGAGCCTTTCTCATCCCACATCCAGTGTTCTATCAACCTAGCTGCCTTCACTGTACATTTTTCCAGATAAATACCTTTGGCACCCATAAATCTTCATGTTTTTGTTGTTTTATAAATACAACAAGAATATCAGTGAACACAGTAATTGAAATAATCACATCTTTCGGAGAATCGTGTAGAATTTTAAAAATAATGCACACTAAACAAGTTAGATGAGGCCCTCTACTGATGTTGCTACATAGAGTAAAAAAATAACAAGTTCATTTGAATCTACTTTCCATTTTTCAATATCAATAATTTTTAGAAATAGGTCAGATTTTAATTACATGGCATCTCATCTCATTTTGTTTTTATTTTTCTTCTAATTTGGTGTTGATTTTCTTTTTTTTCCCCCTAAACTAGTCAATGATATGATTACACAGAGATGGATAGTTTAGAAATTAGTTTCTTTGGTAGTTCAGAAAAATCTTGATTTTCAAATTTCATTCTTCTCTTTACAGGAGAGTGTTTATTCCTATGCATGTATCTTTCCCTATACAGGTAATCACCAATTTCTTTTTTTCAATGCTCCTTCTCTGGAGCTGCTTGTATCTGGAATATTCTATTCCAACCTCAGAACTATCATTTTCCTGGCTGTTTATGGCCTCCTTGAAGGAATGGAAAATGAAAAAAAGGGATGGAAAATGAATCAGACTCACTTCCATGGGGCCACTCCTCTCCACTAAAAAATCAGCAACCTTAAACAACTTGGATACTTAGGCCATCATGATCTTGAAGCCAAATAAGATTGTCCTCCCCCTAGAATTATTTGAGCTCTTCCTAAACTGGACCTATAAGTTCTAGGAGAGCTTGGTTTGACCATCTGTCAAGTCTTAAGAGCAGCCAATGTCACCACTACCATAAGCTACTTCTAGCTTCAAAGGCCAGAAGGTTATAATGTCTGATGGCATTGTCACAATCTTTAAAGTGTCCTGTCACTTTTTAGTTCATTGCAAACCCAGTTTTTTGTTTTTTGACCTATGCTCTAGGGTGAGGAGATTGGTAAACAGACTTACTGCCAAGTATTAGGGGGTTGAAAGACTGCCATAATATCCTCTACAGATTGTCCCTGATTTCCTTCTCCCTTGGGTATTTCCAATTGATCTAATTGGCCTTCCCTCTGGATATTCTCTTAAACATGACACAAAAGTGACCCATTGCTTTGACGCCAACAAGCATTTTAAATGTTTATCATGTGCCAGGTACTGTGGTAATCACTGGTTTCGGGGTGGAAAGTAGTCAAGTGAGTAAGAGTGAGGTGTTTGTGCAATTTACAGGCCTTTGGCCTTTCTCATTTCTTCATATTGAGTCTAGTTCTGAGCATATTTTTTACCATCCTCCCTTAGGCTCCCCTTTGTGTTAAAGTCCCAGAGTATTAAAGTGTATGTTGACTTTATTTGGAAGATCTTATTGAATTCTTGGGGGAAATGACTACTTCTTGCAGCAGATATCAGGGGATCACTATGATTATTTTTGCAGGGATGGTTTTGTGTGTTTGTTTGCAAATGTTTATTCTAAGCACTATAATTTAAGATGACTTCCCTAATATAATAATGATTATAATTAATGTGGGACTTTAAGGTTATAAAAGTAATTATCTCACTTGATCTTTTATTTTATTTTTTCTTTTTGCTAAAACAATTGGGGTTAAGTGGCTTGCTTAGGGTCACACAGCTAGGAAGTGTGTCTGAGGCCAGATTTGAACTCAGGTCCTCCTGACTTTAGGGTGGGTGCTCTATATCCCACTATATCACCTAATTGTCCCAAACTTGATCTTTTATAACAGCCCTGTGAGGTAGATGTTTTTATTATATGTATGTATGTATGCATATATATCTATATCTGTAGCTATATCTATATCTATCATCTATCTATCTACCAATCTATCCATCTATCTATCTGTAATATACATATATATTACCCCTGATTTACAGATGGGGAAACTGAGACAGAGAGGTCAAATGACTTGACCTTCGTTATTCAGCTGGTAAATGACTGAGGTATGATTTAAATTCAAGTCTTTCTGACTTGAAGTACAGTGTGCTATCTACTGCACCACCCAATGCCTCTGCATGCCTCTTATTGCCATTGGATACATGACAAGACAAATGTTGCCATCTCCTTTATTTGCTATTTTCAGGAAAACCTTTGATATATTCTTCCACTTAACAGTAGCTTCCTTTTGTCTTCTGGGTTCATTTGTAGTGGGAATGTCAAGACTAATACGATTTAGTTGCTTTTCTAGCCAATTCACTCTTTGATCATGAATAATGAACTTGGATTCTTAGACCTAACTGATGAGTAAATGTTTATAGGTGGCCTAAACCTCTATGATTTCAAAAATAAAACGGAATTATCTAGTTTTATTGTTGTAGGGAACTCGAAGGGAAGACAATTTAGGCAGTAAAGGTTGCTTAGAATACTGCTTGGCATTTAACAGGTACTTAGTAAATGATTTGACTGATTGTTTGAAGGTCATAAACCTATTTGAAAAGAGCCAAAAGTATATGGGTGGTAGAGAAGTGGAGGTATTAACTAAAGACAGATCTTTCTAAGAGTTTAGCAGTGATTCAGTCAAACTAGGTAGGAGGCTAAAGGGATTTGACCCTTTGGGAGAAGAGATCCTTCATGAAGTTCAGGTTGAGGAGGGATCCCCTATAGATGATGACATTTTAGAGATGCTCCTATTTGCAAGTGACGTCACACTGGTTGAAAATTTTCAGAGTCTCCTGGAAGAGATCTGTAATTCCTTCAAGGAGTTCTGCCTGTCCATCTGCATAAGAAAAACCAAGTGGATGAAGACCTATTACCCAGATTTATATTCTGTTTGAATGGTAAAACTTCATTATTTAGCTATATCTATGTATACATGTGTATGTGCTTATACATACATGTGTATTTATATATTTGTAATTACAATTATGTAATCGTAATGTAAATGTAAATACATTATATATATGTAACCAATATTGCATATTTATGCTTAGGGCAGAGAGACAAAGAGCTGGCTCCAGAATGAAACAGAAGGAGAGTGGGTTGGATTGCTTTTGAGAAATTACACATCTATTTTACTAGCCCCAGGTTTCTACAGAATGCAAAGGGCCATGTTTTCAATATTAAAATTTTATCAGTGTCACTCTATGGCGGTGATCTGTGGAACATCACTGCCTCCGCAGAGCTAAAAATAAGTATCTCACTGAGAGCAATGGAGGAGCATATGGTTGGTGTGAACACGTAACCATTGAGGAAATCCAAAAAAAAAAAAATAACATAAATAGAGGAAGTCATTGAAGACTCATGTAACAGAAAGAGAATAATGAATAATAATAATAATAATTACAGATAACTTTAATATAGCATTTGAAGGTCTTCAGAGTGTTTAATAGCTGTTCTCTCATTTTTATCCTCAACAGTTCCAGGAGATAGAATCTGTGATTATCTTCATTTTAGAAGTAAAGATGGGTTGGCCATGTGGAGAGAGAGGAGAGAGAAATGAAGGGAGGGAAGGAGGGAAAGAAAAAAAGAAAAAGGGAGGGAGAAAGAGAGGCAGAGGGAGATTATAGGTGCACGGCCAGAGTGCTTCATTGCTTGCCAACATTGGGAGAAATGAAGAAGGTTTTAGAGGTATGGTGTACTTCTTTTTGTGAAATTTTGAGGATTGGGGTGAGAATTGCATAAGATGAAAGCAAGGATAGATTCTTATCAGAATTTTTATAAGTAATTCCCAAATGAAATCCAAATAAATTTGAACATTTGAATATGATGAAAAGACAAAATGAAATGGAATGAATGTTCAATGACTTTAAAAAGGCCAAAGAAAAAAAAATTTCTTTTTATGTTAGGAAAGGTCTGAGCATGTGGAATGGGAGAAATTGAAAATACTAGAAAGAGATAGAACTATTGGTGGAACTTAGTTCTGAAGCAGATTAATGGGATGGAATCAAAGGAGGCACAGGTGTCTGTGTATCTGTCTTAAAACTTTGAGATGATGGTGAAATGGAAGACCAAAGGATTATGGAATGAGTGAAACTACCATAAATTTTGAAGATTGAAATAGGGAAATAGGGACTTGATGCCAAGTGACCTTGATGTTTTCTATAAAGTGATACGTAATGTCATTTGAGTGCAGCATCAATAGAGCTTTAAACTCGAGGACAGGAGAAAGGCAACATGGCACGGTGGAAATCTGATGAGATTTGGAATCTAAGGATCCAGGTTCAGTTCCTATTTCTGCCACTTGCTTTCTGTGTGACCCCACACAAATCACTTCTCTCTGGATCCCACTTTTGTTCTCTATGAAAAAGGAGATTGAATTCAATGGCTTCTGAGATCCCTTCCTATTCAAAATCTGTGATGCCATCATTCTAACGTTAAGGGTGGTGATTATTAGGAAAATAAAATGCAATGAAGAAATCAGCAGGAGGTGAATAAAAGAATGGTTGAGCAGTGGTGCAGCCCCATAGGGCTTGAGTGTCTAGGGGACTTAGTCATAAGAAGCACAGGGTAGATCAAGTGATCTATCAATCAAGCATTTGTCAATCACTTGCTTAATTTAATAATTGCCTCTTACTATATACTTGTTGACTCTTGACTATTCTTTTGTGTTCCAGACACTGAGATACAAAGAGAGAAGCAAAGGGCTTTTTTCTAGGATCTTCCTGCCCCACGGTGATATTATTTCAGCACCTCGCCTATTGGACAGAGGTTTAGTTCTCCCCTCCCTTCTCTCCCAAATTCATTGGATCATCATTTACTTTGTATTTGTTACATCTCTCTCCTCCCTCCTCAGTATTTTTTTGCCTGTAGCAAAAACAAAAACAAATTCCTGCTGAGGTCTCCAAGGGCACCCAGTAAGTAAAGTATCATGACTTCCTCCATAATTCAAAATGTCTTTCTACTGAATTGGTGTTATACACAGTAGCTAAATTCCTATGTTATCCCTCCCCCTCAAAACCCATTCAGTCCCCAATGTAGTTGAAATACTATACATTTGCAATTAAAGTAACACAAAATGCATAGTGTGATGTTTATTACTAAACGAAAAGAAAATGAGCAACAGTTGGAAATAGTTTATATCTATTTCAAATGTTGATGCATGAAGGAAAGCAGGTTTAATCAGATGGAAATTGTGGAGAGTGTGAAAGGAATTATGGGAATTCTTAAGGGTGACATTAGTTCTTTACTCAGTTTGATATCACTTTTAAATGTCTGAATTTTGTTTTCCTTGAGTTTTAGGGCTGGAAGAGATTGTAGAGCTTAAGTCTCCTTCATTTTTCAGATGAGGAAACTGAGGTTCAAAAAGATTTTGTTTTACTCCAAATCACATAATAAGTGTCTGAGTATGGAATTGGATCCAGAATCACATGATAGGTATCTGAGTGCAGAAATGAATTAAGTTCTTCTGAATCCAAACTTTGAGTTCTTTGTTGTTGTTGTTAAGTCATTCAGTTTTGTCTAATTGTCCTCTTTCCACATGGACTATAGAATTCCAGGCCCTGCTATCCTTTATTATCTCCC
The DNA here is from genome assembly GCF_016432865.1 of Antechinus flavipes. NCBI lineage: Eukaryota > Metazoa > Chordata > Mammalia > Dasyuromorphia > Dasyuridae > Antechinus > Antechinus flavipes. The sequence goes on from NC_067401.1 coordinate 19,348,050, forward strand.
AAAGTGGGTCCAGACTCATGTATATTGCTTCCATGCCACTGTTTAGCCATCTCACCCTCATCCATTTCCTTTTCCTTTTGCCTTCAATCTTTCCCAACATCAGGGTCTCCTCTAGCGAGTCGAATCTTTTCATTATGTGGCCAAAGCCTAGAATTCTAGTCACTAGATTTAGAATGAGAAGACACCTTAAAGATCACCTAATTTTCCATATAGGAAGATCTTTTTTTGAAGTTAGAAAACCTAAATTAAGATCCTGGCCTTTTCATTTAGCAGTGATGAAAACATGATCAAATTATTTCACTTCTCTAAGATTCAATTTCTTCATCTCTCTAGAGCATGGGACTAAGTTGCCTCTAATAAACACTTTTGGTTTTAAATCTATGATTATATAGTCTTATGCTTATATAGTGTGTGAGTAATTGAAGACAGGGGGAAAGAGGCTATCTAATTTGTTAGTTCACTGAGTGTAAAGAAAAGCAAGATGTGGGGAAGAGAAATGATAGGGTTGAAATGGAATGAACAGTTGAGTAGTAGTCCAATGCTGCCTTTACTATGTCATCTCAGGAAAGTCTTGTCCCTTGTCTGGGGTTTGATTATCTCCTCTGTAGTGACAGCATTGGACTTGATGACAGAATCAAAGAATTTAAGATTTGGAAGTTAAGTAGTCCCCTAGTCTAAACCACACACAATAATCCCCATCCAACAAGTGTTCTTCAAAGTCCCTTCCATTCTGGATCAATGATGCTATGAAAGTAGCATCCAACTATCTGTTTGCATATTTTGGATCTTTGAAAACTGAATATGAATGACTGTCCAAAAATGGGTGTAGATAACTATATAAACACTACCTTCAAGGTTTTATACTCAAATTGAGGACAACTAAGGTTGTGCAATCACATTCAATGAGTACTTAATCTCTGGCAAAGAACACAGAGAGAAAGGGAGAATGAAGAGGTAGAGGCTCCATTGTGCTAGAGTAGCCATGGAGGCTTTCTAGAGGACACTTCAATTGATCTTCCTTAGAAAGTGAGACTGTTTCAGGTTTGGGGAACAGCCTGAACCAACCGGCAGAGACAGAAACAAGAGGCGCCTGTGCCCAGAAATGCACAGTGACAAATTCACATTTGTTACAAAGAAAAGTAGTGTTTGGAAGAAGACTCGAGGAACTAGCATTATTGATGTGAAAGATTTAATGAAAAAAGGAAAGAAAAAAAATGCTCAGCTGGCGCAGATGGATGTCGGCAGGAAATCACAGAGTGCTCTTCTCTCCACATACAATCTCATTTTCCTTTGTCACACAAATCAGAGAATGTCAGAATTGGAAAATAAACCAAAAAAATAAAAAAATAAAAAAGGCCTCAGAGAGAGATCTTCCCATCCAAACCTCTGATTTTTTTTTTTCAGATAGTAATCATGACAATCCTAACAATAGCCAGAATAATTGACATTTGAATAAGGCTTTGTGATTTTCAAAGTCCTTTGTATTTCTAATTTCTCTTGATTCTCACAATGCCTCTGTGACTTTAGTATAAGTGTTATTATTCCATTTGACAGATAAAGAAACTGAGTGCCAAAGAAATGAGAAAAGCTCACATCTTTGTGAGCTTCTTATTTTTTTTAAGATCACACAACTAGGTAGTAGGTAAAATATTCCGAAATTCTCAGAAGACAACATCTACACACACATATATACACATATAATATCCAGATCAATCTAGCTAGCTAGCTAGCTATACTTATATATAACACACACACACACACACACACACACATATCTGTATCTGTATCTGGATAGCTATAGACAGATATAGCTATCTAGATACATCTATAACTATATAGGTAAATAAAGACAAAAATCCTTAGATTTTTCTATAGATCTCTCTGTATAGATTTGTGTAGACAGATAAAGATCTAGATTTGTATGTTTATATATCTAGAAGTATATCTAATTCTATCTATATCTCTATATCTAGATTTCTATATATAGAGAGATATAATTATATCTTTCTTTATAGCTATCTGAATTTATAGATATTCAGATATAGGTAGCTAGCTAGATTTAGATCACTCTCTCTCTCTCTCTCTTTCTTTTTCTCTCTCTCTTTCCCCCTCATAGTTTATATTAAAAAACGAATATATCTTTCCTACTTTAAATCTAGGGCACTTGGGTATCACAGTGGATAGGGTGCTGGTCTGAAGTCAGGAAAACTCTTCTTCCTGAGTTCAAATCTGGCCTCAGACACTTATTAGCTGTGTAAACCCTGAACAAATCATTTAACTCTGCTTATCTTGGTTTCCTCCTCTGTCAAATGAGCTGGAGAAAGAAATGACAAACCGTTCCAGTATCTCTGCCAAGAAAATCCCAAATGGGGTCATAAAGAGACTGAACAACTACAATAACACTCTTAAATCTATAATCCTATATTTTAAGGTGAAGAGTAGAATGTGTGTGTTTACTTTTGAATGTTGGTTCCTCATGAATAAGAATTGTTTTAGTCTCTAAGAGTATACCCTTAAAGAATAGCAGAATCCTCAGAGTATAGTAGGAGATTAATGGATGTTTATGGACTAATTGCTTGGTAGAATATGGAATAGAATCGCTCTTGACTTTCCCTCCTGTTTTCATTCTTGGAAACCTGGATGAGGTGGAAGAGGGGAGACTTTACACTCTCCCCCCAAGCTAAATCAGGATAGACAATAATATAGCATTACAAATCAGCAAGGGAAAGAACAACTAGCTGTAAAACTAGATCATGAAGAACAGATTTGAGACTCTTTTTAAAGTGAATAAAGAAAGGATGTTCTAAGGAGAAAGAAACAGTTTGTCTTTCCAAGAATGATAGAATAGAAGCATGGAAGCCATCAGGTGTAAGATCTTCTAGGGAAGGGAGGTTGGTGGTCATTGGTGATAACATAAGTAACTCCTATGATTTGGGAACAATCCTTCTTCTGAAAATATCTACACGTTAGTATTTGTTAGAATTCATCATTTACTCAGTGGGGATAAGACCTGCAGGTCCATTCAAAGAAAACAATTCCCAAAACATTTCTGAGTGGATGTTTTATAGAATAATGATGTCTAGATCACAGAGATTTACTTCAATTTCTTTAGACAACAATTTTGGGGTTATCCTGCATGAAGAACTGATTTTTATTAGTGAAAAAACTCCCCCTCATAATTTTCAATATATTATTCTTTATATTATCTCACTCGTGAAAATAATTTTTCCCTTGTTAGCAAAGTTTGGTAGAATTTTTGTTTTACTTTCCTTGATATTCTTCCAGCTCTGAGAAAGTTACATTCCATTGTAGAATAATAAATAATCATCCTTCCATTTTACTAGCTATGGGACCATGAACAAATCATTTAACCTCTGTCTGCCTTAGTTTTCCCAGCTGTAAAATGGGGATAATAACAACTCTCCCTCCTAGGGTTCTTGTGATGATCAAATGAAATAATACTTGTAAAGTACTTAACAGAGAGCCTGGCTCATAATAAGTGCTCTATAAATGGTAGTTATTATCATTATTATAAATGAGCTAATAAAATGTCTACTTAAGGGTATACAAAATGCTTTATATACATTATCTCATGTGATAATCATAAGAACCCTATGAATTATTTACAGCTAGAGTTCAGGGGCCTGCAAAGGTAAAGAAAGCGATTTCTCCATAGCCACACAACTAAGCTGTCTTGGAGATTGGGATTCAGACCTGGGTCTGATCTCATCCTGGCTCCATCATCTTTCCACTATACCTCTTTGGTCTCCTGCCCAACTTTAACAACAATGCTCTATACTTTGTGTTGCAGCAAAGAAGTGGCAATGAAATAGGTACCCAGTGACTGATGAATAATTAAGCAAATAGTGCTGCATGCTTTTCATGGTTCATCACCCCTCTGTAAGAAAAAATAAAGAGCAAGGATCCAGAGAAGCATATGAAGACTTATATGAACTGGTGCAAAGAGACGCAAATGTGTCGGGAGGATAATAGGTACAAAGCTTACCATGATGCAAAGTGGAAAGGAGGGAAGATAGGATGTGACCTGGGATTTTACTAGATTTGTATAAGCCAACATCTGCCACCTTCCTGACAATTTAGATTTTAAGAGAGTGGCTTAGAGCCATGAACAGGATAACAACAAACAACAAAAGTGAAATTGAATGTACTTGGTGGTGGAACTGTGAATAGATCCAGCCATTCTGGAGAACAATCGGAACTATGCTCAAAAAGTTGGCAAACTGTGCGTACCCTTTGATCAGCAGTGTCTCTACTGGGTCTGTATCTTAAAGAGATCTTAAAGGGAGGAAAGGGACCCACATGTGCAAAAATGTTTGTAGCAGCCCTGTTTGTAGTGGCAAGAAAGTGGAAACTGAGTAAATGCCCATCGGCTGGAGAGTGGCTGAATAAGTTATGGTATATGAACATTATGGAATATTATTATTCTGTAAGAAATGACCAACAGGATGATTTCAGAGAAGCCTGGACAGACTTACAGGAACTGATGCTCTGTGAAGTGAGCAGAACTAGGAGATTATTGTTCATGGCAATAACAAGATTATATCATGATCAATTCTGGCAGATGTGGTTGTTTTCAACAATGACATGATTCAGACCAGTTCCAATGGTCTTATGATGAAGAGAGCCATCTACTCCCAGAGTGAGGACTGTGGGAACTGAGTATGGTTCACAATATAGAATTTTCACTCTTTTTGTTGTTGTTTATATTTTATTTGGCTTCTCTTTTTTTCTTTTCACTGGTTTGATTTGATTTTCCATGTGCGGTATGATAACTGTATAAATATGTATGCATATATTGGATTTAACATATATTTCTATCATGCTTAACATATATTGGACTACTTGCCATCTAGGGGAGGGCATAGGGGGAGGGAAAGAAAATTGGAACACAAGTTTTTGCAAGGGCTAATGTTGAAGAATTGTCCACATATATGTTTTGAAAAATAAAAAGCTTTAATGAAGAAAAACAAAGAAATTCAATGTGCTTTAAAATAATGAAGACTAAATTTGGTCACATAGAAGAGAATTGAAATGGTATCTCTTTCTTTCTTCTTTGCTGAGAACCCCTCTTAATTCCAGTGCCTTTCCTCTGTTAATGATTTCTTATTTTTCCTAGCTTTTGTGTGCAGATATTTATTTATATGCTTGTCCCCTTGAGGTCAAGTATTGGTTTTATCTCTTTTTTGCATCCTAATGTTTAGTGCTCATGACTGATTCATAATAGATGCTTAATAAATGTTCACTGATTGATTGACTTATATAATTTCTATATCTATAAATCTATTATTATGTGTTTATTTATTTGAAAATAAATATAGATCTACAGATTGCTATCGAGTTCTATCTAGGAATAGGCAGATGATAGACATTTAGAGATAGATAATTATTTCAGTACAATTGGTTTTCTTTGTAATCTCATGTACTTTATCTTACACACTTAAAAACTTTATTTGGAGAAAGTTCCCATAGACTTCACTAGAAGTTTATGCAAAAAAGTTAAGAACCCCTAACTTAGAAATTCACTGTAAATGGGGAAGGATCAAGATTTTCAGGCAGGTATGATACATCACCAAGCCTTTCTTCCTTGCTCTCCCTTCCCCAGAGCCACACAGATCAGCCAAGATTTATAACTCAAGGACTGCAGGAGCCCATGGATCCCAAGGTGATCACTGAGGCCATCCTCTTCGAGGGCCAACTGCTGTCAGCTCTCTGAAGGTGTCTATGAAAAAGAATTGTTTTTTAAGGTGAGGTTGCTCATGTCCCTTTCCTTTTCACACATGAAAAGCTCTATAATTGCCCCTTCTTTCTTAAAGCTGCAAGTGATGCAGACAATTATCACTAGAGAGGCTTCACATTTAGCCCTTGCAAAGCAAAACTTATTATTTGAAAATAAATCAATTTCCCTCTCCCAGATCTGCAGTTTTCCCCCAGATGGCTAATTACCAAAGATAAATGTGTGTAAACATGAGCCTTATCCCTCCCAATCCATCTTCTCCTCCTGCCTGTTTATCCAGAGGTTAATAATCTCCATCTTTTTTAGCCGGATTGCTGGGTAATGGTTTTGATGGGCCAGACAAGTTTACGACCTTTTATTACAAACAGAAGGGCGAGGGTTCCAAGAAAGGAAGGTCATTCTGGAGATGGATGCCCAGATAACAGGCCACTCTGAAGCTCAGGAGGTGGGAGGGTGGGCGGTAGAAGGAGAAAAAGGGGAAGGAAACACCCTGCCCTCACAAAACAAACTGAGCATAAATGTCAGGGAAATCAGTTTATAGTAAAATTAAATAAGATATCTACAAGCATTCATTTTCATATTTTCTATTTATGCAACCAATAGAAATCAAATAGTCTGATTTATGAGGGCATCATGTAAGCATTATCATGCAGGAACTCTTGAAAATTCAGTTAAGAGCATGCACAGTTTCTATATTCAAGTCAGTGACTTCCTTTTGGCCAAAAGGGCAACAAAGAAAACTGGAGCCTCTGTTTTAGGCAAATCAGTCTCTGTGACTTGAGAGGAATTAATGCTGAAGAAATCAATGGCTTAAATTTTTTATTAAATATATTTACTATTTTATTTCCCCAGTTACATGTAAAACATTTTAACATTTGTTTTTAAAACTTTGAGTTCCAAATTCTCTCTTTTCCTCCCTCCCTGTTCCGCAATTCAAAATAAGTTATATCTGTGTAGTCATGCAAAAACCATTCCCATAACAGCCATGTTGTGAAAGAAAACAGACAAAAAAAGTTACATCAGGAAAATTAAAGAAAGCAAAAAATGCTTTTATCCTTCAAACTGTATTTAGATGCCATCAGTTCCTTTTCTGGTTATGGATATAGCATTTTCCTTCCATGTAGCCTTTGATCATTGTATGGCTGAGAAAAGTTAAGTTATATCAAAGCTGATGATCTTACAAAATTGCTGTTAACATGTACATATTTTACTTTGTATCAGCTCATGTGAGTCTTCCCAGGTTTTTCTGAGAGCATTCTGCCCATCATTTCTTGTGGGACAGTAGTATTCCATCACCATCACATGGCACAATTTGTTCAGTCATTCCTCCAATTTATGGGTATCCCCTCAATTTCCAATTCTTTGCCCCCATAAAAGAGTTGCTATAAATATTTTTGTACTTATAGATCCTTTTCCTTTTAAAAACATTTCTTTTAGGATAGTGCCAGTAGTAGCATTACTAGGTCAAAGGACTTATGTGGTTTTATAGCTCTTTGGATAGTTCCAAATTGCTTTATAGAATGGTTGAACCAGTTCACAACTCCACCAACAGTCAGTGCACGAATGTCCCATTTTTCTCACATTCCCTCCAACATTTGTCATTTTCCTTTTCTGGTCTGTTAGCCAATCTAATAGGTATGAGGTAGTACTTCAGAATTGCTTTAAATAGTATTTCTCAGGTCAACAGTTTTTTTTTTTCCTTTTCACATGACCATATCTGGCTTTGATTACTTCATGAAAACTGCTCATATCTTTTGATCATTTATCAATTGGTGAATGGGCCTTATTTTTATAAATTTGATTTAGTTCTCTAAATGTTTGAGAAATGAAGTCTTTATCAGAGAAACTTGCTTCAAAATTTTTTCATGGTTACTATTGCTAACTACATTTTCCCTGAATCCCATTCCCCCCATTTATTCTCTCTTTTCAAAAGTGTTTTGCTTCTGATTACTCCTACCCCATTCTGTCCTCTCTTCTGTCACTGTCACCACTCTCCTTCTCTTCTTGTCCTCTTCCCCTCTAACTTTCCTGGGGGTAAAATGGATCTCTATCCCAATTGAGTGTGTATGTTATTCCTCATTTTGAGTCAAATTTGATGAGAGTAAGATTAAGCAACTCCTTATATTCTGCCTTCCCCACCACTGTAAAAGCCTTTTCTTGACTCTTTTATGTGAGATAATTTACCTCTCCCTTACTTTTTCTCCCAGTATATTCCTTTTATTCTATTTTTAAATTTTTAGATATCGTCCCTTAGATTAAATATTTAGTATTAGAAAGTACCTCAGTCCAATTCAGTCTAATTTCATTTTTTTTTCAGACAAAGTAAGTAAAGCCCAGGAATATTACCTGATTTGGCTAAAGTCACATAAGTAGTAAGAATCTGAATCCAAATCTTATGACTTCGGGATTACACTTTTTCTATTGAATCACAATGGTTTTCTTAATCTGTTTCTCAAGGAGTGGAAAGTAAAGAATATATCTTTGCCTGGATAGTCAAAGATCACCTTGAAACATTCCTTAGAAAATCATTAACAAAAGAGATTATTTCTTCCTAAACCCACAAAATGCAGTAAGCACCCCCATGCCAGAGCTTCCCCGAGATCCTTTCTCTTGGTTGGATGAATGCCTCTTTCTTACTGAATAAATCTCTTGCCCCTTGTTTCAAGCTTACCCACTTCTTCATTAACAAAACCTATTTTCAGTTGGCTATCACAACTTCAAATGGCCATCATAGGATTTAGAATATCTCACGTTGATAACAAGGTGTTGATACAAATACAAGAACAAAACAAAATACATAATCTGCCAGTTTCAGGTAGATTCTATTTTCAATTTATCCTTTGATTCTAATAGACTTGGGAAGTCTTTATTTGTAATTTCTTAAAATATAGTATATGGGCAATTAGATGGTATAATGGATAGAGCACTGATTCCAAACCAGAAGGATTTAAGTTAAAATCTAGTCTCAGAGATTTATAGCTGTGTGACTTTGGGCAAGACACTTAACCCTCTTTGCCTTAGTTCCAAGTGAGCTGGAGAAATAAATGGAAAACCATTGCAGTATCTTTGCCAAGGAAATCCCAAATGGTAACATGAAGGTTGTATAGGACTAATTGACAATACAACAAAAATACAATATGCCGGGCTTTTTGTAAATGATGGTTTCGAGGAGTCTGATGATTCTTACATTATTTCTCATTGATCTTTTCCCCAGGTGAGTGATTTTTGATAATATAAATATTTATATTTTTTCCTATTTTTTGAACTTCTGGGTTTGTTCAAACATTTTTTGTCTCATGTAGTCATTGGTTTCTATTTGGTCTATTTTAATTTTTAAAGAGTGTGTTACTTGGGTTAAGGATTTTTTACTTCTGCTTTAAACTATTTATCTTTCTTCCAATTCATATATTTAGAACTTTGAGGCTTTTCTCTTTGATTAATTTCTTTTAGATATTCATGTAGTTCTAGGAAATTAGTTGTTTTAAACATTCGTTTATTTTTATTCCTTTGAATCTTTACACACTTGCTAAAGAAATTTTCTTAAAGGGCAGCTTTGATCATGTTAACTTTCTACTTGATAAATTACATTGGCTGCCTATTACTTCCAGGCTCAAATATGCTTATCATTTAAGCCTTTTCACAAGTGCCCTTTTTTAATTTTCCAGTCTTCTTACATATAAGTCCAGTCCATGTACTCAATAGTCCATTTATATCAGCATATATAATTGTCACTCGTATGTGACTCCCCATCACGGTGCAGGTCCCAATTCTTCGAATGTCCTCTCCTTACTTCCTCCCAGGAATCCCTTGTTTCCTTTAAGAATGAATTCAAGCATCGCTTTCTAAATGATATTATTCTTGATTGTTCTAGCTGCCATGGACCCCATCTCCTAATATTTATTGTTCTTCTTTTTATTGCACATCTCCCACACACTTGTATGTGTCTACGTTGTCTCTATCATCTAAATGTGATCTCTATGAGCTCAAGGACTGTTGCCCTTTTATGTGAGTCCTCCATGACTGAACAAGGCCTGGCCCATAGCAGATATTTAATTGCTGATTGATTGATCAGTACAAGAATAATAGCAGAATAGCAACTTCCCAACAGACCATTTCTATTTGAATTCCATCAAACTAGATGAAAAGAATGAGATGCTTCTGCTGTTGCTAAAAAAATTAATAATTTCATTTTCATAAGGCTTAATGTTTACAAAAGGATTTCTTTATAATAGCTTTGAATGGTTAATAAAAACATTATTATCATCACTTACAGGTTGAGAAACTGAGGTTCTATAATGTCACCTCCCCAGATGAAAATGGTTGATATTCCTATACCACTAAGTTTGCAAAGCATTTCGTTTGATCCTCACAACTTATGAAGTGAGCATGATAAATACAATTATCTCCATTTTGTAGATGAGGAAACTGAGGCTTAGATTTGCCTTTTGTTCACATGCTTATCAACAGAGGCAGAATCCCAGGAGACCTGACCTTGGCCAATGGTCTTTATTCTCAGCGTCAGCTCTCTGTTTTCCCTTCAAGGGCTTTCAAAAGAGTCCATTTTTTTGCAAAAGAGGAATCTGGGCATTCTGGTGGGAGAATTAGCCTTGCAGTGGCAAGCAGGGTTTCTGACTATGGATGCCCCATAACAGGGAATTCTTACTCCCTCCAAATGAGCTCCCTCGCGAGAAGGTAGGTACATAGAGAAATCTGGGCTCACCCTGAGAGTCCTAAAACCCAGCATGCTCTTCGTCTGGATGGCAAGATGGGTAAGAAATGGTTCAATTCCAAAGGAAAAAAATCCTATACCATGGTCACAGACCATGGGACCCTTGGCAGGACACTGGAAGTCCAACCTTCAGTTTTCTCATCTATAAAATGAGGAGTTTGGACTCGATGACCACGAAGTCCCCTTGTTGGTCTCTGGAAGGAGCTCATCGAGTCCAACCTCCTCATTTTGCAGAGGAGAAAACACGGGACTCGAGAGGAATTGTGACTCATCCAGGGTCACACGGTAGTTAGTCGCCGATCTAGAATTTGAACTCGGGTCGTTGGGTCCCCAGTCCGTTTCTCTTTCCAGTGTACCACATGGCCATTCCTGGCCTGATCCCTCACATTATTTCCATTTCTCACAGCCGGTGACGAGGGAAAGGAAAGGCTGATGATATGTTCCGAGGCCAGTTGCTTCATTTCCCTCAGGTCCATTTGCTGATTTCTTGTCATGAGGGCCAAGGGAGATTTTTTTTGGCTGTCGGAAAGTTGTTGGCTTCAGATCTTTTTTTCTTGGGCTTGAAGCCATGAACCACTTTCAGAGCTTTGGAAACTCAAGGGAAAACTCCTAGCTTAGACCTGTAATCATCATCATCATGAGCTTCCTAGTCAGTACTGAGTAACCAATCAGTCAGTTAGCCTTTATTAAGCACTCACTATATCCTAGGTGTTGTAAACAAGGGAAAGGATGGAAACAGGTGATAGTGAACTATAAGTAGTGCTGTCTAATGCATAATGAGGGACAGCCTTCCATATAAGTGGGAGGGAGACACTAGCCATAAAGAAATGTAGTACATAAAGTGCTGTACCTGTTGTCAGGAAGACCAGAATTCAAATCCAGCTTCAGACATGGGCTTGCTGTGTGATCTTGCCTGACTCAGTTTCCATGATAGTAAAATTGGGATAATGACAGCCTCAGGGTTATGGTGAGGATCAAATCAAACAATAAATATAAAGTGCTCAACATGGCGCCTGGCATATAGTAGTTGCTCAATAAATGCTTGTTTCCTTCTCTTACCCTCTCAGTCAGGAAGATCTGCTTTCGAACTCAAGCATAGACATTTACTAGTTAGATGACCCTGGAATAAACCTCATTAAGCCTCACTTTTCTCCTCTATAAAATGAAGGGGTTGAACTTAATGGCCTCTGAAATACCTTCCTATCTATGATCCTTCCTAATCTACGATCCTATTTTCCAGTAGTTGAATAAATGGTCTAGTCATGCTTTTATCAGAGAAAAAGATGTGCTCTATGAACAAAGCAGAATTGAATTAGCTCGCAAGAAATGTTAGAGGAGCCACCCCAAGAGTTCATAGGGACTATTTGTGTCCGACCTGTGGCAGAGAACTCCGAGCTCATACAATGGACACCATTGTAACTTAACTCTAATATGTGATGTCATTTTGGTCCTTTTCTAGAAGGAAGGAACTAACCAACCAACCAAGAACATTTATATTTTGTGAAATAATTTGTGAAATTTGTAAAATAATATTTATATTTATACATATTTATATTTTATATGAATTTATATATGTATATGCATATTCATACATGTATGTATATATTTATTTATACATATATATTATTATGAGAAATAAGTCTATATTTTTATATGTAGGCATATATGTACATATATCTACATATATACATACATATATTTATATCTATTTATCTATCTATATTAGGAAAACACGCAGATTGGTACATGAGGTGGGCCCAGAAATAAATAGAAGAACAGGCTATGTTGCCTTTGGGAAACTGCACAATGACTTCAACTGTCATTTCATTAATGCTGATGTTACCCCAGTGATTCCATAAAGCCATGAATCATGGAACATCACGGCTGTTGAAGAGTAAAAATTATGGGTTGCCCAAGGGGCAATGGAAAGATATACACCTAGTATCAATGGTTGAGATAGAGTGTTAAAATCTTGCCTCGGATGCTTATTAGTTAGTGACTTCAAGCAGTTTCTTAACCTTTCTCAGTCTCAATGTTCTCATCTGTAAAAAATGCGTAATAGCATTGACCTTTCAGAGTTCTTCCGAGGCTGAAACAAGATAACATATCATCTTTCCCCCCAAACCCTCCCCTTTTCAAACTTCCTTATCACATTTGAGGATATCACTGTCCTAGTCATCCATCCTTGAGTGTGTCACCCTCTACTCTTCTCTCTCACCATCTTCATCCCATCCAATCTCTTGCCACATCCTGCTGATTTTATCTTAGTTATATCACCTTCTCTCCTCTGACACTGTCACCCCCCTGGTGTAGGTCTTTTACATGTCATCACTTGACTTTTGCAATTCCTGCCGGTTGGTTTCCATGGCTTTCCTCACTCTGATTTATCCTCCACTCAGCTGTCAAGTTGATTTTCCTAAAGTGTAACTCTGACTAGGTCATTGTCCTAGTTGATAAATTATAGTGAGTCTCTCTCAACCTAACAAATATAAAACAAATATAAAATCTCTTTGATGTTCAAAGTTCTTTCTAATTTGGTCTTCTCCTGCCTTTGTAACTTTCTTGTACCTTACTCATCACCAGGACTTTTGTCCTGTCATTGGACTTTGAGACTCTGGAAAAGAGGGTGAAGGTGATGTCTTTGTGCCATTTTGCCTCACTTAAATCCAATTCGTGCACAAGTGCACAGTTAAAACAAGTTAAGAAGGAATCAAACAACCAACTAACCATCACTTGTGATGTCATTGGTCCTCTTTGGAAATGAAGGATGAATAAAAACAGCTCATCCCCATGCACTCTGCAATTCACGTATCCTGGCCTCTCTATACACAGGCAAGTATATATTGAATAAATATAAATAGAATAAATACAAACACACACAAGGTCATTAGAGAGGGAGGGCCCCAGAAGCAGGATAATGGGGCCACTGGCAAAGGCTTCATGTTGGAGGAAAATTTGAGATGTATTTTACCAAAAGAGAGGGATATAAATGTATACTGAGAAAAGGGAGTCATTTACAGAAAGAAAAGTGATGGTGAATAGACAACATTCATATTCCATTGATATCAACAAGGAGGCAAAGAGGAAGGTCCCCATCATTTTACTGTCTAGTCTTACTTTTCTTTTCTCTCATGGGACAGTTAATTCTAAATGAACTTTCAGTAGTACATCTATTCCTATAAGCTCATTTCATCTTTCAGTATTTGGCCTATTATCATAAGCTCTAAATCTTAAAAGATCAATACCAAGTCTTCCATTCAGAATCTTAGGAATCTTTTCCAACTCTACATTATTCTAAAATTTCATATATTTGCCATCCAAGTCACTGACAAAGGATTATAAGCATTCCTGAGTTAAGGGCAGAGCCCTTGGTCCCAAAAGAGACTCCTTTTAAAGTTGATGTTGATCAATAAACAGGACTTTACCCTAGGCCACCAAAGAATTCCTTCTCTGAATGCTTACAACTTTGATAGTAATTCAGATTTTGCCATTCACAGTCTTTGATTAATTATTTTTGTGTGTGGATGGAAAAAATAGCAAAAGATTTTGAAGATCAAGGGATTATCATGAGCATCAAGCTCATTTTAAGGCAAAAGACATGCCTCCTATCTCAAAAAGCCAATACATTCTTCTCTATTAAGAGAGGAAAAGAGCCCAGGACTATGAAGGTGATAGCCTTTAGTCAGACCATAACTGGAATATTTATGGACACCATATTTAAGGAAGAACAGTGGCCACCTAGAGGGCACTCAGATGAAGAGATTAATTAAGAGGACTAGACATCATGGCATAGAAAACTGATTCAAGGAAATGTAGACACTTAACTCGAGAAGACAAAACACAGTGGAGACATGGAAGCTGTTTTAGAGAATTCTGAGATTCTGTCTGAGGAGAAGGTATTCCAAAAGGGGATATGGCAGAAATGGAGTTTTATTGGAAAGGTTTTTCTTTCCCATTCACTCTAATTGGAAAAGTAACTTACAAGTCTTATAACAAAATCATGAAATTGCAAGGAGGAGAGAAAAATGAAAAAGAAATTCAAGTGGCTTAGATGAAATTTTTCTTTTGTATTGGGCTTTATTCTACTTTTCTAGGCAGAAAAAATTGGAAAGGTAGATAAAGAACATATGACATTTTCAGACTATTTGGAGTTCAAAGAGCAATGAGAAATGATAGCATCTGATAATATCCCATGCTTATAGGCCATTTTACATTTGACAGTTTTCACATACATTATTGCATTTGATTCTCTCAACCCTATCAAATGCAGGTATTATGCTTCTTGTTTTATAGATAGGGAAATTGAGGCATAGAAAAATTAAAAGGAGGTCCAAGATATACAATTAGTAACCAGCAAACTCTTTAATCCCAGTTGTCCTGTCTCCAAACTCACTGTTCTTCCTGGTAAAATAGGCTTGAAAAATCATACAGGCCATTCTGCCTTGATAGTTTTTCTTGTATCTCTTCCCTTCTCTCCACTCACATGACTACCTTGTATAGACGCCTATCACCACTGACTTAGACTTATAATTTGTAATAGCTTCCTCCTCCTCTATATTCCATCCTCCACACAGCTGCTGAAATAAACTTTCTAAGGCACGATTCTTCCTAGGTCACTTTTCTTCTTAAAAACCTCTACCAGTTCTCTATTGCCTTGAGGACAAAATATAAACTCTTCAGCTGGCATTTAATATCCTCTGAAGTCAGGATCAAATCTAAGTTTCAGCCTTCCTTCACATAATGCTCCTTATGTCTTGTTCCCAATAAACAGAATTATTGGTTGTTCCTAAGGTTGGACTTGGCCATTTTATATGAATTTGTACCAGCTGTTCCCCCCAGTTGGGAATGATCTGCTTCCTCTTAGATTCTTGCCTCTTAGATTCCTGAACTTGCTTCAAGACTTAAGTTTGGTTGTAGCTGATCTTGTCAGAGAACATTTCCCCAATGATCTATTGTTAATGTTCTCCAATTCCTTGTTATATGGGCCTCTTAACATATGGTAGTCCCTCAGCCTACCCCGTAAAATGATTAAGTTGGGACCATAGAACCCATTAGTATTATAAATTTGTTTTATTTATGTATGCTGAGCTTTGTGACAGTATCCTGTGCAGTGGGACAATGATCCTAAACCACCAATTGATGGAGACAAGGGGAAGTAGAATAACTGATAGGATGAGGATGGTAATGGACCACCTGAAACACCTCAAACGGCCCCAATTTGATTATCATGGGCTGACACACAGGAGCCTCTAGATTTAACTAGAATGAATAATCTTTAAGTGGTCCAGATCCAGAAGGGACCTTAAAGGCCATCTGGTCCACTCCACTCCAACCCTTCTTTCATAGAGAGGAGGAAACTGAACCAGACAAAGAAAGAGGTTTTGCTCAAGGTCACGTAGCAAATATAGTCCCAGAACCAGTATGAAAACTCATAGGATCATGTTAAGAGCTCAGAGAGCATCCATTTGATAGGTGAGGAAACTGAGGTGAAGTGACTTGCTAAAATCATACAAGTATCAAAGGTAGAAAATGAACCTGGAGCTTCTGACTCCAGAGTCAGGGCTTTTTTCATTACATGAATCAATATTTCTTGAACCCAGGTCTTCTGCTTCCTGGCCAGCACTCTTTCCACACATCATCTGCCTTTTGCATTAGCAGGATATCATTAAAAGTCTGCTGGGCAGTGCATATATTAGGGGCAGCTGATCATAGCACTGCAAGGAGACACTAAATCCTTTTTGTAGAAGCAATTTCAGGTGAGCCAGCTGTAATGCCATTTGCATAATGACTCAATTTAGCCTTTTAATCCTCTAATTAATTTTCTTTAAAGCCAGGAGCATTAGATGCATTTAGGTGTTTAACTGGGGAAAGAGCCCTGTTTAACAAACTGCAGAAAAAACAAAGGTGACAAAGCATTTCCTTCTGCATTTTTTCAGCTATTTTTCAATTCAGAGGGTCATAGGTCTCTGGCTAGAAGGGACATCAGAGGCCATTTTACAGATGGAGAAACTGAGGCTCAGTCTACTTGTCTTTCTACTACCCTGGACACAATCGGTTACCATTCCCAACCATGAAGACTATAGGAAATAGCCACCCAACTCCTTTCCTCCAAGAATTAGAACCTAGAACTTTGGCTTCTAATTCTCAGTCAACAAACATTTTAGGGCTAACTGTGTGCTGGCACCGTGCTAAGTGCTAGAGATACAAATTAAAAACAAAGATACAAAATAAGACATACAAATTAAAAACAAAAGGAATTGCCTACCCTTGAGGAGCTTTCATTCTAATGGGGGAAGATAACACATAAAAAGGGACCTGGAAAGGGGGAAAGTAGGAAAGCATGTGCCTGGGTCATGGTGGCCACATGTGGAGAATTAAACTCACATCTGAGAGAAGAGGGAGGGAAGGACAACTGGTGTTCCTCCTCACAGTGGAGACCCCGGAGGGAATCATTAATGGAAGAAGGGGAGTCAGACTAGAGGGATGCTCTACCACAAGAAGCCTGCTAAGATATGGTGGTGAGTCCAAACAGAGGGAGAAAAGAATTCTACTTTGTGACTTTGGGCAAATTACTTTCCCACTCCCAGTTTCAATGTATATTTCTATATACTCTGCCTTTCTTTATCTCTTTAAGGTTTAAAAAGTATTTCTCTCACAGCTATTCTTGCAAGATATTATTACTATGCAAGCATTTTTATCCACATTTATTTAATTTAGCAGAGTGAGGAACACAGAACTTAAATGACATGACTATCAATTTTGGAGTCAGAATTTGAACTCAGATCTTCTGACCCCAACTGAACCCTGATTTGAACCCCAAGTCTTCTCCTCCATGACTACCAGCTCTGCCCTTAGATGGAGAACCAACTTAGAGTGATTTGGGGTGTCGGAATCATCCACCAAGATTACCTACCCAGATTCCACCCTAATCTCTAGCTCAATTTGTAATCTACTCTCTCGAAGTCATTTTCTTAAAGAACTGTAACTAGGTTGGGATCATTGGGCATTTTAACTAAAGTGTAAAATATAAAATATTTTGATAGAACCATTCCAGAGTAACCTTAGTTTCTCCATGCTCACATGGTAGAAGTGAGGGTACCTTTCATAATTCCTGTGGTTCAAAATCAATTAAGTCTATTACCCTTCCTTCCCCCTCCATCCACCATTGCACTAACTTAGGGCTCAAAACTTGCTAGTTGTGGAAGTTCCGTTTTCAACAAAAGGGGAGACACAGTCACCTAACTTTAAGCTGTCCCCTCTGTGAAATGAGGATGATTGACTAAATGGCTTTAAGAACTATATTTTGGCAGATATATAAAGGGTGACTAGAATGTAAGACCAATAAAAATGTCCACATACAACTATTATATCATAAACCAGAGAGCAGCAGGGAACATGGCGTCACAGATTAGCTCAAGGAGAAACCTTAGAGGCAACCCTATCTTTTAAATTTACAGATAAGGAAACTGAGGCAAATAGAGATGAAGTTTCTTGCCCAATGTCAAAAAACCAGTTTCTAAGTGAGAAGAAATATTCTTTAACCCAGGTCCTTTGACTCCAAGATCTGAGCCCTTTTTGCTATATCACACATTTGATAAAGCAAGTGGAAATAGTGTTTGTTGAAGAGCAGTGTGTGTGTGTGTGTGTGTGTGTGTGTGTGTGTGTAGGGGGAGAAGGAAGAAGGCCTCTTCAAATATTTGAAAGGCTGTCATGTTCAACTCCAGAGAACAAAACAAAGAACAAAGTATGTAAATTGTAGGGGAAGCAAATTTTTAGTCGATATGGGTACTTTGATTTTTATTGGCTGCCCCTGAAGGCTTCATTACTATCTGATATAATTAGTTGATGGCAATGTGAGAACAAGGGCCCATAGGAATGGGACACATTTATTCATTCAACGTTTTAGAAGGGTAGATTTGATATTTTGTTCTTTCTAGTTATAGATGAAGGTGATGAAAAAATTCCTTCCTCTCTGTGGACTCAATTTCCTCCTCTGTAAAATAAGGAGATAAGTGAGATGGGCTCTAAGGTTCTCTTCCATTCTCACAGGCTTTTTTTTAAAGCATGATGGAAATGATCATAAATTTAGAGCCAGGAGGGGAACTTAGAAGTCTTTTTGATCAAATTTCTTATTTTACAGATGAAGAAACAGAGGCATGAAAAAGAGGAAGAGGCTTGCTCAAGATTACTTAGGAAGTGAGTTTTGGGGATCCCATAAAGACCCCATAAAGAGCTTGGAAGGTACTTGGAGGGCATCTCGACCAAAGGTTCTTAATTTTGAAAAAATTCAATAAGTAAACTTTAATCCTTTGCAATCCTATACATTTTATTTTGTTTATTTAAAAAGTTTATTTTTTGAAGAGTTCATGGGCTTCCTAGTCTGTCAAAATAATCCATGAAACACAAACCAAGGTGACGAACACTTGGTCTTGTCTACCTCACTCAAAGAAATGGAGACCCAGAGTACTGAAATCATGTCAACAACCATTTATCAAGCACCCCTCTATATGTCAGGTACTGTGCTAAACATTGAGGGTTCAAAAAAGGGGCAAAAACAGAGTTCCTGCCCTCCAGGAGTTAATGATGGGTACAATATACCAGCAAATCTTCATATATGAGAGTTTATGGAAAAGAAAGGGATTTGGGAGGGGTCACAAGGCAGTAAGTATCAGAACTGGAGCAAAAACCAAAGCTTTTAGTTAGAGACAGTGACCTTTCAATCTCACACATTCCTGTTTCCTATTAGCTTCTAAATGGTGGGGAAATGGATGGTGGAGGGGGGATGAGGGAGATATAAGGGGGAAGAATGTGGTCCAGTCTCACGTCTGCATTTTACTTTCTGGCTAACCTAGATTAGTTGTCTCACCTTCAAAATGGAGAGAGCCATGTCTCCCTGGCTTGGCTGGCAGGATGGTTATAAGGCTACAGTGGGATAATGAACTTGGTGCTTTTGTAATCACAAATGGATCTCCACCTGTGCGTTGTCATGGTGATGATGACTCTGAGAGTGATTCACCACTCAGCCTGCTGGCAAGGGAGGGTATAAAAATGATCTTGTCAGCAAGGGGGTCTTAACTGCTCAGCTTTATTAACTGAGTTTCTGATCCCAAGGAAGGAATAACTTAATTGCTCATCACGGTATAGAGGAAAGAGTATGCGATTTAGAACTGGAAGACTTAGGGTCAAATCCTTATTTGGCAACTTCCTGTGTGATCTTGGCCAAGTCACCTCAATTCTCTAGGTGTCAAGCTGTCCCCTCTGTGAAATGAGGATGATTGACTAGATGGCGTTAAGAACTGTATTTTGGCAGATATGTAAAGGGTGACTAGAGAAGGCAGATACAGTAAAAAGGGGGCATGATTAAGGGGAAGATAATTAAAGCCTAGAAGAAGGGTGAGGATAATGATGATGATGAGAATGATGATGATGATGGTAATGATGATGACGACTAACATTTTTATACAGAAATTTAAGATTTTCAAAATATTTTTCATATACTATCATCATTTTACAGATGACTGTCTTGACAAGGTCACCCAGTTAGTGCTTGGGGCCAAAATTCAAACTGAAGTTTTGCTGACGGTGATGACTGTTTGATTAGATAGAAGGAAACAAGTGTGAGAGACGATGTTGAGGGAAGGGGTAGACTTGGCAATTCTAAAACCCTGGTCAGCCTGGCCCTCACTCAGGAGTGTCAGAATTAGATTGGAGAAAGATGTGATGTATAATTAATATCATATTGCTTGCCTTCTCAATGGGTAGAGGAGGGGCTGGAAAGAGGAAGAAAATTTGGAATTCAAAATTCTAAAAAATGAATGTTAGAATAAATAAAATATTATTTTCCAAAATGTAATGATTCAAGTCCCATCGAATGACCCCCTTCCCCCACAAGTGATGGCCATGGTCAAGATGATTTGGAAAATCCATTAAGCATTGTCTAAGGGAGGGAAACATTCAATATTTAGTGAGTAGTAAAGGTTTTTAGAAAGAAAGAGCTCTTTTCGCCTCCTGAAAAACAACCATGAAGTCAAAGGGATAAAGCAAACAGATGGGCTAGATGCCCCATGAGCATTACTCTAAACTCTAATTGCTCTTATTGACAATGGAAACCCACAGCATTTGGCAAATAGGTACTATCAAAAGCAAGAACAAGAAGAAAAAAAAATGAAAAGGAAGCATTATTAAAAAAAAAAGTCTATGGGCTTTTAAGAAGGGCTATCAGAACCTTGGAATATCCTGAAGTGAACTTTATAAATGGTGGATCTAGCATATGAATATTGAATCAAGAGACATCTTATTACCAATTAAAAAAAAATAAACACCACACGGTTTTTAATGAGGTTATGGATATATACACAAAAAACCCCTACTAATCAGTGAGGTGAATCAGAGAAACTGAGGCATCCTGATGTGATGGGAAAAACACTGCATTTGGAATCAGGGGACTGGGTGCAACTACTTGCCTGGTGATCTTGGGGAAATTATTTTCCTTTTCTGGGAAGTTTCTTCAATCTGTAAAATGTGAGATTTGGGCTAGATAAGCACAAAGGTCCCTTCTGTGATGTTTTTATCCCAGATGCATTTTCCTAAATGAAATCAAAATTGTAACAATGATTTCACTTTAAAAACCAATTTTTGTTTTGTTGCTCTTTGCTTGATTTTGTTTTGTTTGAATTTAATGTCATCCTATTTTCTTTTTAGTTGATAAAAAAGCAGAGCAATGATATGGGAATTAAGTTATTTGGTTTCTGGTACTACTTTGCTACTTACTAGCTATGTGACTTTGGTTCGTCACTTCTGTTACAGGAATGATGGAGTTGGGCCTTTATGGTCTCTTCCATCTCCAAACCTATGTTTCTCTCACATGGTTAGACTTCCTGTCTCCTCCTTCATAAAATAAAAGAGTTTCCTCCCTAATGTTCCACCATATTGCAAAATCCACCTAAGAAAACCTCATTGAATCCACTGGAACTCTGAGGATGCAGGAAAAAAAAAATATGGATTTTACTTGACATGGCCTCCAACTTTCTCTGCCTCTTACTACCTAAATAGCCAGCCTCAGGCAGATTATTTACCTCTGCTTTGAATCTCATTTTTCTTGCTTGCAAAATGAATGTTTATAGGCCTTTAATAAGTCTTCTGGCTAGAAAGCTATGATTTTTGTACTGGTAAGACATCTGGCCATATTCTATGAGGGAAGGAACACAAGATTATGACTTTACGGGCCAAAGGAACTTCAGAGGCTATTGCTCTAATGTTCTCACTTTACAGACTATAAAGCTGAAGTCCAGAGTGAGATGGCTTGTTTGAGGTCCCAACAAAGCAGGATTTGAATCCAGGTCCTCTGATTCCAAAATCTGAACTCCTTCCCACTGAACCACACTGCGTACCTGCCATGTACAAAATAGTGTCTGAGACCATATATATATTTATAGCAGGAAAGAACTTTAGGAACCATCTGGTCCAAATTTCTTATTTTTCAGATAAGAAGATAAAAATGTAGATAGGTAAAATGTCCTGTCCAAGGTCAAATGGGCAATAAATGGCAGAGACAGAATCTGAACCCAAAGCCTCTTGTCTGAGAGAGCCTCAATGCCCTCTGTCCTGCTTCTCAAGTCAGCCAAGAGATAAAAGAGAAGATAAGCTCCTTGAAGTCAGACACCTGTTTATTTTTGTCTTTAGTTCCCGTGGTCCCAAATAAGCCTCAACAGTCACTCAATGTATGCTTGTTTAATTAAACTAAATAAGCAGCATTTCCATTGAGCTTCCCTAGAGGGTATGTTTTGCCTGAGTAGCCCAGGAAGAAAAAAAAAGGAAGATTAGTGGATAGATTTATCAGCAAGGGGCAAAGCCTTAACTAGCAATTCTGGGATCTGGGGCGAGTACTACAAAATGTACCCTTGAGCAAGCAGCAAGGGAAATGGCTTCCCATTTAAAAATAAATTAAATTGAAGCAGATTCATTTGGGGAAGTAGGGAGGGGTAAATTCATAGGGAGATCTCAAACCTTGGGATACAAGTGGAACGCCCACTTGGGAGTTATAGAGAGAACCCCTTCCCTTCAAAGCACTGACTCCTGGAGACATGAGACTTTCATCATGCTAGAAAGGGTGGGAAGAATAACTAGATGAAGAAGAAGCCTATTTAGGATAGGAGCCTTAAGCTAGCTTCCTATTTTTTCATCTGCTAACTTTCTATTTTTTCCCCTAAGTATAAACTCAATTGTTTTCACCTGCCAAAGTAATTCAAGTGCTATTAGCACCTTTCCAGTGTCAGAGCCCTGGGACACAGCCTCCATTCTCCTGCCCTAGTTACAGCTCTGACATAGGGTTTCTTCACAAGAATGACAGCTTGGTAGCTGAAGGAGAGGCCGTAGCTGGATAGGTTGGAGATAGTATGAATGCCTGGAAGAGTCCAAGGACTTGGAGGGTAGACCACAAAGAGGAAGGAGGAACCCTGAAAACAAAACTTTTTACTTTTAAATCTCACTGAGGGCCAAGTATTGACCCAATACTTAAGTTCTTTACAATAAAACCCCTCATTTGGAAGATTTTGGATAACCAATTTTTGAGATGGTAACTAATGAATTAATCATCTAGATTTAATGATCTAGATTAATCATCTAATCAAATTCATCTAGTTTGAATGAGACCAAAAACTAGTGCTGTACAGGCTTTCCTTAGGAGGAAGAGAAGCTAGGAAGGATCATATGATAATTAACACCAGAAGGCATCCTAGTAGTCACCTAGCCTAATTCACTCATGTTCCAGATGAAGAAGGCACTTACAGGCACAGAGAAATTGAGACAACTGTGGGATCCTAGATCATCAATTTATAGCTGGATATAATTTTAAAGATTACCTCATTCAACATCTCATTTTACAGATGAGGAAACTGAGGTGCATAGACCCTAATTCACATAGGGAGTAAAAGGACAGAGGTGGGATTTGATCCCAAGCTATCTCAGATTTGTCCAAATAGGATTCCTTTCAATCTCATCTGATCATGAAAGTGACCGTGGCCTCCTACAGGTTCACTATCAGAAATTAAGCCGCCAAAAAAGGATTTTTGGGGAGAAGGGGCAATACAATTCATAGACATAGAGAGGTCATGTCCTATTCACACAGATCAAATGAGATTTTAAAATAAAAAGTACTAAAGCTAAAGTATGACAAAGCTAGTTGGATTCAATTTAAAACACATACTAAAGCAAAAAGGAATAAAAAAAAAGTAATAGGCACGAATCCACTAAGACGGCACTTTCAAACATTCTGCCTGGTTAGACATTCTCTAAACATTGCACTTCTGTGATGTCCATTTCCAATCACGGGCCACTGTCTGAGAACATCCAAGACAATAATGGCCAAATCTTGGACGGACAGAAATCAACAGAACAAATACATTTACAGACAAATGCAGTAAATTTCAATTGCCTGCTCTATGGGGTGGCCAAGATACTCTAAAAGCAATTTATGTGAAGTCAAGAGAGACTAGCAGTCTGGCAAAGGGAAGGTTTCTTGGGGAGAAATGTGGGAATATTCAGAGTAAGATTATGTGTGGTTATTGAAGGAAGCAGGAAGGACAATTTAATGGCTAAAATGCAGACTAATTGTTAACACTTAACAAACCAGTCGAAGCCAGGAAAGAGAGGAATTGGATTGGCTAAGCCATTTCGTTTCTTAAAAATACATTTTTTTTTTAATCGATGTCTTTTGTTCTAACACCACTCACATTTCCTACTGTGTCCCTTTTATCTCCCAGAGAACAACTCCTTATAACAAAGAATAAAAAAAAAGAGAGAGAAAAGCTTACTAACATACCAAAAAGGATCCCATTATGTGGAGCACTGTTCTGACACTATAAAGAAGGAGGTAGAGAAACATGCTCATATCTTTCTAAGGGGGCCATGGCAAGGCTAATTGAAATGTAGAATCCCGAGAAATACGGTGTCACCAAGAATCCAATAGGGACCATCATTATCAAATGGGTGTTTTATCATAACTTCTTGTGGGAATATTCAGAATGAATCACAAATGACTGCAGTGGGACCTTAGGCCGTGGACATATGGATGCCAAGGGCTCTTTTCCATCGATGGATTGGTTTATTTTGTTTTCCTTTTGGATGTGATCATTAATTTGTTTCATGTCTTCATGACCCCATGTGAGGTTTTCTTGGCAAAGTTACCAAAGTGGTTTGCCATTTCCTTCTCCATCAGATGAGGAAACTGAGGGAAACAGGATGAAATGACTTGGCCAGAGTCACACAGCTGGTAACTAAGGTCATATTTGACCTCAGAGAGATGAGTTCTTATGTGCTTCTGTGCGGCCATATAGCTAATTATGGGCATTGAATCTCTGTACCCAAAATAAGGTGAAAGCATTTCAAGAATGCCTTATTTGTATTTTGGTTTATTGGAAAGGATAGGAGGCCATGGATCTAGTGGATTTAGCTGACTGGAGACTTATGAAGGCACGGGATCAAGTCCTGCTTCTGATCCATACTGTGTTGTGTAATGGGACAAGTCACTTCAGTGCCCCAGGCTATTATCTAAGACTAAAAAAAAGTGAGGATATACATTGGGATAAGGCCCTTCTCTATGATGATTAAATCAGAGACCAGTTGAAAAATGAAAAAAAAAAAAAAAACTCAAGGGAGAATGGCTTCAAGAAAGATGGTATAAAGGAAAAAAAAGTTTCCAAGTAAGAAGACTTAAAGTTAGTGTTGAGAGATTAGAGAAGTGAAAAAAGTAGCGAAAGTAGAGAAAGAAGAATCTGCCTTCCAGAAGCTAAGATAAGACTAGTTATTAGATTTTTTTAATAGAGAGAAAATTTAGGTTTGCATATTCTTACTAATTAGATTACAAGGACTGTCTTTTGCTTTTTTGTTTGTTCATTTATTCATTCATTTATTGTATCCACAGTGTTTAGCACAGGACATAGTGGGCTCTTAATAAATGTTTATTGACTAGCTGATAGAAGCAAAGGCAGGAGAAGTATCTCCCCTTCTAAGCTAGTCAGTCAGTCAACAATCATTGATTAAATGCTTGCTGTGTGCTAAGCTCAACAGATACAAAGAAAAGCAAAAATCTGTCTCTCCCATGTCTCAAAGATTGTTGTTGTTTCTCCTTCATGATATCTTAACTTGCAAGGCAATTGGATTTAAGTGAGGAAAAGCTCCTCCAGAGTCATCTGGGTCCAGTGGCCAGATAAAGGTTAGGAACACTAAAGATGGCTCTCTCAAGCAGCTTTTGTTCCAAAAGGATAGGCATCATGGGAAAAAATTCTAATGGGTTTGGAGATAACTGTTTAGCAGCTTTGGGAAGAAGAGGCAAGTAGTGATGGCTGGTGATATCTTGTAGAACAATTTATTTTTAACAATGCATTTCACACATGTGCATGATTTTTCATCAAATGTGTATAGAATAAAATTTCCATTAGGAAGTAAACTCTTTGGTGGAGGGACTTTTACCTTTGTATTCTGGTAGCTTGCAGAACACATGGCTCACTGTAAATTGAATTAAATGTTGTTGTGATTAAGCAAATGCAAATTATTCTAAATGTGCTACTGAATTCATGGAAACATTTTAATCTCATGCATTTTCTTCAACAATATCACCCTTTTCTTATATGGGAAGGGGAAAGGAGAATGGAAGATAGTTTATTTTTTTAAAAAATAGCATTTTATTTTCCCTTAGTTACATGTAAAATCAATTCTAACATTCATTTAGTTCATTTGTTTTTAATGTTAAAAAGGAATCTTGAAAAGGTTAAAACCATTATGCTGGAACATGAGCTACTCTATCAGTATCACAGGCTTTAAGCAAATGAAGTCATCTTGAATAGAGAAAGATTGTTTTTTACGAGACTTGTTGACAGGAAATTGCATTCAGAAGTTGCCTGCACCATCATCCTTGAGAATATCAAGATTATCAAGGGACACCAAGAGCCATCTAGTTGTTTGGATTGCAGGGGTCACACTGACTTGCTCCTCCATTACTTGGCTCCACTAGAACCATAATGGACTCCTAGGAGTTATGTTGATTGCATTGAAGAGACAACTTTCTGATGTTAGCACGGTAGGATCTCTTTGATTCTGAGCTGACTCATTCCATGGAAAATAGGAGCATATCAGCTCTAGCAACTTTCAGAATTGATTCTAAAAGCTTAGAATGCAGAAAATACAATATTGTCCCCGACTTAGAGCTTAACACGAAAGAAGCATTTGAAATGGTCAGAAAGGCTTTAAAGGCAGAAGTCTTTTTATGATCTTCCCTCTTTCTGGAAGGTTTAAAAAGAATAGTCCTGTCCCTTCTTGTTCTCTGTATCTGTCTTTTGGTCTTTGTTTCTGTCTTTTTGTTTGTCTGTCATTCTCTCTCTGTCTCTCTGTCGTTCTGTCTCTGTCTCTCTGTATCTCTCTGTCTCTGTCTCTCTCTTTTTCTCTGTCTCTGTCTTTGTTTGTCTGTCTCTGTGTGTCTTTTTCTCTGTCTCTGTCTTTCTCTCTGTCTTTCTCTTTGTTTCTCTCTCTCTCTCTCTCTCTCTCTCTCTCTCTCTCTCTGTTTCTCTCTCTCTCTCTCTCTCTCTCTCTCTCTCTGTTTCTCTCTCTCTCTCTCTCTCTCTCTCTCTCTCTCTCTCTCTCTCTCTCTCTCTCTTTCTTTGTGTTAGAGTAGTAAGGAGTTTCCTCTTAATTCTCCTTTATCCTCCTAGAGATTCAGTTTGGTTCTTCCACTCCTCTCCACTGGCTCCTTGGTAAACTATGCAGGGCCCCATGTCCATCCTTCCTTCAGTAATATCTGTGAGTCTTCTCTATCTAATGTTTTTATTCAGGATTATATTGCAAACTTTATATGCTGGTTATTGACTAGAACTTTCCCCTGTGTTTGATGATTCTGTACACTTCTTAGTTCTCATTAAACATGTTTAGCATTCCTTAAGCTAAGTTGTATGTTTGTTGACCAGAGTTAAGCCTGCCAATAATCTATTGGTCAATGCTTTAAAATATCCATTGGTGGATAGAACATCCTACAGATTTGGAATGTTAGGCTCTATTAATAGATTCTTGATGGAGAAAAGTTTAGTACTTGTATAATATGGAAATTTAAGGGACAAAAAGAAAAAATAGAGGAAACCTCAAAAATAGATATAATGGAAGACAGCAGACATGTCACAGAAAGAACAGAAGTACAAGATGTCCCAAAAGTCTTAGTATAATTTTAACCTATTAAAATGTGAAATATACAAGATCTATGAATATTCCTAGTAATGTTTATTAGTTTAAAACTGCATAAAGGACATCCCTTTGAAAAAATTTGCAATAATTCAGAGGAGAAAACAACAAGGAAGAGAATCAGGAAAAGTGCTTATGGCTTCAATTGTCTATATAGAAATTCGGAGAACAAGGACCAAGAAACAGTGAAACATAGATTAAGAAGATGGTGTCAGACTTGGAATTCTAGGCCAGATGTTCAGTGACAAGGCTGCTCAACTCTTGGTTAAAGATCAAATGCATCACAAAATGAAATGAACAAGAGTAAGAGAACATTGTACATAGGAACAATATTGTTTGATGATCAACTCTGAATAATTTAATTCTTCTCAGCAATTCAATGATCCGCAATAATTCTAAAGGACTCATGATAGAAAATACTCTTCATATTCAGACAAAAAACTTGATAGAATTGGGTTTGAAGTATACTTATTTTTACTTTCTTTATTTTTTCATATTTTTTTCCTTTTTGTCTGTTTCTTTTACAACATGATTAATATGGAAATGTTTTACATGGTTGCATGTATATCAAATTGCTTACTGTTTTAAGGAGAGAGGAGGAGGAGGAGAAAATTTAGAACTCAAAATTTCTAAAAAATGAATGTTAAAAATTGTTTTTACACACAATTGGAAAAATAATATTCTATTTAAAAATAAAATAATGAAACAAAAGAAATATGCAAAGTAAAAAAAATAGATGAAATGAATCAGATGGGGATGGTGAGATGATATTTTTCTGGAATCTTGTGATTCTTGTTTTTATTTTATTTTATTTTTTGATTTTGTGAAGCAATTGGGTTTACGTGACTTGCTCAGGATCACACAACTAGTAAGTGTTAAATGACTGAGGTTGGATTTGAACTCAGATTCTTCTGACTCCAGGGTTGATACTCTATGCACTATACCATCTAGCTAGCCCTAAGTCTTATGACTCTAAACTGATTACAAGAACTTGTAGGTGTAGAATTAGAAAGGACTTTAGAAGTCATCTAATTCTAGACTTCCTAACTGTTGTGCCATAGATAGCTTGGCAAGCTGGTAAAGTCTGTGGACCTCTTCTCATAATAAAGCTCTTAAAAGCAGAAAATACAAACGAATATAAAGAAAATCAATTACATTAAAACATAGTTACCAAACTTTTAAAAATAAAGGTCAGGTTAAGGAACCATAGTCTCTAATCTCGAAAACTGTCATTTACAGTTGGATTGTAATTTCCTTCGATGGAAAAATGCTATGTCTCCATTTGACAGATGTACAAACTGAGACTTAGAATAGCAAATAAGAGAAAACTCTTTCCAGTCTTAGGGAGTTTCCCAGAGTTCAAATAGCAGAATGAGGTGATTCAAATCAGGTTTCCTTATCTAATTCAGTCTCTTAAATCACAGAGGTCATTGAGAGGGAATGTGACTTGCTTGTCAAAATATCATAGATTGTGAGCTGGTATCGACCTCAGAGACCATCTAGTCTAACAACCTCATTTTACAGATAAGGAGACTGAGGACCATTGATATTAAAGAACTTCTAATAGGTCACAGACCCTCAACCTCTCTGCTCCCCAGTTTTCTTATCTGTATGAGAGTTTGTCCTGCTGCACTCCTTTACTACTTTACTATTGGTTAGAATCTGGACTTTTTGACCCAGAACTCTTTCCTCATCATCATGTTATTAAGGTTTTCTACTTTAAGAGGAAACAATAAAAGAAGAAATAAAAGTGAATGTTCTTTTTCATTAATGCTCTATTCCAAATGACAAATGTCTACTCTGTTGCTGACATGAGATCTTAAGAACACTTGAAAAAGAGAAATTTGAGTCTATCACTGATTTATCTTCCCGCAAAACAAAAATGAGTCTAAGCCACACTAGGCTGACAGCCAGAGAATGCTGGGGGATGACCAAATGATGCTGAGAGGTAAGAATGAAAAGTCTCAGTTCAGTCTCCCTCATGTGATAAGGCTAGGAACAAATGGGAATCGA